>NC_086110.1:40428811-41076080 GCF_963921235.1 Mobula hypostoma
ATTTTGGCTTTCTGGGTACTTTTTAGATTTTGGTGATCAGTTTAAGCTATGAGATGGAAAAGTTCAATATGTTTCCAAATATTATTTAACATCTAAATATACCTGTTCAGTAAGTGTTCTGAAACACATACATATTTGAGGAATTACAAAATAATGACAGTGTAATTGTTGAAATTTTCAATCAACATATTTACAAAAAATCAATTTTGTACAATATTGTTCTAGCCCTAAGCTGAAATACATAGACCAAAGCATGTAAATATTGAAAAATTGCCAAACCATAAATTCCAGTCCCAAAAATCTGGGAAATGTGAATTCAATAGTTAATTCGGGATCACATTCATGACTGCATTCCAGCACTAGCCAAACAAACTCTTGTATCGTCAATTCCATGGTAACCCATTGCATAGAATAAACATCTGAGAAGATGCTAATTTCAGCGCAAGTACCCCTCCCTTTACCACAGTCATTTTAATCTTCTTTTTTGAAGATATTTACTTTACCAGAACTCATTAAGTGGATTCGCAAAGAAGCAGTATGTCTCTCAACATACGGATCTACAGTGACATCAAATGTCCCTATTTCTTCCATCGGTAAAGTGACATTGACAATTAGATATGCCAGCAGTCGCTTCACGCCACTGAAACCACCATAAGCACCGGCCTGATGAGCCTATAAAGGCTTGGGACAGACTTTTTTTTTAATGTTATCAAATGAGGCACATCAGTGAGTGATTTCACAAAACACTGATATTACTGTCATTTTGCTTGCTAAGAATTAGTGGTGTATACATGAACAATACCTAAAATAACAAGCATATCATCCATCAAGTTTGACCAAGGAAGCTATGTTCTGAGTTCTACACTGTCATTTAACTTGCACACATGGAAAGTCAGCTTGAACTTTTCAATTACTTTCAAAAATAAGGAGTATTTTCACTTCAAATAACATAGAAAATTATAGTTCATACTTTTAAAAAGTGCCTTTGTGATTATGATAGAGGCTATGCAAAACAAATTTGCTTACCTTGGTCCAAAGAGGACCACAAGTGAGGTATGTCATTTCTGCATTCTTGGACGTGTAAAACCCTGAAGATAAAAAATTCTTTCCTTTCTGTTGCCATCACAACTTGTATTTAAAAAGCTCCCTTAAATACAGTAACATGGCCAAAAGTGCTTTGCAAGTGCATGTAAATTAAATTTAATAGCAAACTAAGTTATCAAAGAGGTAGTGCAGGTTTTAAGAGCAAGTGATTTAATGAGAAAATTCTAGAGCTTACGCCATGGCAACTGACACCACAGCCACTTATAGTAAAGTGGTTAAAAGGGATGTTAAATACATGACGGTTAGAAGACCTGGGGATACGAATTGACAATAAATTGGACTGGTCAAAGAACACTGAGGCTGTCTACAAAAAGGGTCAGAGCCATCTCTATTTCCTGAGGAGTCTGAGGTCCTTTAACATCTGCCGGACGATGCTGAGGATGTTCTACGAGTCTGTGGTGGCCAGTGCTATCATGTTTGCTGTTGTGTGCTGGGGCAGCAGGCTGAGGGTAGCAGACACCAACGAAATCAACAAACTCATTCGTAAGGCCAGTGATGTTGTGGGGATGGAACTGGACCCTCTCACGGTGGTGTCTGAAAAGAGGATGCTGTCTAAGTTGCATGCCATCTTGGTCAATGTCTCCCATCCACTACATAACGTACTGGGTGGGCACAGGAGTACATTTAGCCAGAATCTCATTCCACTGAGATGCAGCACAGAGCATCATAGGAAGTCATTCTTGCCTGTGGCCATCAAACTTTACGACTCCTCCCTTGTAGGGTCAGACACCCTGAGCCGATTAGACTGGTCCTGGACTTATTTCATAATTTACTGGCATAATTTACATATTACTATTTAACTATTTATGGTCCTATTACTATTTATTATTTATGGTGCAACTGTAATGAAAACCAATTTCCCCCAGGATCAATAAGGTATGAATATGACTATGACTATGAGAACAGAGCTATCTATTTAAAACAGAATTGCAATCCGAAGAGGCAAAACACAAAAAGATGCCTCTTCCATATTTTAATTTCCACTTGGAGAACAGAGAAATAATTTTCTGATATCAAGCAGAAGAACACTATCTCATTTAATAACTAATCCAAGAGTTTCTTTATGAAAAAGAGCCTTCCATTTAGTGTCCTTCACAGACACATTGGAGAGAAATTGAAAATCTGGTTGAATGGTGTCACAACAACAACCTCTCACTCAACATCAGAAAAACCAAAGAGCTAATTATTAACTACAAGTGGAGGAAGCTCGAGGTCCGTGAGCCAGTTTCATTAAGGAATTTGAGGTAGTGAGGGTCAGTAATTTTAAATTTCTGGTCGTCATCATTTCAAAGGATCTGTCCTGGGACCAGCATATAAGTGTCCTTACAAAAAAGGCATAGTAGTGTCTCTAATTTCTCAGGAGTTTGTGCAGATTCAGCATGTCATGGAAAATTTTGAAAGAGTTCTATAGGTGCACAGCGGAGAGCATCCTAATCAGTTGTATCTCGCCCTGGTATGGAAACACCAATTCCCAAGAACAAAAAAGGCTACAGAAAGTCATAAATACTACCCAGTCCATCACAGGAATAGCACTTCCCACCATTGAACACATCTACAAGAAGCACTGCTACAGGAAAGCAGCATCCAGAATCAAGGACTCCCACCATCCAGGGCATGCTCTCTTCTCACTGCTGCAATTGGAAAGCAGGAGCCTCAAGTACCTCAACATAACGTTCTGGAACCAGTGTGGATGACTTCATTCTCCTCAACACTGAACTGATTTAGACCATAAGACATAGGAGCAGAATTAGCCCATCGAGTCTGCTCCGCCATTCAATCATGGCTGATCCTTTTTTCCTCTCCTCAACCACATTCCCGGCCTTCTCCCAGTGACATTTGATGCCGTGTCCAATCAAGAACCTACCAAGCTCTGCCTTAAATACACCCAACAACCTGGCCTCTACAGCTGCCCGTGGTAACAAATTCACCACCCTCTGGCTAAAGAAATTTCTCCACGTCTCTGTTTTAAGTGGACTCCCTCTATCCTGAGGCTGTGCCTTCTTGTCCTAGACTCCCTCACCATGGAAAACATTCTTTCCACATCTACTCTGTCTAGGTCTTTCAACATTCGAAAGATTTCAATGAGATCCCCCCTCATCCTTCTAAATTCCAGCAAGTACAGACACAGAGCTATCAAACATTCCTTGTATGATAACTCTTTCATTCCCAGAATCATCGTTGTGAACTGCCTCTGGACCCTCTTCAATGTCAGTATATCTTTTCTTAGATGAGGAGCCCAAAACTGCCTCACCATAGAAGCCTCTGCATCTTATCACTGCTCTTGAAATGAATGCTAACATTGCATTTGCCTTCCTCACCACCAATTCAACCTGCAAGTTAACCCTTTAGGGTGTTCTGCACAAGGTCTCCCAAGTACCATTGCATCTCCAATTTTTGGATTTTCTCCCTATTTAGATAATAGTCTGCACATTTATTTCTACTACCAAAGTGCATGACCATGTATTTTCCAATATCTTATTTCATTTGCCACTTTTTTGTCCATTCTCTAATCTGTCTAAGTCCTTCTGCAGCCTCCCTGTTTCCTCGACACTACCTGCCCCTCCACCAATCTTCATATCATCTGCAAACTTGGCAACAAAGCCGTCTATTCCATCATCTAAATCATTGCTATACAGCCTAAAAAGAAGCGGTCACTACACCGACCCCTGCAGAACACCACTAAATACTGGCAACCGGACAAAGATCCTTTTATTCCCATTTGCTGCCTCCTACCAATCAGCCAATGCTCTAACCATGCTAGTAACTTTCCTATAATACTTATATTACAACTTGGTAAGCAGCCTCATATTTGGAACATGCCAAAGGCCTTCTGAAAGTCCAAATATACAACATCCACTGCATCCCCTTTATCTATCCTATTTGTAATCTCCTCAAAGAATTCCAAAAAGTTTGTCAGGCAACATTTTCCCTTAAGGAAACCATGCTGACTTTGTCCTATCTTGTCCTGTGTCACCAAGTACCCCATAACCTCTTCCTTAACAATTGACTCAAACATCTTCCCAACCACTGTGGTCAGGCTAACTGGTCTATAATTTCCATTCTGCTGCCTTCCTCCTTTCTGAAAAAGTGGAGTGACATTTGCAACTTCACAACCTATGGACTCACTTTCAAGAACTCTACAATTCATGCTCTCAATATTATTTATTTATTTATTTATTTATTCATTTATTTATTATTTGGGTCTTTTTGTATTTACACGGTCTGTCTCCTTTTGCATATTAGTTGTTAGTCAGTCTTTGTGTGTAGCTTTTCACTGATTCTATTGTACATCTTCACTCGACTGTGATAGTCCTCAAGAAAATGAATCTCCGGTATTTTATGGTGACATATACGTACTTGATGACATTTATGAGTCTGGAATACCAGAAGAGATGAAAAAAAATCAGTATTTATCACTCTTTCAAAGAAACCTAGAGCAATAGAATGTGAATTACATAGGACCATAAGTTTAATGAGTCATATCACCAAGATACTTCTAACAGTTTTGATGACAAGAGCTAAAAGCAAGATACAAGCTGAAATAGGTAAAGAACAATATGGTTTTATGAAAGACAAAGATACAAGAAACACAATATTGATGTTAAGGATACTATCAGAATGAGCCATTCAAGTGCAAAAAGATTTGTTTGTTTTATTGACTACACAAAAGCATTTGATAAAGTGAAGCACAGTAAGTTATTTGAACTATTACAAAAACCTATCGATCTAGATTCCAAAGACCTCCGCCCAATCAGAAATCTGTACTAGGAACAAACTGCTGCTGTAAGAATAGATGGAGAAGTGAGTCAGTTTACGAAAATCAAGAGAGGCTTTAGACAAGGGTGTGTTTTCACCCCTGATTTGTTTAACGTGTAGAATGAAACAATATTACAAAAAATAAGTGACATCTTGGGAATCAAAGTTGACGGTGAAAACATCAATAATTTCAGATATGCAGATGACACTGTGTTAATTGCAAGTACAGAGGAAGAACTATAAAACTTAATTGATATAGTTGTTGAAGAAAGTGCAAAAATGGGTCTATCTATCAATTGCAAAAAGACAGAATGTATGGTGATATCCAAAAAGAAGGAGAATCCTATCTGCAGGCTGAGAATAAACAGGGAAGACATAAAACATGAACAGAACTTTTGCTACTTAGGAAGCTGGGTGAGATCAGATGGCAGGTGCGACATGGACATCAAAAGAATAGGGATGGCAAAAGACACCTTTACAAGAATGAAGAGTATACTGACCAACACTAAACTAGGCATGACAACCCACCTCAGTGTACTGAAATGTTACATTTATCCAGTTATGTTATATGGCTCAGAATGTTGGACAATATCTAGTAACATGAGGAAACGAATTGAAGCAGCAGAGATGTGGTTTTTGAGGAGGATACAAAAAATATCATGGACGAAACAAATATCTAATGAGGATGTCATGAACAGAGCAAACACAAAGAGAGAAATAATATATGAGATCATGAAAAGGCAACGTAACTTCATTGGACATGTGATTAGGAAAGAGGAGTTAGAATGCACGGTAATTATGGGAAAGATTGAGGGAAAGAAAGCAAGAGGAAGACAAAGACAAAGACACATGATGATGGAGACAGCAGCCAGAGAACTGGAAATGAATACCAATGAATTGATCCACTTGACCAGAAACAGAAGTGTGTGGGCCATGGCAGTCAAAGCTCAAACTGAGCACGGCACCTGATGATGATGACGATGATATGTACTTGGATAATAAATTTACTTCGAACTTTGGAGTCTCTTTGAAGTGAGGTCATTGTTGTAAAGCACGCAAAAGCTCTTATAAGCAATAATTAAGAAATGACTGGATTATGTTTCACTGACATAGGTAATCACAGTACAAGATAGAATAGTAGTAGAAAATACTGTACACAGTACTAACATTTTAAAAAGCTATATCATCACGGGCCTCTGTCACAGCATCAACCCTCCCCACCTTCGAAGACATCTTCAAATGTCCGTGCCTCAAGAAGGTGACATCTATCTTCAGGACCCTCACCATCCAGGACATTCCACTTTCCCATTACTACCATCAAGGAGAACGTACTGTAGGCTGAAGATCCACACTCAATTTTTTAAGGACAGCTTCTTCCCCACCATCAGATTTCTGAATGATTCATGAACCCTTGAACACTACCTCAGTGTTACTCTTTTGCTGTCATGTAGTCATTTTTATGAATTGTACTGTACTGTTGACACAAAACAACAAATTTCATGACATATGTCAGTGATAATAAACCCAATTCTGATTCTGGAAGGAATCCAATCATATTTATATAAAATTAAGTGTTGTTTAATCAAAAGCAAATTATCACTGGAAAGTTACTAGAAATCCAGAATAAAAATTGAAAACGCTGGAAATAGTCTGGTCAGACAACATCTCTGGAAAGAGTATCAGACTTAAGTTTTAACACTGATTAACCTATAACATTAATTGTTTCCCCATCACAGCTCCTCTTAATCTGCTAAGTATTTCTGGTACTTTCTATTTCTCTTCAGGAATTAATCAATAGTATTTATGAAAGGCAGTACATTTTCAATTGAACAACATTAATAAAATAAAATCTTCCAGCCATTAAAAATAGTTGAATTATTTAAACCATTCAATGCTGTAGCATTGGTTGCATAAGTACAAAAGAAGCAGATGTGAAAGAGTAATTGTGGGTTTAAGATTGATACCTCTAATTACAGTTTAAGGTAGTCAAGGGCTCTTTATGTTACAACATTACTTGTGAAAGCTTCTGAAATCAGCCTGGAGGAGCCATTGGAATAAAGCCATGTATCTTTGAGCTTCTAAGTCTTGCTAAGTTTGTTCAATGCTTAAAATGATAGTCAAAAAACATATCACATACAAAATTGAGATAGAAAACAGCCAGTAAACAAGTACATTTGCAGCAGAACAAGCTGGAGATCAAATTCACAGGTCAGACCACAACCTTTATGGAATTTTCTAGCCTACTGTATTGATTACACAATGACTGTGATACACTTCTGATGATTAACACTTTCTTTAATAAGAACAAAATGGCTTCAGAGCTTCAGAAGTCAGGCAGCATCCGAGCAGCAAAATTGGGCTGTGATGCGAGGCAAAAGCTAACTGTGGTTATTTCCATATCATTGCTTAATTTATGTTTTGAATCTTCTCAGAGAAACAACAGAAGAAAAGATCTCTAATTAGGCAGGGAGGCAACAACTGTAATGACTTTTATTACAAACATGAGAAAATCTACAGAGGCCGGAAATCCAAAGTAACACACACAAAATGCTAGAGGAATTCAGTAGGCCAGGCGGCATCTATGGAAAAGAGTAAACAGTCGACATTTCGGGCCTCTTTCTTTCCAGACCTGGAAAATGACTTTTCAGATGTGAATTTTACTATTGCCATAATATTCAACAATGCTCTTTCTAACAATCTAGGACATCACCTCTAAATGTAAAGATATCGACTAAGTCACATACTGTTTGTTCTGGTTCTGTAGTTTCAGGGTAGCCATTGATGAACAAACTCTATCAAAGGCATCAGGGTAGCAGAGGTGGAAAGAGTCAGCAATTTAAATTATTCGGCATTATTATTTCAGAGTATCTATCCTGGGCCCGGCACGTAAGTGCCATTACCAAGAAGGCACATCAGTGCCTCTACTTTCTTAGAAGTTTGCGAAGATTCAAAATGTCATCTAAAACTTTGACAAACTTCTATAGATGCACAGTGGAGGGTATACTGAATGGTTGTATCACAGCCTGGAATGGAAACATTAATGCCCCTGAATTGAAAAGCCTACAGAAGGTAGTGAACTCAGCCCAGTCCATCACAGGTAAAGCCCTCCCCACCATTGAGTACATCTACAAGCAGCACGGTCACAGGGAAGCAGCATCCATCATCAAGATCCCCCATCATCCAGGCTATGCTCTCTTCTCACTGTTGCCATCAGAAAGGAAGTACAGGAGCCTCAGATCCCATACCACTGGTTCAGGAACAGTTACTACCCTTCAAGCATCAGGCTCTTGAACCAGAGTGGATAACTTCACTCACTCCAACACTGAACTAATTCCACAACCTAAGGGCTCCACAACTCATATTCACAATATTTATGGCTTATTTATTTACTTACTACTATACTGTTCATCTACCATTTTGTATTTGAACAATCCATTGTCTTTTGCACATTGATTGTTTGTCCATCTTTGTTTGTGTGCAGCCTTTTGTGTGTTTTTTTAAATTTACTGTGAATGCCTGAAAAAAATTGAACCTCAAAGCAGTAATAGGTGATATATATCTACTTTGATAATAAATTTACTTTGAACAACAAAAAAATTGTGCACCCATGAAGCAAAGGGATTTTGATTAAGATTCCCAGATCATAGAACTACACTTCACCGTGATAGGGTAGGATTTTATATCACTGGAAAACTTGTCTAAATGGGGCTATCTTTCCAGCAAAGCAATGCAGCCAGTAGAACTGCTGCCTCACAACTCCAGTAACTTGGCTTCAACCCTGACTACTAGTGTCGAGTTTGCATATTCTCCCTGTGACAGCTGGTTTCCTCTCGCATCACAAAGACGTGCAGGTTGATTGGTCTATTGCCTCCAGAACGTGCAGATGAGTTATAGAAATGAAGCTCCTTCAATAATTCCAAAAGACTGAAGTAGGGTAAATATTGAGAGGCTTTTATTCGCAGTAAGACGTGACCTCCATGCTGAGTGTCTGCCCCTGGTCTGAGGGGGAGGAGCAGGGCGAAAACACCTTTATTCAGGAGCCACAGGGGCAGTCAGCAGAGGGGCGTGTCCGGACAGTTAACCCAGTTACAACATATAAATATGGTTTACCACAAGAAACTAGAGGACATTTGAGTAGAATATGAGAACAATAGAAATGGGTTCGGGAATAATCAATGTAATTATGGGTGATTGATGCTCAATGCGGACTATTTGGGCAGAAGGGCCTGTTTCTGGGTTAAGTTTGTGTGGTTCCACCTCTAACTACTGTACATAGAAATCTCAGAAAAATTGGGAAGCCCAGCAAGTGAGGCAACATCTTTCATTTGTAACACACATCAAAGTTGCCAGTGAACGCAGCAGGCCAGGCAGCATCTCTAGGAAGAGGTACAGTCGACGTTTCAGGCCGAGACCCTTCGTCAGGACTAACTGAAAGAAGAGCTGGTAAGAGATTTGAAAGTGGGAGGGGGAGGGGGAGATCCAAAATGATAGGAGAAGACAGGAGGGGGAGGGATGGAGCCAAGAGCTGGACAGGTGATTGGCAAAGGAGATATGTGAAGATCATGGGACAGGAGGCCCCTCCCCCTCGTACCCCAACCGTTATTTATTTTTATACACACATTCTTTCTCTCACTCTCCTTTTTCTCCCTCTGTCCCTCTGACTATACCCCTTGCCCATCCTCTGGGTTCCACTCCCCCTTGTCTTTCTCCCCGGACCTCCTGTCCCATGATCCTCTCATATCACTTTTGCCTATCACCTGTCCAGCTCTTGGCTCCATCCCTCCCCCTCCTCCTATCATTTTGGGTCTCCCCCTCCCCCTCCCACTTTCAAATCTCTTACTAACTCTTCCTTCAGTTAGTCCTGACGAAGGGTCTCGGCCTGAAACGTCGACTGCACCTCTTCCTAAAGATGCTGCCTGATGCGTGTTGCTTGAATTTCCAGCATCTGCAGAAGTCCTGTTGTTTACCATTCACTTGAAGGGCGGAGTCTAACTGCGAAAAACGTTACGTTAAATAGAATTTGTTTCATGGGTCAAGTACCTGGACCAGCTGGGAGCCTAGCATACCGGAAGCTGCACTTGGTCCGAGATGATGAATAACTGACCAACCCGACCCTCCCACACGACGTCCCTCCACCGATGCGTTACCAAGACAACTTCCCCCACCTACTCCGCGCTCCGTGACGTGTTCCGGGGCACGTGCCGAACGCGATATCGCGAGATTCGAGGTTGGTGCATGCGCGAATGAGAGGAGTGGTGGCATTTTGTTGAAAGTGACGCGAGCGTGGAGTTGGAGATAGGGATTTTCAGGTAAAGGAAAAAGATCACCTTCTGTCTTAGGCATTGCGACAGTAGGGCACGCCCTTAAAGTGCATGTGCTAGCGTGAGAGGATGACCCCCGTAATTCCCTCGCCCACCCTGCACGGGGCACTGGGACCCCTCATAGCACTGTTCGTGACCGCGGCCTTTTGGTAGAAAGTGATTGACGTGCAGCGTGTGGGGGTGGGAGTGTGACTGTGACTGTGGCAGGGTCGGCAGTGCACAGGACGGTGACATGCCACCGTATCGCGCTGGCGCTCAGCATCAACAGCAAACTTTAAAGAAATTATGAATTAGCAACAATGTGAATGTGGTCGGGTCCTTGTACGACACGATTTTCCTTTTGAAGTTTACTTTTAATGGGGTTGGTGTACCTTAAGTTTGATAGGAACATAATTTTAGCGTGCTGGTAGCCAGTGAACTTAATCATTTAGCGCATATCCTGTAAGAGAGGTGGAAATCATAAATTTGCGGATGCTAGCTCACAGCGTTTACTTTTAAAAAGAAAACTAAATCCGGTGTACCTATTGGGAGGGAAACAGTCCAGGGGGTCATTTTTGGCTCATTTGGCTTACTTTTGCCTTTGAGTAAGAAGATTAAAATCAAACTCCCGAAATCCGAGTACCGTGTCGGCTTATCCTTTGATGTAGTGCTACGCGTTGTGGATGTCAAAATTCATATTAAACTTTCAACATAAGACCCATCCGTTTTCTGAGTCTTTGTAAAAGGATCAATGATAACACGTTTATTCAGAAAAATAGAGAAACAAAATGGTCATTTGTTTTGAGAGAATATTGGAAATTATTATTAAAGATGTTGTAGGAACAACAACATAGAATATCTTAAGGTAGAGATGAAAAAAAATTATGTAAGAAATCATTTTTGACATAAGAAATAGGAGTTAGTAGCATTCGGTCTGATATTTAATCATAGTTGATCGTCTATCTTAAATGCAGTTTTATTGCTTTATTAGCATGTCTTTTACTATCTAGAAATATAGCACAGTTTTGAATGCAGTTTAGACAAATACAGAGACTCATCACCTGAGAGAATACATTTATCCTCAATTCAATCCTAAATCGACTACCTTTACTTTCATACTGTGACCTCTGAAATATTTCTAATGCCAGGCCTTGGAGCCCACTCAATACAGATGGATAATGGTATGTCACTTGGAGTATTAGTGGGCACAGGTATGCAATGCCATACTGGTGGGTACCAGTCTGATGAGGTGCATAGGAATACTGGAGATATGGGGAAGAATCAGCAGGGGATAGTAACTTACAGCAAGGTGGCAGCAAAGCTGTATGGAGCATCAGTGATCCTTGGAAGTAATTTAGATTGTTAATCTGGTCTACTTCACAATATTGTGCATTACTGAAATAAAAGCATGAGTTTGTTCATTGTTTTGCTATCTGAAACAATGAACCGGTGGAAGAGAATCTGTAAAGAAACATAACCATGTTAAGTGAGTGGGCTAGAAGTAACAGCTGGAGCAAACTGTGAGAGATGCGTGGTGATTTATTTTGGAAGGTGGAAAATAAGTCTGTTTTGATGTGGTGAGAATGGTGAACAGTGAAATCAGCGTGCTGTTGCATGAAGTTAGCGTGCAGGCTCAGCAGTCATTACTGGGCAAATAATAATGGGTGTCTTAAAGAACATTAAGGTGAAATGTACTCAGGACCTGATGAGATAGACCCCATGTTATTGAGAAAGGCAAGAGATGCGATTACTGGGGCCTTCACCAATTCTAGCCGAGTGCAAGATCCTGGAGAGCTGGCAAGTAGCTAATGTTCTTCCAGTTTTCAAGAAGGGAAGTTCTGGAAACTGTAGACCAATGAGCATCAAGTCACTGGTAAGGAAGTTACTGGAGAGGGTTTTTAGGGATATGATTTATAAGCAATTGAAAAACCATGGCCTAATCATGGCTTTGTGCTGGGCAAGTCACGTCTTTCTAACTTGATTGAAGTTTTCAAGGAAGTGATAAAGATAGTTGAGGAAGATAGAGCAGTAAATCTTATCTACATAGGTTTTTTTGCTGGGTCCTTCATGGGAGGCTCATCAAGAATATTTGGGATGTATGGGATCTGCAGGGAATTGGCCTTTAGATTCAGAATTGGGTTGCCCATAGAAAATAGAGGGCCAAAGACACTTATTCCAGCTAGAGGTCTCTTACTAATGGTGTTCTGCAAGGATTTGTACTGGGACCTGTGCTGTTTATGATACATAACTATATACATATATATATAATATTTTTTATCAAAGGATGCAGCAGAATATGGATCAGTTGCAGATATTGGCAGGGAAATGTCAGGTGGAGTTTAACCCAGCTAAATGTGAAGTAATGCAACTTGGGAGATCAAATCAATAAAAACAATACACTATTGATGGCAAGACCCTGAAGTATTGATGCGCAGATGGATCTTGGGTTCATCAAGAAGGGCATATGGCATCTTTGCCTTTATTGGCTGAGGAACTGAGTTCAAGAGTCGGAAAGTTATGTTGTTACATTGGAAAACTCTAGTTAGGCTGCATCTGGAGTATTGCATTCACTTTTGATTGGCACATGAAAAGGATGTGGAGGCAGAAACATCAACCAGGAGCATGATATTCCATTGATGCTGGAAATCTTGATCAATGTGTGAAAAATGCTGCTGGAACTCAGCAGGCCAGGCAACATCTATGGAGAGAAATAAACAGTCGATGTTTCGTGCCGAGACGTTTCATCAAGTCAGAATAAGGTGAGGGGAAGGAGAACAAGGTGAGACCAGGTGAAGGGGAAGGTAGGTGGATGGGGGGGGCGGAGTGGTGAAGTAAGAAACTGAAAGAGGATGGTGCAAGAGGTAAAGAACCAAAAAAGAAATCTAATAGAAGAGGACAGTGGACCATGGAAGAATTGGGGGTGGGGGGGGGGGAGCCAGAGGAAGAGGATGAGGAGAAGAGAAGAGGTGAGAGGGTAACTAGAATGGAGAAATAGTAAAAGAGAGGGGCAGGGAGAAATTACCAGAAGTTAGAGAAATCAATGTTTATGCCATCAGGCTGGAGGCTTTTGCTCTTCCTATCTGAGTTTGGCCTCATCATGGCAGTAAAAGGAGACCATGCACAGACATGTCAGAATGGGAATGAGAAGTCGAATTGAAATGGGTAGTCACTGGGGGATCCTACCTTTAGCGATGAACAGAGCAAAACTGTCTAATCTGCATCGAGTGAGTGAAGGTGCTCAAGTCTGAGTTAGGTCTCGCCGATGTAGGGGAAGCTGCACTAGGAACATCAGATACATTGGATGAACCTGACAGACTCGCATGTGAAGTGTTGCCTCACCTGGAAGAACTGTTTGGGGCTCTGAATGATGGTGAGGGAGGAAGTATGGGTGCAGGTGAAGCACCTGTCCAGTTTGCAGTTCATTTCCTCTGTCTCTGCCACATTAGTGCTCAGCATGAGGCTTTCCATTCTGGAACATCTGAGATGTCCTCTTTTTGTGCAAAGAATGGGGTTTCCCTTCTACCACCATCAATGCTGTACTCACACATATCTCCTCCATTTTCAGCACATCTGCTCTCATCCCATCCTCCTGATGACATAACAGGAATAGAGCTCCCTTCGTCATTAACTACCATCTCATGAGCCTCTGTATCCAGCACATCAAACTCCATAACCTCTGCCATCTCCAATAGGATTCCACCATGTACATCTTCCTCTCCCCCTCCATTTTCTTATTCTAACTTCTTCCTCCTTTTATTCCCCCCGCCCCACTATTTAATAAGATGGGCATTATTATGGACAGAAGGGCCTGTTTTTGTGCTGCATTGTTCTATGTTTTATGATACTTTGGCTTTATTGCATGGTAATTGGTATATAAGAGTAAGAATGGTATGTTGCTTTTGTATCAGTTTGTTGGGACCAGACCTGAAATGGAATATAGTTGTAATTTAAGTATTTTTGTAAAGGCATACAGTGGATTCTGGTTAATGGGGATACATCAGGACCAGTACATTTCATCCAATGAAGTGGCTGTCCCAATTAGCCAAAGTTTCATGGAAATAATTAAAAAGGTATTAAAAAAAGACAAAACTACTCTTTGAGTGACAAATTATGTATTTAAATGAAATACAGAACAATTTGGAACACTACCAATGCTATGACAATATAAACCCAACTCAAACTTGGAGCACCATCACTCGCTCGATGCAGATTAGACAGTTTTGCTCTGTTCATCACTAAAGATAGGATCTCTCGGTGACTACCCATTTCAATTCAACTTCTCATTCCCATTCTGACATGTCTGTGCGTGGTTTCCTCTACTGCTATGATGAGGCCAAACTGAGGCCTCCAGCCTGATGGCATAAACATTGATTTCTCTAACTTCTGGCAATGTCCAATGGACAGACAAGTTCACGCAGCCGGCACTAGTTAAGAACTGTCTGGCAACAGTCTCCTGTCCAAATTAAGTGGCATAGTGTCCCAAATAAACAAAGGGAATCCCAGCTATTTTCTCAATCTTTTTGATAGTTGTCCCAAATAAGCCCCTGCCAAATTAACTGATGCCTCTATTAACCAAAATCCACTATTTAATTTGGAGGCATGGTGTAGATTCCCTGAATTGCTGCCCGAGGCTTGAGTTGCTGGATGACATTTCCAATAACTGGAGAGAGCAGAAGTACAGCACATATTGTTGGGATGAAAAGTTGGCCATTTCACATGGAGGAATGATTTCTCTTATATTGATTGTGAAATGTTAAGTGACTACAAGATTGGAAAAGATGGAGTTGTTCTTGGAGAAAGGAGAGTTGAAAAGATTGAAACTAGTTCTGCTGAATTGTCAACAGGTTTGACTAGAAAGGGAAACTTTTTATTGGCGGATGGTTCAAGAACATAAAGTGATAGGCAAAAAAAAATGTACGAGAGAGGAGAGAAAAATCTTCTTTTGTCCAAAGAGTGGTTATGATCTGCAAATCAACACGTATGGTTGGTGAAAATAAATGCAGAACTTCAAAATCCTGAACAGCACTCAAAAGGAAAATAATTTTCAACTCTTTGGGAAAAGAGCAGGGGAATGCTACCAAATGGATTTCTCTCAAGGAATTTTTGTACACTTAGTGGACAAAATGGCCATTACCTTTCCTGTAGTAGTCTGTGTTTGAAGCTAACATCAATAGGTTTTTGGACACATGGGAACCAAAGTTCATAATCTAGAACTTCATGTATCTGACCACCTCTGAATGGAGGGACTGCTAAGAGTTACCATTGGGCCTAATGCTCTTCCTAATTATGTTGTAAAGATTCCATAGTAGAAGGTCACGAAGAGAGTTGCCTCCTGGTTAATAGTTATAGCTCTGTTAAGATTAGAGAATAAATGACTAGTCACTTATCAGTTTGCTGTTTGTGGAAGCCAGCTGTGAATTGGCTGCTGCTTTTTCCGCACAACACAACTACAATCCAAAAGTACTTAATTGGCTATAAAGTACTTAAGCATTTCCTGAGAGGCGTTACAAGTGCAAGTCATTTTTTTTTAAATTTACCTGCTGCAGACCCAAGCTTGACTACCTCCAGATAAACTTACAGGTTCTTTTGCATCTGTTTTCCTCATCCCCCATGGGGCTGAGGAAAATTCCAACCAGCTAATCAGTCTTTTTACATTTCTACTGTCCATTGGAAGTTGATCCTGCTAATTTGTTGCAGTTTACCTGACCCAGCCAATTAGCTGTCACAACTCCTGTCTGTGACCCTCAAAAATATTGCATCTGAGTCAATATAGTCTTTTGTATGGTGGAATTATGATGAAGAAACTTACTATTAGACATGGCATTCCAACAAAACTAATTACTGTGTCTAGTGGCCATGCATTTTTAAGTGGTAGTTTTAGATTTCTAGTATCTGCTAAACAACGGGGTGACCCGTTGGGGCACCCTTTGAGAAAAGGGTAGTGCAGTCTGATGTGACCAGAATGAACATTAAATTTTCCTGAATGCTATTGGTATCGCTTTGCTTTGGAAACTGAAGTAGAAAACCTCAGTTTATTAAAGAAGAACGACACGTAGCAAAGCAAGTATAGCTGCTCCTCATTTAATGAAGGACACTTTTGATGGCATAATTTCTGGTTTATCTGCCACCCTTGTGCCTCTTGTTGTCATTCTGGAGACGTGCAGCCTTTTCATCCCCCGTCTCTTCATCTCTTCTGCTGTTTGTTGTTTGTCTCTGATCCTGGAGATGTGCATGCCTCTCCTCCTCTGTCTCTTCTTCTCTCATCTTTTTTTTGTCCTGACTGTTTGATCCTGGAGTCGTGCAGCCCTGGCCTCATCCGATTCTTGTTCTGTCCTTCTCCTTGCTGCTTCCCGACAACGTTCGGTGTCATCTCTTGACCATAATGTCCCGCTTCCCTTTCCACGCGGCATAATTAGGCTGACCGTTTATTTTTAACCCTAATGCTGGATAGAAGATACGAAGCAGTAACACCAAAGGATGCTGATTATTCTTGATGATGTGGTTGGCGCTCTCCTAAATGGACGTGATATAGTCACCGCTGTCCTTTGACTGCAGCAAAGGGTTTGATGGGTGTCTTGAAGTACATCATTACAATAAAATTTACTTATCTCTTATTGATGGGTAGCAGTTAGATCTGTCCCAATCCTGCACATGCTGATGGTGGTGATTAGCAGAATGTGACCCCACGAAATAGAGCTTCCCTGCCCTTTTTCTCTGGTAGGTGTCCCTACTGAGGCTGGCCGTGCACATGTGTCGGGCTGTTGCGTCCCGATTTCCATGATGGGCAATCGGGTCTCAGGTGAAAGCCAGCTTGTTGATTTTTGGCAAATGAGCAACTTTCTACGAATATATAACCCTGAACTTTGCCTGCATTCTGTAAGTTAGCGCATTTTAATTCAATTTAGCCAGAAAAAGTGCCGCTGTAATGCACCGTTTGCACTAATTGGAGGTCACAAACAGACAGACAGAGCATGAGAGTTTTAGTAGTATATAGATAGTGTTTTGATTTTGGATTTTTGCATTTGTTATTTTTTTTAACATTCCCAGAGTATGGACATCAGTAGTATCCTGATGACTATCCATCATCACCCTGAACAGCTGCTATCCTTCCTTCATGGTTCCCACTGTCACCTTCTTTGCATATCAGCTGTATTCCCACATCATCCTCCAGCAGCTGTCAGATTCCTTTATTTATTACATGTAGGTTGAAACATGCAGTGAAATAGATCATTTGCATTAACAACCAACATACCCAAGGATGTGCTTGGGGCAGCTTGCAAGTGTTGCCACGCATTCTGGTGCCAACATAGCATGCCCACAATGTTCAGAACAATACAAGTAACTACAACAACAACAACAGAACAATAGCATCAAAACAGCAATAGCAAAGCAAGCCCCGTTCCTCCTTCTCCCACACATTTTCTGTGTGTGCAAGTGGGTAGTCCTCTAACCCCAGGACCAGCTGCCTCTAGTAGACTTGCGGACATTGGGCCTCCACCTACACCTGCCCACCTAGTATCAATTACATTATTTTTCTCTCCTTCTACCTATCATTGACCTGCCCCTGTCTCCAACCTTATCCCTCCTGTCTATTCCCAACCCCTAACCTGGCTCCATCCGCCTGTTATCTCTCACCCCTTCTCAGTCCACTTATTACCCACTAGCCTAGTGGTCACCAACCTTTTTAAGCCCAAGATCCCCTACCTTGACCTTAGTGAAAGGCAAGATCTACCTACTAAATCGTTTAGAGAAAAAACAGCTCATTGTACTGCCAATTTGAGGCATTTTATTTGGGCTAATTGTATTTGAATTACACAAAATACTTTTGTCAAACTTTCAAATTAATTCAAACAAGAAAACACTAACTAGCATATCTTTCTTTAAGAATATTACAATACTTCACACCTTTAATTCTAAGTTTCATTATTTAATTTTATTCCAACACGAAAAATAAATGAATAAAAATTGACTGTTGCACTCAGTGTGATGACTGGGGCTGAATACTTATTGCTAGTTCCCTGAAATTTGGCTCATAACTACAGACAGCCAGTCTGAGACAGTCTGTGAAATGTCTGTCAGTAAGACAGCTCCTGTACTTAGATTTAATAATTTTTCATCTGTGAAAATGCAATTTCACATAGATAAATTGACCCAAAGTAGGCACTGACTTTTAGTGCTATAAAACCAACGTGCACACTGCGCATTGCTTGGGCCCTATCAGTAGTAATTTCTACCAGTTTATGAATGGGGTTGTCATTTTCACGGACATATTTTTTAAACTCATTGTAAATATCCTCACCTCTTGTTCTCTCCTTTAATTGCAAAAGAGTGAGGAAGTCCTCCATTGTTGTAAAATCCTGGAAAGCCATTCTGACAAATACAACAAGCTGAGCTGTTTGCATTACATCCAGGGATTCATCGAACTGTAGCGAAAAATATCCACGTCCTCTGACAGTGACTCTACCCTCCTTGTCACTGTTGCAGGGCCAAGCGGTATAATATGTATTGCAGTTGTGATGTCGTTTTTGTTTTTAAAGCCATTAAAAACAGTCTGCAGTAATGGCCATTGCTTCCTTGAATAAATCGCCATCGGAAAAAGGCTTCTTGTGTTTAGCCAAAAGGTGAATTACACGAAATGATGCTTCAATAGCAGCCTTACTTTGAGCAGCATGTTTTATGAAAAACGATTGCTGGGCCTTCAACCCTGATTTCAGCTCCTCAACTTTCCTGGCACGAATTGTGCTCTTTGGTGGGGTAGGTGTCTTTAAATTTCTGGTGGTTGGTGTTGTGGTGCCGCTCCAGATTCCCTCTTTTAGTGCTTGTGTTTGGTGGCACGACATACATACACACATGTCTTTCACCAAGGTAAATAGAAATTCCTCTTCCCATTCTGGATGGAATTTGTACATTTTCGCCGCCTTTCATGGAGCCTCCGCCATGCTATCGGGATATCACAAGCGAGTGCCATATATTGATGCAACACACATCAAAGTTGCTGGTGAACGCAGCAGGCCAGGCAGCACCTCTAGGAAGAGGTACAGTTGATGTCTCAGCCCGAAATGTCGACTGTACCTCTTCCTAGAGATGCTGCCTGGCCTGCTGGTTCACCAGCAACTTTGATGTGTGTTGCTTGAATTTCCAGCATCTGCAGAATTCCTCGTTGCCGTATATTGATGTTTGCGACAGTCTGTACTCTTATCCAGTGGTCCCCAACCTCTGGGCTGCCAAGAATGCACCGGTACAGCGGTGGCCGGAACACACCCAGCACATCTTGAAGAAAAAAAGCCGAAATAAACAAGCTAATTAATTAGGTGTCGCCCGGCACGTAAGTGTTGGCCCAGATCAGAGGCAACGCAATCGACAATTGCCTCTGATCTGGGCTGACATTTACGTGCTGGGCGGCACCTAATTAATTAGCTTGTTTATTTCGGCTTTTTTCTTAAAGATGTGCTGGGTGCGTTCCGGCCACCGCTGTACCGCTGCATTCTTTGCGGCCCGGTGGTTGGGGACCACTGCGTATCTAATTTAATTGATCACTTTGATGCAGCACAAGCTATGCTGAAAATACAGTTCTTGGCGGGGGCGCTACACACATGCGCACTGGGCAGAAAGAACGGAACTAAAACCCCACAACCCGGAAACAATCTCTCGTTACAAACAGCTTTGTAGCAAAAGTATTGTTATATTACCATTATCCTAATTAATATTACTTAATTTTATAATGCTCACATTACAACGGTATTTGTGTATTTATTTTTGATTTTTTTTTTCGGGATCTACTGGGAAAGCCTCAAAGATCGACTGGTTAATCGCGATCGATGGGTTGGCGACCCCTACACTAGCCCTTCTCTCACTCTCCACCCACCCTTTATACTGACGACCTTCTCTGTCCATTATGAGTACTGGTGTAGGGTCTTGATCTGAAACCTCAGCAGTTCTCTCCCACCACCACCATTGGTGCTGCTTGACCCATTGAGTTTCTCCAGCAGTCTGATTTTTGCTCTGCTAGACTGGCAACAGGGATGATAAAGAGGAAGTCCTTGCCACAAAAGTTAAAACTTATCTGTTTGGCCACAAATGAGAAAATCTGCACATGCTAGAAATCTAAACAACACACAGAATACTGGAAGATCTCAGCAGGCCTGGCAGCATCTATGGAAAAGAATAAATAGTGAACGTTTCAGGCTGAGACCTTTCATCAGTTCTGATGCTGCCTGGCCTGCTGATTTCCTCCAGCATTTTGTGTGTGTTACACAAACACATGTTTGGATTTTCTTGAGGTCAGTAAAAGTGAGAGAAGTATACAAAATTATGAGGGGTACAGATAGGGAAAATGCCTGCAGGATTTTCCCACTGAGGTTGGGTAGAACTACAATTAGAGGTCATTGATTAAGAGTGAATGGTGAAAAGTTTAAGGGAGCATGAAGGGAAGCCTCTTCACTCAGAGGGTCATGAGAGTGTGGAACAAGCTGCCAGTGTAAGTAGTGCATGTGAGCTCAGTTTCAAAGTTGAAGAGAAGTTTGGATGAGTACGTGGATAGTAGGGGTAGGGAGGGCTATGCTCCTGATGCAGGTCAATTGAAGTATGCAGTTTAATAGTTCAGCATGGACTAGATAAGCCAAATGGCCTGTTTCTGTGCTGTACTTTTTGATGACTAACTTCCTGATTATTTTGTCTCTTGCAGCCATTCCTCTCCATTAAAATTAATGTAGACACTTGGTGTAGATTCTGCGGCTGAATTTCCCAGTAAAATTGCAGGTATATATTACTTCTTCTTTGGATTCCATAGGAGCCCAACTGAGTTGGGTAGCCAGAATGACAAAGTTGCATGCCTGTATGGAAATCTTGAACTTGCTAGTTATTCCATTAAAATTAGGGCAAAATGTTGTTATTGCAGACCTCTTTCTCCCAAAACCTCTTTCTCCTCGCAACATGAAAAGTATTTGTGAGGGGTGTATGTTGTTAAGCAGACCATTTGCTCAGCTTACCTGTACAATTAACGCATCATTTCCCATCCCACTAGACTTCCCATTGTTTCTCTTGCCTTTCTCTTGTTTACTCCAAGACCCTCTTTGATTTCATCTTCCCCATGAAACTACCCTCTTGCTCTTTCAAACCTAATCCTACTACATTGTTCAAAGTTGCTGGTGAACGCAGCAGGCCAGGCAGCATCACTGGGAAGAGGTGCAGTCGACGTTTCAGGCCGAGACCCTTCGTCAGGACTAACTGAAGGAAGAGTGAGTAAGAGATTTGAAAGTGGGAGGGAGAAGGGGAGATCCAAAATGATAGGAGAAGACAGGAGGGGGAGGGATGGAGCCAAGAGCTGGACAGGTGATTGGCAAAGGGGATACGAGAGGATCATGGGACAGGAGGTCTGGGAAGAAAGACGGGGGGGGGGACCCAGAGGATGGGCAAGGGGTATATTCAGAGGGACTGAGAGAGAAAAAGGAGAGTGACAGAAAGAATGTGTGTATAAAAACAAGTAACAGATGGGGTACGAGGGGGAGGTGGGGCATTAGCAGAAGTTAGAGAAGTCAATGTTCATGCCATCAGGTTGGAGGCTACCCAGACGGAATATAAGGTGTTGTTCCTCCAACCTGAGTGTGGCTTCATCTTTACAGTAGAGGAAGCCGTGGATAGACATGTCAGAATGGGAATGGGATGTGGAATTAAAATGTGTGGCCACTGGGAGATCCTGCTTTCTCTGGCGGACAGAGCGTAGGTGTTCAGCAAAGCGGTCTCCCAGTCTGCGTCGGGTCTCGCCAATATATAAAGGGCCACATCGGGAGCACCGGATGCAGTATATCACCCCAGCCGACTCACAGGTGAAGTGTCGCCTCACCTGGAAGGACTGTTTGGGGCCTTGAATGGTGGTAAGGGAGGAAGTGTAAGGGCATATGTAGCACTTGTTCCGCTTACACGGCCAACCTGATGGCATGAACATCGACTTCTCTAACTTCCACTAATGCCCCACCTCCCCCTCGTACCCCATCTGTTACTTATTTTTATACACGCATTCTTTCTCTCACTCTCCTTTTTCTCCCTCTGTCCCTCTGAATATACCCCTTGCCCATACTCTGGGTTCCCCCCCACCCCCGCTTGTCTTTCTTCCCGGACCTCCTGTCCCATGATCCTTTTGTATCCCTTTTGCCAATCACCTGTCCAGCTCTTGGCTCTATCCCTCCCCCTCCTGTCTTCTCCTATCATTTTGGATCTCCCCCTCCCCCTCCAACTTTCAAATCCCTTACTCACTCTTCCTTCAGTTAGTCCTGACGAAGGGTCTCGGCCTGAAACGTCGACTGCACCTCTTCCTAGAGATGCTGCCTGGCCTGCTGCGTTCACCAGCAACTTTGATGTGTGTTGCTTGAATTTCCAGCATCTGCAGAATTCCTGTTGCCTCCTACATTGTTGATCACCCGTCTTCCAGTTTTGACTCACAAGCTAACTGACCATGTAGTTTGTTCTCCTTGTACGTTCTTCCTGTTTCAAAATTGTCATCACATCTTCCTCTTTCTCACCTTTCACCCATTCTCGCATCTTCAGGTTTAATTACTATCTCGCAAACTCTTTAAAAATGTTTTGAGTTTGAATGCTCATATAGTAATTTACCAGTTTATGGCAGCCTTGAATTTGGCTCCCATCAATGAGATTGCCATCATACTGCACTACAGAAATTGGACCTATGATACTTCTGGCCATGGCCATGATATACTAGTCTTCCTTATTCGTCTGACCTCTGCATGTTACATCATTGATCAGTATCATCCTCCAGAATTACCTCCACTTTCCAACTAAGTAGGTCTGCCCTCACTTGATTCCACTCATTGTCAAAGCAGCACAGCAGTACTTGTCATTTTTCACTAACATTCGTACTGTGAAGTCCACAAAATGCCGAATGCTCTGCTCTTTGTCACTTTCGTAGTGTCCTTTGTTGGAGTCATCCAGGGATATAAACGTAGGTTTCTCAGATAATGAATAATAGTAGTAGTGGCTCTACTTATTCAGCAACTCCCTTGTTCTGATATCTTTTGTGTTGTCACCATATTTAATTAATTTCTAAAAATAAGACCATAACATCATAAGATATGGGAGCAGAAGTAGACCATTCAGCCCATGGAGTCTGCTCTGCCGTTCAATCATGGGCTGATCCAATTCTTCCAGTCATCCCCACTCCCCTGTCTTCTCCCCATACCCTTTGATGCCCTGGCTAATCAAGAACCTATCTACCTCTTCCTTAAATACACCCAGTGTCTTGGCCTCCACAGCCACTCGTGACAAGTTTCACAGATTTACCACCTTCTGACTAAAGTAATTTCTCCTCATCTCTGTTCTAAATGGACTTCCTTCAATACTGAAGTCGTGCCCTCTTGTCCTAGACTCCCCTGCCATGGGAAATAACTTTGTCATACTAATCTGTTAGACTTTTTAACATTCGGAATGTTTCTATGAGATCCCCCCTCATTCTCCTGAACTCCAGGGAATACAGCCCAAGAGCTGCCAGCTATTCCTCATACAGTAATGTTTTTATTCCTAGAATCATTCTCGTGAACCCTCTCCAATGTCAGCACATCCTTTCTAAAATAAGGAGCCCAAAACTGCACACAATACTCCAGATGTGGTGTCATGAATGCCAATATTGCATTCACCTTCTTCACCACCAGCTCACCTTAGAGTTAACCTTTAGGGTATCCTGCACAAGGACTCTCAAGTCGCTTTGCATCTCTGCATTTTGAATTCTTTCCCCATCTAAATAATAGTCTGCCCATTTTTTCCACCAAAGTGCATGACCGTATACTTTCCAACATTGTATTTCATTTGCCACTTCTTTGCCCATTCACCTCAACCATCAAAGTTTCTCTGCAGGCTCTCTGGTTCTTCAATACCACCCGCTCCTCCAGCTATCTTTGTATCATCAGTAAATTTAGCCACAAATCCATTAATCCCATAGCCTAAATCCTTGACATACATCATAAAAAGCAGTGGTCCCAACACCGACAACTGTGGAACTCCACTGATAACTGGCAGCCAGTTTATTCCCACACTCTGTTTTCTGCCGATCAGTCAATGCTCCACCCACGCTAGTAATTCCCCTGTAATTCCATGGGCTCTTTGCTTGCTAAGCAGCCTCATGTGCAGCACCTTGTCAAAGGCCATCTGAAAATCCAAGTACATCACATCCACTGCATCTCCTTTGTCTACCCTGCTTGTAATTTCCTCAAAAAATTGCAGTAGGTTAGTCAGGCAGGATTTTCCTTTCAGGAAACCATGCTGGCTTTGGTCTATCTTGTTATGTGCCTCCAGGTATTCCATAATCTCATCCCTAACAATCGATTCCAACAACTTCCCAACCACCGATGTCAGGCAAACAGGTCTATAGTTTCCTTTCTGCTGCCTCCCACCCTTCTTAAATAGCAGAGATGAAATAATCTGCAATAAGCTTGGAACTTCTCCATACTTTGCCTCTTTTTCCATATTTTTTGTATAACCACTGTCTTAACAAGTGCTCCTAACTGATTTTTAGTTGAGCTTTCTTTCTTCTCTCCATAGTCTATAATACATGTATTTTTATTTTATAGTAGTTTCATATAGGACTATAATAATTGAGTAAAGAATAGCAGTTTTTTCTTTGCATCTTCTTTTGTTTTATGTACAAAACTTTGAATCTCTGTCCCGTGTTGCTTGAGCTGTGGATTGTTTAGCTTCTGTTTATCCAATATGATTTTGTTATATCTCCTCTTGACATTTAGATGTAAGTATCCAGTGCTACCAACACCTTAACACATCAAAAAAAATGGACTAAAGGGGTCAAGAGGAAAAAGAATGACATAGTCTATTGTATAAGTAAAAATATTTCAAAATATTTTCTACAAAATTTTTTCAGAAGTAACTTACGTTTTCTGTCCTCTCAGTAGAAGGTTTTTAAAAGAATTGGCTAAAACAACCTATTAATTGGAAACTTGAAAATAAAAATACAAGGTACAATTACAGTTTTAGGGAAACATTGTAGTGCAATTATAGTTTCTCCCACTATTTTAGTTTTTCAGTGGAATTTCAGAAGCCAAGATTATATTTTAAATAGAAAATCCGGAAAATACTCAACATGTCGCACAACATGTGGAGAGACAATCAACTAACATTTTGGTTTGACAATTCTTGAACATCACATAAGCATTTCCTGAATGTTCCTTTTTTTTGGATTTCCTGATGCAGTATTTTAAAATTGGTCTGTATTTGCTGTCCACAGTTGCTGCATGACCTGTTTCCAGCAATTTCAAAGTAGCTTTAGATTTCTAGTATCTATAGTTTTTTGATTTTGGACTTTTGCATTTGTTATTTTTTTTAACATTCCCAGAGTATGGACATCAGTAGTATCCTGATAACTATCCATCATCACCCTGAACAGCTGCTATCCTTCCTTCATGGTTCCCATGATCATCTTCTTTGCATATCAGATGTGTTCTCACATCATCCTCCAGCAGCTGTCAGATTCCTTTATTTATTACATGTGCATTGAAACATACAGTGAAATACGTCATTTGCGTTAACCACCTACCAAGCATGTGCTAGGGGGAGTTCGCAAGGGTTACCATATGTTCTGGTGCCACTATAGTATATCCACAATGTTCAGAATAACAGAAGCAACTACAACAGCAACAGCAAAACTAGTCCCTTTCCTCCCTCTCTCCCACACATTACCCACTTGCACACACAAATAGTCCTCTAAGCCCAGGACAAGCCATCTCCAGCCCTTCAGTAGACTTGCAGACTCACAGACATTGGGCCTCCACCTACACCCTCCCCTCTGCCCACATAGTATAAACCACGTTCTTTTTCTCTCCTTCTACCCATCATTGACCTGCACCTGTCTCCAATCTCATTCCTCCTGTCTATTCTGAACCCCTAACCTGGCTCTATCTGCCTGTTATCTTTCACCCCTGCTCAGTCTATCTGTGACCCATTAGCCCTTGTCTCACTCCTCACCCACTCTTTATACTGGCTACCTTCTGTCTCCATTCTCAGTACTGATGCAGGGTCTTGATCTGAAACCTTAGCGGTCCTCTGCCTTCTCTCTCCCTCTCTCCCTCTCTCCCTCTCTCCCTCTCTCCCTCTCTCCCTCTCTCCCTCTCTCCCTCTCTCCCTCTCTCCCTCTCTCCCTCTCTCCCTCTCTCCCTCTCTCCCTCTCTCCCTCTCTCCCTCTCTCCCTCTCTCCCTCTCTCCCTCTCTCCCTCTCTCCCTCTCTCCCTCTCTCCCTCTCTCCCTCTCTCCCTCTCTCCCTCTCTCCCTCTCTCCCTCTCTCCCTCTCTCCCCCCCTCCCTCTCTCCCCCCCCCCATTGGTGCTGCTTGCCTCATTGAGTTTCTCCAGCAGTTTGATTTTTGCTCTGCAGAAGTAACATCTGATGACAACAGAGATGATAAAGAGGAAGTCCTTGTCACAAACGTTACAAGATAGTTGGGTGTTCCTGAGGTCAGCAGCAAGACTCCACACTGACCACAAATACGATGTACTATTTCCGTTTTCTAGACTTATTTAAAATCTTGGTCAAAAAGGAATGAGAGCAGATCGGTTATTTCTACAGTGCAAGCCCGAATTCTTGCCTGAAGAGTTTCAGACTTGATGAAATGGTATTTTTTTACCTGCCAGCATTTTAAAAACAGTTTTTAATGATAGTTTATGTTATTAAGAATGTTAAGTAATTTTTGTATGAACTTTTAAATATAATTTTTTTTGATTTTGTAGGTATAATGAAAAAACACAATAATACTGCACTGGACTGGACAATATGATATCAGATGCCATAACAGAAACTGAGGCCCAAAGCCATGGCTATACAACAAATCATAAGTGTGATGAGCATCTCTTGAAGCAGCTAGCAATTCATTCATTTGTGGACACTAAAATCGTGTCGAAAATGGAAAAACCAGGTTCATTGATTCAAGTTATTGAAAAATTGAGCAAGATAGTGGAGAAGGGAAGATCAAAGCAGTGTTCTTTGACTGGTCAAAAGAGGTCTTATATTAGTACTTCTGACACAAACAGTGCAATAATTGAGCAGACAGACAGCTATGAGAGCACAGCCAAAAAAGTTATTAATTTAAACCAGGAAATAAAGGATAACATCTCAATTAGGCAAACTTATTTTAAAACAGAAGATCTGCCTCAGAGTTGCAATGGCCTTGATCTGAGCACCCTTGATTCTGCAGATAAATCAAAAGTTTCAAAGAGCTTCTGTTGTACCCTGTGTAACTTTGTAACCGTTGTGCCATCTGTATATTATATACATATACGTAGCCATAACAACATTGAAAGCTACACATGTGATCAGTGCAACTTTGCAACTACGGATTCTAAAGACTTTGTGGCGCACAAATATTTGCACAGGAAGCTCACCCGTTACCAATGCAATTTATGCAAATTCAATTCGTTGACTTTTTCGCAGTTAAAGGAGCACTTTGAACTACATGGAAAATCAGGTGAAGTGGTATTGATGTGCTCTGTGTGTTGTTTTGTTTCCAAACAACAAGAGGAACTTGAAGCTCATATGTGGATGCACCTTGAGGATGCCCAGATACAAAGAAAACAGCAATTAGGGCCAAATGCCATAGATGGTGTGGACAGCAACAATGCAAAATCAAGAAATGTTGGTTTTGACACTGAACCAGGCCCAAGAAAGTGGTACACTTATGACCAGTATGGCATGTATAGATGTTTGATTTGCAGTTATGCTTGTGACCGTCAGAGGATGTTAAAAACCCACGCATGGAAACATGCTGGTGAAGTAGATTGTTCTTATCCAATTTTTGAGGAATGTGAGACAGCTACCTCAGTAGTTCCTTCCACAGGTCTCACTGCTCCTGAGGATGAATCAATAATTGTTTTCTCACCAGCTCACAAATCAGAAAGTGTGCACTGTGTTAGATCAAATCCACTGCAGTTTTGTACCCCTCCCTCAATCACTGTAATGGACTCAGTGGACTGCAAAGCCTCACTGTCTGACACTGCTGTGAAAAATTCAGCTCTTGTCCAGTCAAAAGCACCTGCTGATACTGTAGTAGAAATTGTTGAGGAGGGGCCTCTGATGCTTGATTGTGAACAAGAAAGTACAGTGTCCGATAGCCTTCTTTCTTCTGCACAAAAGATCATTAATTGCAGTTCTAACAAGGCAGGACATGTCAATGTCATAGTAGAGCGTGTCCCAGGAGCTGGGGAGAGTGTTCCAGAAAAGCACTTCCTGATGACACCAGATATTGAAGCTGAAAAGAGGCTTATCTCTGAAAAATCTCACATGATCTATTGTGAGGATTCTTCAGATTTATATCAACAAGCTACCAGTGCAGCTGAACTGGAAACAGCTGTCTTAAGATGGAATCCAGAAGAAAGTAATGGTGCTTTAAAATCTGAACCTGCAGCAGTTGATGAAAATGTTCCCCCATCAAGAAGGAGAACCAATTCTGAATCTTTGAGGCTTCATTCATTGGCTGCTGAAGCTCTTGTTGCAATGCCAATGAGAGCACCAGAATTTACTCGAGCAAGTGTCAAAAATCCTGAGTCTGATGCAGAACAAAGAAGCATGGAAGTCAGTTCTTCAGTTCCTCAACCTCACAATTATTCTGATGATCATACTAGTAATAACTTGCAACTTGATGAGACTAAGTCGGGTTTTTCTGAAGTACCAATCAGAATGGGCATCAGCATGTCACTGCTCACTGTGATTGAAAAACTGAGAGAAAGAACAGACCAAAATGCTTCTGATGAAGATATCCTAAAAGAATTGCAGGATAATGCACAATGTCAACCTTCAAGTGACCTGAGTTCACCAGGCAACTTAGTGGAGTATATACCAAACACAGAACGGCCTTACCGTTGTCGCTTATGTCATTACAGCAGTGGCAATAAGGGGTACATCAAGCAGCATTTAAGAGTTCATCGGCAAAGGCAGCCTTACCAGTGTCCAATCTGTGATCACATAGCCACTGATAGTAATAATCTGGAGAGTCATATGATAAACCATTGCAAGACTCGGATGTATCACTGCAAAAGATGCAATGCAGCATTTTATTATAAGGTAAACCTTTAGTGCAAAATCACTACTATTTAAACATATGTACTTTTGTGCAGAAACTAAAATAAAACAAAAATCACTTGTTAGAATAGCTTGCAAACTATATTACTGCAATATAATATGTTCTCAAATATATACAATTTGTAAAGTTCAGTTTATATTCTAATCATTTGTAAATTTGGGACAAAATTTAAAGGTCACTATTGTTTAAAGAATGACCATAATAAGCAGAATTTAGGATATTTTTGAATTAACTGGCTTAATCAAGCTTTCTGAAAGCAATCTTGTTGACTGTTATGTGGAGGATTGTGGATTTAATCAGCACTGTAAAGTTGCCACAAGGTCTTTTGAACTTAAGGCTAAGGTTTCTTGACTAAAAATTTTAGTTTTCACGGACTAAAAATTTTAAGCATCTTGCTGATGATTCCTTACATTCTGGCCAAATGCATGCATTTCAAGACATTTTCTGTGTCTTCTGGTAATAAACCATTGTAATACCTTCAGAGTTACTAAAATGCTGAGTGAAGTGATGGATTACCACTTTTAGTTTTGTTGCCTTGTCAGATGTTGTTGGATTTGTCTTATGGTATACATATACTTCATTGTAATTTTTCCGTTCTGATCAACTTCCTGATAGAGTCAATTGAGGAATCACGAACGTGAACAGCATAGTCTTTCTGACATTTCCTCAACAAATGATGAAAATGCTGACTTTAGTAGAGAACAAAAAACAGGAAACGCACAAGAAGGTAATGTGAATATTTGCATGTTTCTCTTTAATTTGAAAAATATAATGAACTTAATCATGATTAAGTTAATCACGCTTAAAAAGGTTACACTAGGTATGCCATAGAGTCAGTATGCTGAAACAGATTTTATTTTGAAATAAGATTTGTATTTTGGAGTCTAGACCAGAAAGTTATTTTTAATAAACAACTTACATAGAATGAATATCAAATTGGTATAGCATTGTTTCTGCCTCAAAGTGTTCTACACAGAGGTGCAAATTAGCATAGGTGATTTTGTTTCGCTTGAACCAGATAGTGAATTAACAGGCTTTATTTTGGAATACAACAGACCTAATTTTGAATCCTTTTTGTGAACAATGAATACTTAAAGGCTACAAATATCTGAAATGGAAGATGTAGGTTATGAGTGCAGATTTCTTATCTGATTTTGTTTAAAATATTGTCAGACTTTCATAATTTATTTCAACCAGTTCTTTCCCTTTTGACATATGTGCAATTAAATTTCATCAGGATGTGTTGTTCAGACATCTGTCTGCCAAAACCAGTGGGGGATATTTTGACCCTTGGAATTGGTTGGAGGGGTGAACTTTCAGCAGGGTTCTCAATGCGGGAAAAACTAACAGCTGGCCAAGCAGGGAGCTGCCACAACTAATGATAAAACACCTTATTAGCATTCCTTATGATTCAGAAGAGTGTTTACCCCACTCATCCCCTCAAATAAGGCTTTTACACTTTCCTGTTTTCATCCCTTGCATTTGACTAATGCCCAAGTACAATGGAACAATTAGTGGACCATCTCTCCAGCTTTACAGTCAGCACTCCCAGCTTGGTGTAGCAACAGGTCTGCCCAAAGATACAAGAAACTGCAGTGTGTGAGTGCTCCCTCTGTTTCCTCTGTTTAGACTTTGTGCTGCCTTCGTAAAACAGCAATAATAAACAAGGAACCCTCCCACCTTCTTTTGCTCTTCTCCCTACTCCATCTGTCAGAAGATATAAAAGCTTGGGAATGTGTGCCTCCAAACTCAAAGATGGCCTCTATCTCACTGTTATAAGACTCATTAACAGACTTCTTATAAAATGAAGATGAACTCTTGATCTCAGTCAGAATCAGAATCAGGTTTAATATCACCAGCATATGTTGTGAAATTTGTTAACCTAGCAGCAACAATACAATGCAATACGTGATAAATATCAGGAGATTTTTTAAAATAAGTAATTTGTAGTAAATATGTATATTAAATAGTTAAATTAAAAATAGTGCAAAAGCAAAAAAAAAGTGAGATAGTGTTCATGGGTTCAATTAGAAATCAGATGGCAGGGAAAAGAAGCTGTTCCTAAATCACTAAGTGTGAGCCTTCAGGCCTCCTTTCTGAGAGTAACAGAGAAGAGGTCATATCCTGTGTGATGGGGGTCCTTAATTATTAGACGCCACCTTTCTGCAGCACTGCTCCTTGAAGATGCCTTGAATACTACGGAGGCTAGTACCCTGATGGATCTGACTAATTTTACAACTTTCTGTAGATTCCTGATGCAGCCTGTCAAAATTCTGTCCACGGTACATCTGTAGAAGTTTTCGGGTGTTTTAGGTGACAAACAAAATCTCCTCAAACTCCTAATGAAATATAGCCGCAGTTTTGTCTTCTTTATAGCTGCATTGATTATGTTGGGAGCCAGTTAGATCCTCAAAGATATTGACACCCAGGAGCTTGAAATTTTTCACTCTCTCCACTTCTGATTGGTCCATGATCCCTCTTCTTGCCCTTCCTGGTCTACAGTCAGCTCTTTCATCTTACTGACGTAGAGTGCAAGGTTGTTGCTGCGACACCACTCAACTAGGTGGTGTACCTCGCTCCTGTACACCCTCTCGTCTCCATCTGAGATTCTGCTAACAATGGTTGTATCATCAGCAAATTTATAGATAGTATTTGAGTTGTGCCTAGTCACTCAGTCATGAGCATAGAGAGAGAGAGAGAGTAAGCACACATCCCTGAGCTGCGTCATTGTTGATCATCAGTGAGATGTTCTTACCAATCCGCATAGATTGTGATCTCCTACCTTGTCACAGCCCGATTTTAGTTGTCTACTTGTGCTGCACTTTCTCTGCAACTGTACCGTTATGTTCTGCATTCTGTTTTTTTTCCCTTTTGTGCTTTGATGTGCTTACATATGGAATGATCTGTCTGGATTGCATGCAGACAAACACTTTTTCCATTGTATCTTGGTACATATGACAATAATAAACCAATTACCAATTAATTATCCTTTGAAATGAACACCCACTTCAAGGACAGATGAGGATGAGCTACCTTTGCCAGCTGTATTCATGTTCTGAAAATGAAATGAATGAGTAATCAGAAGCAATGAAGAATGCTTTAAAAAGAATGTCCGTTTTGCATATCAGAATGCTATAGCAATATTGCTGCAGACAAATAGACAGCAGTGAATTACAGCCACTGAGGGAGCAGTGACTTCAGTATTTTGACAGTCTAACGATGAACCCATCTCTATTTACATAAATAGAATTAGAACCCTGTTCAGGTAATTTGAAAGAGTGTTGGTTTCATAGGATTCTGCAATAGTTTTGGTTTTTATTGATTCATGTATTTAATGGTTTCACTGAGATTGTTCAGTTTATGAATCATTAAAGTTTTGTCTTGTCTTGATTGTTTTTTATATTTCCTCCATGTAGTTTGTCTGAATGTTGGAAAAGACACCATGCATTTGATTTTATGACAAAGGGTAGAGATATTTTATACCAACAATTAAAGTTCACAAAATCAACAAGCATATGCAGTTTTATTTTGTGTTCTATTGCTTGCCATTGAGTCCTTACCATTGAAGATGTGAAGGTAGATATTTAACACACTATGCTTGCTGCCATGAACACACAGTTGTAACGCAAGTGTACTTTGCCATTGAGAAGCTCTAATGGTTCACAGCTAATTTTATGGAGGGGGCTAGATAATTACCCAAAGTAGTTTCTCATTGCTGGTAATACGAACACAGAAGCCTCAAACTTGCTGCTAAGTCTGTTGTTGTTGTTTGGAATAAAGTCCTTCATTGGATTCTTCATGGAATCCAAAGGTGGTACAATTTCCAAGAATTCCTTAGGAGTTACACGAGAAATCTCTGGTTGAACCCACACCAAGTTAAGCTTGCCGCAGTTTCAACTACTGCAATCATTTCAATGGAAAGTAAAGGCTCTAGAAGTAGAAAATAAGTAGAAAAGAATTTATATTTTTATCAGATGAGGCGGTATAAATAAGGTTTTAACTGTTATTGTATTTTAAAGTTTTTTTTGGCAGTATAATTAGTATATAATGGGCTTTGAATGTTTGTGAGTAGCAGAATTCATAGCCTGTGATTTTAACAGTTTTAACTGACTAATTACGGGCAGGTTCTTTTTTTTAGTATGAATATAGTAATCATAATCTGACTTCAGGGACTGAGTTACCATACAGACTGAAGCAGGTCGGACAGAACTACAGACATAGGCAAACTCTTATGTACCCATGCAGCTTTGTATTAGCACCTAGTTCTCCATAAAATGGTGCACAGGTAATAACTTTGTGTCCTTTGTAATCTCTATTGTATTTGTATTGGATAACTAAAATACCTACATCAAGTTCTAGCAAATCTGAGGTAATATCCTAAATAATTACTGATACTAATATTCTCTAACTCCTTCTGCCTAGAAGTACATTCACCTCAGAAATTATATAAGTGCGACGTATGTGACTACACAAGTTCAACGTATGTTGGTGTGCGAAACCACAGAAGAATCCACAACACTGATAAGCCCTACAGGTGTGTGTACTCTGTAAATCTACATATGAATTTTAAAAAATCTTCAAGCTAAATTTTCAGAGAATGTTGCAACATGTTAAGGAGAATTTTCAGTTCACTGAATCTGTACAAGCTGTTTGGTAGAGCAAGCCAATAATTCCACTCAACTCCTCTTCTTTACAGCCCAATTTTCTTCCTTTCAATTCCTTATTTAATTCTTTTTAGAAGCTAATCGTTTTATTCCCATTCTCTGTATGCACTGTTTTTGAGGATCTTAACAAACCTGCTATGTAGAGATAAAAGCTTAGTCATCTTACCTGTAGTTCTTCAATCTGTGTCCTCTAATTACTGACAATTCTCCTACTTGGAAAGATAAATCTGTTTCTGTAATGCAGAAGTTCATGATTCAAATCTCTGAATCCTTTCTGCTGCAGGGTGCACCAATAACCAGATTACAGGAAGGATGTGATAGCCCCGAAGGGGTGCAGGGGAGATTCAAAGTTCTGCAAAGCTAGGGAATTTTGTTTTCTGGGTTCTGGGCCTGTACTTGCTGGAGTTTAGGAGAATTGTCTGGGCCAACAAAGATTCAGGCCAAATGTAGATATGGGGGGGAAAAAGCTCAAATACACATAAAGAAAGCTCAAAAGCAGGGTTGTACCTAATGATGTATTAAGCCAGAATCTTTCATAAAGAGATTTAAGAGAAGGCAAAAATTGCTGATAAATATGTATTGATACCAGATACCTTCCTGCTCTTTCATGCTTACTCTCAGTTCCAGCCAACTCCATCTGGGTAAAATCAGGAATGAAGTATACTTTGAGAAGGATGAACACTTTCACTTAGTTATTGTATTGGTCTGCTGTTAAAGAAGATACTAAAGTAATTTTTATATCTATTTAACTATTGTCTGTGATGTATATCAAGCTTAGTAAACTTTGTCATGTGTGTTTCACAAACACAAATGCCATGGCCATTGTAAATAGGTATATTCTATAGTGTAGAAACAATGTGTTATAGGAGGGAAGAATTTGCTAAAGGATCCATGAAATAATATTTTCTGGACTGCCAATCAGCTTGCCACTGGTTCAGATCAGAAAACTTAAGGATATGTCTATAAGTATTTCAATAATAAGAGAAGTTAGATGAAATTCATGTCAGACTTTCTTAGTAGATTATTGATCTATCAATTTAGATATGTTCTTTCTAAATTGTTGACTAGAAAACAGGAAAATCAACTTGTCCTTTACTGATAAAATATGAAAATCAGATAACTTAATTATCATGTATCCACAGAGTCCATTGACAAGAATAATGAGCTTTTTACTAGAGTGTTTGATGTCAGGATGCTTGTATTTTGAAAATTCTGAGATTTCAGAGTGTAAAATAAATTGTCTGTAATGGAGTAAGACCAATATGCTATTTACTTGTTGCACCTGCATTCTGATTTCTTGTGCTTCATGCACAAAAATACTTAGATCTCTAACTTCAGTCATTTGCAATCTCTATCCATTTAGATAATTTAATGCTTTTTGATTCCTTCTTGTAAAGTGCACAATGACATATATTTTCCAACATCTGCACGATGATCATCAAATACCTATCTATTCTAATCCCAGATATCAACCCATGGCTTGAATCTTTCCATGCCTTGAATATTCATGTGCTTATCTAGATGCATGAATATTGTGAGATTACCTGCCCCTATTTCTGCCTCCCCCTTGGGTAGTGCACTTCAGGTTCTAACCAATTGATGAAAAAGTTCATCCTTCGATCTTCTCAAAACTTCTTATTCCTTACCTTAAACATATGTCCTCTGGATGTAGATACCTTTTCAAAGTTTCCCACTATCTGTCCTACCTGTGGCATTTGTGACTGTTTGGTCTCCTCTCAGCTTTTGCTCCAAGGGAAAGAAACCAGTTCTATCCAATCTCTCCTTTAAATGAAATGCACCAATCCAGGTGACATCCTGGCAAATCTCCTCTTCATGCTCTCCAATACAGTTACATTATTCGAGCAGTGTGATGACCAGAACACCACACAGTATTTCGGTTGTAGCCAAACCAGTCTTTTACAATTTTTTAATATATAAAAATCTCATTGTGAAAATCATATCCTGGATAATGAAGGTAATTACAAACGTTTGTATCTGTAGGCTTCTTCAATGCATTATCTATCTGTGTTGGTACCTTAAGAGATCTTTGAACTCTAAAAACCCCCTGTCTTCAATATTCATTATTGGGACTTTGCTGTTTACTGGGCATATCTTAGCCTTATTAGTTCTCCCAGAATCTAAGCCTGTCAGAAATGAGTTCCATTTGCAATTTCTCTGCCACCCTAACAATACATCAGTGTCATCCTGTATCCTAAGATCACCAATCTCACTGTCAACGCTGAAAAGTATAGCACAGAAACAGGCCCTTCAGCCCATCTAGTCCATGCCAAAACCATTTAAACTGCCTACTCGCAACGACCTGTAGCAGGATCATAGCCCTCCATACCCCTGTGATCCATGTACCTAACCAAACTTCTCTTAAACATTGAAATGAAGCCCACTTGTGCTGGCTGCTCATTCTACACTCTCACAAACCACTGAGCGAAGAAGTATACCTCATGTTTCCCTTAAATTTCTTACTTTTTGCCCTTAATCCTGGTTGTAATCCCACCCAAACTCAGTGGAAAAAAACCTGCTTGCGTTTGCCCTATCTATACACCTCCACCAATTGCCATCAATTTTCATGCTACCTTGAAGCTTAAGACCACAAGACACAGGAGCAGAACTGGGCTATTTGGCCCATCGAATCTGCTCTGCTATTCAATCATGGCTGATCCTTTTTCTCCTTCCTCAGCCCTTTTCCTGGCCTTCTCCCTGTAATCTTTGATGCCATGGGCAATCAAGAACCTATCAATCTCTGCCTTAAATACACCCAACAATCTGCCCTCCATGGCTGCCTGTGGTAACAAATACTACAAATTCACCACGCTCTGGCTAAAGAATTTCCTCCGCATCTGTTTTAAATGGGCACCCCTCTATCCTGAGGCTGTGCCCTCTTGTCGGAGACTCCCCTACCATGGGAAACATCCTTTCCACATCTACTCTGTCTAGGCCTTTCAACATTTGAAAAGTTTAATGAGATTTCCCCCTCATCCTTCTAAACTCCGATGAGTACAGGTCCAGAACTATCAAAAGTTTCTCATATGACAACTCTTTCATTCCCAGAATCATCCTTGAGAACTGCCTCTGGACCCTCTCCAATGCCAGCACATCTTTTCTTAGATGAGGAGCCCAAAACTGCCTCACCAGTGCCTTATAAAGCCTCAGTATCACATCCCTGCTCTTGTATTCAAGACCTCTTGAAATGAATGCTGACATTGCATTTGCCTTCCTCACTGCCAACTCAGCCTGCAAGTTACCCTTTAGAGTGTTCTGCACAAGGACTCCCAAGTCCCTTTGCATCTCAGATTTTTGGATTTTTCTCTCCATTTAGAAAATAGTCTGCACATTTATTTCTACTACCAAAATGCAATTCCAACATTGTATTTTATTTGCCACTCTCTTGCCCATTCTCCTAATCTGTCAAAGTCCTTCTCAGCCTTGTTTTCTCAGCCCCTCCACCAATCTTCATATAATCTGAAAACTTGGCAACAAAGCCATCTATTCCATCATCTAAATCATTGATATAAGCATCAATAGAAGCAGTCCCAACACCAACTCCTGCAGAACACCATTAGTCACTGGCAGCCAACCAGAAAAGGATTGTTTTTATGTTGTTTTATTCCCACTCACTACCTCCTTCCAATCAGCCAAACTTTATCCATGCTAGTAACTTTTCTCTAAAACTATGGGCTCTTAACTTGGTAAGCAACCTCATGTGTAGCACTCTGTCAAAGGCCCTCTGAAAATCCAAATATAAGACATTCGCTGCACCCCTTTATCTATCCTACTTCCAACCAGTTCATCAGGCAAGATTTCCCTTAAGGAAAGCCATGCTGACTTTGTCCTATCTTGTCCTGTGTCACCATGTACCCTCATCCTTAACAATTGACTCCAACATCTTCCCAATCACTAAGGTCAGGCTAACTGGTCTATAGTTTCATTTCTTCTGCCTCCCTCCTTTCTTAAAGAGTAGAGTGACATTTGCAATTTTCCTGTCCTCTGGAACCGTGCCAAGTCCAATTATTTTTGAAAGATCATTACTAATGCATCTACAACCTGTACCGCTACCTCTTTCAGAACCGTAGGGTGTAGTTCATCTGGTCTGGGTGACTTATGCATATATAGGTCTTTCAGCTTCTTGAGCATCTTCTCCCTTATAATAGCAACTGCACTCATTTCTCTTCTCTTCCTTCACTCCCTTCAACACCTGGCACACTGCTAGTGTTTTCCACAGTGAAGACTGATGCAAAATACTCTTTTAGTTCATCTGCCATCTCCTTGTCCCCTGTTATTATTTCTCTGGGCTCATTTTCTAGAAGTCCTATATCCACTCTCATCTCTTTTATTCTTTATATACTTGAAAAAGCTTTTACTGTCCACCTTGATATTGGCTGCTAGCTTGCCTTCATATTTCACCTTTTCCCTCCTAGTGATTCCTTTAGTTGCTTTCTGTAGGTTTTTAAAAGCTTCCCAATTCTCTAACTTGCTAGCTCCTACATTCATATTGATATGTAACAAACAGTATGAGTCCCAATGCAATCACTGCACATTACCATCTATCTCCTATTACAAGCCAATTTTGAATCCAATCATACAGCATAGAAACAGGACATTTAGCTCACCATGTCCAGGCTGACCGGTTAGAGCACATCTGTATTAATACCAACTTCCAGCATTAGCACATAGCCTTCATAGCCTACACAATTGAAATGCTCACCTAGGCTCTTGAATTGTGTAAGCTGTATTAACTACTCTCTCCGGCAGTGTCTTCAGGTACACTTGGTAAAATATGTCCCTCATAGAATCTCCTTTAAATCTCTTACCCCACACCCTAAATCTCCTGTAGTTTTATTCATCTCTGATAAGGGAAAAATACCTTCATGAGTTATTCCTACACTAGATCCCTAATATTTGTTTTATATATCTCAGTCATGTCTCCTCATAACCACCTCCTCCCAGAGAAAACAGACCTGGCTTCTACAACTGTCCTCTTAACTGAAACATTTGAACATTGGCTTGGCAATAGGAGACAAAAGATGATAATAGGCAGTTGCTTTTGTGATTGTAAGCCTGAACAATCTGGTCCCTGCTAGGTCACTTATTATTTGTGATATACATCAGACAGCATTCTTGTAAATTTTCCTGTACCCTTTACAGTACTATCCTGTCTTTCCTATATTGTGGAAACCAGAACTGCATGCAGTCCTTCAGCTGAGGTCTGAGCAACATTTTATAAATGGAGACACAAGATACTACAGATTCTTGGATCTGGATCAACAAACAAATCTGGGTTCAACCCAAAACATCTCCTGACAGATGCTGCTGGACCCAATGAATTCGTACAGCAGATTATTTGCTGCTCCAATATTTTACATCCCTGTTCTTGTATTCAGTGCCGCTACTAATGAAAGCCTGCATGCCATATGCATTCTTCTACTATCATCTACCTGCACTGCCACCTTTTATAACCAGGTCATTACCAGATCTTATCATTCACTTTGTATGCCACAGTCTCATTGGTACTGCCAAAATGCATTTCCTCAAATGTACTTAGATTGAACTCCATCTGCCATTTCTCAGCCCATTTTGCCAACAGATCAAGGTCAACCTTAACCACCCTCTGCACTGTCACTGACCTTCACATTACCTGTGATCAATCTGATAGTTCCTCCTACATCCACATCCAAATCATTCATCTGTAATCACAAACAGCAAGGGACCCAGCACCAATCCCTGTGGCTCATCACAAGTCACAGACATACAATGAAAAAAGCAACTCCACACTATCATCCTCTTTCTTCTATTGCTAAGCCAGTTTGCCAATTTATTCCGGATCCCATGGGCTCTGACCTTTTGGGCCAGTACCCCATGTAGGACCTTTTAGCAGCTTTCCTGAAGGCTAATCTTATCTTGTCAATAACTTTGTTTCCTCCTCAAAATTTTAATTTGGATTGGTCAGACAAGATTGCTTTTGATAAAGCCATGTTGGCCATCTCTAATTAGTTCCTGTCTTTCCAGGTAATTATTAATACAATCCTTTAGGTCTTTTCCAGTAACTTCCCTGTTATTGATGTTAAATTCACAGACTTGTGATTGCCAGGCTTTCCCTTACTTCCCCTCTTCAAAACGAGATCATCATCTGTTGTCCTCTAGTCATCTGGTACTTCATTTGTGGCCAGCAAAGATATAAAAATCTCAGACAGAACTCCAGCAGTGACTTCCTTTGCCTTGAATTTAAATCTTATTTGGGCCTGAGGAGTTATCCACCTATAAGGCATTGAATATATCTTTTTTGTATTTATGAAGATTTGCACTAGAAGCTCACCTGCCCTTTACTAAGTTCTCTTACTATAGGGACTGTGAATATTGATGAAAAGGATTTGCTTAAGACCTCGCCTATACCTCCTAGCTCTACTCTCAGATTGCTCCTGTTGTCCTTAATGAGCCCTGCTCTTTCCCTGGTTATTTGTTCCTTGATGTATGTGTTTATATTTACATCAGTTTCTGTCTGCTAGTGATAGTTTGTGGCATTCATTGCCATCCTAATTTCCTTTTTAAGCATCCCAGTACACTTTTGATGTGTCTTCCTTGTCATTAGTTCCCCATTTCTACAACAAGCTTACCTTTTTTCTCTTCAGAAACAGATTAAGTGTCACTGACATGAGTCATGAAATCTTTTTTTGTGGCAGCAGTACAGTCAAGACAAACAAATGACTATCTGTACTAATAAATAAATAGTGCAAAAGAGGAATAAGGAGGTAGTGTTCGTAACTTCATGAACTGTTCAGAAATCTGATAGCAGATGGGAAGAAACTGTTCCTTAAGCATTGAGTAGTGATTTTGAGTCCTCTGAATCTCCTCCCTGTTGGTAGTGATGAGAAGAGGGTATGCCCTGGATAGTGAGGATCCTTCATGATGGATGCTGGCTTCCTGAGGTATTGCCTTTTGAAGATTTCCTCAATGGTGGAGAGGCTTGTTTCCAAGATGAAGCTGGCTGAGACTACAGCCTTCTGATGCCTCTTACTATCCTGTGTAATGGTGCCTCCATACCAGACAGTGATACAACCAGTCAGAATGCTCACCATGTACGTCTGCAGAAATTAGCTGGAGTCTTTAGTGACATAACACATCTCCCCAAACCTTCACCATGATTGCATCAATATGTTGGGCCCAAGATAGATCTTCTGAGACTTTGATGCCAGGAACGTGAAACTGCTCACCTTTTTCATAGCTGAGCCCTCAAGGACTAACAGATGTTCTCCCAATTTCCTCTTCCCGAAGTCTAAAATTAATTCTTTGGTCTTGCTGATGTTGAGTGTGAGCATTTATCCAAACTTCAATCTAATCCTCAATATCTCTTCACCTTGAAGGTCTTTGTTCAACACAGAACATTACAGCACAATGTTGTGCTTTCCTTTTAGGCTACTCTTAAGATCAATCCAACCCTTTTCTCCCACAAAGCCCTCCATGTACTTGTTACCTTTTGGCTTTCACTCTTATAGGAACATAGTAGTTCCTTTGAACACTTCCCCCTGTACAGATGCAGACTTATCTGCGAGTAGATGATCTCAGTCTGCCTTTGCCAGGTACTGGTGTATTTTAATGAAATTGGCCTTCCTCCAATGTAAGACCTTTAATCCTGTTACAACCAGCTCTTTTTCCATAACCATTTTCTAATATACTACCTGACAAGCTACATTCCCCAAGATTGGCACCTCCAGTGCTCCATCCATCTCTGGTCTATTTACATATTCTGAAAGCTCTCATGAGCACACCTTAAAACTTCTGCCTCCCTGAGCCTTTTACACTAGAGCAATTCTGTCAACATTTGGGAACCTGAAGTCCCCTAGTATTATAACCCTGTTTTTATCACATAACTCTGCAGATTGCCTTGATATCTGTTCCTCTATCTCCTGTCACTGTTAGATTTCTAATACACCATCTATAAAGTGAAAATGTTCTTTTTGTTCCTAATCACTAGCCGTGTGAAAAAGGATCTAGTGCATTTCCAGCGTATATAACTCTTCTCAGACTTCCAGCCAGGTACAGGTATTGACTTTAACCAGCATTTCGATGACAAACTCTGCCATCTTCATCAGGGATGATCCCCAGGCATGTCTAGTCAGTGGTATATGTACTCCCGTCGTCCGTCCACATTTCTACTGTCCCACCTTGTTTATAATTGCATTCCAGTTCTTACTTGAAGCGAAACCTTCATCTTGGTTAAAGTTCCTTTTCTCTATATTTTTATTTCAATGACTTCCTTTATCAGGCAGTCCCAAAATCCATTGGTGCAGCACAGTAGTTTTGTGCTGTCAGAGTCAATCTTATGTGCAAATGTAGTTTTCTGCTAACTCCAATTTCTCCAGGTAACCCAAATGGATACACCTCATATGCTTCTTAATGCGGATTTCCACCATGTGCCCCATCTAGCTGATATGTGTTGCTCCGCATTCACAGGGAATCCTGTAAACCTCAGGCGCTCTGGGTCCCAGGTAATTTTTGACTTACATAAACTGGGCATTGAGTTTCCTGATGTGTTTGTGGGTGGTATTAATCCGATATTCCTTTAAGATCCTGGCACATTAAACCCACGTAAATGAGAAAAAGAATTTTAACAAAGATGAGGGTCTCGCTCTAATTTAGAATTGGAATTCAATTGTAAACAAGGTGGGACAGCAGAAGCCTAATTGGTTGAGGACTAACCAATCAGGAGGGACAGATGACAGAGGTATATATATCACTGGGCTAGACATGCCAAGGCAGGTATCCCTGATGAAGATGGCAGAATTTGTCATTGCAACATTGGTTAAAATTGATACCTGTACAGGTTTCCCCCGCCATCCAAAGGTAGAGCGTTCCTATGAAACGGTTCGTAAACCGGAATGTCGTAAAGTGAAGAAGCAATTACCATTTATTTATATGGGAAAAATTTGTGAGCGTTCGCAGACCCAAAAAAAACCTACCAAATCATGCCAAATAACACATAAAACCTAAAATAACAGTAACATATAGTAAAAGCAGGAATGATATGATAAATACATAGCCTATATAAAGTAGAAATACTTTTCTACAATCATTGCCACACTGTCCACTGTAGCGAAAATCTCATGCAGGTGCTCTCGGCAGAAACACTCTCTCCAGTAACCTTTAAGCTATGAAGCTGCCAAATCATACCAAATAACACATAAAAATACACAGCCTATATAAAGTAGAAATAATGTATGTACAGTGTAGTATCACTTACCGGAATCGGGAAGACAGCGCCGAGCACACTGATGGTGTGTTAGCCTGAGTCGTCGGAGGCTGGGGTGGTAGGACACTGGGGTGTCATCTCATCGTCGTCTGTTTCCATCAGGGCAGGCAGGTCATCTTCTTCTATGTCTGCCTGCCTCGATGTCGAAGGTCAAGTTTCGTCATCTGCTGTGGCTGATTTGGAAGGCTTGAAAAACGACAGTGTGCTTGACTGCTTAGCCTCGCGCATTTTTCGATCATACAGTTCTTTGTAAGCAATCAAACCATCCTGCAAATATGCCCTAAACCTATGTACCCTTTCAAAATTAAAGTCGTACTTTTCTGTAATCATTGCAACGAAAATCTCACACAGTTGCTTCACGTTCAGTTCCTAGACTACTTCACTTTCAGTCCGTTTGCTACTGCATTCAGTTTCGATTGTTATCCTTACCTCTTCCAATTGCATCAGCTCTTCATCTATCAGTTCTTGGTCATGGGATGCCAAAACATCATCTTCGTCAATTTCCACAAGCCAAACTCACTTTGTCCTTACTTCGTTTACCATGATTAAAACGTTTAATTATGTCTAGTTTTACACTAAATGTAACACCCTTACGAGCTCTTCTAGGCTTTTCCGATACCTTAGAACTCATCTTGCTAACAGATGCTCAAAATAAATCGACATAAAGCACAGATGCTCACAGGCACATGTTTAAGCAAAGCCAGCTAGAATGCTGTTCCGGGGGAGGAGCTTGGCTGCTCAGGGCGCGCGCTGTCTTTTTCGTAACAGTGAAAACACCTGTTAGTGAAAACAGGTAACTAATGTAGGTCTTTCATAACAGCGAGGTTGTTGTAAAGCAAACGTTTGAAAAGCAGGGGACACCTGTATCCAGCTGGATCTCAAAGATTTTATTCCTCTACCCATATGGCCTCATTTGAGGAGCCTTCTAAGATATCCTCCCTCAGTAGTGAACTAAAATCAACTTTGACTAACAGTGCAATGCCAGTGCTTCCTTTGCATTCCCTTCCTCTTACATGAAAATTCTGTACCCCAGTATATGAGTTGCCAGTCCTGCCTGTCTTTAAGCAATGTTTCAGTGATGGTAGTCCAACATGTTAATTTAAGCTTTCAGTTCACCTGCTAACTAGTTAAGAGTCTTTGCATTAAACTACAGTATATGCAAGCAACACACATCAAAGTTGCTGGTGAACGCAGCAGGCCAGGCAGCATCTCTAGGAAGAGGTACAGTCGATATTTTGGGGAAGGGTCTCCTCCCGAAACGTCGACTGTACCTCTTCCTAGAGATGCTGCATTCACCAGCAACTTTGATGTGTGTTGCTTGAATTTCCAACATCTGCAGAATTCCTCATGTTTACAGTATATGCAATTTAGTTTTGTATCCCCCTTATGTTTATTTACTCTCCTGCTTTGCCTACTGTTCTTGTGAATTTTTCTCCTATAGGTGACTGTACCTCTTCACTGGAAAACCTACTCTAAACCCCATTACCCTGCCGATTCAGTTTGAACTTTCCCCAATAGTACTAGCATATCTCAAAATGAGGACCTTTCTGGTTTCTGTGCAACCTGTTGCTCTTGTAAAGGTTCCACCTTCCCCTAAAACAGTTCCAATGATCCAACAACACTGATTTACTCTTTATGTGTCCTGCTAGTTACATCTTCAAAACACAAGTATGCTTTTGATGCCTCCTGAATCAGCAAATGGGAGGGAGATTGAAAATCTGACTGAATGGCACCACATCTACAACCTCTCACTCAACGACAGCAAAACCAAAGAGCTGATTACTGACTACAGGAGGAGGAAACAGGAGATCCATGAGCTAATCCTCATCAGAGGTGGAGAGGGTCAGTAACTTTAAATTCCTCGGCATTATCATTTCAGAGCTTATGTACCTGGTCCAGCACATAAGTGTCATTAAAAAAAAAGGCACAGCAGCATCTCTACTTTCTTAAAAGTTTGTGAAGATTTGGCATGTCATCTAAAACTTTAACAAACCTCTGTAGATGCACAGTGGAGAGTATACTGACTTTTTACATCACGGCCTGGTGTGGAAACACCAATGCCCTTGATTGGAAAAGCCAACAAGAAATAGAGGATTAAGCCCAGTCCATCACAGGTAAAGCCCACCACACCATTAGGCACACTTAGAAGGAGTGCTGTCACAGGAAGGCAGTATCCATCATCAAGAACCCCAGCATCCAGGCCACGCTCTATTCTTGCTGCTGCTGTCAGAAATGAGGTACAAGACCCTTGGGTCCCAAACCACCAGGTTCAGGAGCAGTTATTACCCTTCAACCATCAAACTCCTGAATTACAATGGATAATTTCACTCACCCCAATATTGAACTGATTTCATGACCTATGGACTCGCTTTCAAGAACTCTGCAACTTGTGTTGTCAATATTATTTATTTGTTTTTCTTTGTGTACTTGCACAATTTGTCATTTTTTGCTCTTTGGTTGTTTGTCTATCTTTGCCTGTAGTTTTTCATTGATTCTGTTGTTTTTCCTGCAAGAAAATGAATCTCAGAAGAGCATATGGTGACATATATGTACTTTGATAATAAGTTTACTTTGAACTTTGATGTTTCTACAGTGATGTTTTACGAACTTTGAGCTGAAGGCGGTCCGATTCAGAGAATCTATTGACTTTTAGTTCCCATAGATTCTCCTGAATTTTCTTTGTTAGTTCAGTAAAATTGCTTCAATAAAATTAGACCCTTGGTTCTCCTCCATTTTTGGCTACATTTATTGCATCTTCATAATAGAAAAATCATAGAAGATTGAGAATGACCATATAGGGTATTTAAAATCATGATGAGTGAATGGTCACATTTTTCCAGCATTGGTGAATCTAAAACTGCAGGGCTTAAGTTTAAGATGCAAGAGGAAAAAAAAGTAAGATCTGAGGGAGCAAGTTTTTCACACATAGGTTAGAGGGTATATGGAATGAATTGCCAGAAGAAATGATAGAGCTGGTTACAGTTAAAACATTTTAAATGCATTAACACGGGTACATGGATGATAGAGGTTCAGCGAAAAATGGCTAGATACAGACAAATGGTACTAACTCAGGCAAGCCATTTGGTTGCATTGATGAGTTGGTCTGAAGGATCTGTTTCTGTCCTGTATAACTCAATGACTAAAATACTTGTTATATTAATATCTCAGCCATTTTTAACTCTTAGGATTTCTGCTGCTTTTGTCTTCAGGTATCCACATTATTGCTGCTGTCTTTTATAGAATTGTACAATCACTTACACTTCTCAAAAATATTTTGATAGTTTACTTAAATTATTGACCTTTTTCTTTCTGTATCAAACTTTGATTATTCATTGCTGCTTATTAAAACTTTCACATTCTTCAAATATACTGCATCTTTTGGTAAGATTGCAAGTCTTTGATCTTAATTCATTTTACCACCTTAATTACGTACCTTTCTGCTGGATCTCATATTTTTAAAGGAAGTGTATTTGTATTTTTGAAAATACTTAAATGATTGCCCTGTCCATATTCTAATAAACACTTTAACTTATTTTATCCAATTCGTACTTTGTACCAATATGATTGAATTTATTTTTTTCAGCATTCTAGTTTATATATCCTTCAGACTACAAAAAAAAATCATATTTCATTCATTTTTACCTCAACCAGCCCTTACTGTGTAATTATAGATCAGCACTGTTTCATCCACAGAAGACAAGGTCTAAAATAGATTGTTCCCTTCCTGATTCCATGATGCATTGTTTCAGCAAAGTGCTGTGAGTGGATTTTGAGATTGGTCGCCAAACTACTTATACTTATCAAAATTGCCAAATCTATAGAAGTGTATATATAGTCCTCTTGCAACACTTGTTTCTTGATTAGTTCTTGCCTAGTGATGTTGTTAGGAAGTCAGTGATAAAAACCAAATCATGCTTTTGATCTTATTGTCACCCAAACTGATTTGTGTTCTTCCAGGCATGATTTGTCTCATTTGTCTCTGTTGTCTCATTGCTCATTATCAGGGCTACCCCAATCTTTTTTCATTTGTGTGTACTTTCTGAGCATCAAAAACCATGGAATATTTAGTATATTTAATTTTAATTTTTTTCATTTTAATTTTATTTAGTTTTAATTTTAATATTTAATTTTGAATATTTAATTCAAAATTTAGATTACCATGTAACAATGACACTATGGTAGTTAGAGGTAACTCATTTGCCTTTTTTTTTGTGTTATCAATTTTGTTTATTCCAAGCATACCCTTTTAATTTTCTTGAATTTACCTTGTTTACTGATGTAGATCTACTTGATTATCCTTCTTCATTTATCATTTGATCAGACACTTCGCTAATCTTTAACTAAATTGCTGTCTGATCTTTTCTCACCTGAATCTTTATAAATAACTCTTTAATACCTACCCCCCCACCACAGTTTGTTGTAGTCCTTGCTATCCCATTTGTCAGCTCAGTCTCAGTACAAATAGAATAACACTCTTCCATGATGTTGGTCAATGTCCACCTGAAATTCTCACCATCTGCAACACTTTTTAAAACAATAACTTGATTCTGTTAACTACTCAAACTGTGCCAATTTGTACATGGCTCGGTTAACAATCCCAAGACTAAATCCCTGGAGATCTGCCATTAATTTAGCTGTTCAAAGACTCAGAACTTCTTTCCAAGTTAGTACCCTCTTGAGCTATGACTGGATCATTCCTCTTCCACTCCAGGTTCATCTTCAGCATTTATTTCTGGTACTGGGCAGGTAACATAACCTTTGGGATTCACACTCACAGCTATAGAAAACATGGTCTAATCTCTAAATAACTTGTCCCTTACTTCTAGCCTCTTTATCATTCTCCTTCCTTGAATTTTGTCCTATAGCTAGGTGTTCCCAACCTCTCAGACCTTTCTTTACATCTGTAAAAGCAGGAACTGGTTAGTACTTGCTGGAAAAGCTCAAAGGCTAATGGTCCTGCAGTCTTTATCAGCAGCATCACTACTTGAAGATTCCTGCTACAAGTCAGACACCAGTCAGCTTGGAAATATGTTGCTGTCCTTTATTGACAGGTTCAATGTTCAAATCAAGTTGAGTTTACTGGCCTTATCTCCTGTAAAAATGCTATTCCCTTTTCTCAGTTTCTTCACCTCTGCTGTATCTGTTCCCAGGATGCGGCTTTCCGTTCCAGGACATCCGAGATGTCCTCCTCCTTTAAAGAATGGGATTACCCTCTCTCTACTATTGCTGCTGCCCTCACCTGCATCTCCTCCATGTCCTGTATATCTGCACTCACTCCATCTTCCCATTGCCTTAACAGTGATAGAGTTCCTCTTGTCCTTACCTACCACCCCATCAGCCTCCGCATCCAACACATTATCCTTTGCAACTTCCACCATCTCCAAAGGGACCCTACAACTAAACATATCTTTACCTCCCCACCTGCTGCTTTTCAGTGGGGTCACTCCCTCTGTGATTCCCTTGTCCCTCCCCATTAATTTCCCTCACCTACATTCAGGACCCCAGGCAGTCCTTCCAGTCCTTCCACCTCACCTACGAATGTACTGGGATCATCTATTGTGTCTGGTGCTCCAGATGCAGCCTCCCCTACATTGGTGAGACCTAGCGTAAATTGGGGGACCGCTTCATCGAGCACTTCCACTCCATCTCCAACAAGCAGCACATCCCAGTGACCAAGCATTTTAATTCTAATCCCCATTCCCTCCTCCTTACCTTTCTCCTGTACTCCACTCTACCCTCCCTTCAGATTCCTTCTTCTCCAGCCCTTGATCTTTCTCATCCACTTGCCTTCACCTATCATCTTCCAGTTATCCTCCTTTCCCTCCCCCCACCTTTTTATTCTAGGATCTTTCCCCTTCCTTCCCAGTCCTCAAGAATGGTCTCAGCCCGAAATGTCAGCTGTCCTGTTCATTTCCATAGATGCTTCCTGGCATGCTGAGTTTCTCCAGTAGTTAGTGTGTGTTGCTTTGGATTTCTCATGTTTAAGTTTATTGTCTTATGCATAAGCACAGTGCGGTACAGATGCAATGAAATCTTGGCTTGCAGCAGCATCACAAGTTTGTAGGTACAGACAACACAGAATATAAATTATACATAAATTATGCAAGACATCGAGGAGAGAGAAAACATTGCAAAACAAGACATACATACAAAAGAAAACAGAAGTCCATTATAGTGCAAGAGGCGGTGCATAGGGTTGCTAGGGTTAGCATTATGCAGGCCATTTCAAGAACCTGGTTGATGCAGGAAAGAGCTATTCCTGATCCTGGTGGTATGGAACTTTATGTACCTCTTATCTGACAATTTAAGTGAGAAGAGTGCATGATCCAGATGGTGGGAATCCTTGACAGATTCTCTGTTCTTGAGGCAGCACCTTCTGTAGTGCTGTCAAAAGTGGGAAGTGTTATGCCTCGTGATGGACCGGGCCATGATTCAACCACCTTAAGGGCAGTTGGGGGTCGACAGCTTACTATTAAGATACAGACCTCTGACATAAATAAAAATTAAAGGGTGTCTACATTCTGAATCTCCATACACGTGATTCTTCTGCCACTCACCTATGCCAAATCCAGACCATTAGTACATCTTAGGGATTTGACTATCACCAGGATCAAACTAGCCCGGTGCAACTCATTCTTCAACTCTTCAGGCTCTAGCAATCTGCCAGGTCTCCTACATGGTGCAGCTGCATTACATCATATCACTTTCTGCCATCTTTAACATTTTACTGCTCAATTTAATAATGTTTAGCCTCCTATTTTTAAAAAAATATTTTTCTCCCTTTTTTAAGGATAGTAGTATGGAGGTATCAATGGAAGTGTACCAGTTCACAGAAATGGAGGGAGTTTGGGTGGAAAAACTTGATAAGATATTTTATTACACCCTCTCAGAAATCCCATTATGATAGTAACGCCCCTGTTTGCTGGAGAAATTGTGGAAATCAAAATGCAAACCAGTATCATATTTTCTGGGAATGCCCCGTTATTATCAAAGACTATTGGAGTGGGATACATAATGCCCTACAAGACATCTTTAAATGTGAAATACCCTTAGAGACGAAGACCATATATTTTGGGTATATACATCAAGAATGGTTGAAAAGAGAGAAATATTTAATGAATGTACTGCTGGTGGCTGGTAAAAAAGACCCTTACCAGGAAATGGTTATCACAGGAGAGCCCAACTTTAAATGTGTGGATGGAAATTACAATGGACATTTACAAAATGGAGAAGATGACAGCATCTGTTAATCATAAGTTGGAACAATTCTGTTCATATTGGAAAAAATGGTTTAACTACATAAAACCTCATAGGCCTGATTTTATTCTCACAAGTCAATGAATATGTTGTAAAAGAAAAGATCACTCCCTATTCTGTACATAGTTTTCTTCTTTCGATTGTTCCTTCTTTCCTCTCCTTTCTATAAGTGTATACCTCAGATAAATATTATGTGGAGATCTGTGACAGATATGATTATATGATATATATACAGTATCTGAAATACATCTTGTGGAAATGTTTGATGATGAAATTCTATAAAAAATAAATTACAAAAAAAATGAAATCGAATCCTTAGAAAGAGGTGACATAGGATCAGAAGATGTAGAATCCTTGTGAGTAAAGTTAAGAAATTGCAAGTGTATAATGAAATGGGAATTATTAACAGCTCTGAACAATTGTTATGATAGGGGATCTCAATATGTATGTAGATTGGGGAAAATTAGGTTGGTACTGGATCCCAAGTGATGGGTTTGTAGAATGCCTCTTTATGTGTTTTTAGAGCAGCTTGTGATTGAGCCCACTAGGGAAAAGGTATTTTGGGATTGGTGTTCTGCAATGAACCTGATTTGATTAGGGTGCCTAAGGGAAAGAAACAGTTAGGAGGTAATGATCATAATACGATAATGGTGCAATTTGAGTGGGAGGAGCTGAAGTCAAACGTATCAGTATTACAGTTATTAAAGGGAATTACAGAGGCATGAGAAAGTTGCTGGCCAAAGTTGATTGGAAGAGGAGACTAGCAGAGGTGATGGCAATGGCTGAAGTTTCTGGGAGCAATTCAGAAGGCGCAAGATAGATACGACCCAAGGGTGATGAAGTATTCTAAAATGAGAATGACACATCCTTGGCTGATGAGAGGGATCAAAGAAAGCATAAAAGCAAAAGAGAAAGCATACAATAGATCAAAAATTAGTGGAAAGTTAGAGGATTGGGAAACTTTTAATAAAACCAATGGAAGGCAACTAAAAAGTCATAAGGAGAAAAAAGATGAAATATGAAGGTAAGCTAACCAATCATGTAACAAAGTATACCAAAAGATTTTCCAGATATATAAAGAGTAAAAGAGAGGCTAGAGCGTATATCATAAAATCAAAATTGATGCTGGAGAGGTAGTAATGGGGTACACAGAAATAGTAAACAAACTTGAGTATTTTGCATCAGTCTTCATTGTGGAAGACATTAGCAGTATGCCAGAAATTCAAGAGTGTGAGGAACAGAAGTAAGTGTGGTTGATGTTACTGAGGAGAAGGTGTTTGGGAAGCTGAAAGATCTGACAATAGATAAACCACCTGGATGAGACAGACTATACCAAAGAATTCTGAAGAAGGAAGCTTAAAGGGATTGTGGAAGCATTAGTAGTGATCTTTCAAGAATCACTAGATTCTGGAATGGTTCCAGAAGACTGGAAAATGCTACTCCACTCTTTAAAAAGGATTAGAATCAAAAGAAAGGAAATTGTTAGCCTGACTTCAGTGGTTGGGAAGATGTTGGAGTCCATTAATAAGGATGAGGTTTCAGTGTACTTGGAGGCACATAACAAAGTAGGCCAAAGTCAGCATGGTTTCCTTGAGGTAAAATTTTGCCTGACAAATCTGTTGGAATTCATTTGAAGAAATAACAAGCAGCATAGACACAGAATTGGTGGATTTGTTTACTTGGATTTTGTGTGGCACCTTGTGACAAGCAGCCACACATGAGACTGCTGAACAAGAGTCCATGGTATTACAGGAAAGATACTAGCATGGATTGAAGACAAACAAGAGAAAATCTGCAGGTGACACTAGACACTAGAATACTACAGCACAGTACAGGCCCTTCGGCCCTCGATGTTGTGCCGACCCATATATTTCTTTTTTTAAAAAGTACTAAACCCACACTACCCCATAACCCTCTATTTTTCTTTCATCTATGTTCCTGTCCAAGAGGCTCTTAAATACCCCTAACGTTTTAGCCTCCACCACCAATCCTGGCAAGGTATTCCAGGCACCCGCAACCCTCTGTGTAAAAAAAAAACTTACCCTGATGTCCCCCCTAAACTTCCCTCCCCTAACTTTGTACATATGCCCTCTGGTGTTTGCTATTCATGCCCTGGGAAACAGCTACTGGCTATCCACCCTATCTATGCCTCTCATAATCTTGTAGACCTCTATCAAGTTCCTTCTCATCCTTCTACACTCCAAAGAGAAAAGTCCCAGCTCTGCTAACCTTGCCTGCTCAGACTTGTTTTCCAATCCAGGCAACATCTTGGTAAATCTCCTCTGCACCCTACCCCAGGTTGCTGTGGGAAGTGAGAGAAGAGATCGCTGGAGCAGTAGCTATGATCTTTGAATCCACTTTGGCTGCAGGAGAGGTGCCGGAGGATTGGAGAATGGCAAATGTAGTTCCCTTGTTTAAAAAAGGTAATAGGGAGAATCCTGGGTACTATAGACTGGTGAGTCTTACGTCAGTGGTTTACAAACTATTGGAAAGGATTCTTAAGGATAGGATCTACGAGCAGTTGGAGAAGTACAGTCTACTCAAGGATAGTCAACATGGCTTTGTGAAGGGAAGGTCGTGCCTCACGAGCCTAATTGAGTTTTTTGAAGAGGTATCAAAAGAAATTGATGAGGGTATGGCAGTAGATGTGATCTACATGGATTTTGTCAATATGAGGGAAGTTGAAATCACCCATAACTACAACCCTGTATTCCCTGCACCATTCTAAAATCTGCCTGCTTATCTGCTTCCCAGTGTCCCGAGGGCTATTTGGGGGCCTATAGACTACTCCCAACACAGTGATTGATCCCTTCCTATTTCTGATTTCCACCCACACCGACTCAGTGGACACTCCCTCTGCAGCGTCCTCCCTTTCTATAGCCGTGATACTATCCCTGACCAGTAATGCAACTCCCCCCCCCCCACCTCCCACCCTATTCCTTTTAAAACACCTAAACCCCGATACCTGCATCAGCCAATCCTGCCCTTCCTCCAGCCGGGTTTCAGTAACAGCCACAACATCGTAGTTCCACATACTGATCCATGCTCTAAGTTCATCCCCTTTATTCCTAATACTCCTAGCGTTGAAATAGTCACATTTCAACCCCTCTAACTGACTACATTTATGTTTTGTCCCCTGCCTGTCCTTCCTCACCAACTCAGAACACATAGCATCATGCCCTTGTCATTCTACCCTAATCTCTGCACTCACATTCTGATTCCCACCCCCCTGCCAAACTAGTTTAAACCCTCCCCAAACAGCTCTAGCAAACCTGCCCGCCAGGATATAGGTCCCTTTCCAGTTCAGGTGCAGCCCATCCTTTTTGTACAGGTCAGACCTTCCCCAGAAGAGATCCCAATGATCCAGAAATCTGAACCCCTGTCCCCTGCATCAACTCTTCAGCCACGCATTCATCTGCCATAACTTCCCGTTCCTATCCTCTCTGTCTTGTGACACAGGCAACAATCCCGAGATTATCACCCTTGAGGTCCTGCTTTTTAACTTCTTTCCTAACTCCCTATATTCCTTCTTCAGGACCTCATCGCTACTCCTATCTATGTCATTGGTCCCCACATGGACCATGACATCTGGCTGCTCACCCTCTCTCCTGAGAATACAGAGAACTTGATCCGAGATATCGCGAACCCTGGCACCGGGGAAGTAACAAACCATCCGGGATTCTTGATCTCTCCCACAGAACCTCTTATCTGTCCCCCTAACTATCGAATCCCCTATCACTACTGCTCTCCTCTTTTCCCTCCTTCCTTTCTGAGCTGAGGGTCCAGTCTCGGTGCCAGAGATGCGACCACTACAACTTGTCCCTGGTAGGTCGTCCCCACCAACAGTATCCAAAACAGTATACTTATTGTTGATGGGAACAGCCACTGGGGTGCTCTGCTCTTTCTGTCTATTCCCCTTCCTCTCCTGACAGTCACCCAGTTACCTGTCTCCTGACTTTTAGGGGTGACTGTCTCCCTGAAACTCCGATCTATTACTGCCTCTGCCTCCCGAATGATCCGAAGTTCATCCAGCTCCAGCTCCATTTCCCTAACTCGGTTTAACAGGAGCTGCAGCCGGATGTGCTTTTTGCAGGTGTAGTCATCAGAGACAATTGTGCTGTCCCTGACTTCCCACATCTTACAATTGGAGCACTGGACTGCCCTATCTACTGCCTCCATTACCAACTCCTAAGTTAATTAAATTAGTTAAAGGAACTTACCCGGCCGTACCTCACTGGGAGCAAGCTTGTCCTCAGCCTCTGCCCACCGAAACTTTTCAAGCCAAAGCCTCAAAGCTCCACTTCTTCACTGGCCACTCTGCTGGAAATCCAAGCAGCACACACAGAATGCTGGAAGAGCTCAGCAGGCCAGGCTGCTGAAGGGTCTCGGCCCGAAACATCGGCTGTACTGTTTTCCATAGATGCTGCCTGGCCTGCTGAGTTCCTCCAGCATTTTGTGTGTGCAGCTTGGATTGAAGATTATCTTACTGGCAGGAGTCAAAGAATGGAGTAAAGGGAGCCTTTTCTGGTTGGTCGCCAGCGACTAGTACTGTTCTGCAGGGGTCGGTGTTGGGACTACTTGTTTTCACATTATATATCAATGATTGGGTGATGGAATTGGTGGCTTTGTGGCCAAGTCTGTGGACAATGTGAAGATAAGTGGAGGGGCAGGTAGCACTGACAAAGTAGGGTGTTTGTAGGACTTGGATAGATTAGGAGAATGGGTAAAGGAGTGATAGCTGGAATATAGTATAAGGAAGTAAATGGTCATACACTTTGGTAGTAGGAATAAAAGTGTGGTGTATCTTCTAAACGCGGAGAAATTTCAAGAATTGGAGAGACTAAGGGACATGGGAGTCCTGATACAGGATCCCCTAAAGGTTAACTTGCAGGGTGAGTTAGTGGTAGGGAAGGAATATGCAACGTAAGCATTAATTTCGAGATGACTGGAATATAAAAGCAAGGATATAATGCTGAGGCTTTGTAAGGCATTGGTCAAACCACATTTGGAGTATTTTAAGCAGTTTTGTGTTGCTTATCTAAGCAAAGATGTGCTGGCATTAGAGAGGATCCAGGGGAGGTTCCTGAGGATGTTTCTGGGAATGAGAGGATTCATGTATGAGGAGTATTTGATGGCTGTGGACCTGTACTCACTGGAGTTTAGGAGAATGAGGGGGAATCTCATTGAAACCCTTTGAATATTGAAATGCCAAGATAGAGTGGATGTAGAAAGGATGCTTACTATATTGAGGGAGTCTGGGACCAGAGGGCACGGTCTCAAAATACATCTCTTTAGACAGAGAAGAGGAAGAATTTCTTTAGCCAGGGAGTGGTGAATCTGTGGAATTCATTGCCCAGGCAGCTTTTGAGGCCAACTCAGTGGAGGTATATTTAAAGCAGAGGTTGATAGGTTTTTAATTAGTCAAAGTATCAACGGTTACAAGGAACAGGAGAATGGAGTTGAAAGGGATAATTAATCAGCTATGATGTAATGGTAGAGCAGACTGGATGAGCTGAATGGCCTAGCTCTACTCTTATACCTCATGGTCTTAAATAACTGATTTTTGCATTTATTTGAATTAGGGTTACTATGCTTGTTTAGCCTGAGCAGGCTCAGTGCGAATGTTTCCAGCTGGAGAAATGGGAAGCCTGCAGAGGATCAAGCTACTCCATTAAACAGCTGATGACAACAGGTTGAGTACTCCCCCACAAAATTAGGCCAATGCTACAGTTGGAAAGAGTAAGCTCCAGCAAGATGCCTGTTTTGGTCACTGGTTGAGGAAGAGTTAAAGATCTACCCACAATGTAACAATGCAGAATGAAGGATGTTAAATTTAAAATGGTATTTGCAGATAATTGTATCCATCATTTACTCTGTAAGTGTTCATCCCTTGTAGCCATGCCCTGAGATCAAACTGAAATTGTCCAAATAGGATAAAGAAAGGCTGGACTTGCAGAGCAGCATAACACAGAATCCCTTTATAGGATTATTAAGATTATTATTCATTGGGTGTCCCTGACCTGGAGTATTTGCTCTGTTTCTCTTTCTACAGATGCTACTTGTCCTACTGAGTTTCAAGCACTTATGGTTTCATTTTGGATTTCTAGTATCTAAACTTTAAAAAGAAATTAATTAAATTATCCACGCAAACACGAGGAAATCTGCAGATGCTGGAAATTCAAGAAACACAAACAAAAATTGCTGGTGAACGTAGCAGGCCAGGTAGCATCTATAGAAAGAGGTACAGTCGACGTTTCGGGCCAAGACCCTTCATCTCCATCCCTCCCCCTCCTGTCTTCTCCTATCATTTCAGATCTCCCCCTCCCCCTCCCACTTTCAATCTCTTACTATCTCTTCTTTCAGTTAGTTATGACAAAGGGTCTCGGCCTGAAACGTCAACTGTACCTCTTCCTATAGATGCTGCCTGGCCTGCTGCTTTCACCAGCATTTTTTGTATGTGTTACTTAAATTATTTTCTGTTTGCTGTTGATCTGTGGAAATACTATCCCTTTATGCCTGCATGAATTAGACTGTTGTCCTCTCGAGAATGTCATCCTCTTTGATATTTTGATCTTTATCAAACCAAGGTATTTTGTTGGGTATATCAGCTGATGACTGGTTTCACTTCAGCAACATTTTGATCATTAACACTTCCAAAGGCTTTGATGTTGAATGCAGATTTGCTGGTAGACAAGTGGTAGACAATTCCTAAGGATTTGGAAGTCTTGTGGACAGAGTGTAATCACAAGGATTCAGAGAAGGAAATAGGCAGTTAATTTCCTTCATCTAATAGCCTGTTTATTCTGCTGATTCTCACAGCATGCCGATCAACATGTTAGTCCCTGTTGATTTATCATAAAGTTGAATATGTTCTTGTACCAGTTTGACTGTAGCACATGGATGCAGTTTATACTGGACAAAATGAGCAAACTAAGAACAACTTGGTACCAGCTGTTGTTCTTTGTCTTCTTTATCTTACTTAAGCCCAACATCCGTGGTAGGTAAGTTACTCGAGGAGATTCTGAGGGATAAGATGTGTATGTTATTTACCTACCACGGATATTTGTGTTACTTTGATTGCTTTTACATATTGTTGTCTACAGCACAATCCTAACGTGACTTCCTTTTGCGTTAATGATCAGATAAGCTCTTCGCAATTTTTTCCATTGATTGAATAAAACCATTGTAAGTTACATGGACTTCTTTTGTAATGGAATTTCAATTCATGTGCATGAAATGTATTAAGGTTTGAACTCCTGTTGCTATTGCAGGAATTTATCAGTGGTTCTGCCTGTCTTATTTTTAAGCTGGATTGAACACCTAGTAAGATGTCAGAAGTTTTTTGAAATATCAGCAGGAGAGGAAAATGAAAATATTGTTAAGTTCAAAATTGAAAGGAGAATCAGGAGAGAGGTTATTCAAATATAACTAAAGTTTGGAGTTCTAGCTGCCTAACATTTAAAAAAAAAACTGCTCTGAAACGGCAATGGATGCTGCATATGCTCATGGAGTCATAAAACACAGAAACATCTCAGCTCAACTGGTCCATGCTGAGCAAGATTTCCATTTGTCTGCATTTAGCCCATATCTGTCTCAACCACTTACCTGAACAAGTACCTTTTGAAATGTTGTTATTGTACCTGCTTCAATCTCATCATCCGGTAGCTCATTCCATATACTGTACTGACCATCCCTCAGCCCACTCACCCAGCTGATTAAATCCTGATAGCCATCTTCATTGTTAGGCAGCATGGTAGCACAACAGTTAGCACGAGACTTTACAGCGCCAGCGGACAGCAATTGGGTTCAGTTCCTGCGACTGACTGTGAGCAGTGTGCATGTTCTCCCTGTAATCCTCCCAAACTCCAAAGACATATGAGTTAGGGTTAGTAAATCGTGGGCATGCTAGAAGGATCGTGACACTTGTGGGCTGCCCCAAGCACATTGTCAAACTGTGGTGGTCATTTCTTTGTAAATTTCAGAGTACATGTGAGAAATAAAGCTAAATTAACCTAATCTAACTCTGTCTTTCCAAATGCTTGTATATCTTACCCTTCAGGACCTCCCCTAGTAACTTACCTACCACAAATGTTAGGCTTATGGCTTTGTAATTGTCAGAATTTTCTTTGCAACCCTTTTTAAATAAAGGCACAGCATTTGCCACCTTCCAGTTCTGTAGAGCATGAAGGTAACTTTGCAATAATGAGCTGCTGCTGTTAGAGAAAAGAGCAGAGGGTGGATTTTTGGAGCACTGAATATTATGGAGATTTTATAATAAAATATGAATCTAAACTAGAATCCTGATTTAAGTTAACTGGAGGTGGGTGCTAAAATGGAAACAGATCTTAGTAAGGATGCGATGAAAATCAGACAGGAGAAATATTTAGGTGAATTAGACAAAAAAGACACATTGATTCAGAGAGAAATCGACCTTTAGGAATGTTTGTGTTAAGGATTAAGCAGTATCAAGAGAAGGTTAAGAATGTAGATTCTGAAATAGGGAACTCAAACAGACATTGGGAGCTAAAAACAAAAATTGATGGAAACACTGAGCAGATCAGAGAGCATTTGTGGAAATAAGGTTAACATTTTTAAATTAGGACCTTTGATTCACAGAGTTATACAGCACAGAACTAGGTATTTTATGCCTAACTTATCCATGCTGATAATATGCTTATCTACACTAATCAGTTTTGGCAACATTTGGCCCTTACCCTTCTGAGCCTTTCCTATTAATCTGCCTGTTCAAATATCCTTTAATTGTTGTCATTTTACCTACCTCTATAATGTCACCCCACATCCTTCTTCTCCAGCGAAAACAGTCCCAGTTGATCTGATCTAGCCTTATAACTCACTGCAACATGTGGTTGTCTAGAAAGATTCTGTAAACCTTTTCTACACCCCTTCCAGCTCAGTCACATTTTTCCTACGGTGTGGCAACCGTAACTCCACATGATACTCCAAGTGTACACTGATCAGCAATTTGTACCACTAATATGATAGCCCAATTCCTTCCAATAAAGACAAGCATACCATATACCTTTTTCACCACTCTGTCTGCTTGTAGCAAATGATACACCCAATATCTCACTTCCAGTAACACTCCTCACTTTCAATTACACAGTATAACATCCTGATTTGGTTTAATTTAACAAATTCATCACTTAACACTGTTAAATTCCAACTGTTATTCCCTTGCCCACTTTCCAAGTTGATCAAGGTTCCATTGTAACCTTGTTAAACTTTCTTCACCATCTACTATACCACCAATTTTAGTATCGTCAGTAAACTTGCTAATCACGCCATCTACATCCTTCATTAATATATATGAGAAACAGTGAAGGACCAAACATGGATCCCTGCAGTGCATCAGTGACTGCAGGATTCCAATGTGAGAAGCAATCATCCACTCCATCCTTTGCCTCTTACCATCTGAGCAGGCTAAACTGATCATAAACCTTTGTTCATGAAACACAATTTAACAGAATGTTTGGAAATACTGTTCAGGTTTTTCCTCTGGAGTAGAATATAACCACATGTACAATGTTATCATAAGCAGATTTTTTTCCTGCACAAATTAAGAATTCTTTCAAGCATTTTCTTTTTGAAAGTCGTGTATAGAGTCATACAAAAGTACAGGCCATTCAGCCCATCTAGTCTGCACCAAACCATTTAAACTGCCTACTTCCATCAGCCTGTGCCAGGACCATAGCCCTATCATCCATGTACCTATCCAAATTTTGATTAAATGTTGAAATCTAGCTCGCATGCACCACTTGCTATGGCAGCTCATTCTACACTCACTATCCCCTCAGTGGAGTATTTATTTATTATGCTTGAGAACATGAAGGTAATGAGTAATTCAAATTATTTTGTTTAATTGAGGTCCTATGCTTTGTAAAAACTGGAATATCTTTCCCTCAATTCTGGCTTCCTCGTCTTGATGAATGCAGATTATATGTGCTCCCAATACATTATACAGACAAATTACACTCCTGAGAGAACTGTTGTGGAGGTTTAGTAAATCTAGTTTCTTTAGTTTGTAAAATATTACAATGAAGGTCAGTATTACAATTACATTATGAATTTAAAAACACCTGCTTATATTCAGTCCTTCAATTTACAGATGCAGCAGCTGTGATTTTGCAACAACAAATATAAACAGCTTGAAGTGTCATATGAAGCGTCATCCACAGGAGCAACAGTCCATTCAGCTGCTGGAACAGTACAAGTAAGTAAATGGCAGACCACCTGTTTAGTAGTTGCTCATGAATGAATTACAATGAAATAATTGTTTATTTTCTCTGTGAAGAGAAAGTATGTTTATATGAGAAGTTTGTTAAATTTACTATATTGAATATAACTTAAAATGTATTCATTCACTTAGGCAGCCTAGTAACAGCACGAGAATTTTGTTTTAATATGTTTTCTTATGGAGAAAACCTGCTCTATAAATTGAGAGAGGGGAAATTACCTATTCCTAGTATAATTTCTTCACCAATTTTTCAATCAGGATTCAGAATCTATCTCAAAATTTCAGCTGTTTGCAGATTTAAGGATGATATCCATTCATGATACTAATCTGCTGATACTCATTTCAGCTTTTGAACTGAGGCAAAGAATCAGAGCAATAGTAAACAGTACTACCATTGGCATGGATAGATCTAAAATGTTGAAATACTTTTTTATGTGCACTTCATACAGTTCAAATTTAATCTAAACTAAGTGCCTTGATATTATTCCGTGATTTTCATTTCAATACAAATCCAAAGAATATTGTTCCCTTACAGAATGAATGTAACCCTCCTCTTCCACCCGCCCCCGTCACTTACTTCATTTTCATTATTGCTTTTGCATCTTTGATGACTAGCTATGCATCCTGCCCAAAAACATGAAATTTAACTAGTTGCTGGAAGAACTCAGCAGGTCAGGCAACATCAGTGGAGGGGAATAAATGAAGGTCTTGGCCTGAAGTGTTGGCTGTTTATTCCTTCCATAGATGCTGCCTGACTTGCTGAGTTCCTGCAGAATTTTGTATGTGTTGCTCAAGATTTCTAGCATCTGTAGAATCTCTTGTGCTTATGAAATGTAGGTAGATGCTACAGTCCTGCCTAATTTTTAAACAAGATTGTAATTCCGAGTTTTATCTCATAATTAAAGGTACAATCTTGTTGTTTTAACTCTATTTTTAAAGAATTTTTACCAAGATAAAAATAAAGTGTGAACTGGTTTGTATGATTTTGTGTCTTGATAGGTGTTCTCTCTGTGGCTATGAGTGTAGCCATCCACCCTCACTGAAGTCACATATGTGGAAACATGCAAGTGACCAAAATTATAATTATGAGCAAGTGAATAAGGCCATTAATGAAGCTATTTCTCAAAGCAGCAGGTGAGATACATTGCATGTGGTAGTTCAGTTTCTTGTGGACACTTTGTTGTGAGAATTATTTTTATTCACTCAGGGGATGTGGGCTGAGCCAGCATTTAATTGCCCATCTCTAAGGGTGATGGAGAGCTGCTGCCTTGAACCCCTGCAGTCCTGATGTGGGGGTCTACCCACAGTACTATTATTGAGGAAATTCCACAGTTTTGACCCAGTGACAGTGAAAGAATGGAAATATATTTCAAAGTCAGAATGTTTGGAGAGCAACTTTCAGATGGCAGTGTTCCCCTCATCCATCTACCTAGTAGAAGTCTTGGGTTTACAAGGTGTATCTAAGAAATGTCAGTGAGTTACTGCAATGTATTCTGTAGATGGTATATACTGTTTCTACGGCGCTTCAGTGGCTGTGGATGAGGTGTCTGTCAAGCTGGCTACCATGTCTTGTATGCTGTCAAGCTTCTTCTGTGTTGCTGAAGCTGCACTCAACTGGACAAGTAGAGAGTATTCCATCACACTGCTAACTTTAGGCTTGTAGATGACAGGCAGACTTGAGGGAGTTAAGAGATGAGTTACTCGCCACAGGATTCTGAGCCTCTGATGTATTCTTGTAGCCACACTGTATATATAGCTACACCTGTTCAGTTTCTGGTCAGTGCTGTCACCAGGATAGTAATTGTGGTGGATTCAGGGACAGTAATGCCATTGAATTTCAGAGGATGATTGCTGGATTTTGTCTTGTTGGGTATCAGCATTGCCCGGCACTGGCTGTCTCAGTCCAGGCCTAGATATTGTCCAGGTCTCACTGTAGTTAGTTGCAAACTGCCTCAATATCTGAGAAGGCTCAAATAGTACTGAACTTTGTGCAGTCATTAGCGGACATCCCTACTTCTGATCTTATGACGAAGGAGGGTAATTTATGAAGCAGCTGAAGATGAATGGGCCTAGGACGCTATCCTGAGGAACTTCTGCAGATGTGTTCTGTGGCCGTGATGATTGTCCTTCAGTCGCAGCAACAGTCTTCGTTAGTGCTGGGTATGATTTCAACTAGTGGAGCGCTTCTTCTTGATGATCATTGACTTCAGATTAGCCAGGTTTCCTTGATGCCATACGATCAAATGCTATTCCAAGGACATTTACTCTCTTTTTGCCGATGAGTTCAGCTCTTTTGTTCATGTTTGGACTAGGGGTGTAATGAGATCAGAGCAGTGTGATTTTGGCAGAAGCCAAAGTGAGCTTCTCGAATCAGGTTACGGCAAAACACGTGCCACTTGATAGCACTACAGATTATGCCTTGCCTTCACCACTGTTCTGATGATCAAGAGGGAAGAAGATGGTGCCAGTGAACAATGCAATCAAAGGTGATGTCCCTCAGATGGTTCACAAAATAAAGTAGTTTCTTCTCCCAAATATGATTCTGCTACCAGGCTTTCAGCTGCAATTGGAACCTGTGATTTACATTTTGGTGGTGTGCTTTCAGGCCGATTGAGCAATCTGGCACTTTGCTGTCTCTGAGGAGGTTTGGTGAGGTTTCAAGCAAACTGGGCGGCCTAGAGGCCAAGAAGCCTGGAGACGGGTGCGAGCCCACGATCGTCTCCATTTCTTGCCGACCTCACCATTAAAGTGAAGAGCAAGATTGAAATCAACATGGACAAGGTCAGAAGATGCATGGGTGTTCGGCATTGTCTGCAATGCATTTGAGCCCCCCCTCCCCATCTCCTCCCCCCCCTCCTTTCCCCCCCTTGCTCCCCCCCCATCTGTGCTCCCAGAGGAGCACATTTGATCAGTCCCTCCCCGTCCCCATATCACTCCCTCCTTCCACTGGAGGATGATGCCAGAGGCTTGTTTCTTGGGAAAGGTTTAGTTGATGCAGTTTGTCGATTGTACTCTGCTGTTCATGTTATGTGTGTTTCTGGTTATCCCCTTTTTATTACTATTTTGATCAGGACAGACTGGCTGCAGCAAATGGCACAGTGCTAAGTAGAACTAAACTGAATATTCCTAGACTGTTTCAATGACTGTGGTATGATGGGGGGGGGGGGGTTGCTTTTTTTTTACCGTTTACTTGATTTGTTGCTTTACTTGTGCATTGGGAGCTTGATGTTTTCTTTGCACAGGTCCATTGTTTTCTTTGTTCCGTGGCTGTGGGAGGACGAATCTGCCGGTTGCATTCTGCATACACACTTCGATAATGAATGTACTTTGAACCTTTGAAGTGTGCACCAATTAAGTAATATGACCATGTTGGATTTGGCCTGCTTTGTTATGAACAAGATATTAATGAGTAGATACCAATGATGTAGCTGTACTGGATCAGCTTGACCAAGTGCGAAGTAAGGTCTGGGGCAAAATACTTTAGTACTATTGTCAGAATGTTGTCAGGGCCCCATTTGACCCTGCTGAATACAGTACCTTTGGCTGCTTCCTTAATATCACATGGCTGAAGATTGGAACCTGTTGTCCTTGAGGCCACTGGATCAACCACTTGGCAATTCTGACCAGAGGTTGGTCAGCTTTCTCTTTAGCACTCATGCACCAGGCTGCAGCTTCAATGAGAATGGAGATATTTCTGCAGCCTCCTTCTCCCGTCAGTTGTTTTATTGTCCACCTTTTTTAACTGGATGTGGCAGAGCTGCAGGGCTTAGATCTGATCTGCTTGTACTGAGATTGCTCCTTTTAGCTGTTGCATGCCGTTATGCTGTTTGGCATGAAATAGTGCTGCTCCTGCCATATTCTATCCCTTTGCCACTCTCAATGCTTCCCCCAGGTGGTGTTTGATATAGAACATTACTAATGCATCGGCCAAAGGGAAATGGTACATGGTAACCCAACAGATGGTTTCCTTGCCTCAGTTTAACCTGATATCATGAGATTGATATGTCAATAATTATTTTAAATCTTCATAGTGCTTGGTTATAGTATATTTGTACAAGCTGCCAATTTTTATTATAAAACTAAGATATTATTTCTGAAGGATGTGCTATATTTTTCTTGTTGGTTAGGCAAGGAGCTAATTCAACTTTATAATCTCAGCTTTTTAATTATGGGTAGGTACAGTAAAACTGATAAGGCATTACCTAACTATTCAGAAATCTATTAGTTTAGATAGTCTCACAGTGTCATAAGGCTGTCGTATTCAGGAATAGACACGACACACGATTTCTGGTACAAATAATGTGGAACAAAGTTATTAGTGAATTGGTGTGGGGAAGTACTATTTTAGTAAACTTATTTACTCTCTTTGTTTTTTGTAACAAATACTTAAACTGTTTTAGGTCTCAGGAGCCCCAAAGGAAACTTTCAGCTGAAGAAGTTGAAGAAATATCATCACCACCACCATCCATTCATCTTCCTATCAATTCTGATAAACTTGTGTCAGCTCCAGAAACTGGTGAAACCAGGAGCCCTGAAAAATATCAGAAGTTAAATTCAGATGTAAATGTGAACAATTCACCAGGAAAAAGTGGAAGTCAGACTCGTTCTGGCACAGAGTACTGTGTCTTACTGTTCTGTTGCTGTATCTGTGGATTTGAGTCCACCAGTAAAGAGCTGTTGATGGATCATATGAAGGAACACGAAGGCGAGATTATCAACATCATCCTTAACAAAGACCACTGTTCTCAGTCTGAATAGGGCAGATTGAACTAAAAAGCCTGCAAAATCTACATTTTATTCTTTTGTAGATGAAGACATAAAATAAGCTTGTTTTAGTGTCAACAGAAAATGAACGTTAACATTTCAAAGAGTGACTTTTGTCTTTTTAAACTGTTGTCAGCATTGCAGCTTTCACACTCACAAAATTAGTGTAAGTAATTATTAATAACCTGAAAGCAAGCAAAATACTCAAGGATCATTTTAATGTTTCAGTTTCTCCACACTTCTCCACCTCATGTTCTTAATACTGACATTTTTGATACAGATTGTATTTCTGTATTTATTTAACTTTTTTTAAATATTTATGCATGTAGTTTTAGCTGTAGTGAAGAGTGAGTTGTTATAAGGCAGTCAAGTTGTATTTACAATGCACTTTGGTCATGGTGCTATTTTATAATTGTATCACTGAACAGATCTTTTAAGAGCAACAGTAGGGGAAGGAGATGTTGATGAAATCTTTCTCCTTGTTATTAGCAATATAAATATAGATGGAATAAAGGTTTTATTTAAAGATTTGCTTATTTACGTCTACCCAGGGAACTATTCGTGTCTAAGTCAATACAGGTTTTACTACCCGATTAGAGCATACAGCTCATAGACTTCACAGTTCACTGTGAATGGAAGGGTGGCGGGATAAAATTTTCGTCTGTGTAGTTTGTTGCTTAATACAGTTTTTGTACATCTTTGAAATTGAAGTCATGCTTTCACCTACTTGTTTTTTTCTCTGAAATACATTTTACTGCAGACATATTACCTTTGAAATTCCATACCATACCACTGACTTATTTCAAATGGATTGAAAGATCATCTTTGGTTCAGCCATAAAATACACATGACATTTTAAAACAAGCTTTTTTAGGAATGGGTATTTCCTAACTTACTGTATTTAGTTCAGATCAGTATTTAATGTTTGGTTACATTCATGAAGCTTAAGTGTTTCAAACTGAAAATATTGAGATCTATATTAAAAGTGAGTTTCAGGGTCTGCATATTGGTATGTTTTTATCATGAGTGGAAGTTATTAAAAGTAATCTTAAAACGATTAATATTTATAGAACCATTAGCTCCTCAGAAATTTGTCCTGGGTGTCTGTTGTCACAATAGTTTCTGGCAACAAGGAATTACCATTAATATTATAAAGAAAATTAACATTTGATTTGTAATGAGTCCGTGAGAAGTTGCAATGTTTGATTTTACTGTTTAAAGTAATGATAGCCTTCATTTTGTAAGAAATATTGCACTGAATCATAAGAGCTGTTATTCAACTTAAGGCTAATGAAATAGTCCTTTTGAGACAGGAATTCGCCTAAAATTTAGAATTGCAGGTATAAACAACTTGAAATTTATGGTGGATTTGCATTCAGCAGTTAAAAGAAAAATTTGATGTTAATTTAAAAGCTATGTTTTATTTTACATGCAGTTACTGTGATTAAATAATCGTTAGTTTCTGATGGTTTTACCTTTTGAATTGTTCATGTATGAAATATATTGTTCAGTTTTGAAAACATTGAAATTTCAGATATTCAGTTTGGGCAGATCTTATAAAAAGAAATTAAATATTCAAAATCTTTGTAAATTCCTAATAATTATCAAGATGTAGACCCAATAATAGCCAATGTAAAGATATGGTTTATGACAAATATGAAGGCAGCTTTGTCTTCAGCAAATATTAGGATTAAAGTAACAGCAAAACAGACAATGAATCATTTTAATTCATGCTCTTATCATGCTACTTGTTTTTCAACAGATGAGTTGAGATTTGCCGAACATTTTCACTTGAATTTGGTGTCTCTTTAAAATGTGAAGACTGTGTTTGAGCGAGAACATCCTTGCCCATTGCAAGGTAAATTTCTACTGTATACTTAGTGGCAAATGCACTTACTCATGCCAGAGAAGCTTGCTCCAAGTGTTGAACATGGATCACTTTGTTTTTTTAAAAGGAAATGCAAGGTTTCTTGTGTTGAACTTTGACTGTCTTTTCATAGCATGGAGTATTATCCACTGTTTTTCCCCATGGATTGTGGAAGTAGCGAGTCACTTAGTAAATATCAGCTTGTTCCAATTTCCATTGCTTAAAATGGGTAAAAGCAAGGCTTGGGTTATAATAACCATATAAGTTAACATTCTGTAAAGGAGTATAATTGGAACCTATTTAGACCGGTTTGAATGTTCACTTGAAAGTCAGCTGTTCAATCTAATCTTTTAAACGTTTGAAGTAATTGACAGTCAAGCAGTTAGTTGAAAAGCGCAAGAATTCAGCACGTTATTCTCTTCGAATAGACTCTTGAAAGTTACCTCTCCTATGATACCATGTACTGTCTTTAAAATTACCAAGTATTTACCTTAGCATTCTGGATCTTTGTCCGTTAGAAGTACGAAAAATAAGGCTATTACAGACTTAGAATGTTAACTCAAAAGTTAACCATTTTTTTACTTTGCCTGTTACATACATATTTTAACATAAATATTCTGGCAAACATTTGTTAGATATATATAACAAATAAAAAAAACTCAGCATCTGATTTTAAGGGGTTCATAGAAAATGTTAAAGCTCTTAAAGCTAAAATTGCCAATTCAAAATACTATCTTCAGTAAAGTATTCGCCATGACGTACATCTGGACTTGCAACAAAGACAGTTGAACAGTGTAGTCATTTTATTCAAAGCAATGTTTTTAGAGAGCAGAGTAAATGGAAGTTATAAAATGAATTGCTCCCTATAAAAGTTATTTCTCTAGAAATAAGTGCAGTAAGTGGGTCATTATTGTACACAGATTATGTGCATAAAATCAGTCTCAGTCACTCACAGCAGAATAGTAATTGGACATGATTGCCATTGTGGGAAAAAAAAATCACCCAATAACCTGCACTCTAGCTGAAAATAGAATTACTCTCGGCCAGACTGATAAAACAGCTTCTTCCCTTCATATTAATGGCAGAAATAAAACATTAAAAATAAAATTATATTTGTTATTGTCATTTGTTAATAACCATCTGGAGCAGAATTAGACCATTTTGGCCCATTGAGTCTGCTCCACCATTCCATCATGGCTGATTTATCATCCCTCTCAGACCTGCTCTCTACCTTCTCCCCATACTTTTGATGCCTTTACTAATCAAGAACCTACCAACCTCCACTTTAAATAGATCCAATGACTTGGATAAGGTGGTGAAAACTGATATCTTTGAATATTTCTAAAGTAGAGATAGGTGGATACTTGATACACAAGTGGGATGAAAGGTTATCACAGATAGAAGGCAATGTATGTTGCGGTTAAGATCTGTGATCTTATAAAATGACATAGCAAGTTTGAGGAGCCAGGTAACCAACTTCTACTCTTTAGTTTTTGGGGATCTCAAACACCATTGAATACCATGCAAGTCCAACATGGAAATGAAGCTGATAAAAGGGTCAGTAAGGTTGCATACACACATGCAAACAATGAAGTCCCAAAATCTTGCTGTCACTTTCCAGGGAAATATTGAGTTTCACATGGAACTGCTTGCATTTCCCTGCAAATTATGGCCCCTCACTTGTTGAAAACTAATCTTTTCAATTGCAATTAACCAAAGTGACAGGAGTTTGTTCTTCTGCCAATCAATTTTATAAAGTCAATAAACCATAGAAGCCTTGTAGTTTTTTTTGTAATGGTTCTCAACTTATTTATAAAACTTTTACACAATGACAAGATGACATGCATCACTAATACTACTTTCTTAACTTCATCCCACCCCTATTTGCCACTGGCTAAATGTGGGCACCTCCATTTCCTGCTATATTTGTCAAAGCACGATGCTTGTTGCAGTGTGAACTGTATTTACACAGTTTTGAAGGTCTTCTGAAGGTTTTGTGTGGCTTTAATTAATTTTTATGATTGGATTATAGTTTTATGGTTTAATTAACTGTAAATTTCCAAACCCAAAGCTTGACATAGCTCAAATTAGGTTGCTTCTTGCCACTTGCAGTTCCATAACTGAACTTCTCGGGACGTATCATGATGGTGAAGTTCAATATGGGGAAACTCCACTCGTTCAGTTTGCATCTGTAGAAGACTTGTCAGATTAAGTTCTCTAAGATAAAAGCCTAGCAGATGGTAAGGAGCAAAGGTAGACACAAATCAGCAGATGTTAGTGAGGAAATATTACAAATACTCAATAAGTTAGTCCAATGATATTGATCTCACTGAAAATATATCAAGCACAAATAGGATGAACAAAATGCACCTTTATTTTTGTGAACAGCTTCTTTTGTTGTATTATATTTATTTACAGTACAATCAATTTACAAAGTCTATTCCCCAGTCTGCAAGATACTGCTCCTGTAGGAAAAGCCCCTCTCTGTTGGGAATGAATTAATTCAGTTTATGATAATTCAAATAAGTATAAGGGAACAGTTTAGTCACTGTAAGTCTTATATATCTCCTAAAGTTTAGCAATAGTTGGAAAATCAATGTGATGTCTTAGAGGGCTAGCTGGTATTTGAAAGGTACTAGAGAGAAATATCAATATAAATGAAAAGATTTGCTTGAGTAGGCTGCTAACATGCCAGCTGCTGGTACTTGGCAGTTCATAACTGCCTGTTCAAGCTGTTTTAAGAGGCAAGCAGAAGTGAGTCACAGAGTCATACAGCACAGAAACAGCCCCTTCAGCCCACCATGAAGTAAACCCATTTACCGGCACTGGTTCAATAGCCCTCTATGTCATGGTAGTTCAGGTGGTCCTCTCAATGCTTTTAAATATTGTGAGAGTATCTGTATCCAGGCAACATTTTCCAGATTTCAGGCATTTCCTCGAGTACCTTATCCTAAATCTATGTTTAGACAGTTTGTCCATCTGGAAAAATGTGTTTCTAACCATCCTACCTATGCCCATCATCATTTTGTATGCTTCTGTTTTGTACAGCTCAGCCTACTCGTCTCTGAAAATACCCTGCCTTTACCTAAATCTGTCAGTTGTGTAAATTAATATCAACAGTTAAATCTCTAATTCAATGAAACACAAGTAAGGGTGCATGCATGGTTATTTGCAATTCATATCAAAATTGATTTGTTTTTAATTGAGATTTCAGTGGGACTAAGATGTTGTGAAATTGATTCCTGCTTTATAGCGCACTTACATGGAAAAAAATTTCCTATTCATTAACATTGCATTCAGTGTGGTAGAGTCTCAAATTCTTGCAGTTTCTACACCAGACAAAATAATCAAAGTCCATTGTAAGCCAACATTAACCTGCTTTACAATCAACCATCAACAATAAGTCTGATGCTAAGGTAGGGGATATTCTATGATGAGGGTATTTTTTTTTTAATAGTTATAGTCTGTTTTCAAATTGTTATTGGCAGTGAAAGGATAGCTGTAATTGATGGATGTCAATGTTTGAAGGAATTTTCTTTATGCTACATTTAAGTTAGTTTGTGTGATCTTACAAGTTCACTGAATCCAAAATCATGAAGTAGACAATAATAAAATTAGATTAACTATGTGTACACTGCATCACTAGTAGAGAGAAGCTGGGAACCTACACAAATGTGATATGGATCAACATTCCTCACCAAAATGATTTGTGCCAATTTGGTTTACAGGACATCATTAAAAAATTTAACCTGAAGCCTTCAGATCCTACATGCTTCATTTAATGACCTGTTCACAGCAGAGCCTACATTTCATATTTTATTGTTACATGCTTGCACTTTCAGTAATGGCAATATTAAATAAAATCAATTCATGAAAATATTAAAGAAAAGCCTAATCAAATATCCCATCTATATTCTTAGGTATTTTGAAAGCACTTAGTCAATAATGTACCTTTGTTAATGATCTGTAATTGTACAGTAAAAAAATTAAACTTTGATATAAGGTGGATATTGTAACTTTATAAGTAATGTAACATAGAAGTCATTTGATATTGAAGAATTATTTTGGATACATATAATTTTCTTCACAAATCTCACAACACTAAAACATATTGTTCACCAAAGCACAGCTTTCAGAAAAGCTGACATGGGAGTGTGTGTGTGTGTGTGTGTGTGTGTGTGTGTGTGTGTGCTTTCAGTGTGGAAATGTACAGTATGTTTAAATTCAGTCCATGTATTGAACTCCATGCCTTAGTGCCAAAACCTGTGTGTGGATTATTTATGTGTATGGATCATCAAGTTTTTATGTAAATTAAAATAGACTTGTAGTACTCTTGTAATTATTGTATGTTTCATTGAAATGTCTTGTAACACAATAACTTATTTTATTTGTAATATTTGGCATCTGTTATATTTTATTCAGTATACCAGTTGAAAGTTGGAATAAAATTTGTCTTTTAAAAAAAAGCAAGACACATTTGATGTAATAGATAACCTATTTTTTTCATTTAGCCTTCCCTCAAATGTAATTTTACTTTCAATCAACGAACAATTCTGTGTTCTAAGTTTTTGACTTGTGTCAAAATGATATATAGCATCACAGAAAAAGGGCATATGTTCAGGTCTCGTCAACCCATGTTGATTATTTTGGATGAATAATGTTCGTAATCTCATTTGCCTGCTCAATTTTCATATTTCTTTATATAATCTTCTTTAACCACCAACCTAGCCTAGTCCAAAATATTGACATGTGAGGTAAACTTCTGTTATAACACTTTATAGTTTTGTTTTGCAAAGGTACGGTCCTTGCTCTTAATAAGCTTGAGACTTCCTTTTCAGCTTACAGTAAAGGGTGGAATTGCAACCATGTTTGAATATTTTACTGTTATCAACATTCGTATATACTTGACAAGTGTAGAATATGAATCTTAAAATTTTCATTGGTAAAAATGTAAGCTAATATTTACTGCAATTTCTGAACAAGGTTTGTCAATGCCTAACCTCTTAATTCTTTCCGCTGAAGATTTTCTTTGCAACTAAGTACTTTAATGGATGTAGTGCTATTAAAAGTTTATGACTTCATATGGTCAAGCTTTATTAATAAGCCTTCAAGTGACATGTACCACCCAAAATTTTCTTTCCTGCTGCCAGTTTCAGCCAGGACCTATGTACAGTTGAAGTCAGAAGTTTACATACACCTTAGCTAAATACATTTAAACTCAGTTTTTCCACAATTCCTGACCTATAATCCTAGAAAACATTGCCTGTCTTAGGTCAGTTAGGATCACTACTTTATTTTAAGAATGTTAAATGTCGGAATAATAGTAGAGAGAATGATTTATTTCAGCTTTTATTTCTTTCATCACATTCCCAGTGGGTTAGAAGTTCACATACACTTTGGGTAGCCTTCCACACCCTTCTCACAATAAGTTGCTGGAATTTTGTTCCATTCCTCCAGCCAGAACTGGTGTAACTGAGGTTTGTAGGTCTCCTTGCTCGCACACGCTTTTTCAGTTCTGCCCACAAATTTTCTATTGGAATGAGGTCAGGGCTTTGTGTTGGCCACTCCAATACCTTGACTTTGTTGTCCTTAAGCAATTTTGTCACAACTTTGAAGGTATGCTTGGGGTCATTGTCCATTTGGAAGACCCATGTGCGACCAAGCTTTAACTTACTGGCTGATGTCTTGAGATGTTGCTTCAATATATCCACATAATTTTCCTTCCTCATGATGCCATCTATTTTGTGAAGTGCACCAGTCCCTCCTGCAGCAAAGCACCCTCACAGCATGATGCTGCCAACCCATGCTTCATGGTTGGGGTGGTGTTCTTCGGCTTGCAAGCCTAACCCTTTTTCCTCCAAACATAAAGATGGTCATTATGGCCAAACAATTCAATTTTTGTTTCATCAGACCAGAGGACATTTCTCCAAAAAGTAAGATCTTTGTCCACATGTGCACTTGCAAACTGTAGTCTAGCTTTTTTGTGGTGGTTTTGGAGCAGTGGCTTCATCCTTGCTGAGCAGCCTTTCAGGTTATGTTGATATAGGAATCGTTTTACTGTGGATATACATACTTGTCTATTTGTTTCCTCCAGCACCTTTGCTGTTGTTCTGGGATTGATTTGCACTTTTCGCGCCAGCGTACGTTCATCTCTAGGAAACAATGCATCTCCTTCCTGAATGGTATGACAGCTGCGTGGTCCCATGGTGTTTATACTTGCGTACTATTGTTTGTACAGATGAACATGGTACCTTCAGGCATTTGGAAATTGCTCCCAAGGATGAACCAGACTTGTGGAGGTCCACAATTTTTTTTCTCTGAGGTCTTGGCTGATTTCTTTTGATTTTGTTTGTAAACATCTGACTCACTAGAATTGTGATAGTCAATTAAAAGTGAAATAATCTGTCTGTAAACAATTGTTGGAAACATTACTCTTGTCATGCACAAAGTAGATGTCCTCAACGTCTTGCCAAAACTATAGTTTGCTAATATGAAATCTGTGGAGGAGTAAAACAATGAGTTTTAATGACTTCAACCTATGTGTATGTAAATTTCTGATTTCAACTGTAATTACATGTACATAATGCTTACATTACTGTAAAGTTTATATTCATCTTACAGCCTGAGACACTACAAGCATATCACCCAAACACTGATACTTAAGCAGGGCCAGGTGACATCTAATCACAAGCAGCAGCTGATTAGTGGGTCTGGAACACAACTGCAAGACTTCCATGGAAGAGACTCTACTTGCCATTAATGAGGCGGCCATTACTGAATTTGTGGCAAATAATGAAAGGAAAACCACTGAATAAGCCAGTAATCTTATACGAAATCCTCATCTTTGCATTCCATTATCCTTCATTTTACTGGTGTTTAAGTTGCAGATGGTGAATTGTATATGTCTTACTCAGTGTATCTTGCTCTCTACTACCAATCCCTTCTCAATATCATGACTATTGTATGTTTCTGCTTTTGGAAATGCTAGAACTCAAATTTCACCAGGCAATGCTCTATCAGGATAAAGGCATTTTTGAACCCATTACTATTGCTTCCTAGTGCCCTAGCTATTAGCTATCAGTCAGTAAACCCAGAAAAGTACAAGTGTTCAGAGTTTGCATGCTGACAAAGCAGTGCTGCAATCTATCTTCCAATTAGAATGTTGACAGCATAAACCTGTTTTCTCACAAAGACTGTACCTGCAGCTACTTACTTAAGTACACAAGGTGTCCTACAGGAGACCTAGGCAAATCTTGATTTCATCTCAGGATATGTGCAGAGCAGCCCACACATCAGTTGATATTTCAGCATACAGATAATCCAGTGTAATGCAGTATGACATTAAATGTGTGCACATGGTTCAGAGTCATCCTTAATTATGATTTATAGTGGCCAGGTATGTGTAGAAAGTGCAGTGGCCCGTTGCAAATGAAAGCATCGGTTTCTTGTGGAGGATGGGAAGTCTGGAACTTTCCACCTCAGTGCTCTATGACTTAGAAGGTGAGTGAGATCAGTAGCAGTGAAATGAGAAAGTGATTTTTTTTTCCATTTGTGTTTCAACGTATTAATATCTGCTCTCAAGTTAATATACCTTCAAAATCACCAGAGTGCAATCAGTGTCACCCTGCACCAGAAGGTATGCTGCAATGCTTGTTCTGCCTGCTGCTATCTGGCAGGGGAGAATAAAATGTACTGTGTGTGTTCACTTTGAATTCAGTGTGGTCATGATCTCTGGGTATCAGTGGAAGGTGAATTGTGAGATGTTGCCAAATGCCCAAATGGGAGGATCCCAAATAAAAATTCATGGCCACAGTGATTGACAGTCACTGACAGATATCCTGTTCTGAAGCTGTGTGATGTTGCATTCATTGGAAGCAACGCCCAAATAAGAAGAGTGAGGATTTTTGTAGCTTCTTTATTGATTCTCACAAAAAGGTATGGAAAATATTTTGTAAATTTTGTTTTCTATTTATATAAATAAGGAATGCATCAAAATAGTATCAATATTAGAGACAAGAAATGCTTTCAGAAGATAGCAGTGCTTTGTCAACACAATTCTAGTATAAAGGCACTGATTTCAGTTGAATTTCCTGCATCAAAATAGCCTGGGTTTCCGTTCTTATCAAGATGTCTGTGTTGCACCCCGCTTCTCTTTTTATATATAAAAAGTTAGCAGGATGTCCCGTTTAAATCATTGTTCTGCAATTGCCTATAAACGTAAAAAAAAACATTTCCTGCAGTTGTTTAAAAATCTCGATATATTAGCAGACAGTTCAAATGTGAAGAAACATTGTAACTGTGAGAAGCATAGGTGCGGCAGATATGATACTAGAATCTTGGGAATTGTTGATCCTTCTAATACAGTGTATTGTGGAGTACACAGCTATGCTTTCTTTACGTCAAAAAGCTGAGATGCTAATGAAAAGTTCTGCATTAATTGATGGGTAAGTAGATTAATTATGTCAAGCCTGGATATCATAGTTTAGTTTTTTTCACTACATTCAAAAAATTCGATAATGTCTCAGACTTGTATAAACTGATGTAAATTATAATTATCATCTTTGGATGGATATTGGCTGCTGAGGTGGGCTTCAAATGAATCCAGTAAATTAATGCTACCGAGCAGTTTTTTTTTCAGGCTTATATGCACTGAATTTTGCTGATGGTTCTACGTGGTAGTTCTGGCTAGTTATAGTAAGCATGGGCATACTTGATACTTCCACATCTCTATACCTCAGTACAGAACACTGAGAATGCCAAATGTGGTGTATGTGAGTTTTTGCTACTCCCTGCACCAGCCATTAATTCAAGGGTGGTTCTGTAAGGTACTGAATTGAGAGGCTGGTACAGCTTGCATCTAACACATATTAATGTTTTATTACCTTTACTGTTTCCTATAGTTAAATGTTTTTAAATAAATGTTTTGTTTTAATGAAGTATTTAATGTATTTCAACTCTTTCGGAACGCCTTTGACACCACATTCATTTAGACATAGTGGAAAAGGGCTTCTGACAACATGAGGTATCAAGGAACTATTGGAATGGTGCAAGGCAGGGCTTCAGCTGCTGTTACCCAAGACTCGGCCGTTCCCTGCAGTGCAGCCACTTTCTGAAATGCCTGCAATAAATTGGCCTGGGGGATGCTGGAGGCTACCTGGCTCCAAATGACATCTTGTTTAAGTTTCAAACAAAGGCAGTTTAATTCCGTAATGTTGGCTGAATATTCAAACATTAAACCTGTCTTTTAAAGAAAATGATTAACCTTACTTGTCACACGTGCATCGAAGCATACAGTGACATGTGTCGTTTACTTCAAATCAAATCAGCGAGGATTGTGTTGGGGCAGTCAGTAAGTGTCAACATGTTTCCAGCACTAACGTAACATGCTTATAACTTCTTCTCTTTGGAGTGTGGGAGGAAACCCACATTCATGTGGAGAACGTAGAAACTCCTCACAGACAGTGGCGGGAATTGAACCCCAATCTTACAGCAGGTGCTGTAACAGCATTATACGAACCGCTCTGGTGCTGCAACACGGTATTTGTTGTTTAAGAATTACTTTGAAACTTTGTTTGCACAAGCCATCAAATTCACTCGGTAGATCAAAGTACTTGTCCAGATCAAGGAAATAAGCTATTTTCTTCCATTTCAAATATCACAGGGTGATAGCATGATTTGTTCCTACATCAATAAGAATGCCAATAGTTCTCAGTATCTTTGTAGTAACATTTCTACCTGCATTTATTTGAAGTGGCCTAAGCCTACCGAAATGACCTGTCGTTGTCAGAATTATGGCAATTGAAATTTCACAATGTTTAAAAGTATAAAACACAGAACGTCAATACCAGTGTTTGTGCTCGACGTGAGTTTTTTTTTCTCATTCTTCATCTCACCCCATCAACATGCTTATTTTTACTTCACGTTTATCTAGATTTCCCCTTACACGCATGTTCTCGGGGTTCCGTTGAATTTTTCACTAGATGTTTTAATGAATATACAGTTATTTCCCCGATTCCCACCTCAATCTGAAATGGAAACTACTTCTTTCCATGTTTCCTATATAACCATTCATATTTTTAATGAGCCCTTTGCAGAGAAATGCACCACAACCTATTAAATATTTTGAGTACAGTACTGTGTCTTAAGGCATATGTAAGGAAGTTATATAAAGTGAAGATGTTTTCAAAAATAGTGAAATTAAAAGTTTCTAAATATTAAAAAAAATTACTATAAAAAGCAGTAACAGTAAAAAAGCTAACTCAAATCAATACTTGGTGCGACCACCCTTTGCCTTTAAAATTGCATCAATTCTCTTGGGTATACCATCGTGCAGTTTTATAAGAAAATCAGCTGGTGGGTTGTTCTAGGCATCTTAAAGAACTTGCCACAGTTCTTCTGCAGATTTAGGCTATCCCACTTCTGTCTCTCCAGGTAATCCCAGACAGCCTCAATGATGTTGAGGTCAGGGCTCTATAGAGGCCGTGCCATCTATTGTAGAACTCCTTGATCTTTTCGCTGAAGATAGTTCTTTATGTCCTTGGCCGTGCATTTGAGGTCATTGTCCTGCTGTAGAATAAAGTTGGGACCCATCAGATGCCTCCCTGATGGTTTTGTGTGAAGGATGAGAATCTGCTTGTACTTCTCAGCCGTGAAGATTCCAGTAATTTTGACCAGATTACCAACTCCGTTTGCAGAAATGCAGCGTCAAAACTGCAGGGAACCTGCACTGTCGTTCGCTGTCGGGCTGCAGACACTCATCCATGTAGTGTTTTCCAGCTCTTCTATGGACAAACTGCCTCCTGTTTCAGACAAAAATTTCAAATTTTTCAAATTCCAGAGCACTTGCTCAGAGTAAGTGGAATCCTCAATGTTGAGAAATACAAGCAAATTCTCATCCATCAAGCAATATCATCGGGGAGGCATCTGATTGGTCCTAACTTCATTCTGCAGCAAGACAATGGCCCCAAACACATTGCTAAAGACATAAAGAACTATCTCCAGTGAAAAGAAGGTCAAGGAGTTCTGCAACAGATGGCATAGCCTCTACTGAGCCCTGATCTCCACATCATTGAGGCTGCCTGGGATTATCTGGAGAGATAGAAGCAAATGAGACAGCCAAAGTCTGCAGAAGAACTGTGGCACATTCTCCAAGATGCTTGGAACAACCTACCAGTAGATTTTCTTATAAAACTGCATGATGGTATACCCAAGAGAAAATTGATGCAAGTTTAAAAGCAAAAGATGGTCGCATCAAATATTGATTTGATTTGGAACGCAGAAGGCCAGGCAGCATCAATAAGAAGAAGTACAGTCGATGTTTCAGGCCGAGACCCTTCGCCAGTCCTGACAAAGGGTCTTGGCCCAAAACGTCGACTGTACTGTACTTCTTCCTATAGATGCTGCCTGGCCTGCTGTGTTCCACCAGCATTTTGTGTGTTGCTTGAATTTCCAGCATCTGCAGATTTCCTCGTGTTTGATTTGATTTGTTTTTTTTTACTATTTATTGTTTTTTATAGTAATTTTGATACTTTTAATTAACCTTTTCATTGTTTGAGAGCTTTTTCACTTTAGTGAATTTCTGACACGTGTCTTTTGCACAGTACCATAGGTACAGAATAATCAATCTGATCTATTATCATTCTAGCTTGCATTTTTGCAACTTCTTTGGTGCTTGTATGTTTGTTTGTTTTTTAATATAAAACAAGAACAAATCACAAAATTCCAAACAGCAGCTACAAATTGTTGGAGGAACTCTGCAGGCAGCATCCATGGAAAAGATGAAACAGTCGACGTTTTGGGCCAAGACCCTTCAACAGGACTAGAGAAAAAAAATGAGAAGTCAGAGTAAGAAGGTGGAGGGAGGTGAGGAAGAAGTACAACATAGTAGGTGATAGGTGAAGCCAGGAAGAGGGGGAGATGTGTAGTAAAGATCTGGGAAGTCAATTGGTGAAAGAGATAAAGGGCTGGAGAAGGGGGAATCTGATAGAAGACAGAAGGCCATGGAAGAAAGGGAAGGGGAAGGAGCCCCAGAGGAAGGTGCTGGGCAAGTAAGTTATATTCCAAATATAGTATAACTGAGATTTCTATTTAAGTTAAGCATAACTTATTTTCCTTTCAATTTTGTTCTGAAAATATTATTCTTATGGATTATTAATCTGTCATTTCTTGTGATTTGTGTACCCATTAATGCAATTGTCTTAGATCCTATCCTTTTTACAAAGAGTTTGTGAACTTCTGCCGAGTCAAAATATATAACTTCATACCTGTATACACTGAAGTGCATAAATGCATTTGCAAATCCATGTCCATTCGAGAAGGGCCATGTGTTTCATGTGTGAGAGAGAGAGAAAACAGTCTGTGTAATTACAGTAATATAGGCTGTAATAATTGCTGTCCATTTACCTTTTTTTTTAAGGTTTGGTCTCATAGAATACATAAGATTTACATACTACAATCAGGTACTTTTCAGTAAAACAGATTGCAACTACAATAGATACTGGTTTGTAAGAGTTCCAAAATCTTCAGAAATAGTTGGTAATGCCAAACCCAACTAAAACCAAAAATGTAATTTTGGAGTTCAGAGATCCTCCATCAGAACAGGAAAAGAGTTGTGGGGAGGGGGGAGGTGGGACAAAATTTTCAAGTGCAGAGTGGTTGGGGAGAAATTGTAGGATGGGGGTAACATATCTGATTGCAAGATGCCAAGCTGTGATAATAATGGGATGCCATGGTGGTATAGCGGTTAGCATGATGCTATTTCAGCTCAGAGCACTGGAGTTCAATTCGATATCCTCTGTAAGAGAGTTTGTACATTCCTCCCATGAGCACTTGGGTTTCCTCTGCGTGTGCCCCGGTTTCTTCCCACAGTCCAAAGGTGTCCTGATTAGTTGGGTAATTGGTCATTGTAAATTGTCCTGTGAATGGGCTGTGGTTGAATGGGTTGGTTGCTGGGCAGTGCAGTTTCTAGGGCCAGAAGGATCTGTTCACCCTATATCTCTAAAATAAAAAATAAGCTGCTGATGAGCAATATGTTTGAAGGTGTTTGGAAAAAAGAAAACCAACAAATTAACATGTAAAAAAAACTATAACAAGCAATCTGCTGGAGGAACTGAGTTAGCATTACAGCAGCAGTTCTAATACAATCACAGAAGGCAGGTTACCCGAAATTGTTCAATACATCATTGAGTCCAGAAGGCAGCAACATGCCTAGATGGAAGAACAGATACTGTTCCTTAAATATATGTTGGCATCTTCAGTGTATCAGACGCATAACTCAGTCAAGAAAGTAAATGGTATCACTCTATCCTCTTCCTCACCTTCACTGTCTCTACTAACATGGCTTGACCTGCTGCTAGGTCTTCGCTCTGTCTCATTAACCTACCAACCAAATGGCTTCTTTAATCCCTTATCACCATGGCAACTCTGGTCTCACGCTGAACGAGTGTCCTCTCCAACTCCAACCTTCCCTATCCTCTCTTTAACTTAAGACTACTGGAAACTGATTTGTATGGGAATTCTTTCCATGTTTCTCTTTTACTCCATAACTAATATGTATATAAGAATTCACTCACTTTTTAAAAATATTAACTTCCCTTATTTCAGGCACAACGACCTGCCATGGCAGCTAAGGAAGAAAGTACACAATGATCTTTCTGCAGTTGACCTTAAGACCTGGAATGTTACTCAGACCAACATTGAAAAGCTGCGGGCTGGTTTGGTTGCTGGACAGGTACACTTCTTCCCATTCTCATTCTCATTCTCATTCTCACCTCACCTCCTGGTTCTTTTGTGCCTAATTTATGTTTATAGAGTGCAAAAATTATTTACAAAATAACCTATGCCTTTAATTAGAACCAAATAATGAAACCTGGATACAAAGCTTCATTATAAATCAGGCCTTTAATACTTTATTGCTCATAACATTGTTAGAAATTGCCCACATACAAAAGGAAAAGCTTAAACTCAAGAGATTCTCCAGATGCCGGAAACCTTGAGTAACACACACAAAATGCTGGAGGAACTCAGCAAATCGGGCAGCATATTTAGAGGGGAATAAACAGTTGGCTGAGACCCTTCATCAGGACTGGAAAGGAAAGGGGGAATGCCAGAATAAGATGGTGCCGGAGGGGAGGGAATACAGGCTGGCAGGTATTCAGTGAACCAGGTGTGAGAGAAGGTGGGTGGGGGAGGGGATGCTGGGAGATGATAGGTGGAAGAGGTAAACGGCATAAGAAGGAATCTGTTAGGAGAGGACAGTGGACCATGAGGGAGAGGGGCACCAGAAGGAGATGATGAACAGGTGAGGAGAAGAGAAAAGGGCAGCCAGAGTGGGGAATGGAAAAAGAAAGAAGGGGAAAGAGGAGAAATTACTAGAAATTAGATAAATTGGTGTTCATGTCAGCATGTTGGAAGGTACCCAGTTGGAATATGATGTGTTGCTTCTCCAACCTGAGGGTGGCTTCATAGTGACCATTGAGGAGTCCATGTACCACCATGTTGGAATGGGAATGAGAAGTAGAATTAAATTGGGGGGCCACAAGGAAATCCCACCTTTTGTGGCAGACAGAGTGAAGGTGCTTGACGAAGTGGTTCCCCTATCTACTTCGGGTCTCCCTAATGTAGAGTTGCATGTGAAGTGTTGCCTTACCTGGAAGGGATTTTTGGGGCCTGGAATGATGTTCCTTTCAGAGGCTGAAAACTATGTAGGTGCACAATGAAAAGAAATTGACAATAAGAATGTAAGACCATTACTATCCTGCTGTGAAGCTTCCTATATTTTACATGAAGTCTAAAGATAGCCCCATAAAGCTTTTGGGTGGTGTTCCAGGAATTAGCCTCAGAACTGATGAAGGAGCATCAATATATTTCCAACTTAGAATTGTCTAATTCCTCTTTCTTTGTGTTAGTTGTCTCGAATTTATGATCTGCTATGAATTTTCTTTCATGGTCCTGACTTTAGATGATAGAAAGGCTTTGGTGTCCAGTGAGTCACATTGCAGGATACAGTATTCAGTTTTTGACCTGCTGTTGTCGTCAAAATATTTATGTGGTCAGTGATGACCTGCAGGATGTTGACGGTGAGGGGGCAATGGAAGTGCCATTTGAAGATGAATCAAATTACCAAGACTGATGATGAGTGGTAATGTTATCTAAGAGTCAAGTGAGTTAGTTAAAAGCTCTTCCCTCTTATTTGTATGTCCACCATCTAACGCAGCAGAGTTGGGATTTTAAGGGCTACACTGTAATTTCAAGGCACTCCAGTAGATGATGTGCCTTTTACACATTATTTAAGCCAATTACTACCCTGTTGATCATGTAGCTGAGTTTCTTTTAGTAATCAGCTCAAGCACATTTCTCTCCTGACATTTTGTGGAAATGAGATGTGGCAAATCCTCTTGTGGAACTTATAACAATGAATTATATCAAACCAGATGCTATGTAATTATGCTTAACACAGCCATTTCATCCATCAGATGTCCTTCAGCCTTATTAATGTTCCAAGAATTTAACAAAAGTAAGTTATATTGCCAGCTGTTGATTTATATATTTTAAATGGATCGAAACATGGCTGAATGCTGGCGGATGAAGCCACCAATAATTTAGTGTTTTAGATTGATTAGCTAGTTCAGTTTCATGTGTATTTCTGTTTCATCGCATTAGTTCTGGGTTGCTTACGTGCCTTGCAATGCACAGAACAAAGATGCAGTCCGTCATACCTTGGAACAAATAGATGTCATAAAAAGGATGATAGACCTGTTTCCGGACGATTTCCAACAGGCAACAACAGTTGATGGTATGTGAACTAAAAATGCTTTTTATCCTTGGATAATCAAATTTATTTAGAGTATTTCAAAATGATGCAATGCATCCACTTTGCTTATAATCTGAGAAGCCTACAGGTGATGGGAAAATATTCGACCATTAGTTGAATTGTAGAACTGTGCAGAAGGCAGACTGCTCACCTTTCAAATAACAATCATTTCGACTGAATCAATATTTTTCCTTGCAATATTTTTTCTTCAAGAATTTATTATTTTCACTTTGAAGGCTGCTCTTGAAAATAGTACCATTCATTCTGACAGGTAAATATCATTTAATCTTGCAGGAAAGATTTTTTCTCTCTCTATTGTTTCTTTTCTGATCACATTAAATTTCCACCCTTGCCACTCAAGCAAGTTATTTGATTTAATCTACTGGAGGTACCAATTATGATTTGAACCACCTCACTATTTTTTCTCTGGGTAAATTGATCCTCCCCGTTAACCAGCTTCATTGCTGTAATGCCTACTCACTGTGACCATTCAAATAAATCTCTTCTATATCTTCTCCCAAGTCGTCACATCCTTCATAGAGTATGGAGATAAGAACTGGCCACAATACTCCAGTTCCACCATACCTGAGCTAGTGTTTTGCTTACCAGTTCTGTGTACAAACTTCACTAAGTCTCTCTATTCTTACGATATTAACATGTTTATCTTTTAATTTTCCTTATAAAGTGTATCATCTCAAATTTCATTGTGTTGACTTCCACCTGCTACCAGTCTATCTCCTCATGAACTCTATTCGGATCTTCTTTAAAAGTTTTTTGTCATCAGTAAGTTCCACAGTTATAACCCCAAGACCATTGACATTTATCAAACTCAGCTGAGGTGCCAGGTAAGCTTGGAAAACTTCACTCCTCACCGTCTTTTGGTCTGAAAAACAGCCATTCACCACAAGTCCTTATTTTCCACCTCATAATCAATTTTGTTACTGCTGCTTTCAAATTTATTAATGAGTCTAGCAGGAGAACAAATGAAGACAGGAGTTGAGATTTTGGAAAGAGAATTAAGAAAATCTTTGATCTTGATGCTGGATAAAGATGATTATATCTTCAAAGAAAATTTCCATATCATATGTATATATCCAATATCCCAAAACTTGACTATGAAATGAAACAATGTTTATTCATTTTGTTAAAGAAATCAAGCAAGCATTTAAAAGTAACAAAATAGCCAGCCTTATTGGCGTGGAAGGTGGACATGGAGTTGACAGTAGTCTAGCAGCTTTGAGAATGTTCTATGACCTTGGAGTACGTTACCTGACATTAACACACGTCTGTAATACACCATGGTAAGAATATGTTTAATTGAATATAAATTATAACTGTTCATAACTATGTTTCCTCTGAGATAGTAATCGTGAGAGCAGCTCAAGTAAGGGTCTCATTTATTTTCACGTTTCTCATTTTGCAGGGCAGATACCAGCAGAGTGGACAGTGGCCTTGTGAAGCCTGGTGTCAAAGGATTGTCTGATTTTGGAAAAGTTAGTAAGTTTTATTTAAAGCTGTGAAACGCTGTTTTCTTTTTTACTTCATGTACTCTAATGGTCTCTTGCATGACAATATTTGCAAGACTTTAGATCTAAGGTTATTGTTGCAATGTGCATATGCAATTGAACTTTTGTTGTGATGTACTGCATCTTATGAAGCTCTCAAACTGTTTCTAAGATTTGCCATTAAAGTGTAAAGACTATCTGAGCAGCAGGAGATTTAGAATTATTTATTCATGAAAGCAATAGTTCAGTCCTTTGTATTATATCAATGATGCCAGACAATGGCAGATTCATATTTTATCATTTTTGTTTAAAAAAAATGAAAGAAATAAATCTGACAAATATTAGTCCAATTTAAATTGTGGAAATACTACTCTAAAGATTATTGTCAACATTTAAAATTAATTCTCACACAGAGGTAGCCAACAGCGATTTGTTGAAGTCAAGCATACCTGAATAATTAATAAAGTAGTACAATAGGTGTTGTATATCTGGATTTTTTTAAAGTCATTTGACAAAGTACAACATAATAAATTAGAAAATAGCACACATTTTAAAGGGTGCATAAATAGTGGGAATTAAACAAGTGGTGAATAAACGATTTTTTTTGCATTTGAACCATTGTTCTTCTTGTTACACTAAGAAAATTGTTGTCAGCGTTTTTCAATCCGACACTCTGAAATCAGGGGTGGCAGGGTGGAGGTACGTCTCTGCCGAAGGAGGTGTAAGGCGCTCCTTCCCTCCACTAGCCTACAGGTCAAGGTGCAGCACCTTCTTACCCCCCCGATCAGAGTCACGTGAAGCCATGGGAGTGGGTGGTGGATGGGTCATATAAGCAGTTAGTGCTAGTTATGTGACTTCCGATGCCAGGTAGACGAACACTGAAGCGTATTGATAATGGCTCAGGTCACCCATCTGGTAATGACACGGCCTAGAAGAAGGCAATGGCAAACCACTTCTGTAGAAAATTTGCCAAGAACGATCATGGTCATGTAAAGACCATGATCGTCCACGTGATATGACATGGCACATAACAAATGAACTTACTCAAAGCATTAGCCCAGAGGAAGCAGCCAGGCTGAAGGAGGGACTCTTTACTAACCAGCATATTTCATTAACTGGCCTCTATCAAGTCCAACATTGGTCACATAACAGAACTCGAGTGGCCTGGACATTGATAGAGTAGAATTTAAGAATTGACAGATAGCATAACATTTGGCAACATAGCAAATGTCAGTTTTTAGAAAGAGGGACATCGGTGAAGCTGAACGCTTAGAAGGACCAGGAGTGCAAATTCATCAAGCAGCAGAAAAATCTGCAATGAACACACAATGTAAATTGTGACAGTGAGAGTCAACCAGGAAATCATGCTAAACCTTGATATTTTAATTCAGATTCTAGTTTAGTTATCACTCAACCATACATGAGTATCTGTGAATACAGCCAAATGAAACGGTGTTTCTCCGGGGTCAAAGTGCATAACACAGTACCAACAGTCATACACAGCACAAGGTACATGTAGTACATATAAGATAGGAGTAAACATACAGTAATAGCCCAAGTCCCTAAGTGTCATGTCCCATAGGTTGATAGAGCATGAGGAAGCCCTCTGCAGTCTGCAGACTAACGCACATACTCAATCCAGCTTGTCTTCTGCTGAGCGAACACTAGAGGTGTCTGCCCCCAATCCAACATGGATGCCGTGCCACACTGCCTCCAGCGTCGTCCCTCCTGATGACTGCAACAGGCGACACTGCGGCATGAGGCCTTACGGTCACGGCTACAGATCCTGCAATCCACCTGGGTCACAGGGCCACTGTACAGATGAGTGAGTGTGGCACCAGTTCCCTCCATCTCTCACAGTGTGGGCGAGTTCCTGGGTTGCAGTAAAGCTCTCTCCGATCCACTCTGCAATGTTGTCTGTCCATTTCTTCCTCTGTCTGACCCTTTTTCTTTTCCCCTAAACCATTCCCTGAAGAATGATCTTTGAGAATCTACTTGATCTTGTTAAATGGCCAAACCATCTCAGTTTCCTTGTCTTTTCTGTGGAAAGTAGATCTTCATAGTGTCTCATATGCCGGGTGATGGTTCTTCATACTTTGTCATTTGAGACATGGTCTGTATAGCAGATGCCAAGAACCGTTCACAACACGCTGGAGGAACTCAGCAGGTCGGGCAGCATCCATGGAAATGATTAGTCAACGTTTTGGGCCGGAACCCTGATGGAACCCAGCGTGCTTTGACCTCAGCATCTGCAGAGTATTTTGTGTTTACAAGGACCCTTAAGAAGCTTCTCGTTTCTATTGCCTGGATCTTCTTTTGCATTTCTACTGTCAAAGTCCATGATTTGCATACATACAAGATTATGGGAGACACAAGTGCATGCAGGAGTTTCAACTTGGAACTGAGAGCAATGTTATTGTCTCTCCAGATTGGTTTTAATTTAGCCAGAGTCGCTGTTGTTTGGGCTGTCTTTGCAAGGGCTTCAGGCTTTGATCTTTCTTGGCTGATGATGGTGCCAAAATACTTGAACCGTTTGACAGTCTCTAGTTCTTGTTCACTGACTGTGATTTTTGTTGCGATTGGCTCCTCACTGTTCCTCATTAGCTTGGTTTTCTCAGCTCTGATCTCCATGCCATATCTGGTAGATGTATCATCCAGACGGTTCACGAGGCAGGCCAGTTCACCCTCACTTCCTGCCAGCCCATCAGTTCATCGGCGAACCTGAGGTTGGTTATGGTCTGTCCTCTGATGCTGACTCTGCTGATATGTTCTTCCAGGGCACCTGTCATTATTTGCTCCAGGAAAATGTTGAACAGCGTGGATGAAAGGAGGCAGCCTTGTCAGACTCCAGCTGATGTGTGGAACCACTCTCCAACTATGCCTTGAACAAGTACCGCACTGCTAGCTTTGATGTAGAGACGATTGATGGTTTGGATCAGTTTCTGGACCACATCCTATCGAATTCCTTCTTGAAGCCAATGAACACATGGAAGATATCCTATTGATGTTGGTTGTATTTCTCGCACAGTATTCGCAGGTTGAATATCTGGTCTGTTGTACTTCTTCCATTTCTGAATCCAGCCTGCTCTTTGGCGATTATTTCTTCCGCCTGTGGTTTCAGTCTCTTCAAGATGACTTTCAACATCACTTTGCCTGCATGGCTGATAAGGCTTGCTGGTTCTATAATTCTGGCACTGCTGTAAGTTGCCTTTCTTGGGAAGAGTGATGATAAGTGATTTTGTCCAGGGTGTTGGCCATTCCCCGGTCTGCCATATTTGTTGCAGATATTGGTGAGGATGTCTATCACTGTCTCTCCTCCATATTTTATCAGCTCAGCTGGGATGTTGTATTTTCCTGATGAGTCTTGATGAAGGGTCTTGGTCCAAAATGTTGACTCTACTCTTTTCCATATTTTCTCCAGCATTTTGTGTGTGTTGCTTGGATTTCCAGCATCTGCAAATTTTCTCTTGTTTGTTGTCTTGTTTCCTGCAGCTTTGCCATTCTTCAGTGATCTTACAGCTACTTCTACTTCTTCCTGAAGAATCGGAAGGTCATCATCATTTGACCTGAGGCCTGGTCCTCGCTATAATCAAACCATGCAGCTTGCCCGCCATCAGTCTCACCAGTAAACCAATGAACTGGGCTTGCAGTATTCTACGTTACCAATGCCCAGCAGGGTCTTGCGATCACAAGAAAAACATCCAAGACAATCGCTCGCTGTTAAACTGCACACTGCCTTTGCGCACCGACTCTTAACGCCTTTCTGAAGCGGGTAGCAACATGGCCCGCACCAAGCCCAGCTCCTCTGCTGATTGGGCAGACCTGCAGTAGCTGAAGTTCTCAATGTCCAGCAGTGTCTTGCAATCATAAAGAGATGTTTAAAAAAAGACAAAAACAGCTTTGGTTGGCCCTGGAGAGGCTGCTGCATCTGAGTGCGCCACCATCTTACTGGAAAAGTAAGAACCATTTAGGTTCAGCTAAAGTAAAATGTGCACATCTGGGCACCACGTGTTAAGGAGGATAAAGAATGCACAGAGGGTTTCTAAGGACAAAGTCAGTTTATGAATGTGCATATGACCACTACTGAAGTGTCTTAAGTGACTGCTTTAATTTGAGGCCATCTCCTTCACCCACCATATTTCAGATACATTAGCAGATAATTATCTCATGTTATTTATTTGTTTGTTTGTTTGTTTACTTATTTAGAGATATAGCACAACTAGGCCCTTCTGGCCCTTCAAGCCATGTCACCCTGCAATCCCTGATTAACCCTAACCTAATCACAGGACAATTTACAATGACCAATTAACCTACTAACTGGGATGTCTTTGCAGTGTAGGAGGAAATGGGAGCACTTAGAGAAACCCAAACATTCCATAGGGAGGACGTACAGATCCATTACACGGACTGCCAGGAATGAACTCCGAGCTCCAATGCTCCGAGCTGAAATAGAATCGCACTAACCGTTCAGCTATGGTGGCACTCAATGGGAGATACAGTTATCCAAATCCATACCTCATCCCACCCCAGCCACACCCCCACCTCCCCGTGTGCAATCTCTACTGTAAAGATGAACCACTTTGCTGAACACCTACGCTCTGTCCGCCAGAGAAAGCAGGATCTCCCAGTGGCCACACATTTTAATTCCACATCCCATTCCCATTCTGACATGTCTATCCACGGCTTCCTCTACTGTAAAGATGAAGCCACGCTCAGGTTGGAGGAACAACACCTTATATTCCGTCTGGGTAGCCTCCAACCTGATGGCATGAACATCGACTTCTCTAACTTCCGCTAATGCCCCACCTCCCCCTCATACCCCATCTGTTACTTACTTTTATACGCACATTCTTTCTCTCACTCTCCTTTTTCTCCCTCTGTCCCTCTGAATATACCCCTTGCCCATCCTCTGGGTCCCCCCCCCCGTCTTTCTTCCCGGACCTCCTGTCCCATGATCCTCTCATATCCCTTTTGCCTATCACCTGTCCAGCTCTTGGCTCCATCCCTCCCCCTCCTGTCTTCTCCTATCATTTTGGATCTCCCCCTCCCCCTCCCACTTTCAAATCCTTTACTCACTCTTCCTTCAGTTAGTCCTGACGAAGGGTCTCGGCCCGAAACGTCGACTGTACCTCTTCCTAGAGATGCTGCCTGGCCTGCTGCGTTCACCAGCAACTTTGATGTGTGTTGCTTGAATTTCCAGCACCTGCAGAATTCCTGTTGTTTGCATTCTCTTACTTTGCTTTGGCAGCTAGAACCACTGGGAAAAGCTCAGAATCTGCCTTCAGAATCCACCTGATGAAACATACTTGCCTAAATGAGTCTGGTGAACTCCACAGGTTCTCTTGCATCTGTGTCACCTGGGCCTCTCAAACCCAACCTTTGCTTGCTGCACAGGAAAGATTGCAGCAAGACCAAGAGGGAGACCACTGGGGAGGTCTGTCCAGGGGTGTCGTCACCTTGTCATTATTGGCAGGTGATGCAGCTGAGAACCCTAGGCACCTAGCCAAAGAGGCATTCATGACCATACTTAGCCCGATATTAATAATGTTCAGATTTGGCTAATGTGCAGCAAGTTATTGTTACCTAGCAATGAATCATCTCCAACAAAAGGAAGTTTAACCAACATTGAGAACTTCCAGGACCATTTCCAATTGGCTGAATGGTTGTGCTGCCACCACTGATTGTTCAATCCTTCTGCTACGCCTATTTCAGAGATGGTAATGGAGGAGTTTACCACATTGAATGAACAACATGATTCTGTGAATTTAATTATGTTTGATTGGTAATTAAGTAGTGTCAAATTGACCAAGCTCCCAGAAGTTACTGAGGAGGAATGTTCATAATTGACAGAAAATGGTATGTCTATGTCATGCTTGTGTCAATTACTGGTGGTCTGATATTCCTACTGATTTTGGTAGTTCTTCTCAAAGTCATTTCTGAAGGCAACTTAAGGGTCACTTTCTCTGCAGTAGCTCTGGAATAAAATGTCAGATCATTAAGAACAGCAGATTATCTGCCCTAAAGGACATTGGTGAACAAACAACATGGTTGTTTCACAGCTTGCTTTATTTTATAGTTTTAATTATCCAGCTACTGCAGTGCGATTTAAACTTGCTTCTCATGATTGTTTCTTCATTCACATAGCCTCTACCCATAGATGAGCTTCCAAATGTTTCTATGTTCATATTAATGTCTGCGGTCTTTTATGGTTTACCAATTTTAACTGAAGAAGCTTTGGCCTGATTACTATCTCCCCTTTCTTGCCAATCACTTTCAAAGTTCATTTCATCTGGCTGCGTTGTCTCTTATTACAAGTGAACTTTTGACCAGCCGTTTTCTTCAATGCTCCTTCATTCAGTTAACTTTGTAAATAGTTCCTCCTACACCCACATATTCAGAAATTCACATTCTGTCTCTTTAATTGTCCTATCTCTAATCTCCTGTTTGTTTCATTTGCCACCAATTCCTCACACCCTCGTAAGTCCATTCCTAACCTCCTCCAACCCACTATCTCCCACTCCTTACGTCCTTTTTCATCAAAGTCTTGCTTTCTCTCTCTCTGAATCTTGTATATGACTGATGATGGTGGCCTAAGTATTAATTTACACTTCTGCAAAAGATCTTAAGATGTTTTTCTCCACTAAATGTGATACATAAATGCAAGTAATTATTTTTCATGCTGAAAGGCAATGTAAAGCTAGACATCTCAAATATTTGCACTGTTTGCCTTTCAGAAAATTGTGAAAGAAATGAATCGTCTGGGAATGTTGATTGACCTCTCTCACGTCTCCAAAGAAACAATGCTGGCTGCACTTGAAGTATCAGTTGCTCCTGTCATTTTCAGTCATTCCTCTGCATTTGCTCTGTGCCAAAACTACAGAAATGTCCAGGATAATGTTCTTCGTAAACTGGTATGAGTAAGCACGTGAATGTTTTAAACTTATTATAATGTTACTATCTAAAATAAAGAACTATCTAGAAAAGATGATTTCAAATAAATAAATATCAACCATTATAAATGTAAAAATCATTCAGCAACATAATGAGTATCAAATGTCCCCATGATTCTGTTCTGCATTCAATGACTTCAGAGTTGATCTGATCTTGGGCTTCAATTCTGATTTCCTGTCTCGTTCCCATAAACCCTTGATTCATCATTTGGTTCAGATTTCTCTGCCTTGAATATGTTCAATCTAGGTAAAGATAAACAAATGTTTACATTATTTGAGAGAAGATATTTCTCTCCACTTTGGTTTTAAGTGGAAAACCCCTTAACCCAAGACCATGACCCCTACTCCTGGATTTCATCTGTGGAAACGTCTTTGCAATATCTAATCTGCAGGTCCCTTAAAATCTTATGCTTCAGTGAAAATGTCTTCTGTTCTTCAGAAAGAGGTTCTGTATTCAACCTTTTCTCATCCCAGTCATCAATCTAATAAACCTACAGTGCTGCTAAGTCAAATATTTCCTACCTTTAATAAAGAGACCAAAACTCTGGGGGTGTTACCTCCAGGGAGGAACAAGACTTCCTTACTTTCTTACAGCATTCTGCTCTGTGATTAAAAGACAATGCTCAATTTAACTTGTACTGTAAATACTTGCTTTACCTGCATGCAACTTCCTCTGTTTCTGCTACAAATAGTAGGCTCAAGCCATTTCTTACCTTCCTGACAAAGTATATAATCTCAACTTGCATTACCCCTTAAGTCAACTTTTTGCTTATTTATTAAATCTGTGTATATACCTTTGCAGTCCTCTCTAATTCAAAGGATAAAGAGATACATCGAGTTGTGGTTATTTATGTTTTTGCATGGTTGGCTTTGTAAATGCAGCATTTTACTTTTGGTTTCCTATTATTTCTACTGAACTTTCCTCATAATTGTCACAGAAATATGTATTATGATAGGCTTATAAATACCCTTCTAACTGTGTGATTGATAGAGCACAGAAATCTACAGCACTTTACAGGTCCTTCGGCCCACAATGTTGTCCCAACCATGTAACCTACTCTAGAAGCTGCCGAGAATTTCCCTACTGCACAGCCCTCTATTTTTTCTAAGCTCCATGTACCTATCTAAGAGGCTCTTAAAAGACCCTATCGTATCCACCTCTACCACCATCGCTGGCAGTGCATTCCATGCACCCACCACTCTCTGTGTGGAAATACTTACACCTGACATCCCCTCAGTACCTACTTCCAAGCACCTTAAAACTGTGCCCACTCATGTTAGCCATTTCAGCCCTGGGAAAAAGCCTCTGGCTATCCACACAATCAATGCCTCTCATCATCTTATACACCTCTATCAGGTCACCTCTCATCCTCCATCGCTCCAAGGAGAGAAGGCCAAGTTCACACAACCTACTCTCATAAGGCATGCTCTCCAATCCAGGCAACATCCCTGTAAATCTCCTCTGCACTTTCTCTATAGTAACCACATCCTTCCTGTAGTGAGGTAACCAGAACTGAAGACAGTAGTCCAAGTGGGGTCTAACTAAGGTCTTGTACTGTATAGCTGTAAAATTACCTCACAGCTCTTGAACTCAGTCCCATAGTTGATGAAGGCCAACACACCATACACCTTCTTAACAACACTGCTAACCTGCACAGCAGCTTTGAGTGTCCTATAGACATGGTCCCCAAGATCTCGCTGACCCTCTACTCTGCCTAGAGACTTACCATTAATATTATATTCTGTCTTCAAATTTGACCTACAAAATGAACCACCTCACACTTATCTGGGTTGAACTCCATCTGCCACTTCTTAGCCTAGTTCTGCATCCTATCAATGTCCCACTGTAACCTCTGACAACCCTCCAGACTATCCACAACACCCCCAACTTTCGTGCCATCAGCAAACTTACTAACCCACCCTTCTACTTCTTCATCCAGGTCTTTTATAAAAATCACAGAGAGGAGGGGTCCCAGAACAGATCCCTGCGGAACACCACTGGTCACTGACCTCTATGCAGAATATGAACCATGCACAACCACCCTTTGCCTTCTGTGGGCAAGCCAATTCTAAATCCACAAAGCAAGGTCTCCTTGGATCCCATGCCTCCTTCCTTTATGAGCCTTGCATGGGGAACCTTATCAAATGCATTACTGAAATCCATATACACTACATCCACTGCTCTACCTCATCAATGTGTTTTGTTACATCCTCAAATATGTTTATAATTCAATCAGGCTTGTAAGGCATGACCTGCCCTTGAGAAAGCCATGCTGACTATCCCTAATCAGATTATGTCTCTCCAAGTGCTTATAAATTGTGCCTCTCAGGATCTTCTCAAGTAACTTGCCCACTACTGAAGTAATACTCACTGGTCTATAATTTCCTGGGTTATCTCTACTCCCTTTCTTGAATAAGGGAACAACATTTGCAACCCTCCAATCCTCTGGTACTTCTCCTGTCCCTATTAATAATGCAAAGATCATCACCAGAGGCTCAGCAATCTCCTCCCTCAGTAGCCTGGAGTATACCTTGTCCAGACCCAGCAACTTATCTAACTTAATGCTTTTCAAAAGCTCCAGCACATCCACTTTCTTAATGTCTATATGCTTTTTTGTTTCAGTCTGATGTAAGTCATTCCCACAATTCCCAAGGTCCTTTTCCCTCGTGAATACCGAAGCAAGGTATTCATTAAGTACCTCTGCTACCTCCTCCAACTCCATGCACACATGTTTCCACAATTGCACCTGATTGGCCCTATTCTCACATGGCTCATCCTCTTTCTCTTCACATACGTGTAGAATGCCTTGGGGTTTTCCTTAATTCTGTTCGCCAAGACCTTCTCATGGCCCCTTCTAGCTCTTCTAATTTCATTCTTAAGTTCCTTCCTGGCTACCTTGTAATTTTCTAGAGCTCTAACAGTACCTAGTTTCTTGAACCTTTCGTAAGCTTTTCCTTTTCTCTTAACTAGATTTTCTACATCCTTTGTACACCATGGTTCTTTTACACTACTATCCTTGTCTCAATGGAATATACCTATGCAGAAGTCCATGCAAATATTCCCTGAACATTTGCCACATTTCTGCGGTGCATTTCCCTGAGACCGTCTACTCCCAAGTTCCTGCCTAATAGCATCACATTTCCCCCTACCCCAATTAAATGTTTTCCCAATTCTCTGCTCCTATCCTCTCCAGCTCTATGGTGAAGGAGGTAGAACTGTGGCTGTGAACATCTGTAGGTGTGAACTTCCCATGATTCAGGACATTTACAAGGACAGACGTGTAAAAAGGGCCTGTAGGATCTTTGGGGACCCAAACCATCCCAACCACAATCTATTGCAGCTGCTACCAACTGGGAAGCAGTACTACAACATAAAAGCCAGGACCAACAGGCTCTGGGACAGCTTCTTCCACCAGGCCATCAGACTGATGAACTCGCGCTGATTTGAGTGTACTCTATATTACATTGACTTTTCTACTTATTATTGCACTTTGCACATTTAGATGGAGACGCAACAAAAATATTTTTACTCCTCATGTATGTGAAGGATGTAAGAAATAAAGTCAATTCAATTCTATTCAATACCACCAAAATGCCCTCTCGCCGAGAGATCTGACACCCAACCAGGCTCCTTTCCCAATACCAGATCAAGTACAGCTTCTCCTCTAACTGGCTTATCTACATATTGCATCAGGAAACCTTCCTGAACACACCTAACACCATCCACCCTATCCAAACCCTTTTTGTAAGGAGATGCTAGTCAATATTATTTCTAATTTAAATCTTGAGAAAACAGGCGGTATGTCTGCAGAGCCAGTGTTTTGCTCCGGGTGTCATGTGTGCGATTTCCAGGAGACTCCCAGATTCTCTGATGGCAACATCTGAGCCAGGTGCATCGAGGTGCAGTTCCTTAGAGACCATGTTAGGAAACTGAAGCTGCAGCTCGATAACCTTCAGCTTGTTAGGAAAAGTGACAGTCAGGAGCTACAGGGAGGTAGCCACCCCAAGGCTACAGGAGACGGATAAATGGGTGACTGGCAGGAGAGGGAAGGGGGAACGTCAAAGAGTGGAGAGCACCCCTGTGGCCATCCGTCTCAACAATAAATACTCCATTTTGAGTACAGCTGAGGTAAGCAATAGCAGCCGTGCCTCTGGCACTGATTCTGGCCCTGTGGCTCAGAAGGCTAGGGAACTGAAAAGGATGGCAGCAGTAATAGGGGACTGTATGGTCAGGGGGACAGATAGGCAATTCTGAAGATGCAAAAAGGAAAGACAGATGGTACTTTGCCTCTCAGAAGCCAGAGTTCGAGATGTTTCCAGACGCGTCCACGATATCCTGAAATGGGATTGTGAGCAGGCAGGAGACGTGGTACATATTGGTACCAACGACATAGGAAGAAAAAGGGAGGAGTCTAGAAAACAAGTGTGAAGAGTTAGGCAGGGAGCTGAGAAGCAGGATGTAAAGGACATTAATCTTGGGTTTGCTGCTTGAGTCATGCAACAGTGAGGATAGGAATAGAATGAGGTGGCAGATAAATGTGTGGCTGAAGAACTGGAGCACGGGGTAAGGATTTAGATTTCTGGATATTTGGGACCTCTTCTGAGGCAGGTGGGCCCATACAAAAGGGAAGGATTACACTTGAATCCGAAGGCGACCAATATTCTTGCAGGCAGAATTACTAAAGTTGTTGGGAGTTGTTTAAACTAATATGGGAGGGGGATGGGAACCAGTGTGATAGAGCTGAGAATGAGCCAGCAGGTTTACAAGTAGATGATGGGTGTAACGTGAATGTAAAGAAGGACAAGCCAATGATTGGGTACAAATGCAGACAGAGCAAAGAGTTAAATTGTACCACTAAGGCAAAATTTAAAAGGGCAAAGAATACAGGACTGAAAGTGCTATATTTAAATACATGTAGCATTTGGAATAAGGTGGACAAACTCATGGCGTAATTAGAGATTGGTCAGTATGACATTGTGGACATTATTGAGTTGCGACTGAAAGAAGGTCATAGTTGGGAGTTTAACATCAAAGTACATAATTTGTATCAAAAGGACAAGCAGGAAGGCATAGGCGGTGGTGTGGCTCTGTTGGTAAGAGACAGAATTACATCTTTAGAAAGAGGTGACATAGGGTCAGAGAATGTTGAATCTTTGTGGGTGAAGTTAAGAAATTGCAAGGTAAAAACAACCATTATGGGAATCCTATATAGGCCTCCATATAGTAGCCAAGGTGGGGGGGGGGGGGGTTGCAATTGCAAAGGGAACTGAAAAAGGTATGCAATAAGGCTAATGACACAAATGTAATGGGGTACTTTAATATGCAAAGGGCTGGGAAAATCAGGCTGGTGTTAGATCACAAGAGAGGGAATTTTTTGAATGCCTAGGAGATGGCTTTTTAGAGCAACTTGTTCTTGAGCCTACTCAGGGGAAGGCTATCTTAGATTGGGTGTTGTATAATAACCCAGATCTTATTGAGGAGTTTAATGTAAAGGAACCCTTAGGAATCGGTGATCATTATATGATTGAATTCATACTGCAGTTTGAGAGGGAGAAGCATAACTCACATGTCTCTGCATTGTAATGGAATAAAGGGAATTACAGAGGCATGAGAGAGGAGATTGCTGAGGTGAATTGGAGGAGGATACTGGCAGGGATGACGGCAGAGCAGAGATGGATGAAGTTTCTGAGAATAGTTCACAATGCGCAGGATAGATATGTCCTACAGAGGTAAATTTTTCACAAATGGCAGGGGTAAGCAAACGTGGCTAACAAAGGAAGTTAAGAGCTGCATAAAAGTCAAGGAAAGGGCGACAGTGAGTGGGTGATTGGAAATTTTTTAAATCCAACAAAAGGCAACTAAAAAAGCTATAAGAAGGGAAAGATGAAATATGAGGGCAGACTAGCCAATAATATTAAGTAAGATGCCAAACATTCTTTCAGTTACATACAGAGTAAAAGGGAGGTGAGAATTGATATGGACCAGTGGAAAATTATGCTGGTGAGATAGTAATGGTGTCAAAGAAATGGCAGATGAACATAATAAATACTTTGCATCTGTCTTCACTGTGGAAGACACTAGCAGTGTGCCAAAGATCCATGAGGGTCAGGGAGCAGGAGTGAGTGCCATTGCTATAACAAAGGAAAAAGTGCTAGGCAAACTCAAAGGTCTTAAGTTGGATAAATCATCTGGGCCAGATGGACTACATCCCAGAGTCCTGACAGAGGTTGCTAATGAGATAACGAATGCATTGGTCATGATCTTTCAAGAATCACTTGATTCTGGCATGGTCCCGGAGGACTGGAAGATTGCATATGCCACCCCACTCTTTAAGAAGGGAGGAAGGCAAAAGAAAAGAAATTATAGGCCAGTTAGCCTAACCTCTGTGGTTGGGAAAGTGTTGGAGTCCATTATTAAGGATGAGCTTTTGAGGCACTTGGAGACTAATGATAAAATAAGTCAAAGTCAGCATGGTTTCTGTAATGGGAAATCGTGCCTGAAAGATCTTTAGAACAGAGGTAAGGAGGCAATTTTCAGCCAGAGAGTAGTAAATCTGTGGAATGCTCTGCCACAGACAGCAGTGGAGGCGAAGTTTGTGTGTATATTTAAGGCAGAAGTTGATCGTTTCGTGATCAGTCAGGGATCAAAGGATATGGCGAAAAGACAGGTGTATGGGATTGAGTGGGATCCAGGAGCAGACTCAATCGGCTTTGTGGCTTACTTCTGCTCCTATATCTTATGGTCTTAATATTAAGAAAGTTAAAATCACTCATCACAACAACCCTATTAGTCTTGCACCATTCCAGAATCTGCTTCCCTATCTGCTCCTCAATGTCTCTGTTACTATTGGGGGAGGTCTATAAAAAACACACAGTAGAGTTATTGCCCCCTTCCTGTTTTTGACTTCCACTCACACTGACACGGTACACAATCCCTCCATGGCTTCCTTCTTTTCTGCAGCCATGATACTATCCCTGATTAGCAATGTCATGTGCCCACATCTTTTGCCTCCCTCCCTGTCCTTCTTGAAACATCTAAAGCCCAGCACACTCAGTAGCCATTCCTGCCCGAGTCATCCAAGTCTCTGTAATGGCCACAACATCATCATTCCACGTATTGATCCACGCTATAAGTTCATCTGACTCGCTTATGATACTCCTTGCATTAAAATAGACACATCTCAAACCATCTGGCTTGAGTACATCTTTGTTCTATTATCTGCCAATCCTTCCTCACAAACTCCCTACAAGTTGCCTCTACTTGTGCGCCAACCACCCCAACCTCTGCCTCTTCATTTCTGTTCCCACCCCCCTCCAAATCTAGTTTAAACCCTACCTAATAGCATTAGCAAACCTCCCTCCCAGGATATTGGTTCCCCTCCAGTTCAGGTGCAACTATCTCACTTGTACAAGTCACCCCTTCCCCAGAAAAGGTTCCAATGATCCAAGAACTTGAAACCCTGCCTCCTGTACCATCTCCTCAACCACTCATTCATCTTCCTGTTCTGGCCTTCTCTAGCTTGTTGCACCGGAAGTAATCCAGAGATTACCACTGTGGAGGTCCTGTTCTTCAGCCTCCTTCATTACTCCCTAAATTTACTGCACAGAACCTCTACCCCTCTCCTGCCTATGTCATTAGTACCAATATGTACCACAACCTTTGGCTGCTCACCCTCCCCTTCAACCACTGCAACCACTCAGAAGCATCCTGGATCCCAGCACCCAGGAGGCAACACACTATCCTGGCATCTCTTTTGCTGCCGCAGAATCTCCTATCTGTCCCCCAACTATCCAGTCCCCTATGACTATTGCTCTGCCCAACTTCACCCTACCCTTCTGAGGCTTCAAGCTGATCACAGTGCTATTGGTCTGGCTGCTGCTGCCTTGCCCAGACAGGTCTTCCCCCTCAGCAGTATCCAAAGGGGTATACCTTTGCTTGCTGGTAACTTCAATCACATACCCTCAAGCTCTGAAACTCAATGATTCAAACTTAATTTGTCCAGTTTATGAATTAATTTCATTTTTAAAATCACTATTCCTTTATTTCTCTATATATTTCTCTCTTAATCTAATCAACGTCTATTCAAAGGCAGAACAAAACAAGTTCGTTCTTCAGGTCAATGACCTGGCAAATCAGAGGTAAAATCATTAACTTGAAACTTTAACTCTCCAGAGAGACCACCTGATTTGTTGAGAATTTCCAACATTTTCAGTTTTATATCATATTTCCAGCATCTGCAGTTTTTGACTTTTCAGTCCAAGAGAATAAGGATATATGGCACTTCCTTCTTGGTACAATGAATTAGGCTTATGCATTCATTGCAAAGGAGGCAAGTACACATTTAGGCTTGCATTACCATAGATTGAGTATTACCTATTGCAGTTATAATGAACCTTCCTTCTTCACATTTCCTCAGTTTATTTCTTGGTCCTGTACTGTTCATCTCAGCAAGATCTCAGATGGTCTGTTCTCCTCACATATCATTTTCAACTCAAATTCCACTAACTCACTGATCAAAAAGAGTGCAAGAAATTGTTAAAATCTATTTATCTATTGAAGTAAAATTTTATGAGTTATCCCCCAAAGAAAATGAAGACAATATTATTTGGTCATAATATTTATCATTACCCTACAGAAAATGTAATCCAGTACATGAAATATATTTCATGCAAACAGTTCAGGTAGATACACCATTGGGTGGCAGGGTGGACATACATCTCTACCAAAAGAGGTGCAAGGCACTCCTTCTCCCCACTGGCCTGCAGGCTACCCTTGGGCAAAGTGTATCATCTGCTTAGTCCCCCGATCAAGGTCACAAGAAACCTTGGGAGCAGGTGATGGATGATTGTATGAGCAGCTGGTGCATATAACAAGTCCTGGTTATGTGAGCACTGACACCAGGCAGACAGTCTCTGAAGAGTATTGATAATGGCTGGGGTCACCTGTATTGTAAAGACACTGCCCAGAAGAAGGCAATGGCAGACCACTGCTGTAGAAAAATTTGCCAAGAACAATCATAGTCATGGATAAGACCATGTTTGCCCACATCAATACAACATGGCACATAATGATGATGATGGATACACCATGAAGACAACAGATGATAATCTCTTGCAATTGTGAGATTTCAAATACTGTATGATGATCTGACATTAGAACTCTGCACCTCAAGTAGTATCATGAATTACAACTGACAAATATAACATCTCACCTGAAAGACAGTTTCCAATAATACACTCACCTAGTCAACTAGCTTTACTTCTTAGACTGGAATTTGAATATTGTCTTCTAGGATAGAACTGAATGTGATTAACTGTGCCATGCTAACACGATCAAAGGCAAGTTAGTTGATGTTTACAGCATTGTTACTGTTTAGCGAAACTTTCTATTTATTCAAAAGAGCTGAGCATATTTTGTTGCTATAAAGAAAAAAGTATCTTGATTATGTTGTCACACTTCATGAAATATGGGTTGTCAATAGTCAAAATATAATTTCAATATAATGTTAAAAATACACAAATTTTGGGAAATAGTCAGTCTGTTCCAATTGGTGTATCCAGTCTATTAGGATTGTGCTGGTTCATAACAGATCAATCTTGTTCCCTCTCCTCATTTCTCTGGAACTTAATCTCATTCACATTCCTATCTATTTCCCTTTGATTCTTTTCTCACTTACTTACTCTAAGGGTGATTTACAGTAACTAATTTGTTTACCAGCTCATCTTTCGGATATGAGAATTAACTGTAGCATACAGTCACAAGAGGAAAATCCACACAAGTTAGGATCAACCATATGATATAGGAGCAGAATTAGGCCACTCGGCCCATTGAGTCTGCTCCACCATTTGACCATGGCTGATTTATGTTCCCTCTCAACCCCATTCTCCTGCCTTCTAACTGTAACCTCGGACACCATTATTTACAACGAATCTATCAACCTCTGCTTTAAATATACCCAATAACTTGGCCTTCAAAGCCATTTGTGGCAATGAATTCCACAGATTCACCATCCTCTGGGTAAAGAAATTCCTCCTCATCTCTGTTTTAGAATGACATACTTCTATTCTGAGGCTGTGCCCTCTGGTGCTAGATTCTCTCACAGTTGGAAACATCCTCACCATGTACACTCTATATAGGCCTTTCGATATTACATAGGTTTCGATGAGATCCCTCCTCATAATTTGAAAATCTGTTGATCTGAGTCCCTAGCTATACTGCAGCAAAAAAATTGTTTATATCCATGATAATAAATTGTTTCCTGCAGACCAATAATATACTGTTGTGTGTTCTTGTCTGGCCACTCTTTATACCTACTTGTTTGTGTACTTATTCTTTTAGTGTAATATCTGCGTCATGCACTCTTCTCACTGCTGCCATCAGGAAGAAGGTACAGAAGCCTCAGGACTCACATTTCTAAGTTCAGGAACAGTTATTACCCCTCAACTATCAGGCTCTTGAACCAGTGGGGATAACTTCATTCAACTTCACTTGCCTCATCACTGAACTATTCCCACAACCTATGGACTCACTTTTGAGGACCCCTGATGCTCTTGATAATTATTGCTTATTTATTTATTTTTCTTTTTTCTGTTTTGTATTTGCACAGTTTGTTCTCATTTGCACATTGGTTGTTTGTCCAACCTGTTGAGCATGGTCTTTCATTACTTCTTTTATTGTTCTTGGATTTGCTGATTATGCCCACAAGAAACCAAACCTGAGGGTTGTATATGGTGACGTATATGTGTTTTGATAATAAATTTACTTTGAACTTTGGACTTCAACAAGTATTTCCTCACCAGGAAGAATACTCAGACAATGTGCTTTCAGACTGACCCAGGTTCCAGTAACATTAACCATGATTTTCCATTCGGACAATTAGCTCCACATAAGCAAACAGCTAACCTTCATATACCTCATCACTTTAATGTTACACAAAGTATTGGGATGTTATGTTGCGCAAAGTTCTCCAAGGAGTGGTTCACACCAGAAAAAAAAAACTTCTTCCATCTGGTATCCTGTGGCTTTCTGTTCAGATAGGTTAATTGGACAAATTGCTTTATTTTTCAGGCAAACAATTCAGGGATTGTGATGGTAAATTTTTATCCCAACTTTATTTCCTGTAGAGAAACTGCTACATTATCCCAAGTTGCAGGTGAGTATGGCAACAAGCCATTTTAATAAAAGACCTGTTAAAATTCTCTGTGTGTTCTCTGAACTCCTTTCTGTTGTATTTTAGACCACCTTGACCATATTAGAGATGTCGCTGGTGCAGATCATGTGGGCATCGGCAGTGACTTCGATGGTTTTGAAAGGTACGTAACTGGCAGTTGTTTTTGATTTCTCATCATAGCTTCTCATTCATTTGTTGAAACAATAATGCCCTTTATTTGCTTCTTAAAGGGGACCCACAGGTTTGGAAGATGTTTCAAAATTTCCTGATTTGATTGCTGAGCTTCTTTCGCGTAACTGGACTGAAAATGAAATTAGAAACCTGCTTGGTTTAAACATTTTACGAGTCCTTCAGAAAGCTGAAGAAGTGAGTAACTTATTTCAAACATGTTCACAACATTAAGCTTCATAATCACATAAGGATATACATAATCTCTAATTTGAGTAAAAATAAAAGTATACTAAATTGTTAATCAGTGATATATTACTATATTTACATCACACCCAACCCACAGTCTGTTTGCTACTTTATAAATAAGTGTTTACTTATGGTCATTTATTTCTTTTTAATGAAGTTCAGGCTATTTTTAAAGGGTAGTTTCCACTTATTCCACTCTGTTGAGGCCCTGGCATAGCATTTGGCATGAAAGATAGCAATTTGTTTTCAATTGGTCACAAGGATATACATAACAGCCTCATAGTGTGGTACCTGTGATGTTCTCTTATCTCTACTATTCCTCTGTTCCGTACCTGCTTAAAAGTTGTAACATTGCTAACTTCTGCCATTTCTTATTTAATAAAATCATCAACCTTTGACATGAACCCTTGTTTGTCTCTCCACGGGTACTGCTGGATCTGCTGAGCACTTAAAGATCTCTGTTCTTACTACAGATTTCGCTCATTCACATTATTGTACTATTGCATAAAATTAATAGCTATCCATTCTGCCCACTTCTGAGTGCCCAGTGTTGCTGTGAGAATGATCAGGGAACCACACTATGAGGCTGTTATGTTCATCCTTGTGTCAAATTGAAGACAAGTGTTTCATTTTATATGCTTGCTCAATAAAGTGCCTTATAGATGTGCAGACATCCCACCCTGCAAAAACTCATTTCAGGGAGGTAGTACCATCAACTTGCAGGAGACTCCCGGAACTTCCGGGAGAGGTGGAATGTCTGCAATAGAGTAGCTCCTTAGCAGCTGACTTCTCTTACTAATGGCCCAAGGTCTGCTATATTTACATTTATGGGCGAGCACATTTCGATCGAATTGCAAGGAAGCTTGGGATAACATACACCAATAAGGGAAATATGGGGTGTTATCAACACATTTCTGATAACAAGGATGCATCCCGCTACAAATTCCCATGCTGCAAGTCTTGACTACACTTGGACACTGCCGCGCACACTGCCCCCTCCGCTCCTTTCGCCATTGTGTGCAGGTGGAGAAGTTATAAGGCATGGGGGCTACGTGTTGCACGGGCTTCGCCCTGGAGCACAGATAGCAATTCTGTCTCTCCATCATTCCTGCTTGTATTGTGCCCATTGGTACCACTGGCTAGTACGCGTCTGTTGCCACTGCAAAGAGGTAACTGTTGCGCTCCGCTTACTCCTTCCTTTTAAGGTTTGCGGAGTCCTAACATTCCTACGCCATACCAGGCAAATTGATGGTTTCCAAGTCTGTACAGGGGTTTGTGGGTGTATCATCCCAAGGGGCAAGACTGGTCGCTCCCAAGTCATCCTCACTGTCTGAAGGAGTACTGCTATCCACAACCCCACCCTTAGGGTCATCAGACCTGTTCTCAAAACCAAAAACTTCCCTTATCGTCTGATCAAACTCCTGTGGTACAGTGACAACTTCTTGTTCTTCTTGTCTGTACCCTGCCATCCATTCCTCTTCACCACTTACCTCAGGCTCCACACCTGACTGTACCTGCGGGACTGCTCTGGTGCAGTGATTGAGATGGGCATTGCGTCCAAAACAGTGGTTCGGAACAGTATGGTCATAAACGAGTTGCCTTCCACTTCTTGCTCAGTCTCCAGCCTCCACCTTTTTAACTGATTCTCTACATAGGCTACTGGATTCTCAGTGTCCCCCAGCGGATCCCCTTTCAAAGCTTTGGGGTCCACTTTGGGTGGGTAAAGCTTCCTGAGGGCCTGCCATACCTTCTGCCTCACTTGGTCAAAGCTGGTCCCGTCAATCATTGGACTGATTGCATTTAGTAGTCCAGCCGTTTCCATCAGCTCTTTTAATTTGGAGGTTCCCATCAACCTTATCAGCAGTGCCTTCCAATCTCCCATAGCCAATAACCGTCCCGTAGTTTCTTCTTCAAAGGCTGTAATCCACTTCCCTGCTCCTTCATGTAAGCTAGGCAGGGTGTTTTTCAGCCCTTCCAGGTCCTGGCAGCCCCAAGAAGCATACTGTACTTGTCCCAACCCTTTTACAAACAACGGCATCACTTTTTTTCCTTCTCTCCCCATATTCTGATTTTCCTCCTCACCCGACTCCTCCTCGGTATCCCAGACTTTAAACTTTCCCCCAGTTCTAGTTCTCCTGATAATACAGGACACTGTTTAAGAGTTTCCTTCTCGTAATAAGGGGGAGGGGTTTCTACATTTCTCAGGTCTGGGTATAGAGTCGGCTCTTTATTCTGTTTCTCCTGTGGTTTACCAGACTGCTTTTCTTGTTTCTCAGTGTCTTCTTTACTTGCTACTGATATTCGTCCTTTCTTTCTCAATCTTTCTCCCTCCATCCTAAAGAGTTTTAACACTTCTATCCCCTATTTTCTTTTTTTTTTCTCTCTTTTCTTGGATTTATGTCTTGGTTTGTAATTTTTAATCAGCGCCTCCATTTCCTCACATAAACTTACATCAAATGTTCCTTCTTTCGGCCACTTCGTGACCAGATTTATGGTTCTTTTTTTCCATTTTTCTGAAATTTCCGCGATCTTACCTTGACACACTGGGAATATTTTACTCTATTTCTACTGCTGTTCCTTTCCCTGTCATATTGTTCTTCCCATTTTGAAGGTATTCTTAACATCTCACACCTTGGTAATACTACTTTTTGTAACCTATTTCTCTATCTAGCCTTATGGTTTCTTCTCACCCGCGTCTAAATTATCTACTTAAGCTATCCTTATCTTCTATTCTGTTCTGCCCGTGCAGACCCCTTTCTCGGGCAGTATCCGCAGAACTTTCTTTTTGCACCTCCTCTATTCAGACCCTTACTTTTCTTAAGGCGGTATTCATGAGGATTTTCTCTTTTGCGCCTCGCCTATTCAGACCCTTACTTTTCTTAAGGCAGTATTTACGAGGATTTTCCCTTTTTTTCTTTCTTTCCCTGCCCGTTCAGACCTTCATCTCGTACAAAGCGGTATCCACAGGGACTTACCAACACCACGTGGAATTTTTCTTACTTCTCGTTTCCTTATTCATACTCACCCCCCTCAGTGCAGTGTTCTTGATTAATCCTCCGAGCCTCCTTTTAACCCTCAATTCTGCCAGATTCTTTGAATCAGAGAGACCCTTCGGCAGTTGTTTCACACTTCTGAGTCCCCGAGATCTCCCCAAAAACCAACAGAATTCTTAGTCCAAATTGTCGCTAAAAAGCGCTTACCTTTGTTTGGGTGCACCCTGAATTCTGTTAGCTCTGTGGAGGTCCCCCAGGGACCAGGAAGTGCCCTCAATCTCCTGTTTCCTTCTTCCACGGGTCTCTTCCCGATCCTGCCGACTACACCAGTTTTGTCGTGGTTTTACAAATGACAAGGAGGTGCCGAAGATTCTCCAAGAAATTTTAAACTTTAATTTGCAAATCAATTAAAGCTGAGACAGACAGTGGGCTAGGCTCTGTAAGTTTGCCACCGAATGCCCCCCTGTCTGCTTCACACAGCATTTTTATAGGCCTCCTTCTGGGTTAACAGCATTAGCATATCACTGTAAGTTTTACTCTAGCTAATAAATCAATTACTCTTATCTCTCTTACTTGGCTACATTCGTTTTTCTCAAGGGGTCAAAAGTACACAGGTTTCATTCTAATGAATCAATGGTTACATGTGAAATACCATAGTAATCCCTACACACTCAATAATAGACACTTAATGCATAGTAAAGGCATGGTCAACATCTGAGTAAACACTTGATGCGCAATAAGAGCACACTAAAATAAACACTTAGAAAACAGAGTGCTACAATGTTTTCCAATAGAAGGAGCTTAAGAAGGAAACTAGGAGAGCCAGAAAGGTCCATGAGAAGGCCTTGGCAGGTAGGATTAAGGAAAACCCCAAGGCATTCTATAAGTATGTGAAGAGCAAGAGGATAAGACGTTAGAGAATAGGACCTATCAAGTGTGACAGTGGAAAAGTGTGTATGGAACCGGAGGGAATAGCAGAGGTACTTAATGAATACTTTACTTCAGTATTCACTATGGAAAAGGATCTTGGTGATAGTAGTGATGATTTTCAGCAGACTGAAAAGCTTGAGCATGTAGATATTAAGAAAGAGGATGTGCTGGAGCTTTTGGAAAGCATCAAGTTGGATAACTCGCCGGGACTGGATGAGATGTACCCCAGGCTACTGTGGGAGGTGAGGGAGGAGATTGCTGAGCCTCTGGCGATGATCTTTGCATCATCAATGGAGATGGGAGAGGTTCCAGAGGATTGGAGGGTTGCAGATGTTGTTCCTTTATTCAAGAAAGGGAGTAGAGATAGCCCAGGAAATTATAGACCAGTGAGTTTTACCTCAGTGGTTGGTAAGTTGATGGAGAAGATCCTGAGAGGCAGGATTTATGAACATTTAGAGTGCTATAATATGATTAGGAATAGTCAGCATGGCTTTGTCAAGGACAGGTCGTGCCTTATGAGCCTGATTGAATTTTTTGAGGATGTGACTAAACACATTGATGAAGGAAGAGCACTAGATGTAGTGTATATGGATTTCAGCAAGGCATTCGATAAGGTACCCCATGCAAGTCTTATTGAGAAAGTAAGGAGGCATGGGATCCAAGGGGACATTGCTTTGTGGATCCAGAACTGGCTTGCCCACAGAAGGCAAAGAGTGGTTGTAGATGGGTCATATTCTGCATGGAGGTCGGTCACCAGTGGAGTGCCTCAGGGATCTGTTCTGGGACCCTTACTGTTCGTGATTTTTATAAATGACCTGGATGAGGAGGTGGAGGGATGAGTTAGTAAGTTTCTGTTGACACAAAGGTTGGGGGTGTTGTGGATAGTGTGGAGGGCTGTCAGAGGTTGCAGCGGGACATTGATAGGATGCAAAACTGGGTTGAGAAGTGGCAGATGGAGTTCAACCCAGATAATTGTGAAGTGGTTCATCTTGGTAGGTCAAATATGATGGCAGAATATAGTATTAATGGTAAGACTCTTGGCAGTGTGGAGGATCAGAGGGATCTTGGCGTCCGAGTCCATAGGATACTCAAAGCAACTGCACAGGTTGACTCTGTGGTTAAGAAGGCATATGGTGTATTGGCCTTCATCAATCGTGGAACTGAATTTTGGAGCCAGCTATATAGGACCCTGGTCAGACCACACTTGGAGTACTGTGCTCAGTTCTGGTTTCCTCACTACAGGAAGGATGTGTAAACCAGAGAAAGGGTCCAGAGGAGATTTACAAGGATGTTGCCTGGATTGGGAGCATGCCTTATGAGAATAGATTGAGTGAACTCGGCCTTTTCTCCTTGGAGCGACAGAGTATGAGACATGACCTGACAAAGGTGTATAAGATGATGAGAGGCATTGATCGTGTGGATAGTCAGAGGCTTTTTCCCAGGGCTGAAATGGTTGCCACAAGAGGACACAGGTTTAAGGTGCTGGGGAGTAGGTACAGAGGAGATATCAGGGGTAAATTTTCAACTCAGACAGTGGTGAGTGCGTGGAATGGGCGGTCAGCAACGGTGGTGGAGGCGGATACGATAGGGTCTTTTAAGAGACTTTTAAATAGGTACATGGAGCTTATAAAATAGGGAGCTATGGGTAAGCCTAGTAATTTCTAAGGTAGGGACATGTTCAGCACAACTCTGTGGGCCAAAGGGCCTGCATTGTGCTGTAGGTTTTCTATTTTTTTCTATGAGAAGGAAGGGAATGATGGAAACAATAAGAGCTCTTGAACTGAAATCTGGTGTCTTTGGAAATGCTCAAAAATGCACTACAAATATTATTGTGGGAGGGGAAATAACATTATAACAACACAGTATGATGATGTTTTGCCCCAAAAATTCTGTCCAATTGCACTTAAGATCCTACTAAATTAAATATTATTACAATGACATCCATGAAGTTCACCAGGTAAAATTCTGCTTTTCAGGTAAGCCAGCAGCTTCGGAAAGCCAACAAGCCATCAAATGATGTCATTTCTCAGGATCGGGTGCAGAGTGTATGCAGAACATTTCTCGGCTATCCATCTGCAGCTTCTCCCCATCTCTGCACTCTTCACATTCTCAGCATGATCATGTTCATTGCTTCCTTAATAGTTAAACTTATTAATTAAATGTAACATTAAGAATAGATTAATAGCATTTAATGTACAGAGGACACATCTAAAGAAGATTAATACAATAGTAGAGTTGGGGAAAAAATAGATTTACTCTGAACATATCTCTTTGTAATCATAGACTCCAAGTGTCTGTACATTAACTAGCCAATCCATACTTCAGTGGAAAATCAGCAAGAGCAGCCAATAAGATGACAACAAAAAGGAGTTTTTAAACTTTCAGACTGCGGATTAAGCTCAAAGCAAAAAAATTAAGAAAATGTGCAAGTTAATTTTAAAAACATGAAATTTTAAAATATTCTGAGATTCATCTGCAAAAGTTAGTTTTTCTGGTTTAAAGGTGCTCAGTAGTGAATGAAGGATTCAAGAATGATCTCTGCTACAGATAATGAATGAATCCTAAGTGACCCAGTTACCTAATCCAGTGTGCAGAAAAAGTAGTGAGGAAAATCCTTTTTGCTAACAAAGAAAATGTATTCAAAGACACAATTTACATGATTTATTTTCTGCCACAGAAATACTGTAGAATTGTCAGAGAGTAAAAATAGTTTCTCCTTAGGCATTGACTTAAAGGAGGATAAACTAGATAGGGAAGGGTTAAACTGAAAGATGAAGATTTGTTGTCAATCATTTTCACATATTATTAAAAGAGAGGTGTGGGGCAAAGCTGGCAGCAGATAGATGAGATTAGTCTGTACAGATGGGGACCAACACTAGAGTAAGTTGCATCCAGAATTAGGTTAAAGTCGATTACACGTAAGCTGAATTTACAGCTAAAAGTTGTGAAGAATGTTAAAAGAACAAAGGCAGCAGCAGGACAAGATTATTATTATTTGTAGCATTTTCTTGTCAAAACCCTCCATTAGATAATTCTTTTATAATTGTAATAATCTTGTTATACTCTTTTGTAATTATTCTTCATTTAATTAGTTATAGTGTTACTTAATTTCAATAAACCTTTGAAAAGTATTCTGTGTGCTACTCTAGCTTTATTCCAACTGGATGGATTCAGTGCCAAACACCAGACATCAAGCATTAGGAGATACTACACAGAGGATGGAGGAGATGGGATCTCTACAAACTGTCCAGTTCAGTGGAATTGTCGTCCACAGCTGGAGATTAAGCAACTAAAAGCTCTGCAAACCCACCATCGGGTTATGCGGAAATTCTACCTGTCCTTGAATACTACATCATTACAGGTCATTCCCAGGTTATGGCAGGATTCTGTACCCGTGAACTGTTCATAACTTGAACAGTCAGCAAGTCTGAAATGTGGCCACAAATTAAATCCATGCTGTCAGTCTCCCAAATGCTCACTTACATGTATGTGTCTATACACTGATGGACATACATGAACTGTGTCTGCAGCATCTGTACTATCTTTAAGAGTAGAGCCAAGTTGTTATGTTGACATTAATAAGGTGTTTCCCTGCTTTCTACCACAGTGAAAATTCTCACTTGTAATCTTCTGAATTACTTATTCCCACTGGTAAATGAAGACCTGCTGGCACTTCAGTGTACTTTTAGATCATATTGTGGAATAACTGACAGTATAATAACATATTTTCTTACGAAATAGAAAGAGGTCATTGAGCCCAGAGTCACATTGGCCCAGCTGTCTTCATTACCTGCAACAGTACATAGTGTCGCTGACCTGACAAGCTCCTTTGAACCTAGAATTTGCAAGATCTTGGGGAAGTTATTGATATGTTTTGGCCCAATTTCTGACCATTTACTATCAAAACAGAAGTTATCACTTCAACTTTACTTAGTAGAAATTTACATTTAATAATATTCTGAGCAGAATGTCATTATTTAATATTCTAGCCTGGATAAACAGTATATTGTTATTCTTCATTTCCTTCAACATACTCTTCAAAGTTGTTGCAAACACAATCATTAATATACACAAAACAACAACTACTGGGATTAGCATGAATGCAAAACATGCAATTTCAGTCTTTTTAATATATGTATTTAAATGCAGCAGCCATTCACCACCCTCATGAGCAGTAAAGATTCTGAATATTCTGATTTTGAGTTTTGGAAAATTAGGTTTGGATGAGGTGCTACTACTGAGGTATAAACTATTCCAATAAGTTATTTTTACCCTAATGCCTTTGCTGTCTGACTTATTGGCCAGATTTTCCTGAAGCAGGACATCTTATTGCTTGTCCTGTTGATCGAGCTTGTTCATGTAATATATTTTTTTAAATCCCCACAAAGTCACTAGAAATGTGAGCAGACATCAACAGAGTGAGAGCAACAAGGTTTCCTGATGAATTGCACACCTACATTGTATCCACTTAAATTTATTTTATTTTGAGATACAGCTTGGTAACTGGTCCTTCCTGCCAAACGAGCCCGCACTGTCCAACACACCCATGTGACCAATTAACTTACTAACCTGTACATCTTTGGAATATGGGAAGAAACTGGAGCATCCACAAGAAAAACCGCCTGGTTTCAGACAGAACATACAAATTCCTTACAGACAACGGTGGAATTGAACCCCTGTCTCCGGCACTGTAATGGCGTTATGTTAACCACCAGGCTACCGTGCCACCCAAAGGTGTTGATCTCACTTAATGACTGAGATAAACTCATTGATATGCCAATAGTAAAGAGGGCAGGTTAAAGTGTCAAATCAGGAACAATAAATGTGAAATAAAAGACTAGATTGTGTTTTATTTTCTCTTTTTTTTGAAAATTTAAAGCATATTTACTCAAAATTCTGTATCTACAGATTGATAACCTGATGGATCCAAGATGCCACATTCATCTGTTAGGCAACAGAAGTTGATTTTATAATTACTAACAATTATCAAGTCATTAAAAAGACAATTATTAGACCTAATTCCTTGTGCCAAATTTAATGAATAATGAAATGCAAGCTTCTTAAGAAAATTGCAAAGGTTAAAACCAAAAAATATTCTTATGAAAACATTGCAGAAATCAAAGTCAATTCCCAAATCATGAAATCTCTCTTCCTTGTTATAAGTTGCTGACTGATTTGTACATTAATAACTGCATGTGTAATTCAGACATGTTATTGTCTCAGCAGAATCATAATTAGATGTTATTTTACTTTGGGAAATGCTGAAGGATGCCTCAGAAAATAGGCTTTCAACATCTATAATTTGGCAAAGTAACCAGCATTTATCGAAATACTGCTAATACACTCCAAAGGTTCATCAAGCAGTGATCAACATGAAAATGTCAAATTTTTTTGAAGTTTTTAAAAATCTTCTACTTAGCTAAAACAATCCATTTCAGAAAATAAGAACTCTGGCTGATTTCATAGCCTGAAACTATCTGGAACAAATCAATTTTGAAATTTTCAAAATTGTAGTTTCAATTTATGTCAATTCTCAAATGCCAGTGCTGTATTCTGGATAATGTGTTCCATATCTCTGTTTACTGGATTTAGTTATTTATGTGTACACAAATTTTGGAAATTTATAAATTTTTGGTAATTATCTATCATATTGCAATCATATTAATATATATACCACTAGACAAAGAAAACAAATATTTTCATATGTTGAATTAAGCACCGTTTTAATGACAGTAGTATTCAGTGAGTTCTTTGATTGCTGCAAGAGAGCCCTTTGTCAGTCCCAGGTAGCAGAGCAATGCATTTTCCATTGTCGACTTCATAAAAGGACTTTGATATTTTAGAGAATCCAAACCCAGTCTGAAGAATAAGCTTCGGGTTTCAAGATAGTCACGTTTATTTTCTTCATCAAAATTATGTTTTTTTCCCTTCAGTTTCATTGGCCTAAGTTGAAAAATTTAGAAATAGTTTTAAAACCTAATGAACTGTTCATGATATTACACTTGGGAAATCTCCCAACCCTCTTAAATCAAGCTGATAATTTCCATAGATGGAAAAACATTGAAAGTAATACAGCAATTAATCATATTTGTAATCAAAATAAGAAAGAAATATAGCATTATAAAATAGTTACAGCAAAGGAGCAGGGCATTGAGTCTGCATTGATCCTTTGTATGAGCAAACAGGCTAGTCTCATTTCCATATCTTTTTCATGTTGGCCAGAAAGATTATTTCTCTCAGATACTTATCTAGATCTGGTTTGAATGTGTGATTTAGGTTGTCTCCCATGCTAACTGTGGCAGCACAATTCAGATCCTAAACACCTCAGTACCGAAACCATGTAATTTTTATTTCTCTTGCTAATTATTCTTTGATCCATAATTCTTATACCATCGCCCACCAATTTGAACAGTTTCTCATCTCATTATATCCCCTTGTTAGCCTTCTTTGTTCCAAGAAGAACAAACACATCTTCTCCATTCTATGTACTTAACAATAGTCCCTTTTCCCTAAAATTATTTTAACTCTCTTCTGTACCCTTGCTAAATCCTTTAAGTCATTTCCAGAACCAGTTGTGTCCTGTGTTTTATACAGGTTCATCACAATTCTTTGCCCTTGTATTTGATGCCTCAATCCCATTTATTCTTTTAGTATATAGGACTGAAGCACTGATTGTATTTTTTTACCACTGGCCTTGGTTCTTTCAACAAGCTACAGTATGCGCAGTGCATGTATTATCTCAGCCTTATTGCTCCTGTGCCCCTTTTAGGACGGTGCTTGCTAGTTTGTATTGCTTCTTCTCGTTCTTCCTACTATGATGTAACAGCATCTTTTCCAAAATTAAATTTCAATAACCTCTATTTATCTCAATAATGCCTCTTACTATCCTCCAAAAAGCTTAGTATCATCTGTAAATTTAGATATTGTGCTATGTATACCCAAGCACAATTAATATGTATTAAGGAAATCAAGAGCCTAGTATCAAGCTCTGGAGAATTGTATGCTAGCTTACTATATGAAGAAAGAACTTTTCCCTACAACACTATTTCCTGTTAGCCAAATCTCCATGCATGCTATATTACTCAGCATTGATAACACCTATTATTCGATGAGATGTCTTTTAGAAGTCCAGTTATACAACACCAACCTCATTTACACATTGATCGTCTCTGTTACTTCATTAGTGATGGGCACGTGGCCAAGCGGTTAAGGCGTTCGTCTAGTGATCTGAAGGTCACTAATTTGAGCCTCAGCTGTGGCAGCATGTTTGTGTCCTTGAGCAAGGCACTTGACCACACATTGCTCTAGTGTCTGTGTGAGGAGTGGCGCCCCACACAGACTTCCAATCTGTGCCTTGTAAGGCATGAAAATGCCCGACGTGGGCCACTCATGGTCTGAGTCGATGTTCCCCCCGCCCCCCACTTCATTAGAAATTCAACAATTTAGTTACATTTTACCTTTAACAAGTTGAACATGCTTTTTTTCTAATCCAGCCCAAAAAAAAATGCTAATTGTTGTTACTAGAGCTTTTCTGAATCTTTGAGGTTAAACCAGCAGGCCTGAAGTTTATAATTTCACTATTTTTCAAATTAAGTTGATAGCTACGCTCTACACCAATGTCAATGTTGACTCCCGTTCTAGAGCCCTCCAGGGAGCATTGAAGACCAGAGGGATCCCAGTGTACAAGTCCACAGATACTTATAGGTGGCTGCATAGGTGCATAAAATGGTGAGAAGGCCTTGATTGTGTACAGTTGTGTTTGCCACATTATAAGAGAGATATGAATGTACTGGAGAAGGTGCAGAGGAGACTTAGTAAGATATTGTCTGGGATGGAATGTTTCACTTAAGGGGAGATTTGTTTTACTTAGAGTGGAGATGGCCAGGGAAGAATCTGATAGGGATATATAAATGTATAGGGAGGATAGTGAAAACCTTTTTAAACTTCTAAAACCTGGAGAGGTAGGTATAAGGCAAAGAATAAGAAATTTAGAGGGGTGATGAGTGTTGGAGCAATTGAAACATACTGCCTAAGATTGTGAAGACAGGTCATCTCACAACATTAGAAAAGTACCCAGTATAAGAATTGCAAGGCATCAAGGTAATTTTCCTCTAATTTGTAATGACCAGTGTGTGGAAAAACCTTGTGCTGTGCAATTTTTTGCCTAGGGACAACAATGTGTGAACTGTGTTTTATATATGGAGGTATTCATTTTAACAGCTAGCAAAACACTCAATAAGAACTTTGATCTCCTCTAGGTTTAATTGTTTTCGCTTTCATTCATCTCCACTCTCACAAAACATACATAGCAAACCCATAGTGGATAATGAAGGACTTCCTTGCTGGAGCTTTTCCACACCGTCCATATGTGATTTGCTTGCTAAATGACTTTTTTAAAAGTTTCCAAATATCACTCCACTTCTTCCCACTTGCAAATTCTTCAGCAACTTTTGCATTGCAACAATACACGCAAGTAACACCAGCTTCTGTATTGTACATAAATATTTCTAGTAACTGCACATTCCTGACCTCACGAGCTTTCAGTATAGCAGTTTCTACTGTTTCATTAAGCCATTCTTTAAATGAACTAGCAGCTCTTTTGTTCTTCATGCCCTTTGCCTCTTTGGAATACAGTATAGTGAATCAATAATTTCTTAAAGACAGTATAAATCAGCCAGTTTTAAAATCTGCAGACAAAGCATTGCAAATTCCACATTGTCAACACCATCCACATCAGAAATCAGAAAAAGAAATGTAATTGTGAACAATCATGAAATGTACCTAACATGCCAATGAGGTCGAGGGTGACAACCTTCTGTGCACAGTTTAATTTCCTCTGTGCACTACTAGCAGATGATGTGTGTGTGCGCACACGTACAGACCTTAGAGGGAACATTTCACAGAGAGCTTCAATAAAATTATGTATTTTGTTTCCTCTGTTTTATTGTCCTAAGTTAAAAGATGTAGAACTAGTTTAAACCCTAATGGACTGTTTAGCACATTACATTTGGGGATTCTCCCAACCATCCTACCATAGCTGATGGTGTTGATAAATGGCATTAATATAGATGGTTGCCATGAACAGGGAGGGCCAAAGAGCCTCCTCTGTGTTCTTTAAACCTATTGATTTGTAGCAACACAAAAATTACAAAATCTAAATATCAGGAGAGAATTTAAATTGCCAGATTGGAATAATTTCAGGTACAGTAAGTGAAGCTTTAACATTGAAGTAACAGGCATTAGGAAAGCCAGAAATAAGAGAAAGGAAGGAATATAATTTCCAACACATGGAGCCTAGCAGTTAAAAAATATATTTGCCCATCCTGGAGGAAAAGATGGGTTAAACACACAATGGCAATATTCAGTGTTATAGAGTGCTTACTTGTAACTGAAGGAGTTAGACATATATAGGAATTCGTGCACCCACTTATGAACAAGAATGAATGAATGACCAGAATATGGTGTAGGATGACATGCAGTCAGCAAAATTTTGGATGAATTGATGTTTACAGAGAAAAAGGGAAGTTGACTATGTAAATGACTATGTGTTGTATAGCTACAAGAAAATGGGAGAGGAGGTGGTATTGGGCTGATGGGATTGCTCTGCTAGGTGCTTGCAAGGATATGATGAGTCACATGGTTTCCCTTTGTGTTGTTATTAGTAAGGAAGCAAGTGGGTGGATAGGAAGGTGGCCAGGAAAAGTTTGGAGAGGTTTCAGTGACAGCTGAACTGAGGCACGGCAGCAGCTGGAAATAAATAGTTACTTTGATAGACACTGAGAGGACAAGAGTTCGCCTTGGGTTCAGATTAGATGCCCAATTTATCAAAGGTGACACCGAGAATGAGAGATGAAGTTGATAGTAAGCATAAGGTCTTTTTAAGACTTCAGATTTAAAGATGTTTAACCAGAAATTATTACTCATCTAGGAGTGAGTGGTTGTGTTCTAAAAACTGATGCAGTGGAATGTAGAGGGCTCTGGTAAAATTGGGTGTACTGGTGCTATTGTAGAAACTAGCTCAACACTATGGGTGATATTGTCAAGAAACATAATGCAGGTAACAAAGAGAAGGTGGGGCAGGGGAAAGATCCTCAAAAGGCTGCAAGGGTGCAAAGGTAGAAAAGAAGGTTAATTCTGGAAATTCGTGAGATGACATTATGGGAAGAATCAAGGTGAATATGGTAGTGGAGAAGAAGTGACAAGAAGGATGTGATTATGTTCAAGTCACAAAAATAGTTGTTATTTTGGTTAAAAAGTGAAATTTTACAGATGTTCAAAATGTAAAATAAAAACAGAAAACACAGGAAGTACCCAGCAGGTCAGGTGACTGCAGTGGTGAGGGAAATGGGGGCAAGATTTCAGATCAAATGATCTTTCAACTGAACTGAAAAAAGAAACATGTTTTAAGTTTTAGGGAAGGGGGAGCAGTGCAAATATGAAAAGGAACTTCACTGATAGATTGAAAACCAGGAAAAAAATCTGCTGCTGTCTGTAAGAAAATTGTACGTTCTTCCCATGAGCATGTGGGTTTCCTGCAGGGGTGGGGCTCCTCCCACGTTCCACAATTGTGTTGGTAGGTTACTAGTTGCCATGGGTGTAAACTGGTGGCATAGGCTCCTGAGGCTGTAAGACCTGTTACCATGCTGTGGAGGAGGATTGGTTGTCCACCTTATCCGACTATGACTGTTAGATTTGTGAGTTTGTAGGTGGCCGCTAAGTCCAAGTTGTGAGTGAGATAGATGTCCACAATAAGGACATGAAAACTGTGCTGGATCTGGAAGTGGTTGCTTTCCTTCCTTGTCAGGCAGCAATCAGTACTGCTCGGCATCTCTCCTTCAGGGTATCGTGAGCGGTTCTAACCAAGGCTCGCCAGCCACTCCAGTCTTGTGCATTCTGTTCCTGCCGTTTTGGTACAAGCCCAGCGGGTGCAATGTTAGTTTTCATGCAGTCTTTGAACATCTTACAGAGCCTGCCTCGACTCCTCTTGCCCAGCAAAAGCTCACCATGTAGCAGCTGCTTGGGGATTTAGGAATCCTTCATTCTAATGACATGCCCTGTCCACCAAAGCCGTGCTTTTACAGTTATGGCCTCAACACTCACAGTGTCTGCCCTGTCAAGAACCTCTAGGCTTGTGATTCAGTCCTGCCAACAGATGCCAAAGATCAACCTCAGACTACGCACATGGAATCCCTCTGACAGTTTGAGATGTCTTCCGTGTACTGTCCACATCTTACATACAGGAGACTGCTGAGGATAACAGCTTCGTACAACTTTAGTTTTGTGGACAGTCAGATGTTGTGCTGGTTCTCCATGCCCAATCGCAGTCGACCAAGGCTCTGGCTGGCCTTGCAAGTCCTGGTGCTGATTTCTCTGTCTAGTGAGCCATCACTACAAGTGACACTGTCAGGGTACTTGAACACTTCCACTTTTCTAAATCTTGTTCCCCGATAGTGATAGAGGGGGTGATAGCAGCTGATCCAAGAGAAGGTTGAAATAGGACTTGGGTCTTGCTTAGGCCGATGGTAAGACCAAAAAGACACGAGGCTTTAGCAAAATTGTTGACAATTAGCTGAAGGTCAGACTCAATGTGAGCCACCTAAGCACAGTCATTGGCAATGGGGGCTTCAAGGATGCGTTTCTTGAATGTCTTTGTTCTGGCACTCAGATGACGCAGGTCAAAGACTGATCCATCAAGTCTGTACTTCAGGTAGACACCACAGCATTTCCCTCCTGTCAGTAGCCAGGAACTCCTGGCTCGTGTAATCCTCAACTGCCTCATTACCAACGTGTCAAAAAAGAACATCCGGGTCGCAGCACCATCGACATGATCTTTTCTGTTCACAAGGTCCAAGAAAAATACATTTGAGCAGAACCTACTCTTGTACATTGTCCTTGTAGATCTATCTAAAGCATTTTATACAGTAATCAGAGAGGCACTCTGGACAATCCTGTCAAAACTGGGATGCCCACGCAAACTTGCTAACCTCATCCACCTTTTTCATGATGATATGACTCAAACAGCAACACCTCGGAACCATTCAATATTTCGAAGACAGTGAAGCAAAGCTAAGTGCTAGCTCCTCCCTCCCGTGCTGTTCAACCTGTTCTTCACATGTGTGCTGAACCACGCAATCAAAGACCTCAAATGTGGAGTCTACCTGAAGTACAGACCATGCTGTATCTCTAAATAAAAACAGAACTACATGTGTGGTCTAACAAGAGAGAATTGTTGGAAGAGGATCAAAGATAGTGGTGATGTGGGAAAAGATCAATGGTTACAGATAGTTTTGTGCATGATCATGAGATATCATAGTCACAGTTATGTAAGGAGATTTAGGGATGAAAAGTCGTAAGAACAGAGGTGGGGGGAAGCTGTGATGTAGGTTTAAAACACCAGATATATCTTGGAAAGGGAATTGTAGCTAATATGATGATAAGGAAATAATAATTTTATTTCCTTAATCATTTTAATAATTTTATTTCCTTAATAATTTCCCTTAATAATTTTAAGGGAGAAAGAGAAGTGGAACAAATGGGATGTACCAGAGAGCCAGATATAGGTCTCACCACCATCTGGACAAGTTAAAACATAGCCAGGCAGAAAGGCTTCAATAAGTGGCAAGACATTACCACCCTTGAGTCAAGTTAATTAAAGATATCATGGCAATAGTTCACAATTAGATTTGTTAAGATAATGGCCTTGCTTACAAATCAACACACCATGAAGCAGAATGGTGCTAATTTGTTTTTGCACTGGAACCATTCTAGAGGAGGACCTGCACCCAAAACCTACCGGTGCAATCATTTCCAAAATGATCTGGTTTTGTTTCAGAATTGTGTATCGATTGATTTTTCTCATTAGGCCAGCCATGAATAAATGCAGACAGAAGCAGACGAAAATCCTCCCCCAGAAGTAGATACTAAAACCCTGTAAGAGTCATTAATTAATTCTTCAGTGAATACACAATTTAGAAATATTCTGCTGCATGATGCAAGATCAAACTTTAAAACAGAATATAGTGTTACCTGGTCTCACTTCTTTTGCTCCCAGTTGAAAGGCTGCAGCGCTTATCAGTATGGATTTTTTCTCTCTTGTTCCTTGGGATAAAAGGAATTCTATAAATGGTCTGAAGGAATATATGAACAAAGAGCATTCTTCAATGTGGTTGTAAAATCATGACTAGTAAATCAAGCTGGTATTTAAGTACATTTTAAGCCAGTTATCTAATGTGATCGAATTGATTTCCTCACCAATTTTTCAGTTGTTCCGTAAGAAGGTCTGGAATCATGCTGTTCCATAAAAGAGAGAATTGACAGTTAATTTACAAGCAACTATCGAATCCACCACAAAGACACTGGCTATTCTGTTCAGAAGCAGTATTCAGCTCCAACAGATCTCCTTTTTCTAACACTGCCTCCTTCCTCAATTGCTCCCCTTCCCATTGAACACAGTCGTGTTTTATATCCTTTTGTATTTTGAATGTTTATTTTTTTTAATGTATTTGTGTAACATTAGAAACATAGACATAGAAACATAGAAAACCTACAGCACAATAAGGGCACTTTGCCCACAATGCTGTGCTGAACATGTACTTACCTTAGAAATTACCTAGGGTTACCCATAGCCCACTACTTTTCTAAGCTCCATGTACCTATCCAGGAGTTTCTTAAATGACCCTATTAAATCCGCCTCCACCACCATCGCCTGCAGCCCATTCCACACACTCACCACTCTCTCTGTGAAAAACCTACCCCTGACATCTCCTCTGTACCTACTTCCAAGCACCTTAAAACTGTGCCCTCTCATGCTAGCCATTTCAGCCCTGGGAAAAACTATCCACATGATCAATGCCTCTAATCATTTTATACACCTCTATCAGGCCACCTCTCATCCTCTGTCTCTCCAAGGAGAAAAGGCCGAGTTCACTCAACCTATTCTCATAAGGCATGCTCCACAATCCAGGCAACATCTTTGTAAATCTCCTCTGCACCCTTTCTATGGTTTCCTTCCTATAGTGGGGGGACCAGAACTAAGCATAGTACTCCAAGTGGGCTCTGACTAGGGTCCTATATAGCTGCAACATTACCTCTCGGCTCTTAAACTCAATCCCACAATTGATGAAGGTCAATGCACCGTATGCCTTCTTAACCACACAGTCAACGTGCGCAGCAGCTTTGAGTGTCCTGTGGACTCGGACCCCAAGATCCCTCTGATCCTCCACACTGCCAAGAATCTTACCATTAATACTATATTCTGCCATCATATTTGACCTACCAAAATGAACCACCTCACACTTATCTGGGTTGAACTCCATCTGTCACTTCTCAGCCCAGTTTTGCATCCTATCAATGTCCCGCTGTAACCTCTGACAGCCCTCCACACTATCCACAACACTCCCAACATTGTGTAAGAATGTTCAAGCCTTCGTATTCCAGTGCTGATGTTCAATACTTTACAGAAAAAAGTAGGGATTTTCATTTAGTCATATCCAAGATATAGCCAAGGTGTGCATTTATTGCCCATTCCCAATTGCCAAAGTGTAGTGGTAAGCCAACTTCTTTAAATTCCATAGTCAGTGTACTGAAAGTGTCCCTACATTGTCTTTAGATATGGAGTTCCAGAATTTAGAACCAACAAAACTGAATGAATAATGATGTATTTCTACAACAGGATAGTGTTTGATTTGGAGTGGAACTTTATTTGGCACATGTGTGCTGCTGTTGGAATAATGATGTTCATGCGCAACAGCTGCGTAATGATTCGGAAAACGTGTGGGAGGTACAGTTGTTAAGACCGTATATCTTGCAGACTGCAGGGTACACACCCTGTAGTGAAGGAGGTGGGAAAAAAAAGGTTTGAATAAAGCAGGTTATACTGCTCTGTATGATGGTTGGCTTCTTCCATATTGTAAGGGCAGCAAGTCATGTCAAAAGTTTTTCATCACATTCCTTACACACCATTTAGAAAGGTGCTGGAGAGTCAAGAAGTAAGCCACATTCCGCAGAATACCAATCCTCCTGTACAAATGTTACACAATCCAGTGATATACAAAATAGAATTATTTTTTGTCATGTTAGAGCAATATCACACCAAGAAGACACTGTATTATCAATGGACTCTGGGAAACCATAGAAACCATAGAAACTACAGCACAGAAACAGGCCCTTTGGCCCTTCTTGGCTGTGCCGAACCATTTTCTGCCTAGTCCCACTGACCTGCACACGGACCATATCCCTCCATACACCTCCCATCCATGTATCTGTCCAATTTATTCTTAAATGTTAAAAAAGAACCCGCATTTACCACCTCGTCTGGCAGCTCATTCCATACTCCCACCACTCTCTGTGTGAAGAAGCCCCCCACTAATGTTCCCTTTAAACTTTTCCCCCCTCACCCTTAACCCATGTCCTCTGGTTTTTTTCTCCCCTTGCCTCAGTGGAAAAAGCCTGCTTTCATTCACTCTATCTATACCCATCATAATTTTATATACCTCTATCAAATTTCCCCTCATTCTTCTACGCTCCAGGGAATAAAGTCCTAACCTATTCAACCTTTCTCTGTAACTGAGTTTCTCAAGTCCCGGCAACATCCTTGTAGACCTTCTCTGCACTCTTTCAACCTTATTTATATCCTTCCTGTAATTTGGTGACCAAAACTGAACACAATACTCCAGATTCGGCCTCACCAATGCCTTATACAACCTCATCATAACATTCCAGCTCTTATACTCAATACTTTGATTAATAAAGGCCAATGTACCAAAAGCTCTCTTTACGACCCTATCTACCTGTGACGACACTTTTAGGGAATTTTGTATCTGTATTCCCAGATCCCTCTGTTCCACTGCACTCCTCAGTGCCTTACCATTAACCCTGTATGTTCTACCTTGGTTTGTCCTTCCAACGTGCAATACCTCACACTTGTCAGTATTAATTAGCCCATTTTTCCAGCTGGTCCAAGTCCCTCTGCAGGCCCTGAAAACCTTCCTCACTGTCTACTACACCTCCAATCTTTGTATCATCAGCAAACTTGCTGATCCAATTTACCACATTATCATCCAGATCATTGATATAGATGACAAATAACAATGGACCCAGCACTGATCCCTGTGGCACACCACTAGTCACAGGCCTCCACTCGGAGAAGCAATTCTCTACCACCACTCTCTGGCTTCTTCCATCGACCCAATGTCTAATCCAATTTACCACCTCTCCATGTATACCTAGTGACTGAATTTTCCTAACTAACCTTCCATGCGGGACCTTGTCAAAGGCCTTACTGAAGTCCATGAAGACAATATCCACTGCCTTCCCTTCATCCACTTTCCTGGTAACCTCCTCGAAAGACTCCAACAGATTGGTCAAACATGACCTACCACGCACAAAGCCATGTTGACTCTCCCTAATAAGCTCCTGTCCATCCAAATGCTTGTAGATTCTGTCTCTTAGTACTCCCTCCAATAACTTACCTACTACTGACATTAAACTCACCGGCCTATAATTTCCCGGATTACTTTTCGATCCTTTTTTAAACAACGGAACAACATGAGCCACTCTCCAATCCTCCGGCACTTCACCCATTGACAGCGACATTTTAAAAATTTCTGCCAGAACCCCCGCAATTTCAACACTAGTCTCCTTCAAGGTCCGAGGGAACACTCTTGTCAGGTCCCGAGGATTTATCCACTTTAATTTTCCTCAAGACAGCAAGCACCTCCTCCTTTTGAATCTGTACAGTTTCCAGGGTCTCACTACTTGACTCCCTCAATTCCATAGATTTCATGACAGCTTCCTTAGTAAATACAGACACAAAAAACCTATTTAAGATCTCCCCCATTTCCTTTGGTTCCGCACAAAGCCGACCACTCTGATCTTCAAGAGGACCAATTTTATCCCTTACAATCCTTTTGCTCTTAATATACTTGTAAAAGCTCTTTGCATTATCCTTCACTTTGACTGCCAAGGCAACCTCATGTCTTCTTTTTGCCCTCCTGATTTCTTTCTTAAGTATTTTCTTGCACTTCTTATACTCCTCAAGCACCTGATTTACCCCCTGTTTCCTATACATTTGATACAACTCCCTCTTCTTCTTTATCAGAGTTGCAATATCCCTTGAGAACCAAGGTTCCTTATTCCTATTCAATTTGCCTTTAATCCTGACAGGAACATACGAACTCTGCACTCTCAAAATTTCCCCTTTGAAGGCTTCCCACCTACCAATCACATCTTTGCCAGAGAACAACCTGTCCCAATCCACGCTTTTTAGATCCTTTCTCATTTCTTCAAATTTGGCCTTCTTCCAGTTCGGAACCTCAACCCTAGGACCAGATCTATCCTTGTCCATGATCAAATTGAAACTAATGGTGTTATGATCACTGGAACTAAAGTGCTCCCCTACACAGACTTCTGTCACTTGCCCTAATTCGTTTCCTAACAGGAGATCCAATATTGCATCCCCTCTAGTTGGTCCCTCTATATACTGATTTAGAAAACTTTCCAGAACACATTTTACAAACTCTAAACCATCTAGACCCCTAACAGTATGGGAGTCCCAATCAATGTATGGAAAATTAAAATCCCCTACCACTACAACTTTATGTTTCCTGCAGTTACCTGCTATCTCTCTGCAGATTTGCTCTTCCAAGTCTCGTTGACTATTGGGTGGTCTGTAATACAATCCCACTAATGAGGCCATACCTTTCCTGTTTCTCAGCTCCACCCATAAGGACTCGGTAGACAAGCCCTCTAATCTGTCCTGCCTGAGCACTGCTGTAATATTTTCCCTAACAAGCAATGCTACTCCCCCACCTTTCATTCCTCTGCCTCGATCACATCTGAAACATTGGAACCCTGGAATATTAAGCCGCCAGTCCTGCCCCTCCTGTAGCCAAATTTCACTAATTGCTACAACGTCATAATTCCACATGTCAATCCACGCCCTCAACTCATTCGCCTTCCCCGCAATACTCCTAGCATTGAAATATATACACCTCAGAAGATTTTTACCACCACTCACAACCTTTCTATCAGCGGATTTGCTTAAACTTTCAATATCATTTATTTTCACCCCAGCCACACTGTCAGCTCTGGCACTCTGGTTCCCATCCCCCTGCAAAACTAGTTTAAAGCCTCCCCAATAGCACTAACAAACCTCCCTGAAAGGATATTGGTCCCCCTGTGGTTCAAGTGTAACCCGTCTCTCTTGTACAGGTCCCACCTGCCCCAGAAGAGGTCCCAATGATCCTGAAATCTGAAACCCTGCCCCCTACACCAGTTCCTCAGCCACTTGTTCCTCCTCCAAAGCATCCTATTCCTACCCTCACTGGCACCTAGCACAGGTAGCAATCCTGAGATTACCACCCTCGAGGTCCTGCTTTTCAACTTCCTACCAAGCTCTCTATACTCACTGTCCAGGACCTCTTCACTCTTCCTTGCTATGTCATTGGTACCGATGAGCACCACGACATCTGGCTGGTCACCCTCCCACTTCAGAATGTCATGCAATCGATCAGAGACATCCTTGACCCTGGCACCTGGGAGGCAACAAACCATCCTGGATTCCCTGTCACGACCACAGAACCTTCTATCTGTACCTCTAACTATCGAGTCCCCTATCACTACCGCTCTCCTCTTTTTCCCCCCTCCCTTCTGCACTGCAGAGCCAGACTCAGTGCCAGAAATCCGGCTACTGCAGCTAGTCCCAGATAAGTCATCCCCCCCAACAGTATCCAATGCAGTATACTTGTTGTTGAGGAGAATGGACACAGGGGAACCCTGCTCTGCCTGCCCTTTCCTCTTCCCTCGCCTGACAGTGACCCAATTTCCTGTCCTCTGCTCCTTTGGCGTAACTACCTCTCTGTAGCTACGATCTATAATCTCCTCATTCTCCCGAATGATCCGCAGGTCATCCAGCTCCTGCTCCAGTTCCCTAACGCGGTTTATCAGGAGCTGCAGCTGGATGCACTTCCTGCAGGTGTCATTGTCAGGGACACCGGGGATCTCCCTGACTTCCTACATCCTGCAAGAGGAGCATTCCAACATCCCGCCTGGCCTTCTCTCTACGCTAAACAATCTAAACAAAAAACTTACCAGAACCTTACCAGCCTCTGCCTGTTCTCGTCGAAGCCTGTTTGAGCCAAAGCCGCCCCACTCTGACTCAGTCCACTCCATGGGAGGCTTGGCAAAAGACACATTTGGGGAAAATATCACTTATTATAAATAGCTGCAGTCAAATTAAAGTTATACAGTACTGTGCAAAAGCCTTAGCTAGGGTACCTCAGTCTTTTGCACAGTACTATAGTCATTTCATATATTGCACTGTACTGCTGCCCCAGAAAAAGTAACATGTGGGTGATGAACCTGATTCTGATTTGGCTCTCTGTGGTGGACTGAGAGTGGAAAGGGGGCAGGGAGAGTGGAATCAAGGGTGGGAAAAGGGGAAGGGAGAGGGAGGGAGTGGGAAGCACCAGAGAGACATTCTATAATGATCAGAAACCTATTGTTTGGAATCAAATGACCTTGCCAAAAACATTTGGCCAATAATGATTGTGTGCATGCATGTGTTTATTTTGTGTGTGTGTGTATATATATAAGGAATAATGAGGTAATATTCAATGATTCATAGACCATTCAGAAATCTGATGGCAGAGGGGAAGAAGCTGTTTCAGAATCATTGGTATGGGTCTTTCCTTGTACTTGCTCCCTGATGGTAGCAATGAGAAGAGGGGCTTTAATGGTGGCTGCTGCCTTCTCGAGTCACCACCTCTTGAAGATATCTCCTATGGTGGTAATAGTTGTTATCATGATGGAACAGTCTGCAGCCTTTTGCAATCCTGTTTATTGGAACCTTCCTACCAAACTCTAATGCCACTAGTCAGAATGCTCTCCACTGCACATCTATAGAAATTTGCAAGTGTCTCTGGTGTCATATCAAATCTCCTTGAAATAATAAAGTAGAGCTACTGGCATCTATTTCTCGTGACTGCATCAATATGTTGGCCCGGCATAGATCCTCCAAGACATTGACACCCAGAAACTCAAAGCTGCTCACCCCTTCCACGGCTGATGTCTCATTGAGGACTGGTGTGTGCTCTCCCAGATTCCTCTTTCTAAAGCCCACAATCAATTCCTTGGCCTTGCTGATGTTGAATGAAGGAGCATATATGCTTGAGGGACACCTGTGTTAATTGTCAGTGAAGAGGAAATCTTATTTGTTCTGACTGTGGCCTCCTGATGAGGAAGCTGAGGATCCAATTGCATAGTGTAAGATGTACAAGAAGCAAAGTCAAATTTTGTCCCCTTTGTCTCTATTGAAAGAAGACATGTTCTTTACCTGACTTTTTCTTTATACTTAGCTTCAATATATATGATGCGTATGCTGGGATGTAATAAAATTCCGTACTTACTGATCCATTTTGTAGGAAATATGTGGTTCAACTATCTTATTAGCAGTAAGTCGACTCTTGTACTCATAATGAATACGAGTCAAGGGCTGCAACAGCAAGAATGACAATAAAAAGATAAACATGGTATAATGAATTTAAAGTCATGCTCAGACTAATAGTCTATGGGATTACTTCATAAAAGGAAGGTTTCTCATGACAATACAAGATTCATCGTTAACAGATAACTTTCAAATTCAGAATATAACCCACTGCGTACGCCACTCTAAACCAAACATTATGAAGGAGAATTTGCTACAGAAGGGGAATTTTTTTGGGATGATAGAGAAGGGACCATGGTTGACAAAAGATGTGGAACACCTAGTCAAGAGGAAGAATAAAGCTTATTTAAGTCTTAGGAAGTAAGGATCAGACAGGGTTCTAGAGAGTTACAGGGTAGACAAGAAGGAGCTGAAGAATGGACCAAGGAGAGCTAGAACAGGGCACATGATGGCCTTGGCGAGTAGGACTAACTCCAAGGTATTCTACAATACATGTATGTGAAGAACAGGAGGACATCCAGAGTGAGGGTAGAAAAGATCAGGGATTGTAGAGAAAGCGTATGCCTGGAATTGGAGGAGGTAGGGGAGGTTCTTAATGAACACTTTGCTTCAGTACTTACCAGTGGGAGAAACATTGACAATTGTGAGAACAGAGTCAAAAACAGGTTAAAATGTTTGAACATGCCAATGTTAAGAAAAAAGATGTGCTAGAACTTCTGAAAACCATTGAGGTAAGGATGTTCACAGGGCCAGACGGGATATAATCCAGATTACCACGAAAGGGAAGGAAGAGATTGCTGCGCCCTTAGTGATGATCTTTGCATCCTCACTGGCCGCAGGAGTAGCACCATACGATTGGAGGGTGGCAAGTGTTGTTCCCTTGTTCCAGAAAAGTATATGAAGAACCCTGGGAATTATAGGGCAGTGAGTCTTACTTCAGTGGTGGGCAAATTATTGGAGAGGACACTTAGAGACATGACTTATGAGTATTTGAAGTATAGTCTGATTAGGAATGGTCAGCATGGTTTTGTGAGGGACAGGTCATGCCTCACAAGCCTGAATGAAGCCTTTGAGGATGCAACAAAGCACATGGATGATAGAAAAATGGCGGGTTGTGTCAGAGCAAAGGTTTAGATTGTTCTTAGAGTGGGCTAAAATGTTGAAACAAGATTCTAGGCCAAAAGGCCTGAACTGTGCTGTCATATTCTATGTTCTATCTACAGTCCAAGTTCCTTGAGAACTGTTATTATAGCTGAACTGTAGAGTAAGTAGAGTCCACCATGCAGAAATATAAATCTCCAGTATGAAATTTATAATATACAACATTTTTAATTATTGAGTACCAGGGGCAAGACTACATTTAATATCCCATTGGCTTTTGTGAAGGGAGTGAGATTCTAGTGGAAATACACTCAGAATGTTACTTAATAAAAAACCCAGGATTTTAGCTTAGAGACCTGAAGCACCTTCAATTACTCCAAAAGACTGAGGTTTGGTAAAAATACTGAAAGGCTTTTATTCACTGTACAATACGACCTCCACAGTGAGTGTCTGCCCCCGGACTGAGGGGGAGGGGCAAGGCGAACACCTTTATACAGGACTCTGTGGGAGGAGCCACAGGGGCAGTCAGCAGAGGGGTGTGTCCAGACAGGTAACCGAGTTACAACATATATACATGGTTTACCACAAGACCATGAGGGAACAGCTCCATTTTTTTTTCAAGGCAGAATGGGGTGTGATCTGGAAGACGACCACATCTGCAGGCAATAGTGTGCCTTTGCAATTGCTTACCATTCTGTACCGTTCTATGTTTAATTTTTGCATAATGAGCTGACCTTTACATGATGCAAGTATACTGCCAATCTTTTAACTCCATTGAAAGATGTATCTTTGACGTGATGATACTGTGAAGATTCTTTCCTATGCAAGTTTCAGTTGGATTGCAGAACTTAATAAAGCCATAAACCTAATTGCCAGCATGTTCTTTGTAACCTTATTCTTCAGTCATTAGTTTGAGATTTAGAATTACCTAAAATGCATATTTATGAAAGGAGAAATGAATTGTGTCTAGCTGAAAAATGTTATTAAAATTTTCTGAAATTATTACTGTCAACTTGTCATGAAATTCTCAATAATTAATGGAAGTGAGATTCAATGTTTAATATATAATAGCTTTCTTAAAATAAATCAACAATATTTAAAATTAACAGTCATTAAGAATCAGTTTGAGAACTGTCTAGGAATATATTTCTTAATAAGCCATTTTATTTAAATTTTACACATTACAAACTTTAGTTATATCTAATCCTGTGAACACACAGTACAAGCTGCGGCTAGAAATGCAGAGACTAGATGGAGCTGACCATGACAGAATTTCTAATTTGATTGTGAGTTTCCTGAAGCTGATCGGCTCTTATGGATTTTACTTTTCTTAGAAACGTTTAAAAGCCCCTCGAATTTAAAGCTCGCTTTCCTGCAAATTTCTTCCACACTTTCATTTGTACTATCACTATTCTGTAGTCCAACACATATCACACAGCATTAATATGGAAAATACAACCTTTGGACTCCCATTATTCACATGGCTCACTGCCCTGCAGACATATTGCACAACCGCATCCTTCTCAATCAGACACAACCAGTTGATGGAAACAGACAGAACTGCAGATGTTTTGTTATGAATGAACACCAAGATTACTGAAGAGGTGATTGTCAACATCATGACTTTCCACCACCGAATCATATCTTTTTCTTTTACATTATAGTATCTTCATTTTTAGAGTAAATGTTGTGAAACAGCAATGTGGATTACACTTCAAAGGTTCAATTTCTTTCCTAAGGACATATTGTCACAAACAACAGTAAAAACCATTTACAAATGCTTACACCCATACCTTAATGAAATTCAAGTTAGTTGTGTTTTAATTTGATGATTTGCAACTCATATTTAATCAAGGGCAGATGTTGATAACAGTGAAAGGTATGGAGGGTATGCACTGCTATTCAGGACCTGTTTCTCACTATTAGATTGCTCAGCCAGAAACATCTCACCCCCATCATACTCTTCGAAAATAAAATTGGCTAAGTTAGAATAAAGTAAGGGGAGTTATCTTTAAACCCCTGACCACTCCTCCTGACTTTACTGCTAATGGTAGGTTATATTTACTTTTAAAACTTTAAATACATCGAGTTAATTTTAACTTATCATGTAATAAGAGCAAGTTTAAATAGAAATCTATCTTGTACCCACATTTACTGTATCTATCTAGTATTAATCTCATTCTTCAACTCAAGTTTGTACTAAATAAAAAGTGTTGTACTGCCTATGGTGTAACCTCATGTGTGAAAAATTAGTTGCAACTATCCACTTCATCATCTGCTCAATTCTTGTGCAGAGGTCTACATAGATTTTGTAAGTTTCTTGTTGGGTCCTAAAGGTATAAAGAATGTTATTCTTGACTGTAGAACAGCAATCATACAATAGTGTTCATGTCAAATTAATCATTCCCATTTTTTTCTCTATCAGTAGACAATTTAGTTATAAACACACGTGCAAGCTTACCTGAGCTAACACACTTCTTAATTCACTTCTATCCAGATATGGTGATAACGTTCCCCATTTCTCTTTTATTTTTGTACTTCTGTAGATGAGCAAAGAAAAAGTTAATTATATGAACAACAAGAGTATATATAGGACCAATCAAGTGTGACAGTGGAAAAGTGTGTATGGAACCGGAGGAGATAGCAGAGATACTTAATGAGTACTTCGCTTCAGTATTCACTACAGAAAAGGATCTTGGTGATTTTAGGGATGGCTTACAGAGTACTGAAAAGTATGAGCATGTAGATATTAAGAAAGAGGATGTGCTGGAGCTTTTGGAAAGCATCAAGTTGGATACATCACCAGAACCGAATGAGATGTACCCCAGGCTACTGTGGGAGGCGAGGGAGGAGATTGCTGAACCTCTGGCGATGATCTTTGCATCATCAATGGGGACGGGAGAGTTTCCAGAGGATTGGAGGGTTGCGAATGTTGCTCCCTTATTCAAGAGAGGGAGTAGAGATGGCCCAGAAAATTATAGACCAGTGAGTCTTACTTCAGTGGTTGGTAAGTTGATGGAGAAGATCCTGAGAGGCAGGATTTATGAACATTTGGAGAGGCATAATATGATCAGGAACAGTCAGCATGGCTTTGTGAAAGGCAGGTCATGCCTTACGAGCCTGATTGAATTCTTTGAGGATGTGACCAAACACATTGATGAAGGTAGGGCAGTAGATGTAGTGAATGTGGATTTCAGCAAGCAATTGGACAAGGTACTCCATGCAAGGCTTATTGAGAAAGCAAGGAGGCATAGGATCCAATGGGACATTGCTTTGTGGATCCAGAACTGGCTTGCCCACAGAAGGTAAAGAGTGGTTGTAGACGGGTCATATTCTGCATGGAGGTCGTCACCAGTGGTGTGCCTCAGGGATCTGTTCTGGGACCCCTACTCTTTGTGATTTTTTTATAAATAATCTGGATGAGGAAGTGGAGGGATGGGTTAGTAAATTTGCTGCTGACACAAAGGTTGGGAGTTGTGGATAATGTGGAGAGCTGTCAGAGGTAACAGCGGGACATTGATAGGATGCAAAACTGGGCTGAGAAGTGGCAGATGGAGTTCAACCCAGACAAGTGTGAGGTGGTTCATTTTGGTAGGTCAAATATGATGGCAGAATATAGTATTAATGGTAAGACTCTTGGCAGTGTGGAGGATCAGAGGGACTTTGGGGTCCGAGTCCACAGGATACTCAAAGCTGCTGCGCAGATTGACTCTGTGGTTAAGAAGGCATATGTTGCATTGGCCTTCATCAATCATGGGATTGAGTTTAGGAGCCAAGAGGTAATGTTGCAGCTATGTAGGACCCTGGTCAGACCCCACTTGGAGTACTGTGCACAGTTCTGGTCACCTCACTACAGGAAGGATGTGGAAACCATAGAAAGGAGATTTACAAAGATGTTGCCTGGATTGGGGTGCATATTTGTGTGTGTGTGTGTATACAGACATACAAATAGAATTCCATTCCTTGATGTATGCCCTCATTTTACATTCAAAAATATAGGTGAATCATGGGACACACAATATATACACACAGAAAGACTGGCAACTGAAATCATCTTCCCAGCGTTAGAAACAGTAGATGAGCAGCAGGTTTGGGTACGGAGAAATCATGGCAGAAAGAACAGCCTGCTTACTGTTATCTTATTGGTGGAATTCCTGTTGCACTTGTTTAAAGCCATCGTTCTGGCACTGGCAACACACAATACAGGAAATTCCAGATCTGAAACAGTAACTGGTGTTGAATGTAGTATGAATTTAATTTAGGAATTTGTTGTCAAAGAAGTCATAATGATTGATCCTTTGTAAAGAGCAATTTTGGATGATTGAATACCCCAAAATAGAATGCCTATTTGTGATTGCAAATAATGAGTTCTTGTTCTCCATTACTGCTGGGCAGCAAACAAAAGGATAAAGGGTTTGATAGAAATGCTGATGAATTACTTGAACTGCCATAACAAACTAAGTTTAAAAAACATAGTTGTATTGGTATTTTCACTTCAAAGTTCAAAGTGAAGATATTATCAAAGTACACAAATGAAACCATATACAGTTGAAGTCAGAAGTTTACATACACTTAGGTTGACATCATTGTTTAACCACTCCACAGATTTCATATTAGCAAACTATAGTTTTGGCAAGACGTTGAGGACATCTACTTTGTGTGTGTTGAGTAATTTTTCCAATAATTGTTTACAGACAGATTATTTCACGTTTAATTGACTATATCACAATTCCAGTGGGTCAGAAGTTTACAAACAAAATCAAAAGAAATCAACCAAGACCTCAGAAAAAAAAACTGTGGACCTCCACAAGTCTGGTTCATCCTTGGGAGCAATTTCCAAATGCCTGAGGGTACCACGTTCATCTGTACAAACAATAGTACACAAGTATAAACACCATGGGACCACGCAGCCGTCATACCACTTAGGAAGGAGACGCATTCTGTCTCCAAGACATGAACGTACTTTGGTGTGAAAAGTGCAAAGCAATCCTAGAACAGCAAAGGACCTTGTGAAGATGCTGGAGGAAATGGGTAGACAAGTATCTATATCCTTGAGCAAGGCACTTAACCACAGATTGCCCTGTGACAACACTGGTGCCAAGCTGTATGAGTCCTAATGCCCTGCCCTTCGACAACATCAGTGGCGTGGAGAGGGGAGATTTGCAGCATGGGCAACTGCCGGTCTTCCATACAACCTTGCCCAGGTCTGCGCCCTGGAAACCTTCCAAGGCGCAAATCCATGGTCTCATGAGACTAATGGATGCCTATTAAAAAAAAACTTCCTACTTCAACTGTACATCCCTGAGATTCATTTTCTTGGGGGCATTCACAGTGAATCCAAGAAACACAATAGAATTAATGAAAGATCACAACAAACAAGACAACAGATAACTAATGTGCAAAAGACAACGAACTGTGCAAATATGAAAACAATAATAATAATAAATTTAATAAGTAATTATGAAGATGTTTTTGCCAATCCGAACTGACTAGGGTTTGCAAGTGTGGAAATCAAGGATCCAATTGCAAAAGGAGCTATTGAGGCCAAGGTCTTGAAGTTTATTGATTATTTTTGAGGGGATTTTATTATTGAATGTCGAACCGGTCAATGACGAGTATCCTGATGTATGCATCTTCATTGTCATTAACTTAACAATTACAATTAAAGATTTGTGACTATCCCAACCTCCCAACCTCCTCATTCTTGAAGGACTTATGCATTCAACTCAGATAAAGGTTAGAAAAGAAAAGTAACTAATATTGATCATGTATATACCTCTGAGATCTATGTGTACTTATGGGGCTGTTTTTAATACATTGAGATTTCAGCCACTGCATTGGGTTGAGTGCTGATCATCTTCAATAAAGGTCATTTAGTTGTCATTTTGCTCTATTAACCAACAATACAGAAGAACTCATTCTACTCATTATAAATTTAACATGGAAATCAATCATCAAGCATATATAAGTATTCACATTACCCACCTTTTGTGTTGTTTTGAATAAATTCCAGATGAAGTTGCTCTATCTGTCTCAGCTTTTGGCTTTGGTATATCTTTGACCTTTACTGAAGCTGATTTCACAGATGCTGGTTTCACTGGAGGTAAATTATGAGATTCTGCACGATAAATATGCAAATTCATTGAAGACTAATGAAGAGTAGACCACTGGGAACCTAGGGAGCTATTCAGTCATTTAAGATGCTCTATCAGTTAAATCTATCAGGTCAACCTGTGCTTCAACATACTTCCATGCCTTTGCTCCATATTTGTTGATATACAAAACTATCAAAAATTTGGCATTTCCTAATCTGAGAGATCCAATTGTCTCAGGAGTATATTGTTTTCTTTTGTGCAGAGGAAATTTCTGAATGTGTGAATAATTTACAAGGTACCAGCTCGGTTGTGCAGTGGACATGGGCAGAGAAAGTGGCAATGGGAGATTGAAAGCCTTAACTATTAGAAATGAATCATTTGGACCTTGCTGCTGCTTTTTAATAGCATGGAATGATTTCTGATTCACATTTGATATATTAGTTATCTTGACTTAATTTCAGAACACAATGAAATACGAACATCTAAATTATGTAATAAGAATTAAGTGGTCGTGGTTTTACATTGCCATTACTGATTTACATCTATCTCCATCTACCAAGCTTCAGAAATAAAAAAAAATCATTTGTGGAATTTCCAGAGAAGAGTAAATTCCTTCTCTGAGTCCAGTCACAAAGGCATATACCAAGCATGCCAAGTACCTTTACGATATCTGAGCTGTCAGCTGATGGTACTAGTTCACAGGTGAATATCAGAAGATTCGAATTGCAGGGACAGCAATAGAAAGACCAGGTCGGGGTGGGGCAGATATTATCCACTTCAAGACACAAACTAAACCCCAGAAGTATTGATGAAAAACAGAAAATGTACATGATTTACAGCAGCAGAGAAGAGAAAGGATAAAACTTCCATACTGTAGATAGAAGGAACTCTTCTAGTGAACTTCAATCAAGACAATAAAATTGGGCTGTGATCAAGAATACAAAGCTGTCTGCCATCTTAAGCAACCTGCCAGATGCCTTCCTTGCTGCTTCATAAAGACATCACTAACTGCACCAGTGCTCCCAAGCAGAGTTCGGAGTGATGGGCCGCTGACGTAAGAAAGGAATTAAGATAAAATAACAAAATCTGTCTTGCATATGTCAAGTAAGAGCCATGACATGCAAAAGCAAAGCAAAACAAAAATATTGTAGCAACACACATCAAAGTTGAATTCCTCGTTTTTACAAAAATATTTTACTTTCTTATATTGTAAAAAGTATTCGTACAGATATTAGTTAAAATGTTATATTATGTTTTCTTTCCTTTTACTACCACAAAAAGTAAATCATTACATGCAGAAAGAAATTATAAGTATTGTGCCAAGTCTCTGTTGCAAATATTATTATAAGTATCCAAGAGATACCTAATTGCCTTAAAAATAACCAACTGTCAGATACTACCAAAAACCATTAGTAATTTATTACTAAGTCAAGGCTTTTAATAACTTTGAAGGAGTATGAAGTTTATTCGCAGCAGAGATAGTGAGTGATCTGTAATAGAAAGACGCCTTTAAAGGATAGATAAAGGCCAAGTTTAAAGTTCAAAAGTAAACTTATTATCAAAGTAAACAAATGAATCCACAGACAACCCTCAGATTCATTTTCTTGGGGTCATTCACAGCAAATCCAAGAAACACAATAGAATCAATGAAGAACTGCACCCAACATTACAGACAAACCAACAGATGTGCAAAAGACAACAAACTGCAAATACAAAAATAGAGAAAAAAATAAGCAATAAGTATTGAGAACATGAGATGAAGGTTCCTTGAAAGTGAGTCCATAGGTTGTAGGAACATTTCAGTGATGGGGTGAGTAAATGTGAGTGAAGTGATCCTCTCCAGTTCAAGAGCCTGATGGTTAAGGGGTAATAAATGTTCCTATTATTACTATTACTATAGATTATCATTATTTTCACTGAGAACTTACCAATAATCATCAAATATTAACAGTGATATCAGCAGTCATGTCCTTCTTCAGCTGAATTTGAGCTCAGAACATCAAAAGAAAAGTTTAATACCTTATTTCATTGTCCTATCCTGATGGACACAGAGTTATGGTATAATTTGATGTTTACTCAACACATTGGTTGATCTCAACACACCTGTTTTGTTGAAATTGCAAGTCGCCCCTTCAAAACCTTCAGTATCTTCTTTGTTTTTTCCTCTTTTTCCCTTGCTCTTTGAACCATATATTTGCTTGAGGCTAGCCATTTCTTGTTTATTGCCAGTTTTTACAGAAGACTTACGCTTGTGACTTGATGTTTTATTCCCTCTGGATATTCCATGCTTTTCTTCCTGGAACAAAGCACTTTCTTTTACATAATTATTTTCTTGCCTTTGTATATCTCTATTTCCAGTAGGATCACTGCTGTGGCTTCCACACTCTTTTACATTTGTTTGATTTTGTGCAGCATTCTCTTTCCGTAGAGAGTGCAGACTAAGTACTTACAAATAACCATAAAATGGTTCCATATACACTTATTATGCATGCCAATTTTTTCTTTCCTTCATAAAGTTTTCAAGAACCATCTCACTAACAGTAAATATTGGAAGGTCACATAAAAATTGGATTAACAAATTAAAGACGTAAGCAACAGAGTGCTCAAAAACATCTTTTTAGCAACTTGCTCTGTTTGTTTGATTTTGTGAGAAAGCATGTGCAAAAAAAATTAGATTTGGGATACAATATTCAGAAGCATGGACAGAAATCCTCTCTGGTAATGTACATTGTAATATACAAATCAAGTGAATTCTATCATAAACAAACAATCACTAATGTAATTGATAATTTTTGCACTGGCAGCCAAGTTTTGATATCTGAAATATTCCATATCATAGCTCAGAAATAAATTAAATCCATACTGAAAAACAGACTTGCTTTCAATAAAAAGAATGGATTTGGATTGCCCTGATCCAAAGTCTGAAGCCAGGCAAGCACAGTGTGGAATTACATAACTCAAATCTGAATCCTTCATCAGAATTTGCACCAGCTCAGTCTCATTTTGACACAATCAATTTACTTATTAATTGGTCAAGTAGTGAGGCTTTATCTAATGGCTCCCTTCTATGATTTGATGTCAGCACAACCCTGCTGGGGAGTCCAAGGCATCCATTTTCTTCCAGATGGATATTTTTCCTCTCATCCTTGGTAATCACTCAGACCAATTACTGTGTGGCCTTTATATCCATCCACTTCCTCTCCCTAAACTTCTTCATTTGACACCCCAATCTTGATGAATGTGACATTGGTGCATGAATTCCTTGGGTAAAGGTTCTGGATCAAGTCTTCATACCGAATATGAGACATCATATACATTACAACCTATTCCAAGAAAATGATCATAGCATCAAACCATAGAAGGAACCCATTTGACCACTATAACCCTTGCCAGATTTGTATAAGTATTCCAATTAGTTGCTTCATCAAGGACTTAACTTTCTCTATCCTTATAATTCAAACCCCTCATCCCAGAATCATTCTAAATATTTATGAGAGTCAGCTAATATTGATGAATAACAAAACTGGAAATACATAAATAAATGTTATATGTATCAATTGTGCAGTGTATTGCAAAGATGTTTAAGTAATGCAAAACAATGCTATGAATTGCACTGTATCATTACTAGGCTTGGGAGGATTCTCTAAGACATTGAATCACATTGCTTCCCAACTCTTTTCAGTTTGCAAGTGATGAAGTATGGGATGTTGAAGTGAATATCCCAACCAACCAAAACCTTACAAGTGAGGGTACCTGCTATAATCCTTGCAGCTGTGGATGCTATGAGAGTGAGAGAAACAGAGAAAGCGAGACATACTGAGATAAAAAAAAAGTGAGAGGATGAATGGGGGGGGGTGATCAGGGTGGAGGATGAGCAAAGGGTAAAATAGAAGACAGGAGTGTGAAAAGGGAGAAAGGGTCCAAGATGGAAGGAAACAGAAAGAAGGGAGGGAGAGAAAGTGATGTAGGAGGAAGCATGGGATGAAGAAAGAAGTGATGGGACTAGTAGGAGAGGAAAATGGAGAGCAGGTGATATAGATTCAGATAAGAGAGCTACAAAGGGATGTGTAGCAGAGAGAAAGAGCTATTTTCTATATCAAAGTCATTTCTGAACCCACGCTGCTTTTTTATTTGTGTTGGCTCCAAGTCCCCCTCCAGACACTGGCATTTGTGTTGGTTTTTTATTGTCACATGTACTGATGCACATGAAAAAACATAGTTTTGCAAGCTATCCTATATTCTAGAACATAGGTACTTTGAGGAAAAACAATATCAGAATGCAGTATATAGTGCTATGGTTAGTTACAGAGGAAGTGCAGTTCAAGTAGACAATAAGGTCAAGAGCAATGACAAGATGGATTGTGAGGTCGAGCTCATCTTCAAAGTACAATTGGTCTACTTAAGAGTCTTAAGAGGGCCAGAATTCATTTCTGAAATGATCCCTTCACTTCGTCACAGCATCAAAATCTTTGGTACTGTTCTCTCTCTCCCATTGTTCTAAAAGCCTGTTCACCCCAATTTTATAAAGGGAAGTTATGAAGGAACAATAAATGCAGGCCCATCCTGTAAGAGAATATAAACATCTCTACATTGTATTTACCTGCCAGTCTGAGGTTCTTGTTTTACTGATATTTAATTCTTTTTCACAAGAAGCTCCATGTGTTTCATTGCAGTATTTGTCTAGCATTTCATTAAAATTAGATAATGTAACTTGGTCCTGATTACTAGCATCCTCCTTTTCTTCTGAGTCTACTTCATCATCAAATACTCTTTTAACACTTTCAAGCATACTGCTGCATTCATTTTTTCTTTTGTGTGACTCACCACTAGCCTCATCCTTTTCAATGGAATTTGTTTTACATCTGTTTATGTTTGTACAATAATTTTTCAGTATGCCTTCTAATTTGGGGAGGATGCTTCGCTGCCAATTGGTAAACTGTGCTTTGTTTTCATCAGAATCCATTTTGCCTCCAAATATTTTATAGTAGATCTCCAACAGTTTATAAAATTTTTGTATTGTGCTGTGATATTGACCTTCTTCGTCTTCTGTGCACATGCTGAAATGAGGTGCCATTTCTTCAGGTGCATTGCCACCTGGGAAATCTTCAAGCTCATTCAAGCTTCTTACATCTTCTGCTGATGATGTCTTGGCGCTGGCTGATAAAACATCTGTTTCCGAATTTTTACTCACTTTTAGTGAGTGTACATCATCTGTAATTGAATGGTTTTCTGCCATTTCCAATCTGATTTTTTTGTATCAACGGTATCCTTATTCCGAGTTTAGTTCCTTTTCCCTTACACTGCGGGTTACAAGATTACAAAATAATTATGGGTAAGGAAGGAGGTATGGCCCATCATTTTCCATTCATGTAGAAAAAACCTACAGATTCCCAATTCTGTCTCCCCCCCCCACCCCCATGGCATTGAAGCAAGCAATAATTTTCTTAAAGATTCTCATGTTTTTTTATCATTATTACTTTGTAATAGAATTCAATTCCAAACGTTGCCTGAACTAGAATAACAATCAATATCCATCTTGAATTTATCCAAGCAGTAAAACTTAAGCTTCTTCAGATTTTCTTCACAACTCCTACCCCTGACTCTAGGGCGCTTCTGTGTACTGCTTCTAGAACTTCAATGTTTTTTTCTAACCAGAATAGAATACTCAAGATGCTTTCTGATTAAGCACAATACACTATGATTTTAATTTCCTCAGATTTATATTCTGTCGCTTTGGCTAAAAGAATACAACTGATTTTGTTGATTATTGCATTCCAGTATTTGGACAAATGGAATACTCCTAGCTCTGGCCAGTGGTTCACCAGTGTTCAGACAATTCCACTGAAGTAAGTCTGACTTACATGGAGCAGCTGTAGTTTCAAGAGTTAGTAAGTGACATATTGTGCCTTACCCATCATTATGTTCTGCATGGATCCAGTGGTGGAGTCCAGTCCTGCTAGTATTCCCCAGTTGCTCCGACCTATGACATATCAATCTGATAAGGATCGGAAACCTATTCATTTCACAAGGGATTCTTAGCCTGTGAACTCTGAACCAAAGGGCATGGCAAATATATTATATATTATTTAACCTTTATTATGCTTGAATGATTTTAATTATTTGTTTTAATGTGTTTAAATATTTCTTCGTTTGTTGTTAATGTAATAATTGGAAATTTATTTACATCAATCAAAAAAATTAATATTTTTGAATGATAGAAAAATTTAAAAATTGATTATGTAACTTAAAAGCTTTTACAGAACTAATGCCCTATTCCAAGCTTTGTATTTTGTCAAAGTCTGTCAGAGCACTTTTTGGAGTGTGTTGCAGTGCTCTTCTGCTTGAGACCTAGTTACAACTGAGACCTTTCACTGGATTCAGTTATGAAGGGAGGCCAGCAAGATCAGCTTTTCATATCCAAGATAGGCAGGAACAAATGGGAACTCTGGGCTGTGAGCAGGGCCAACATAATCTAGCCCGACGAAGACCAGGTCAACCAAGACCAAAACTTTATTCAGCTTAATTCTTAACTACATCAGTGCCACCTGTGAAACACTTGAAAATTTGACTTATTTTTGTTGAATTTCTGAATCTGTCAATGAAATAAAGGAGAAAGATTATTTATCTAAGTATATGTGAAAATCAAAGGGAAATGTAGGGTGTTTGAAAGTGAAGCAAAAAGAAAGCTTTGGAAACAGCTTGGCAGTGTTCTCAGAAATAAATATACTATACTGTAGTCCTATCAGAGATACTACCTTTATTCTTTGCATCCTTCTCCCCACCTTCTTTGCAACTTTTCTCCTTTTCCCAGTTCTGACAAAGTTCTGTCAGAACTGAAATATTTACTTGGTTTCTCATTCCACGGATGCTTTTTTGTCCACTAAGCATTTCCAGGATTTAGTCATAGTCATAGTCATAGTCATACTTTATTGATCCCGGAGGAAATTGGTTTTCGTTACAGTTGCATCATAAATAACAAATAGTAATAGAACCATAAATAGTTAAATAGTAATATGTAAATTATGCCAGTAAATTATGAAATAAGTCCAGGACCAGCCTATTGGCTCAGGGTGTCTGACCCTCCAAGGAAGGAATTGTAAAGTTTGATGGCCACAGGCAAGAATGACTTCCTATGATGCTCTGTGTTGCATCTCGGTGGAATAAGTCTCTGGCTGAACGTAATCCTGTGCCCACCCAGTACATTATGCAGTGGATGGGAGACATTGACCAAGATGGCATGCAACTTAGACAGCATCCTCTTTTCAGACACCACCGTGAGAGAGTCCAGTTCCATCCCCACAACATCACTGGCCTTACCAGTTTTGGTTCTGATTCAACAGTGATCTTTGGTTTATCCTGCACATAATTTTAGAACACATGTTCACTGAATGTGATCATTTAAATGTACAGTACTTGTATTTTTGTGTGGAACTTTAAAAATGTATTTTGTATGTTTAAATATTCCATATTCTAGAACTTATCAGAACCATTTCTTCAAAGATTTGTTGACAGGATCTTTTCTTTCTGAACCTCCCTCCAGTGACTTTATTTACGACACCAAGATAACCTTCGAATGTCTTCCAGAAAGATAATTCCATTTCATGCAATTTAGAATTATGAAAATATTAATTTCAAAGTTCAAGATACTTTATAGAGTTGGTAATAATAAAGTTAGGAAGGGAATACAAATACGCTATAAGAGGTGACCTGTTGTCGATGAGCTGACAAAAAAAACACACTATGCCTTGGGTGCAAAGTCCTCAAGTGCCTAGGTATGAAAACACTTACCATCACCTTATCAGAGTATATATGCTGCACATTAATCCTATTCTGAATTATTCCCAATGGAAACATTAATTTTTAACATAAGGTATTCCTATGTAATTGTTACAAGTATATAAAAATCCCTTCCCATTTGCTTTAATATAACAGGTGCCCCATTTTCACCTCTTGCCAATAACACGGAGAACAAAATATTCCAACAACCATTCATTAACACATTTCAATCAATACCCACCTCGAGCATTATTTCAATTCTAACAATAATCCTGACAAATGCCTCAAATTTTATATACAGTCACAGATCTCATCTTTTCTAGGTCTGCTGTAAAATAATCAATTATTTTCTGAGGCCATTTGGTTCTTACTGCCTTTGGAAAATATTCATCTTTACTTCATATCACACTACTTAATGTCTTCCAATGTCAATCTTATTGGTCCCTCTTATAAACTGAAGTACTTATGTCATACAGGACCTGAATCAACCTAAACTGGAACATAGCACATACATACACAGCCTGAAGTAGAAATCTTGCTCAAAAGACATCAATATAATTCACTAGAGTCTTCAGGCAGTTCATGGTTTTGTGTCCAGAACCACACTTGTTGTTTTTGTATATTTTTCTACCCAGAAACCAAAATCGGTTTCAGTAATCCAAGTCTATGGCAACGTATTAAAGACCTAGCATATTACCTCCTTTTACTTGTCCTTAAAGTCCTTGGTATGACACCCTAAAATTGCATTTGCCTTTTTAAATTGTTTCCTGACACTGTCATAATAGGTTACTCGTGTAAATGTGATGTAGCATGTGATGACTTAAAATCAATTTCAAAAAATATAAAAAAGTGCAAAATGTACACTGAAGTGATTTATATTATATTATATTGACAAGGGGTCTCCATGATATTTTTCTGAACTCAGTTTATAGATAAAGTTTAGAATATTATTTCCCCTATGAGATAATCACCACACTTTAATTCTAAACAATATGAAAAACACCTTTGGCCGCACTTCTCACATTTTAAAAATGAGGCACATAAAAGCCTGAAATAGAAATCCTGCTAAAAAGTATATGAAAATAATCTTCATGATGTTCATATTAATTTCAGTTCGGTTTATTCCTGTTTCCAAGTTAATCACTCCATGTGGTTGTGTAACTTAGTTACACTTTAACTTTGGATTGTATGCCTAAGTATACAAATTCTGAAGTGTATCAGTTCACTGTATGCTGCTTAATTCTGATCTATACTCAGTGGCCACTTTTTAGGTAAACCTGTACATCTACTTGTTAATTCAAATATCTAATCAGTCAATTATGTGGCAGCAACTCATTGCATAAAAGCATGCAGACATGGTCAAAAGGTTCAATTGTTGTTCAGACCAAACATCAGAATGGGGAAGAAATGTCATCAAAGTGACTTTAACCATGGAATGATTGTTGGTGCGAGATGGGGTGGTCTGAGTATCTTGAAACTGCTGATCTCCCTGGGATTTTCATGCACAAGTCTCTAAAGTTTACAGAGAATGGTGCAAAAAACAAAAAACGTCCAATGAGTAGCAGTTCTCTAGGTAAAAACGTCTTGTTAATGAGAGATTCCAGAGGAGAATGGTTAGATTGGTTCAAGCTGACAGAAAGGTGACAGTAACTCAAATAACCACTCGTTAGAACAGTGGTGTGCAGAAGAGCATCTCTGAATGCACAACATGTTGAACTTGAAGTGGATGGGCTACAGCAGCAGAAGACCATGAATATACACTCGATGACCACTTTATTATGTATAGGAGGTACCTAATAATGTGGCCACTGAGTGTTTATTCCTCCAAGTCAAAGCTTTGCACTGTAGGCGGCATTGTAAAATCCACACCATTTCATTTTCCCTTTCTAGTGGAAAAACTATTAGGAAATAAATTATAAAGTGCAATTAACAGCGTGGGGTGGACGGTGGACGGTAGAACGTTTTCAGTTAAGGACTGGCGCCAAGCAGTGATCTGTGTAATCATTACAGCAGCTGGTTATTCCCTTCCTTTACTCAATATTTCTATTTTTGCTCTTTACCTTCACCAGGGGTGGGTTTGGAGGAGACAATATAGATGGGGAGGGGCAGGGGAGTGTTTGTGTGTGAATAAGTGTTGAGAATTGGTTAGTAACAGGGTTTCAACGGAGGGGGTGGGGTGAGAGTGGAAAAGATAGGGGACAGGAAGTAATGGGGTGGAATTGATGGATGAGGATACAGGAGTTCTGTCTGACATCTCTGGAAAGGAATGAAGGAGTAGGGGAAAATGACTGGTGAAGGAAGTAGGGATAAAAATCTCAAGGCCAAAGAATCAAGGTTGCTCTGTGTCATGGGAAGAGAGGAAGCAGGAGTGGAGTAGAGTGGGGTTAGAGACAAGCAGGGTTAGAGAAGAGCATGGCATAAAAAAGTCAGAGAGATGGGAGCAGTATGTGAAAACCAGAAGGGGGATGGAGTAGGGGAGGACAGGGATGGCAGTTAACGGGTGGAATGAGGTTTTTGGGTAGGATAAACTGGCAACATAAATTCTTTCACAACAAGTGATTACCAGAGGAACTGAGATATTAAGCATGCTCCATACATCAAAGTTGCTGGTGAACGCAGCAGGCCAAGCAGCATCTATAGGAAGAGGTGCAGTCGACGTTTCAGGCCGAGATGCTTTTTGAAAAAAGTTTCCCCTCCAACTCCTGGGAATTCTCTATTACCACTGAAAGTAAGGAAGGAGCATTATGGCATCAAATCCCTTCAAGAACACAAAATTCAGAGAATCCAGAGGAGCTCAGCATATTCCGCTCCGTCTGTCAGGGTGCCTTGTCAAGCACTCATACCCTTGTGGCCCCGATCAGCCACTTTTGAACCCACAGGACTCAAGTAGAAGCAAGTTATTCTTGATTCCAAGAGACTGTCATGGAAGAATATCAAGATGTAAGATATTCTTGGTATATACTTGAGCCAAACCCAGGACCTTAGCAATCTCTTTACTTCACCATTTGCCCCGGAGCTCTGCAATCTTTCCCCTCCACCTGCCCTGGGTACACGCAGCCACCCCACTCCCCTCTGTTCACCCTTCCCTCAAAGTCCCTTGACATTCCCCATCCCTCCATCAATCCTAAATCCCCTGTTTCTATATTCTCCTCTCACTCCTCCAATACCCCCCTCCCCTGCCTCTCTCCCCACTCCCGCCCCTCCACAGCCCGGTCCATCTTTCCAACCCGGTCCGCTCTGACCCTGGGTCTCCCACCGTTAAGCTCCCGTCGCCATGGAAACGTCAAACAGCCCCTCCCCTCCCCCCGACCCGGAAACAGAAAACGGCAGCATTGATTTCTCAAGATGTCGCTGATTGGATTGGTGTTGGTGGAGAATCTGCTGCTTGCAATTGATTTTCTGCGGTAGATCTCAGCGGGGCAAAGGGACTTGCAGTATTTGTGTCTTCCGGAGTCTGGCGGTCGCTGCTGCTTTGCGGTGCGTAGCGTTCGGCTCTTGGAACCGGTTTGGCTTCAGGTTAGGATGCGGGGCTGGAGGAAAGGTGTCGGTGGAGGGCAGGTTAACAGGGCCCGCTCTGTATTCACCCTCGAGCTTTTCCGAGCGGTCCTCCCGCCCACGCTGTTACACCTGTCTGATTTATCCATGTTATTGAAGTCGGTATATTGGCCGAAATCTTGGATTTCTGTCACTACCGTTATTCCTGCTGAAGCAAATCGTATCTCTGCTCTGGGCTCATGAACAGGCAACTAAACCCAATATTCAAATGAATTGGAATTTAATCGATATAAACTTGAAAGTGAAGATCTTTTGCAATATATTTTTTTTGTAATGATTGTTTGCAGGGATTGGGAGTTTCTGAGAAGCTGTGCAAAATAAAACATGAACATTTTGAGACGAAGAAAGGCTACAAAAGGCATTGAAGAACGTCCAACACAGCACGAGGATGATGAACTCAAAGAAAAGTCCACAAAAGGTAGGCTTTCTAGACACAGCTTGTGTTACAGTTGGAATGAGACTTTATTAACTTTTGTCTCCTATGTCAAATAATAAAATGGAAAATCAATCATTAACTACTGTCTTTGTTGGTACCACAGGGCTATTGTTACCTAGTAAACATTGTGCTGGGTCAGGGGAAAAAAAGGGATGAAGAAACCAAGAAAAGGTCAAATGATCTGTTATATTTTTAATACGTCAATAGCAAGAGCCACAGTCCTTGACAATAGAAATAAAAATAGCGAAATAGAAGCCTGAATTCTGTTGAGCAACTGAAGACTAGGTAGCATGAAACGTAGTTTTAGAAAATCAGACAAAGCTAACCTGTGTAATATCTAGTCGGTTTAAAAATTGTTGGTGGAGAAAATCTGGAAATCTGAAAGAAACTTTTTAGATGCCATTTGCTGTCATTTCACATCAGATCAACAAACCCAGCAGAGACTCTTAATTGTTCTAGATCAAAGACAGATGTTAGATCAAATCTAAGAGATTGTGATGTACAGTCTTAAACGTGGGTTGATGAATACTTAAATGACACTTTTGGAGTTGATGATTGAAGGGATATAGAGCAGGGTAGGTGTGTGGGATTCGTAGCTATTAGAGTATTAAAGAACATTTTGTGGTTCTTGTTCTTTGAAAGATGTGCAGATAGCCTAATTCCCTTACTTTCTCATCCCACACCAACCCTACAGTTTTGTAGATGTCCAGTTCCCTTTTGAAACTATTACAATTGAATCTACTTCAGCTACACTTTTAAGACTGTGCATTCTAGATCAAAAACATCACAATTAAAATTGCCTTCCTCATATCGAAAATAAACATGAGAGTGATTGAGCTTTATTTCTAACCTGTAGTTTTACATCAACATATTGTCAATTTTACATGTATTTTGCTTGACGTAATTCTGTTATTTAAGCTCTGCCTCGCCATATTACATCATTTCAACTTTGGAAGCCCATGCAGTCAAGCAGTGAAGGTACAAATTCCACACAGCACGAGAGATCAGTAGACCATGTTTAAAGAGGTTGGTCAGAATTTAAATAACACTGTCAGCATTTCTGGCAGGGACCCAAGATTGTCTTTGTCTTGACCCAAGAGAGTAATCAGAAATAATATTTTAAAATGAAGATTCAAAATTAAACATTAGCTATGTATATATGAATACAATGGATTACAGTTAATTGGGCAGCTGCTCATTTGGGAAAACTTGATTGGGAAAATAACCATGTTTTCCTTCATTTATTTGGGACACTGCCGCTTAATTAGGACAGGAGATTGTTGTCGAACAGTTTCCAGCTAGCATCAGTTCTGTGCACTTGTGTGACCGTTAGACACTACACCACGCTTAGAGTGAACAGTGAAATAGTAGTTTGGCTCTTTTATACTTTTTTTTACTACTTCCATGAAACTTCGCCTAATTGTGGCAGCTGTTTAATTAGGCCAAAATGTACTGGTCCTGATGTGTTCCAATTAACTGGAATCCACTGTATATGCAATATTAGGAAACTAGTTAGGAAACTTGGATTCATTTTCTTGAAAGAATATTCACGATAGTTGATGTAAGTGTAATTGAATAAATATCAATTTAAAATCAAGTAAGTGGAAATTAGTGTAAGTGTAAGTTTCTATTTTATGAAATAGTTGAAAAACTGAGCCTCAGTTAAATTTTCTCATTGTATCATTTCAATCAACTGGAAGCGTTTTCATACATCAGGAGTCTGTAATCACTATTGTAAATGAACAACAATGTAATAACATAATGTTAATTGAAGGATAGCTATTGAGTAAGACATCATAGATAATTTTTTCTTATTGATTAATTGTTTGGGGATCTTTTGTATCTATTTAAAAGAGCAGACTAGTCATTTCATCCTAAATATAGCATGTCTGGAAGTATAATGCTCTTAGAATTCTCTAGTCTGGCAGAATATTACCCTAGATAAAAAGCATAGGCATACTTAAGGAACAGCTGGGTAAACTAGAAAAATCATATGCTGTTTGATTTAGGTGAAGTAGTATGGGGAAAGCTCGTGAGGAGCAAGAATAGCAGCATAAAGCATATGTGTTCATTAACTTGATTTTGATCTGTGGTTGTAAATGCATGTACAGTTGTACATCCACGCACTGATATGTGCGCAATAGTTTGCATGCATTTCCCAGTTATCTGTTAGTCTGATTCAGATTCCGTTGTATCCCAGTTACCAGGTCACTTCCAGGGCTGGTTTTCATGTTTACCCAAATGTTTACTTTATTGTTATTTATTATCTTAGTATTTAGTGGTTGTATGTTTTGAACTTAGTGGTGCCTTTAACATCTTATTTTGGTTACTTCTATGCATGATTTTTACAGAATTATTATATCACAGTACATGGGGATGCTTTTCCCCTGACAGTTTTGCTTTGTGTGTATACATAGGATTTAAAATAATTGGTGATGTGGAGTTTTCTTATTTCTTACTGGTGATTTTATTTTGCATGAATAATAAAGCATAAAACAGTTTAAAAGTAACCTACCAATGTAGTTATTAATGTCAGAATTTAGATTAGCATTTCACATATATTCCAACATAAAGACCTTGTTCAGAGTATTAAATTATTTCTATTCTTATACTACAGTAAAAATACATAAATAACTTTTGACAGAAAAATGTTGAACATAATTATTTTACTTTTCTTATTCTAGCTCGCAGCTCCATAGGTCCAGGAGCAATAAAGTATGTAACCTTCCTAGTTGGTGGATTTATGGGAGTTTTCTTAGGACTTATCACCTCAGTTTATGTTGCAACTTTGCACGAAAATGATCTGTGGTTTTCAGCTATCCAGGTAAGAGTGAAATCTGTAAAGAATACTAATATTCATTCGGAAGACAGAAAATATTCAGATAGTTGGTCATTATTTAAAAACTAATGTGTTAACTTTGAATTATTAATGATTAGCATGATAGTACCTTTTAAAAACTTTTTGCGTTACTAGTGATTTGTTTACATATTGTATTGAATACTAAGAGCATAGAACAGTATGGTATAGGAACAGGAACTTTTGCTTATGATGTTGTGCTGAACTAATTATACTAGTAATGAAATGCTTAACTAAACTAATCCCTTCTGCCTACACAATGTCCATAGCCCTGCATCCTCTGTACATCCATGTGCCTTTCTAACCCCTATGGTATTTCCCTCCACGACCAGCCCTGGCAATGCATTCCAGGCATCCCCCATTCTCTGTGGTGGAAACAAAAGCAAATAGAAGACCCTCAGATCTCATTTGAACTTGCCTCATGTCATCTTAAATACATGCCTTTTAGTATCAGACATTTCAACTCAGCGAAAAAGTTGTCGGCTACCTACCCTGTGCCTGTCATAATTTTATAAACTTCTGTCAAATTTTCCCACAACCTCCACAAATCAAAGGAAAACAGTCCAAGTTTGTCCTACCTATCCTTATAGCACATGCTCTGTAACCTAGCCAGCATCCTGATAAGGCTCCTCAGCACACTCTCCAGTGCTTCCACATCCCTGCTATGAAGGGGCAACCAGAAATGAATGTAGTGCTCCAACTGCGAACTAGCTAGAGTTTTATAAAGCTGCAACATAACTTCCTGATCATGAACTCAGTGTCTTGACTAGTAATGACAGGCATGCCATATGCTGCCATCACCAATCTTATCAACTTGCATAACCACTTTCACAGAGCTATGGACATTGGACATACTGTTATTAACCATGTACTTTCACTTTACATTTGATCTCCTAAAGTGCACTGCCTATCACTCGGCTTGATTAAACTCTCTTTCTCTCCATTTTTTTCCCCTACTCTCTATCCAGTATCATGGGAGTACAGTTAATTCTGTTAATTGAGCCATTGCTTAATCAGCCATTTATTTGGACAACTCTTAAAGAACAAAAACTAAATCAAGAAAATAGATAGGGTTTCCTTTTGTTTATTTGGGACAATATACAGCTTGAAGCAGGGGATTGTTGCTGAGCAGTTTCTAACTAGCTTCAGTCACATTCACTTGCGTGGCCATTGGACACTACACTGTGCTTAGAGCGATCATTTTTTAAATAGAGTTAATTGCGTGTATTTGTGTTCAAAACACAGTGATTTGTCACTAATAGTTGGTGAGAAATAAGCAGTAAGGCAATTGGGGACTGTTTTGCTCACCGCAATTTCAAGCATTGAGGCTTGGAAATGCCAAAAACAGTTGGGAGTGAAAATGAAACAATTTCACTACTTCAGCTAGTTAAGAATTACCAAGGTATTGACAGTTATCTTGAATGTTACAATGAAAATGAATATTTGGAGGATGCAATTGTCTAAAGAATTGTATGAAGGCAGTCCATTATCTGCGCTAGGTGTCTGTGCTGATTTTGTTAATATACAGTCGATCAAAAGAACACAGCAGATGAATTCCTCCGTCAATAACTATTAGGAACTAATACACAGTTTTATAGTGCTGTAGAAGTACTGGTAGTGCTCTAATTTGTCCTGTATTTCTTTGAAATATGTAAATTGTTACTCAATTAAATGGTAGTTTCTTTCTGGCTGTTGAAAATCAAATGATACTTGAATTTTCAGGATCTATCTTCCTGAAATAGTTGGCATAGTAAGTGGATCCAAGTGATAAAATCAATGTTCAAACTTCCGAACTGTTTGATTACAGTCAATCTTTACTGTTCAGAATGAATATTGTGTCTCTTTATAGAAAATACATTGGCATTAAGAAAATTATAATCATTCTGAATTATAATATGATAGGACAAAATCTTTAAGATTAAGGCTCAGAAGTGATGCTTGACATTGGAAAGAATGAATTCAGATTGCATTATCTTGTTCTATAAGAGATCGTATTGAAGTGTTCTTTTTTATTATTTTCTGATGAGACACCAAACCAAGGCTTAATGTGTCCCTTAGCTAAGTGTAAGAGTTCCCAAGGCATTGTTTCAGAGAAAAACAGGTTACTGCTAGTGTTCATTGTCATTCAACCATACACAGGTACACAGCTGAACAAAACATTGTTCCTCAGGGGCCAAGGTGCAAAACGCAGTACATATAGTCACACACAGCACTTACAGTTACAATCCAGCACATACGGTAGCACAAGCCCCTCAGAGGCATGCCTGAAAATTAACAGGTTAACATAAAGTGTGAGGTGCATGCATATTACGTAAGTTAGTATAATATTACTGACACAATTATAGTAAAGAAGTAGTATAAATATGTGAAACAGCAGTGATAAAAGATGGAAAAAATGAGCAGTCAATCAGTGACCAGGCCATTCAGACTGGGTGTACATGTGTGCTGGGTGGCAGCAAGGTGTTATGAAGTCTAACAGCCTGGCAAAGAAGCTGTGACCCAGACTATAGTTCCATTTCTTATGCTACAGTACCTTCTACATGACAGCAAGAGGTCAAATAGACTTCTATCTCTATGTTGAATATCTATCTTTTATTCATTGGTATTGAAACACTTTTTATGTTCCTGTTGAGCATCTTTGCTCTGTGCGGCATTACTGCTGAAAGTACATTTATTATCGAAGTGTGTATGCAGTTTACAACCCTGAGATTCGTCTTCCCACAGAGAGCCACAACAGGCAAACACCGTGGAACCCTTTCAAAGAAAGCATCAAACACCCATCGCGCAAAAAAAAAAACAAATTGCACGATTGGCGAAAAACACAGGATATAAAACATCAAACCATGGAACAATTGAAACAGCCTAGGAAAGTTCAATAGGAATGTTTAGTTTAGTTCAGTTCAGTTCAATTTAGCGCTAGTCATTCCTTGACTGTAGGCCGTAGATCCAGTCTGCCATGATCAAAATCACACAATATAGCAATAAAAAAAGGAGAACCATACACCAGAAACACATCATAACATAAACTACAGAGTCCAATCCACAAACTGTATCGATTAAACCTTGCCCAAGACCCAGGCTGCAGCAGCATTGAGCAAGAGGGAGAGAGCTACTGGTCAACTGTAGGCATCTTCTCCCAGCCGCAGCAAGTGAGAGGGAGAGAGAGGGACTGGTTGAAAGCAGGGATACGGCGCTGAACACCCACTTGCCTTCCACTCTCATCCTCATTCATTTCATTCTTGCTCAGCACTTTAATCACCAAGAAATGGAGTTGATTGTGGGCTCCAGGCTTCTCAGCCTCCAGGCCACACACTTTGCTCAAAACCTCACCAAACTGCCTCGCAGACAGCAAAGCACCAAATCGTCCAATCGGCCCGAAAACACACCATCAAACTGTAAACCACAGGTTCCAATTGTAGCAGAATCATATTTGAAAGAAGAAGTAGTAGTAAAAGAAATAATTTTGTGAGTTGTCTAAAGGACATCGCCTTTGGTCATCTTTCTGCATGTCAGTGACTTAATCCTTCCAGATTCTGGCAGAAGAGCTGATCTCCCTGATTTGTGTTTTGTTTGTGTTTCACTGTATGGCAAATTCACAGGCTTATTTGAATTTGGAAACTTATTTGAAATATTTGACATAAATATTTGTTTATGCTGTTAGGTTGGAGGTTATCCAGATGGAACATAAGGTGTTGCTCCTCCAACCTGAGAGTGGCCTCATTGTGGCAGTACTGGTGTCACAGACAGACATATCGGAATGGGAACGGGAGATGGGATTAAATGGAACACTTCATATTTTGTCTGAGTACACCTCCAACCTGATTGTATAAACATCAATTCCTCTACCTTCCGGTAATTTGTCCTCCTCCCCTTCCCTCTGTCTTTTTCCATTTCCCATTTCCCAGTCTGGCTCCCCTCTTATCCCTTCTTTTCTCCTCACCTGCCTATCAGCTCCCTCTGGTGCCCCCCTCCTTCCCTTTCTCCCATCGTCTACTCTGTCTTCTATCTGATTTCTTCTTTTTCAGCCCTTTCCTTTTTCCACATATCACCTCCCAACTTCTCTCTTCATCTTCCCACCCCACTCCAGCCCCCCCCCACCTACCTACCTTCCCTCTCACCTGGTTTTACCCATCACCTTCTAGCTTGTACTCCTTTCCCTCACCCACCACCTTATTCTGGCTCCTTCCCTTTCCTTGCTAGTCCTGATGAAGGGTCTCAGCCTAAAACATCGGCTGCTTCTTCCTCTCTATAGATGTTCCCTGAGCTGCTGAGTTTGTCCAATATTTTGTATGTATTACTCTGGATTTTCAGCTCCTGCAGAAACTCTTGTGTTTATTGTTGAAGAGTCTGATTACAATGGAATAGAACCTGTCCTTGAACTTGGTGATGCATGGTATCCTTCCTGCTGTGGTATCTTCTGCCCAATGGGATTTGGTACTTAATTTCCCAATTTAAACCATTTGTTTAAATTGTGAACAGCATTCTCCGCGCTGATCCTTGACAAATAATGTCCATCCATTCTACTGTTTCTTTTCCCTGCCCCATCATGATTTAGTTGTAATTTCACAAAGCAGTTATTGTTATCAAAGACTCTTCAAAAAGTATGATATAATTGACATAGCAATAGTTATTTTATTACTTTCAGTTTTATTTTTTCAAATAAGTGTGATCTCATGGAAATCTTCTTCATTATATTTTTATTTTATTTGGCCCATTGCATCTTTGAGTAAGAATTCACTATTTTCCAGGCATCAACATTACTAATTGGTCTCCAGTTGGTGATAGATGGAAAAATAGACAGCCGAATTTGTTAATTCTGACCAAGATGCTTATCTACTCTAATACTGTTTTCCTGAACTTGACCTATATCTCTTGATTCTCTTCTTATTCAGGTACCTGTCCAAATGGTTTTCAAACACTGATTCTATCTGTCTTTACTAGATATTCAGGGAGCTTTCCATATACCTACCACTCTCTGTGTGGAAAAATTTGCCACTTAGATCTTTGTTAAATGTTTTTCCTCTCGCCTTAAACCTATATCTATAGTTTTCTCTCCATGTAATTAAAGTCCTCCAAACTAGGCAACATCTTATTGAAACTAGTTTAACTGTTAACCACATCTTTGGTGTTTGTCTGTTTTTGATCTTTTAAATATGTGAATACAATCTAATCTGACAGTGTTTTTATCCTCTCTCCCAGTCTGCCTTTCAGTCTTAATTATATTGATATTTGTTTTGATTTTCTTTTGCCCTTTGTGTTACTTTCCTGGGCAATTGTGAGGCAAAATAATTGTTCAATATTTCGGGTAATTTCTTGTCTTCTCTGCATTACATTCAGATTTCACATAATGGACTCTATGAAATCCTGGTTTTTCTTCTGTCATTTTAATTTGTGCAGAAACTTCATTGGGCTGCAATTATAAACAACATGTGAGCTTACCTAAATGATTGGTCTCTTGAGCAATGTGTCACCATGCAAAACATTAGCTGGAAAGTAATATTTTGGCCTTGCCTGCTGAAAAATAATTCAAACTCTTGAAGGCAAATAACACTTATTCCATCACCGTTTTGACTTGTAGAGACTCAGAGGAGCTGATTGGGTGAGTCACTTCGTGCAGAATATCCAAACACTGTCCAAACATTGTGTGATTTATTTAGGCAGGCTACAAAGTTTAGATATTCCTACTGCTAGTAGAGAACACTGCTGAATTATCACTTACAAAATCAGTGAAAAAATAGCATGTGTGTGTGTTTAAAGGGGAAACAGACTTCACATCTTTAGGCTAGGTGGACGTGCTGCTATTAAGCTTCCATGTTCAAACAACGTAGCATAAGGCTTATATTTTAGAATTCTGATAGGAAAGGTGAGGCATTTGCTTCATTTTTTAAAAATCTCATCAACAATGAATACAATGAATACTAACAGGATTTCTTTTTTATAACTGGCTTCCATAAATTAATTAGGGTACCTTGCCTTGTATTATGTCACATTTTGTTGTGTCAAACCTTTAGGCTTGTTAGAGTTTCTGCCTAGCAGGCAAATAAGATTTATTCCATCATCCTTTTGACTTGTAGAGACTCTGAAGAGTTGATGGGCGAGTCACCTTGTGCAGAATATCCAAACATTGACCATCCCTTGTAGATGCAATATGTTTCTGGTCCAGTAAATTTTCTGGTATATGATGACCCTTTGGATGCTATATGTTGGGAATATGCTTAAGGTTCATTTATTATTATCAAAGTATACAACTCTAAGATTCTTCTTCTTCAGATAGCGACGAAACCAAGAAAAAAAAAGAACAGCAACACGATCAGAAACTCTCAAACCCCCAGCCCCACACACAATCCCACAAGAACATCAACTCCCAAATCCCCCTTTCCTGCACAAAAGAGACTAGAAAGAATGGGCAAAAACACAGAATATTAAAAAGCTATCAGACTGGAAAAGAACGTCCATTGTCCATAGTCCAAATCCATATCCAAAATACAGAAAACCTTGGTGACACCCTCCGGGCACAGTAACAGGCCACACAGGCTCCCCTGTCCGTCAGCAGAGTGAGCCCACCATTGATCAGAAGGCAGGCAGCCAGCACTCACCTTCCGCATTTGCCTCGATGTTTCAATCTCCTGTCAGCTCCATTTCCTCCTTGCCTTGAGGCCCACGCTTGCTACCCTCTGGAATCCTCTCGGAGACCTTAAGGATCTCCAAACAGCAAATCACAGGCTCCATCATTCCAGAAATGCATTGAAGTAAAAAAAAACAGAAGTAAAGAACATAAAAGAAGTGAAATAATAGTTTTCTGGTCTATCCAGAAGATGTCAACCATGGGGCATTGTATGCAGGTGCCATCTTGACTGAGGGGAAAAAAAATAATAACGTGGAATGTCAAGGGTAGGTGGCTCTATTTTTTGGAATAGGAAAACAGAAGCTGCTGGGAATATTCAGCTGGTCAGGCACCATATCTGGAGAGGGAAACAAAGTTAACATTTGAGACATTAGAACTGAAAATGAGAGAAGAATAGCATGCAAGCAAGAGAAGTGGACAGAACAAAGGGAATATCTGGTGGGGTGGAGACCAAGTGACACAATTGCTTTTGATGCCGTCTGGGACAGAAACAAATTAATGTGGTATGGCTGATGGAGAGTAAATTGAGATATATGAATGAGGAAAAGTAAGTTCAAATTGGGATTGTGAAATACATACCTTTGATTTCAGAAAGCTGAAATAAAAGAGAAAGCTAGAAATACTCAGCAGGTCAGGTATCATTTGTGAAGAGAGAAAAGCTGTGTTAATGTTACAGGTAGCCAGTTCTGTCACTGACAGGGAGGGACGGTTATCCAAAATTGTTGATATTAGCATTAAGTGCCGAAGGCTGCAATGTACTATGATGTGCTGCAGTTCCTCAGACCCTTACTGTTCTAGTGAAGCCCAACATAAGAACCAAAAGCAGAGTGGGAATGGGGTAATGAACTAAAGTGACAGGTGATGACTTGTAATTGTATTATAAGGTAGTTAAACAATCTGTACTTGGTTTCCACAATGATGTTGTGAGTACCACATCCAGTACACTAAATTGAAAATACCAGTGAGTTACTACTTCATGAAGAAGAACTGTTTTGGGCCCTGAATGGAGGGAATCAATGAAGTAAAATAAAATGCCATTCTTGTTGAAGATTGTCATTGCCTGACACTTGTGTAGTACAAATGTTACTTGCTGTTTATCAGCCTTAATGAGATTGTTGTGTTGGTCTTAACGTATACAAGCATATCAATTTCCTTTTCTAAGGAGTTACAAATTTACATAGAACAGTCCTGCACAGGAAAGGCCCTTTGGCCCACAGGGTTGTGCTGAACCAATTAAATTTGTCACCAAATGGCCAACTAAACCAATTCCTTCTGCCTACACAATGTCCATGTCCTTCCATTTCCCTCACATTCACGTGCCCGTCTAAAGTCTCTCAAAAATTCCTAATGTATCTGCCTCTACCACCTAGTGAGAGGCAGAACATTGTCATCATGGCCCATGCACCTGATTGTTTACCTGCTCTTTTCTTGAACTGTAACATATAATGCATTTTTTGTTCGAGGCACAGCATGGTACCCAGCTGTTCTGGCCCAGTGAGCCAGCGCTGTCTAATTTCACCCATGTGACCAGTTAACCTAGAGACATCTGTTGTTGTTTTTCCCTCGTACTGCCTCAATGTACTTGTGTTTTGAATAGATTTGTGTCGATGGCTTATAAAACTAAGCTTTTCATTGTATCTGGGTATCTGTAACAATAATAGAGTAATACCAATATCAAACTTGGTTGTAATAAATTTTGTAACTGAGTAATTCAGGCAAGACCCAAATATTTAATGAATAGATGTCTCTTGATCGCACATTCAGAGATATCTTTCATCATTTTATTGACTGAAAGTAAACTCATACGATAACACATGGTTGAATTACAATAGCCATGCCCTTTGTGGACAGGGCATCATGGACAATTTTTAGCATTATTCAATAGAATGCTAGTGACGTAACTAAACCAGGCAATCTAGCTAGAGGGGATTCTAGTCCTAAAGTTTAGTCTTCCACATCACAGCAGGGTTATTTTTTGTTTCTATAATTTTTGATTAATCTAGTCCTTCTGGGCATCTTTAAATATGTAAAATGAATCATTTTAGGTTGGAGCCAGTTTCTGTGATGATGGACACCCAAGAAGCGCACTGAGACATCAGTCTAACTGAAAATGTTTGCAAATGGTTTGACCCTTGCTCACTTGCTGGGCTGCTTTGTTGATGACAGGGATGTTTCGGGAGCTTTCTTCCCTCTGTTTATAGGAAAGATGTCAACAAAATAGAGAGAGTACAGAGGAGATTTACTAGAATGTTACCTGGGTTTCAGCACCTAAGTTGCAGAGAAGGGTTGAACAAGTTAGGTTTTTATTCTTTGGAGTGTAGAACGTTGATGGGGGACTTGACAGAGGTATTTAAAATTGAGGGGGACAGATAGAGTTGATGTGGATAGGATTTTTCCATTGAGAGTAGGGGAGATTCAAACAAGACGACATGAGTTGAGAGTTAAGGGGCAAAAGTTTAGGGGTAACATGAGGGGGAACTTCTTTACTCAGAGAGTGATTGCTGTGTGGAACAAGCTTCAAGTAGAAGTGGTAGGGGCAGGTTCGATTTTGTCATTTAAAAAGAAAATTGGATAGGTATATGGACAGGAAAGGAATGGAGGGTTATGGGCTGAGTGCAGGTAGATGGGACTAGGTGAGAGTAAGCATTCGGCACGGACTAGAAGGGCCGAGATGGCCTTTTTCCGTGCTGTAATTGTTATATGTTTGATTGTATACCATTAACACAATTGTTAGTGACTTTTCTGATCAGTTCATTATGAGGTTGCTGTATTTATTGGTTTTTCTGTATAAGTAACGAAAAGCAGTGGATAGGTAATCAAAAATGTGTATCTTTAAATTTCTGTGGGTTTTTTTGTAATTTATTTTTTATTGAATTTCATCATCAACCAAACATTTCCACAAGATATATTTCAGACACTGTACATATATATCATATAATCATATTTGTCATTCAGTTAATAGTAAATATGTTTATGTTGAGAAAGGAATTTCTTGCAGGATTTCTTTTGAAATTTATTTTAGAAGGAGAGTGTTTGAAGATTAATATTTTGGAAGCTATGGTTGCAAAAAAAAGTTTGTCAACCCTTTGCAGGTTTTCTACATTAATTACTCATAAAATGTGATCTCATCTTCATCTAAATCACAATAATAGACAAATGCAATCTGCCTAAACTAATAATGCACACACAATTGTACTACTTCTCGTCAATACTGAGTACACCATTTAAACAATCACAATCCAGGTTCAAAAAAGTATGTGAACCTCTGGGGAAATGTCTTCTACAAAAGTTCTTTGGAATTAGGTGTTCCAAACAATGAATGCTCTAGGAGGTGAAAAAGAACCAAGGGTAATAGCAAAAGACCTGCAGAAATCTCTAGAACTTGCAAAAGTCTCTGTACATGTGTCCACTAGAAGAAAAACACTGAACAAGAATAGTGGTCATGGAAGGACACCATGCAGGAAACAACTGCTCTCCAAAAAAACATTGCTGCCCTTCTCATGTTTGCAAAAGAACACCTGGGTGTTCCACAGCGCCTCTGGGACAAAGGATTGGACTACGGTGCAGGCACAGTAGAAGTATTACTGCACAGGTCCAGAGTGATGCTTGAGTGGTGCTTAAAAAAAGCCACTCTTCATAAAAGAGACATCTGACAGAGCAGTTAACTTGGGAGTGGTAAGGCTTTGGCTCAACAGGCTTCGACGAGAACAGGCGGAGGCAAAGTAAGTAGGTAAGTTTATTTCTTATTTCCTTTTCTAATTTAACTCTTGAAAGAATAAAGGGTATGTCTGCAGGGCCAGTGTTCTGTTCTGGGTGTCAGATGTGCGATTTCCAGGAGCCTTCCATCCTCCCCAATGGCGTCCACGGTATCCTGGAAAAGGGAAGGTAAGCAGCCAGAAGTTGTGATACATATTGGTACCAATGACATAGGTAGAAAAAGGGAGGAGGTCCTGAAAACAGAATACAGGAAGTTAGGAAGAAAGTTGAGAAGCAGGACCTCAAGGGTAACGGATGCCTTTGCTTATGATCTTTCAAGAGACTCTTGATTCTGGCTTGGCATCGGAGGACTGGAAAACTGCAAATGTCACTCCTTTAAGGCAAAAGAAAGGAAGTTGCAGGTCAGTTAGCCTAACCTCAGTGACTGGGGAAAATGTTGGAATCTATTATTAAGGATGAGGTTTCAAGGTACTTGGAGAGACTAATGATAAAATAATTCAAAGTCAGCATGGTTTCTGTAAAGGGAAATATTACTATACAAATCTGTTCTTTGAGAAAGTAACCAGCAGGATGGACAAAGGAGAAGCAGTGGATGTCATTTACTTGGATTTTCAGAAGGCATCTGGTAATGTGCCACACATGAGACTGCTTAACAAGATAAGATCCCATTACATTACATGGATAGAGGAATGGCTGACAGGCAAGATGCAGTGAGTAGGAATAAAAAGGCCTTTTCCGGTTAGCTGCCAGTGACTAGTAGTGTTCCTCAGAGGTCAATATTGGGACCGCTATTTCTCATATTGTTTGTCAATGATCCAGATAACGGAATGTTGGCTTTGTGACAACATTTGCAGATGATATGAAGAAAGGTGGAGGAATAGATAGTGCTGAGGAAGCAATGCAATTGCAGCCGGACTTAGACAAGTTGGAAGAATGGGCAAAAAGTGGCAGATGGAGAACAGTATTGGGAAATGTACGATAATGCGTTTCGGTAAAAGGAACAAAAGTGCAGACTATTATCTAAATGGGGGGGGTGAGAGTTCAAACATGAGGTGCAAAGAGACTTAGGAGTCCTCGTGCAAGACCCCCAGAAGTTTAATTTACAGGTCGAGTCTGTGGTAAAGAAGGCAAATGCAATGTTGGCATTCATTTCAAGCGGAATAGAATTTAAAAACAAGGAGATAATGCTGAGGCTTTATAGGACACTGGTCAGGCCACACTTGGATATTGTCAACAGTTTTGGAGCCCCATATCTCAGAAAGGATGTGTCGTCATTGGAGAAAGTCCAGAGGAGGGTCACAGGGATGATTCTGGGAATGAAGTGGTTAACATATGAGGAGCATTAGGCAGCATTGGGCCTGTACTCACTGGAATTTAGAAGAATGCAGGGAGATCTCATTGAAACCTATCAAATGTTGAAAAAACTAGATTTGGTGGATGTGGAGAGATGTTTCCTATGGTGGGGGTGTCCAGAACTAGAGGCACAGCCTAAAAATTGAGGGCATCCTTTTAGAACAGAGGTAAGGAGGAATTTTTTTAACCAAAGAGTAGTGAATCTGTGAAATGCTCTGCCACAGATAGCTGTGGAGGCAAAGACCATGGATATACTTAAAGCGAAAAATGATAGCTTCCTGATTGGTTGGGATATCAAAGGTTACGGCAAGAAGGCAGGTGTATGGGGTTTTGTGGGATCCAGGATCAGCCATGCTGGAATGGCAGAGCAGACTCCAAGGGCTGAATGGCCTAATTCTGTTCCAATATCTTATGATCTTGTGGGACAGTGTTCTGTGAACAGATGAGACAAAAGTTGAATTTTTGGCGGAAATGCACATTGTTTGGAGGAAGGAGGAAAAAGGAAACTGTACACCAACACCAAAACTGCATCCTCATCCTTTGCTGCTCCAAGGCTTGGGCAGCTTGCAGTCGTTGAGGGAACAATTAATTCAAAATTGTATCAGGACATTTTACAGGAGAATGTCAGGATAGTGGGTCGTCACCTGAAGCTTAATAGAAGTTGGATGATGCAACAAGACAATGATCCAAGAGTAAATCAACAACAGAATGTTTTAAAAAGGAGAAAATTTGTGTTTAGGAATGGCCAAGTCAGAGTCCAGACCTTAACCCAATTGAGATGCTGAGGCAAGACCTGAAGAGGGCTATTCATGCAAGGTATCCCAGATTATCCCAGAAATATTGATGAACTGAAGCCTTTTGTATGGAGGAATGATCTAAAGTTCTACCTCGCCGTTGTACAAGTCTGATCAGCAACTACAGGAAATGTTTGGTGGAGGTTATTGCTGCTAAAGGATGGTCTACCAATTATTAAATACATGTACTTTTCCAGCCTGGACTGTGAATGATTAAACAATGTGTTCAATATAGACATAAAAAGTACAATTGTCTGTGTGTTATTAGTTTAGGCAGATTGTGTTTGTTTGTCTATTATTGTGACTTAGATGAAGATCAGACCGCATTTTATTAGTAATTAATGCAGAAAACCAGGTAATTGCAAAGGGTTCACAAACTTTTTTTCTTGCAACTGTATGTTTTGGCATAGCATTTCCTACTGGTTAAATATTCTCTTTTTGAAGTTTTACAAATGGGTGAAAGCCACTCATTACAAAGCATCCACTACCATTTGGTGGATGTTTAGTTGGATACAGTGTTGGCCTAGTTTAAACCTCCATCACACCAAGCTTTTGCACAAACATACCAGTGTCCAATATAGGTCTAGCTTGACTGTATCCTGGATGGAAATGTTAAATTGCACTAGTAAGAACAGTCTATGTTCTTAAAAATATTTAGGATGGAAAGCAATTGGGAGGCTTTCCATTATTAAATCTTGTTGTTTGTTTTGGATACACAAGTCAGCAGTTACATAGCTTGGAGGGGAAATATATTTTAAAAATTTTCCTTTGCTGAGTACTATGCGAGGTCAGTCTATATTTGACATGCTTCTACAAAGCAGGCAATCATTCTAAACATAAAATGTTCTTTTTGTGTGTATCCTGTCTGAGCTGAGATTTGATATTTTCTATCCAGGATGTAGCCGGGCTGGGTAAATCACAGATTATAGTAGTGTATTTGTGTAAAGGCTTGAAGTTCATTATTTAAGCTAAGTAACAGCTGTATCCAACCAAAAATGTTGGATCGAAAGTGCTTAAGATTGTGATTTTAGGTAACTGCTTGCCAAGCACTGAAAGTGCAGTTTGGTGAGCAGTTACATTGTCTGGTTAAATTTTTCCTTGTATTTACTTTAGCTTGATTGCATTAGGTTTAAAAATACAATTTTTTAAATCACTTTTTCAAAATCAAACCAAATAGGCCGGAGTTCAGAACCATTGCAAATATATTGAATATTTTCTTCTGCTTTAGATGAATTGAAATTTGATTGAGGAGGATATTATCCAAAGTGAGATAATGGTCCAGACTTAATCCTAGACAATCATTAAAATTAATGATTTATTGAAACCCAGAAGATGAATGACTCATAACTGCCTGTCGATGTCTTAGATTTTTGATGACGCCATCAGTTATATGATATTTGGTAGTGTGCTGGTTATTTGCAGTCTTCGGCAAGCAGAAGACTGTAGTTTCATTTTAGCAGGAGCATATTATGACAATAAGAAAAAGGAAGAAGCGATATGCAATTGTCAGTGATCCGTCACTGTATAGCTTGGAAAGGAACCCAGAACAGCCTGATGATTGTGCTGTTGGTCATGGAAATAGTAATACTACTTTTCATAAAGTGGCAGTAACTGAAATCTGGTCAATTTTATGGAGAACTGAAACTGTCCTACTGCTTGCTCTCTCAGTGGGCCTAATACTGGGATGCTTTCACACCTGGTATGTTCAATCACTGCATGAGAACTTCCTGTGGTTTTCAAACTTACAGGTGAGTGTTTTGCTAATTATCTTTCAGTGGAAGAAGTATACAAAAATAATACCCGTATTTTCATTTCAGATGCTAAAAGTGTGTAATATTTTCATCCCACAAAGTAAATGAGATGCATTGAACATTCTTATTTAGTTTTCTTAAAATATAGTTGTGTATTGGAATGTCATGCTATGGTTAATTAAATAAGTTTTAAGCTTGGAAGTGCAAACAATAGCCTTGAAACATTTTTTTTGTGGAATGCATAGAACTTTTTAGTGATTAATTTTTGTCTATCAGAATCAGCTTGTTTTGTTTCTAGACCTGTTATTCCAGGAAATGCTCAAAGTAAAAATATTCAAGCATGATACTGAAACTTGTCTTTCCTTAACAACACAAGAAGCAGGAGCAAGACTAGATCAGTTAGCCAAATGAGCCTACTTCACCTTTCTATATAATGTAGAAAATACTATATGATTTTGGCTTCAATACTATCCTTATTGGTCTATACCGAGACTCCTTGACTCCTTTGTAATTGAAATGTATGTCATTTTCTGCCATGGATATAATTGAGGACTCTGACTCTACTGCTCTGAGATAAACAATTCCAAAAATCCATTGCATTGGCAGAGGGGTTCCTCCTCATCCCTAACTAAAATGGAACTTATTCTGGAAATATAAAAAATTCTGACTTATGGATACCCCACTAAGCAGGCTCTTTTCTCAAATTCCAACCTGTCAGTTCCCCTTGGAATCTAACATAAGATCACTTCTGATTCTACTGTACTCCAGTGAATGTAGACCTAATTACTCAACCTTTTTTTTTGGCACGTAACTCTTGTCATTATAGAAATCAACCTAGTGAGCCTTCTTCGCACTGCCTTGGATGCAATTATGCCCGCGCTTACGTTTCCTATCCGTACACAGTACTCTAGATGTGGTTTCACTTGCTATCATTAACTTCGCATCAAACCTTTCTTGCCTTAGTACTCCATGACTCTTAGAATAAACACAAGTCCTATACCTTTGCCAATTATTTTCTGTAATTGTGTTCTAACTTCCAATTTTCACATACTGGAACTCTGAGATCTTCCATTTAAATAATAGTTTGCTTTTTGTCCCAAGGTGGTTAACTCATAATTTCCTACTGTTTCCACATTTTCAATTTTGAGTACCTGCTTCAAAATTTGTTTTTGAATATCTGTTTACCTACTCCAACCATGTTTGGGCTTCTTTACTTTGAAACCATAATGAGTGTGCAAGGAAGATTCATGATTTGAATCTATGTAACTTTAATATTGTGTACGAATTAATCAATTGTACAATTGCAATTTTTTTTGTTAACATCAAATTTTGATTATGGCTTACACAGCTTCTTGTTTCACTGTTATCAAATTCTTAAACGGACCTTTTGTACAACAAGATGGACTCTTGGCCTCACAATCTATCCATTATGAACTCGCACTTTATCATTTAGCTGCACTGCACCTTTTTAGTAACTTTTGCACTTTATTCTGCATTGTTATTTTACCTTATCCTAACTCAGTGCACTGTGTAATGATTTGATCTGTTTGAACAGTAAGCAAGATGAGCTTTTCACTATTTTGGTAGATGGGACAGTAATTTAGAGAAAGAATGACTTATTTGCTCAATTGTCATATCTTGTCAAACCTGCAACCATACAATGATTGAATAAATTTATGATTTATTCTAAAAATGTATTTTAGAGATTTTACTTAAGGTTCTTGGGTGATTATCTAGTCGTTAATCTAATCTACAGGATTTTGATATATTTTGGTTCCAACTTAAATTTTTGTTTTCTAATGCTTCAAATTTAGAATGATATTCTTGATTTTTTTTGTCCTTTGGTGCGCCAATTAGTATCAATCCTTTTGTTCACTAGATTATTGTTTTTACATTGTAAACATTCTTTGTAGTATTTTCGGCTATTAAAAAAAAGCATAATAGCAATGACAACTCCTGTGCAGCAGCTTTTTCAATCCAATTAGCTGTAGTAAATAACGTGTATTCTAATTCTGTCTATCATAGATTCTGACTCTATATCTTTCAGATTCTCTTTCAGCTTAAGCTTAAAGTGTGGAGTGAGGCTAGGATCTGGAGGTCAGCCATTGTACGACTGCAGGATTGGCAAGATACGACAATTGAGTAATTGAGTCATTCTTTCACTATATTGGTAACAGCCAAGCAAGAGGGGGGAAAAGAGAGAAGAAAATTATCTCTCTTTCAATATTGTTGGGTGTGGAAGTTTGATCATCAAGTGAAATGATGATGAATTTCTAAGACTTATTTTTAAATATCATCGAATGTTAAATACATCCATCGAATGTTAGTAAACCCGTACAGATCATATTCATGTTGCTGGCTCTATCAGTCAAATTAGTTTCACAAATTTCATTTTAGAGATTTTACTTAAGGTTCTTGGGTGGATATCACATGTGATATAGTTAATTTACAGATGCTGATAATTTTGAATCCAATTTAAACTTATGTTTTCTAATGCTTCAAATTTAGAGTGAAATTCTTGATTTTTTTTTGTCCATTGGTACAACAATTAGTATCAGTTCTTTTGTTCACTAGGATATTGTTTTTACACTGTAAACATCCTTTGAAGTATTTTCTGCTATTTTAAAAAAAGCGTAATAGCGGTGATGACATCTATGTGGCAGCTTTTCCATCCTAATTAGCTATAGCAAATAACACATATTCTAATTCTGCCATGGTGTATCTTTCAAGCCTCTACAATTCCTCCTATAAGACCATGAGATCATAAGACATAGGAGCAGAATTAGGCCATTTGGCCCATCATCTGCACAGTCATTTGATCATGGCTGTTTTGTTATCCCTCTCAATCCCATTCTCCTCCCTTCTCTCTGTAACTCTTCCCTTCTCCCCATAACCTTTGATGCCTTTACCAATTAAGAATCTATAAACCTTCACTTTAAATTTTTCCAGTGACTTAGCTCACACAGCCATCTGTGGCGATGACTCCACAGATTCGCCACTCTCTGACTAAAGAAATTTCTCCTCATCTGTCTTCTAATGGGATGTCTTTCTATTCTGAGGCTGTGCCCTCTGGTCCAAGACACTTCCACTGTTGAAAACATCCTTTCTACATCCACTCTATTTAGGCATTTTAATATTTGGTAGGTTTCATTGAGAATCCCACTCATGCTTCTAAACTCCAGCAAATACAGTCCCAGAGCCATCAAATGCCCCTCATAGAGAAACCTTTTCATTCCTGGGATCATTCTTGTACACCTCTTCTGGACTTTCTCCAATGTCTTTGATATGGGCAGAAAACGGCTCACAATTTATATATGGGGCTCAAAACAGTGCACACTATATTATTAATTCCTTGTCCTAATGTTCTAATCATAACATTATAAAATACCTTGATCATACATGTCTTAATCTGTTTATTTTAAATGCACTGAACACAACTGCTTTCTGTGTGATATGCAGGAGGTTGAACAGGAAATCTCCTTCAGGACAGAATGTGGTCTATACTATTCATATTACAAGCAGATGCTTCAAGCCCCAACTATTAACCAAGGTGATTACATGTTCCAAAGCTTTAAATTGTGAATTATATTTTATGGTAGAAATACTAGAATAGCTTTTGCATGTCTACAGCTGCTTCCAGCATATTTCAGATATATTACTGGCACACTGCCAGCAAAATATATGTACTGTACCAGACAAGATCTTTGAGAATATGCAGTTACAATAATAAGATTGATTTTTTTTTTTGTACAAATGGAAGTGTTATTTAAGGGAACAATAATTTTAGTATTACATTTATATTCTTCTGTATTTTTGTAGATATTGCAAAAGATACTGCAATAGTTAATATTTTGACACTATAGTTTAACATTTACAGCATTTGTGATTCTAAATCCCTTTTTCTGGAGGACACAGCTACTAATTTCTGGGTCTAGTGAATGCACAATTTATTTGTGTAATATTGAAACTCAAATAATTGAAAACTGTTCAAAGCAAGTAAGCCTCGTTATTTTCCATTTCTAAACCTCAAAATAGAAGTAGATTTTAAAACTAATTTATTCTTGGTTGTCAACTAGTCAGTAACAACTATTTCTTTAAACCCAGACTTTGAATCTAAGTACAGGTCCACCCCAGGTTGCAGAAGTGTTCCGTTCTGTTTATAACCTGAATAGTTCATATTGGAAGTGCGACTGCAAACCGACTTCCTAGGCAGCAGAAAATGCATGCAGCTCTTCAGCCCCCAGCAAATCCATACTGTCCTCCTCCTAAATACTTGATCAGGTGTGATAGTTTATACAATTGGTGGCAATGTGGAGACGGTCAGAAGCTGAGAAAGAATTGTATTTAGTTCATTAAATAGCTAAGTAAGTTTAAAGAATAGAAGCAGTGTTTTCTCTTTTATTTCAGAATGCCATCATCTATGGTATTTTGTTTGGCAAGTATGTAGAGTGTTTTAACAATTCTAGAATATCTTTTGTGTTGGAAGTAATTCAGAAGATATGTAGCTCAGGTGGTTGATGGTTAGGTTGAGTTGTTCTTCGGTCTTGGCAATTTACTTGCAAACTGATTTTATTCACGTTTATCTTTGGAATCCACTTTTTAATTATGTTGTGCTCTCCTTTGTGAAGGAATTAATGAGCTCTTGTATGACAATAAAACTGAATCTAGGAGGACAATAAACCTCCTTAAACGGATGAACATTTACCAGGAAGTTGTCCTAAGCATTTTATATAGAATTTTATCTCTTCAGGTAAAAATACCAGCTTTTTCAATTATATGAATGTTATTTTATGCTTTACTAGTTTATGTTGTGGTAAAGGGTTCTAAAGAGAGTAATTTACGTCATTTGTTAACAGAATTACTTGGCACCAGTTTTCTTCTACATATACACAGTGTTTGGACTTCAGGCTCTCTATGTTATTTCGCTGTATGTTACCAGTTGGTTATTAAGTGGTACCTGGATATCAGGGGCACTAGGAGCTGTTTGGTACATCCTAAACAGGTAGGCATCAGCACTTTGTGGTGCAAAGAAATTGCATGTTATCTGTGTATTAAAGGGCCAGAACCAAAGGATTACCAGATGTTGATGTCTTGCATGTACCTTTTTTTATGAATTGCAGTGTCCTTTTTGATAAGTTTTTGCTGTCAGATTCTAGATCATGACAGAAATATTTGTTTTCTTTTGGATCCTAGAGAATCAATGTTATTAATACAGTGGATTCCAGTTAATTGAGACACATCGGGACCAGTCCATTTTGGTCTAATTAAGTGGCTGCTCCAATTAGTCAAAGTTTCAATGTAATAGTTAAAAAGATATAAAAAAAAGACAAACTACCATTTAACTCAGTGAGAAACTGTATATTTAAATGAAAAAACAGAATAAAATAGAACACTACTAATACTACTACAGTACTATAAAACTGTATTAATTCCTTACATTTATCAACCAAGGTTTGCTGCCGTTTTTTTGATTGACTGTAAGTGAACAAAATCAGCGCAGACACCTAGTGCAGATAATAGACTGCCTCCATATAATCCTTTTGATGATTACATCCTCTAAATCCTCATTTTTTTTTGTAACATTCAAGATGATTGTCGACGCCTTCAAATTCTTCTTAGTTCCTAACTTGTTGAAGTAGTGAAATCATTTCATTTTCACTCCTGGCCATTTCTGGCATATCCATGTCTGAACGCTTGAAACTGCAGTGAGCAATACATTTCCGAATTGCCTTACTGCTTATTTATCACCAACTATCAGTGACACAAATCACTGCTTTTTGAATACTACCACATGCAACTGACACAGTTTTAAAACTGCTCACTCTAACTATGGCTTAGTATCTTTTAACAGCCACATAAGTGCATGTGACCGACATTAGTTAGAAACCTTGGCAACAATCTCCTGCCCCAGCTAAGTGCATAGTGTCCCAAATAAATTAAGCGAATCCTGGCTATTTTCTCAATTAGTTTTTTGTTCTTTAGGAGTTGTCCCAAATAAGCGGCTGCCCATTTAACTGATGGCCTAATTAACCAGAATCCATTGTATTTCAGTCTATTTGAATTTGCATGTACAATCCAACTGGCTATCAATTTCTTTTAATTTGATCCCATTTTCTTTCATGTATTTAGCACAGTAATATAATTTATGTAGAGAAATTTTCAGGTAATTGTACATATAAAGTGTGATTTCTTTTTATAGAATTGATACAACAAGAGTGGAGTTCACTATTCCTTTGAGGGAGAATTGGTCACTTCCATTTTTTGCGTTGCAAATTATGGCAATTACATATTACCTCAGACCACAGATTAGACCGCTTCAGCAAGTGAGTAAGCAAATACATTATTATAAAATGGGTGACACTTACTCAGTCTGCAGCAATATAATTTAATTGTGGTAATGCTGCTAATGTAATATATAGTACCCAATGGAAATAGAGATTAAAATAGCAAAGACACCTTTTGAGCAGCGCAGCTATAAAGTGAATTCATCTTGATATTGGTTAATGGATCTAAGCAGAATATGCCAGGATCCATATTTCATCTCTCACAACACCAGTCAGTGGTTTACTTGTTACTCAAGTCTTTGTGGAATGATCTCATCAAATGCCATTCAATAGGGAATATCCTATTAAGATTGAAGTGCTTCCATATCATTGATTCTTAAACCAAGGAATTGTGCTTTGTAGTGCCTTTTCCCCTTCAGAATCAAAACTGATTCTGTATCTCTTTTGAATAACGTTTGCTGAAACCAAGCACAGTTTGGGTGACCAGCTTGTGCAAAACCTTGTTTGAACTGCAAGGGTGATCTTGGCCTTCCAGTTGTCTCTAGCCTTAGTTCTCCATCCCATTACTATTCTGAATACTCTGTCTTTGGCTTCATATGTCATTCCAAAGAAATTTTCAGCATAAGCTTGTGAAATAGTGCTTATCTTCTCCTTAGAGGTCATCGGTTTTTGGACTTGGTACTGAATTCAGCAATCACCAACATTTAGCAAGTCTAGCCTTGTACCTCACATTTGCAGAATTCAATCTTTTTTCTGTTTTCTCATGTAGTAATTTCACATTCCCTTTGTGGTTTACTAATTTTTATCTCCCAAATATATCTTTAATTATCAAGTGGTTCTACCACCCCCTGCGTGATTCACTTCTTTTGGTTTACATCCCATCACAGACCACCTCTTCTAATTCCTTTCCTTTCCAAACATCTACAATTTAAAATATTTTAGCTCCACATTTCCTTTCTAATGAAAGGTCATTGACTTAAATGACAGCCGTTCCATTTTGTATAGATGCTGTCTGATATATTGAAAATTTCCATCATATTCTGGGTTTATGTAAGATACTGAGGAGCTAGATGAGGTAGATACTGAGGGTTGTTTCTACAAATGGAGGTATTTCCATATGCTAAAAATGAATTTAAATAAATTCTTCATCAAGGAGAGTTTAAATCTTTGGAATTCTCCACCCTAGAGAGTTGAGAAGACTGAGTCATTCAGTAGATTCAAGGCAAAAATGGATAGTGTTTTTTTTAAAGACATTAGGTTACCAGGAACAGACTTTTAAGTTCAGTCCAAAATCAGATCATCATCATCATTTTATTGACTAGGGGACTGTGCTCAAGGAGCCAAAATGATCTGGCTGATTGTAGAGGTTTGGATGTGTTAACATATTTAAGCATATTAAAGTGAATTTGCATTATGCAAAGATTAATAGTTCTAACTGTGGCACAGCTGCAAACCAAGTATATTGGCTTTATAATTCACTTTGAAATCTGTTCTGTGTAATAATGCCTACAAAATAGAGCAATAAATATAATTATTGAAGTAGAATCTAATGTTATTTAATTGTACTTGTGTAGCATACTGCTGTACTTAGACCATGAAAACTAAGTGTAGGCATATTTCACAAGTAATGCATTTAGGTTATCAGAATCTTCCTTGTTACATGGCAGATTGACTAATGAAGAGAACAGAATTACCTAATGATTGTTATACTGCTGTAGACATTAAAAGCAGATTTATTTCCTAGTTTATGTCATATAATTAACTTTTTTTTCTTTTACTTTAAGCGGCTGTCACTCACTTTGATCATGGCTTCAACATTTCTCTTCTGTATTACCTGGCAATTTAACCAGTTTATCTTATTAATTCAAGCTGTGGCTCTCTTTTCATTGGATTGTTTAGATATGGTGCCAACATCTAAGGTAATATGACATTGTTAACTATGTTCAGCTGCGAGTTGATTTGGAAATGCAATATATAATGGTCTGTGAAATATAATATGAACTCACTAATTTGTCAGATCAGTATTCCAAGATGATTTATTTGAGATGATGAGGTGGTAGTGAATCCTACAATACTGATCTCAGACAGAAATATTCTTGCATTATGTATGGAAATTAAGAGATAATGGGTGTGGATTAATTTTTCAAAGAGGATTACGAAGATTAAGTTGGGTTAATCTTCACTTTAGAGATACAAGAGACTGCAGATGCTAGGATCTGAACCAAAAAAATCATTTTGGGAGGAACTCAGTGAGTCAGGCAGCACCTGTAGAGGGAAATGGATCATCGCTGTTTGGGTCAAGACCCTTCATCTAGGTCGGACAGTGTCTCGAGATGAAGGGTCTCAGTTTAAAATGTCGACTATCCATTTCCCTCCACAGATGTTGCTTGATCTGCTGAGTTCCTCCAAACCCTTAATTTTCTTGGTGATACATTCCAGAAACTGCTGTGAATAAAGAAAATCAAGAATACATTTTCTAAGTTAGAACAGAAGTCAAACAATGGATAAGTAAAGTATGAAAATGAAGTATAATGAATAAAGTAACATCTTTAATAAACACCTTATGTATTGATAAGGCAATCACTATTATCACAAACTCTGTTGGTGACTCTATTTACTGCTTCAAAGGGAACTAACTACCAGCTACAGTGGATGGTGGAAATAAGAAGTTTAATCAATCTCCTCCATGTCAGCATGAAGTAAATCATAAGCAGACTCTGCAACACACACAACTGCTGGAGAAACTCAGCAGGCCAGGAGGTATTTATGGGAGAACCCGTACAGCCGACATTTCAGACCGAGACCCTTTGGCAGGACTGCCTGGCCTTTTGAGTTCTTGCAGCATTTTGTGTGTGTTGCTTGGATTCCGAGCATTTGCAGATTTTCTCTTGTTTATCGTAAGCAAACTATGCCCGTTTTGGTAAGCTCAGACATACAAACTGAAGCATTAAGGTCATTGATTGAACCTCAAATATTGCCAGTTGGAAGAGTGCAAATTCCTGAAAAATTTAGTTTAAGTTTAATTTTGTTTGGGATTTTTATTTGGGATTGAGAATTACAGGTACCCAACACTGATTAAGTGAAGTATGGTAAACTGCTTTTGTTTTTAAAATTCTGTTTGACCCCTCACTACAGTCATAATTACTGTCAATTCCTGTGATGTCTTTGGAGTTTCTTATAGAAATATAGAAAACCCACAGCACAATACAGGCCCTTCAGCCCACAAACCTGTGCTGAACATGTCCTTACCTTAGAAATTACCAAGGGTTACCCATAGCCCTCTATTTTTCTGAGCTCCATGTACCTATCCAGGAGTCTCGTAAAAGACCCTATCGTCTCTGCCTCCACCACCGTCACCAGCAGCCCATTCCACGCTCTCACCACTCTCTGCGTTTTTAAAAAAAATTTCTTCCTGATATCACTGTACCTACTTCCAAGCGGCTTAAAACTGCCCTCTCATGCTAGCCATTCCAGCCCTGGGAAAAAGCCTCTGACTATCCACACGATCAGCTGAAGGAACAATATTTAGAAAATTGTCATCTAAAATAATTAAAACTATTTCCAATTAAAATCATTATGTGGAATCTTAAAAATAATTTTGGGTGATTGGTATTAGTTCTTTACAGTTGACAAACAATCAAAAAGATTATTTTTGTGCATTGTTTTCTGTGTTTCAGTTGGCTTCATTGATACGGCATTTATTTTGTTGCAGGTTACATCATTATACTTTGTACATGTTGTTTCATTGCTTCTGGTGTGGATCCTACAATTTAACAATTCTATGCTCCTGGGCTCACTGGTCCTGAGTTTCATTCTGGCTGCTTTAGTAGTACGGTACTTTCAGGTAAAAATAGAATATTCTTTATCTTTAAAAATAATTGTAATACAAATAATACCATGTAAAAATTCTGTAAAGTCAATTAGGAAATAAAATAAACTATGAAGAGTGTAGTGGGTGAAATCTTTTGCTACAGGAATCATCAGTCCTTGTTAACTGGCACTTCTTTACATTGCAGACAAATTATTACATAGGTACCAGCTGCTTTTTATAAAACTGTTATTGTGCGCAGTCAGCTCTTTCTGAGACTTTTTGACTGCATACATAAAAAGCCTGATATCATTAATGTTAACGTCACATAATTACAGCCTGTACTACTCAAAGTTAGTTGCATCTGTGATAATATGAGCAACGAATAAATGACTATGCAATGAAAAAATTAATATTGCCATTTTTTCCTCTTTTTATAGAGGAATTTAAAATCTGGCACGTTTGCTGTAAGAGTTGTGAAACTATTGCTACATCTGATTGTTATATTCAGCTTAACATTCGTAACAAATAATATAATCAAGGTATGTAAATAGAGCCGTTAAAATCCTTCTTTGTGAAATTTTGATGAATACCTCTGAAATGAGTTATCCATAGATGAACTTAATTCTTTTTGAAAATGTTGAAGAATGTGTCTACTCATTTATTTTGGACCTATATTAAAAAGTATGAGAGTAAACAGACAATGGCAATATTTACACAAGAGAAGTGGTAAAGTGTTTAGTTTTTTTGTAACCCAATTTTCAAATTTCCCATTTTTCATTTGTTAGATGAAATGAAAAACAGGAAGTCTGAGAATCGGGAAATTTTCAGAATTCAGTAAAGAAGCAAGAAATTGACAAGAAAAGAGAAAATTATCTTGCAAGAAGCTTACAAATAAACTCTAAAAGGTCATACAAATATGTAGAGAAAATTAGCAAAGGTTAAAGTGGGTCCCAGTTAGACTGAGGAAGGGGCAATTATACTAGGTAATTAGGAAATGGTAGAGTTTGTCAATTGTTTGTCTTCAGTGAAGAATACACAGAAAATGTTGCAGAAACAATGGAACACCACAGATCTAGAATGAATGAAGAGCTGGAAAAAAATATGATTAACAAAAATAGGATTGGAAAAATTAACAGGACCCTCCCAAACTTCTGAAAGTGCTGGCAACAGGAATTGAAGATGTGTTGGTCATCATCTTTACAGATTCTATAGATTCCAGAATGGTTCTCACAACTGGGAAGGGAACAAACGGAACCCCACTGTTAAGAAAGGAAGGGTGGGGGGGGGAATGGATTGTTAACCTAATGTCTGTAGTGGAATAATAGTAGTAGTTAAACAAAATGAAAGCATATGCATTTGCAGATAATATATTGATGTGAATCGAAGATTAGTTAACAGACAAAAACCAGAGACTAGGAATAAATTATATCAGATGGGGAGCTTGAGGGCAAGTGGCCTGTCACAGGAGACAGTTGACATCAGTGATTTAACTGACAGACCCAAGTTTAAAATAATTCAGATTTGCTGATGATACCACGTTAGGTAGCAGTGTAGGCTGTGAGTTTTATGCAGGGAGGCTTCAGGAAGGGCAAGGTCAGGGAATATAATGTGGAGAAAGAAGTGGAATACTAAAAGGGAATGCAAAGTATTTTTCAAATAGTGAAAGATTACAGGGTATTGATATTCAAAGGGACCTTGCTGATTTTCCATATAAATTGCTGAAATTTACCATTCTGATTCAACCTGCTATTAGGAAGGCAAACTGTATATTGGTCTTTATTTCAAGAAGATGTGACACTTTGAGAAATCATGTAGACATCTATTGAGACATCACATGGAATATCATCTACAGGTCTGGTCTCCCTTCCTAAAGGGGAAGTAATTTAAATAAATGGACTACATCAAAGTTTCACCAGTTTAATTCTGGGATGGCAAACTTGTTTTATGAAGTAACATTTAATACACTCAGTGGCCACTTTATTAGGTACACCTGTACACCTCGTTAATGCAAATATCCTATCAGCCAATCATGCGGTAGCAACTCAGTGCCTTAAAAAAACATGCAGACAAGGTCAAGAGGTTCAGTTGATATTCAAATCAAACATCAGAATGGGGAAGAAATGTGATCTAAGTGAAATCTACCATGGAATGATTATTAGTGCCAGACAAGGGTGCTTTGGGTATCTCAGAAACTGCTGATCTTCTGGAATTGTCAAGCACAACAGTCTCTAGAGTTTACAGACAATGGAGCTACAAAAAAAACAAAATCCAGTAAGCAGCAGTGCCCGATTAATGAGAGAGGTCAGACTGGTTCAAGTTGACAGGAAGGCAACAATAATTCAAGTAACCACGCGTTACAACAGTGGTGAGCAGAAGAGCATCTCTGAACGCACAACACATTGATCCTTGAAGCAGATGGGCTACAGCAGCAGACGACCATGAACACACGGAAATACACTCAGTGGCCACTTTACTAGGTACCTCCTTCGTAAGTGTGAGAGGTGATGTCAGTAAAGCACAAGCACAGGGTTTGACAGGATTGTTTCAGGAAGAACACCTCTTCTGCTTGGGACCCAGTGTAATTCTCTTTCCAAGCGACCCATGGTGGCTTTTTGTTGTGTATATTCAGAATCAGGCTTAATATCACAGGCATATGTTGTGAAATTAGTTGTTCTGCAGCAGCAGTACAGTGCAATATATTGTCGAAAATAGACACATTTTGGAGTATTAAAATAGAATTGATGTTTATGGGCTCATTGAAGGAAGGTTGTTGTAAAGTGGAATGAGTTAATCCTGTTTCTATTTTTTCTAACTGATGAGTAATAAGAGCCCTCATCATAATTTAGTAGATATATTCTGAAATAATCAATGGAGAGCACATTTGCAAATATCTGTACTGTTTAAATATATTTAAAGGGAAAAAGAATATCAGCAGTTTTGTGCAAATTAGTTTGCAGTGATCAGTAATATACTATAGAATTACACAATTTTTTTAAAAAAGTATAGCTTTGGCTGGCAAAAATATTACTGATTTCTTTATTTCACTTTTTCATTCTGTGCGATTTTGGAGCTAACTTTTAAATAAGTGACTTTTGACAAAAACACTAGTAAATATAAACTATTTAAATAAAAATTATAAATTTCTGTTTTGATCTCATGATTGTGTTCCTTTTTGTGGCAGAGAATTTTAGGACTAGAATCCGATGAACATATTTTTAAGTTCCTTAAAGCAAAGTTTGGATTTGGGGCAACAAGGTAAAGTTTTAATTATTTTTTTAATCACAAAACTAAATGCTTGTTGCAGGAAAAACAGTACTGTGCATTGAACAGACCAGTGTATAACTTTTTATGGATTGTACAGATACTGCCTGAAAATAAAATGGCCCAGGAGTTTCCAAAGCCATCCATGCTTCTGCTGACTTGCTCATTGTGTCTGCACTTTAATTAACCTTTCTCGTATGAAAATTCATTTGCTTAGAGCCATGAACGTGATCATTCATGATCTTGAAAGCCAACTAAGCCATTCCCTGTCAACACATACAAAATGCAGGAGGAGCTCAGCAGGCCAGGCTATATCGATGGAAAAGAGTAAACAGTCGATGTTTCGGGCCGAGACCCTTCATCAGGACTGGAAAGGAATGGTGAAGGAGTCAGATTAAGAAGCTGGTTGGAAGGGAGGAAGACGTACAAGGTAGCAGGTGACAGATGAAACCAGGAGAAGGGGAGGGGGTGAAGTAAAGAGCTGGGAAGTTGATTGATGAAAGAGGTAAAGGCTGGAAAAGAGGGAATTGTGGAAGAAAGGGGAGGGGAGGAGTACCAGAGGGAGGTGATGGGCAGGTAAAGAGATGGGTTAGAGAGGGTAACAGGAAATGGGGAATAGTAAAGGGGATGTGCAATTACCAGAAGTTCAAGAAACTGATGTTCATGCCATCAAATTGGAGGCTACCTAGATGGAACATAAAGTGTTTCTCCTCCAACCTGAGTGTAACCTCATCATGGCAGTAGAGGAGGCCATGGACTGACATGCCAGAATGGGAATAGGAAGTAGAATTGCAATGGGTGGCCACTGGGAGATCCCGCTTTTTGTAGAAGGTGAAGCGGTCTCACCGACATACAGGAGGCCTCTTGTATATCAGTAAGACCCGACGTGGATTGGAGCCTCCTGTTTATCAGTAAGACCCGACGTGGATTGGAGCCTCCTGTATATCAGTAAGACACGACGTGGATTGGAGCCTCCTGTATATCAGTAAGACCGGACGTGGATTGGGGCCTCCTGTATATCAGTAAGACCCGGCGTGGATTGGGGCCTCCTGTATATCTGTAAGACCGGACGTGGATTGGAGCCTCCTGTATATCAGTAAGACCCGACGTGGATTGGAGCCTCCTGTATATCAGTAAGACCGGATGTGGATTGGAGCCTCCTGTATATCAGTAAGACCCGACGTGGATTGGAGCCTCCTGTATATCAGTAAGACTCGACGTGGATTGGAGCCTCCTGTATATTGGTGAGACCCAATGTAGATTGAGGCCACTCTTAAGGTTGGAGGATCAACACCTTATATTCTGTCTGGGTAGCCCCCAAACTGTAGGCATGAACATTGATCTCTCAAACTTCCAGTAATTAGATAGGTACATGGAGCCTAGAAAAATAGAGGACTATGCTATAGGGATAGTCTAGGCAGCTTCTAGAGTAGGTTACATGGTTGGCACAACATTGTAAGCCAAAAGGCCTGTAATGTGCTTTAGATTTTCTATGGTTTTTTGTTCTAATTGAACCCCCCCCCCATTTCACATTTCTGTTTTCCTCTCTCACCTTATCTCCTTACCTGCCTATCCCCTCCCTCTGGTGCTCCTCCTCCTTCCCTTTCTTCCATGGCCTCTCCTATCAGATTTCCCCTTCTCCAGCCCTTATTTCTTTCATTAATCAACTTCCCAGCTCTTTACTTCACTCCCTTGCCCTCTCCCAGTTTCACCTATCACCTTCCATCTTGTACTTCCTCCCCTTCCCTCACCTTCTTAGTCTGACTCCTTCCCCCTTCCGTTCCAGCAGTCCTGATGAAGGGTCTCGGCCCGAAACAACTGTTTGCTCTTTTCCGTAGATGCTGCCTGGCCTGCTGAGTTCCTCCAGCATTTTGTGTGTGTTGCAGATTTTCTTGTGTTTGTAAGCCTTTCCATGGCTTGGCTGTGTATTGAATGCTGATACTTGAAAGGTTTTGAATGTTGCTGACATTCATTAATATTTACAAGCATTCAAAAATGAATAAATTCAAGAATTTTTTAAAACTTTAATAAATTAGAAATATAAACATGTAAAGTTACAAATATATTAGTGACTTATTACTGTACTTAATCTTAGTCCTTCCCAGTATGTCGTCTCCATTAAAATCAGTATGTATGTCTTTCCAACATCAGATCTAATCCAGTGCAGGGTTTAGTGTTAGCATTAGAAGCCACAGAAATCCAGTGACAAGTGTATACTCAAAAGACAATGGTGAGCAGCTGTCAGAAGGTTTGAGATTTCCAAGTGGATGCCCATGTAGAAATCTCAAACTTGTTGACTCTTGTAGTGAGATTCAACATGGAACTGCTGGCAATTTTCATGAAATCTGGATGAATTATAGTTGTTTACCCTCACATGCTTGACCTTCATAACTAAGTGAGAACTATTTTGTTTAATAGATCAGGCAGCATGCATGGAAAGGAATAAACATTCAACATTTCAAGCCAAAACCCTTCATCAAGTCTTGTCCCATAGCGTCACTTGTTTATTCCTTTCCATGGGTTCTGCTTGACCTGCTGAGTTCCTCCAACATTTTGCTACGTAACTCTGGATTTCCAGCATCGGTGGAATCTCTTGTGTTTATTCTGTTTAATAAGTATTTGCTTGTAAGTAGTCCCAGAATTATTTCAGACCAGAAAGAGGCCTTTCAACTCCATATGTTCTCTATAGAGCAACTCAGTTACTGTCCATGATTTCCCTGTTACACTGCAATTTTTTTTTCCAATTTTCTCTGAAAACCTTGATTGATTTTCTGTTTCTGCCATCCTTACAGTTTGTCTGAGCTTGTGGCTACTCCCTACAATGAAAAAATACTTGCTGCATTTGCTCGTCTGCTTTTGTCTCATCACTTTGAATCCATGTCCCTCCCTGGGCCCGTTAGTCATCAGCTAATAAGAATTTCACTTGCTAAGCCAGTCATCGTATTGTACCCACCCATTAAAACTTCAGTTTTACATAAAAGTTGCTGGTGAACACAGCAGGCCAGGCAGCATCTCTAGGAAGAGGTGCAGTTGACGTTTCAGGCCGAAACCTTTCGTCAGGACTGCACCTCTTCCTAGAGATGCTGCCTGGCCTGCTGCATTCACCAGCAACTTTTATGTGTGTTGCTTGAATTTCCAGCATCTGCAGAATTCCTGTTGTTTGCATTTTTAAAAAAAACTTCAGTTTTTTTTTCCAAAGAGTAGAACTTCTTCACTCTATCCTCATTAGATGAAGTCTCTGGAACCATCGTAGTTAATTTTTTGTGCCTTCTCTGAACTGTTCACTTTTTTTCTGAAAGTGTGATAGTGGATGAACTTTAATTGTGTCTTAAACAGTGTTTTATAAAGTTTCAAATTAGTCTCCATTTTTTTGGTATTCATAATCCCATATTCTTTATCAATTATTTTCTTAACATGTTCTTCAATTTGGAACAACTGTTCATGTATACACCCAGGCCTTTCACACTACAAGCCCTTGAGAACTGTGCCATATAGTGTCTGTTGTCAGCCTTGTCTTTTTCCCAATTATATTACTTTAGTCTGTATTAAATTACCTACACAAAGTGCTGGCTTTTCTATAGATTTTCTGACATGCCTTCTCACCTTTTACCATTCTTTCAAATTTGATGCTGTCCACGGGTCCATTGCGTATACCATCCTCTAGCAAGGTCCTATGGCAAGATAAAAGTATAGAATCTCATTGCAGAAAAACAGACCATTCGGATTATCAAACCTGCATTGTACTTGGAAAGAGCCATTGCTCATCAGCCCACAACCATCTCTTCCCTAATAACCCAGCAAGTAATCTTCATATATTTTGTGTCCAATTGTTTTTAAGCATCCCTATAAATTTAAGTCTCCCACCCTTTGCAGTTAAATGCTTTCCAAGTAACAGCAAATTTCTGTTTAAAGAAATTGCATCTCATTTCCCCTGTGGTGTCAATTTTAATGCCAATAGAATTAGTTTATACTACTTACTAAAGCTGCTCATAGTTTTGACTTTAACTGTTTCTGAACTTGGATATGCTTAGATTGTTCTTCTAATTTGTCCACATATCAGAACATCCACACACCAGTTATTTCTTCTAAATATCTTCTTAATCCCTTTTACTGAGGATAGAGCTGGTACTTTGTAGGAGTTTGATACTGATCCGTTGCAAAGGGTAACTTCAGACCTCTCACCATGGTGAAGCTGTGAGCATGGACAGCTCACCACTGGCAGGAAATTCTAGGCTCATTGTACTTGGTTTTAATAGTCCTACATGTGAAAATAATTCAGACTTTTGTTTAGTTATTATTCTTATGATTACTTTAAATTAATAATCCCATTACCCATTTACCGCTCAATAAAATTATTTCTTACCAAAAAACTTAATGTTGATATGTCATATTACCGCATTAATATATACTATTAGCACATTATCTTTTAATTCTTAGTTAACTTGTATTTATTTCAGCTTCTTATTCCTAACTGCAACATGAATTCTCTGTAGCATTCTACCACCTTCTATATGCCCCTACATCTCTTCCAAATCAGAGTACATGTAAACGACTCTCTATGCTCCAAGTATAGATAAGTTATTGTTATATGCACCCTTGCTGTGTATTGCTGAACAGAGGGCAGAGAAATATTTGGGTGAGGTCAGGAGTTGAGAATGAAGGACAGAGGACCATTGGAAAAGATGGGGGTTGGGGCATTGCTTTTCAGTACAGGAAAGGAAACAGGACCAAGCACAGAATGAAGGGTTTGAGGCAAGATTAGGAGCTGAAGAGATCACTGAAGAAAAAGAAATAGAGACTGGGAGACTCTAAGGTGAGAAGGGTTAGGGGAGCTTGTGGCAGGCAAGAGGCGGTAAGCAAAGACATCCATGCCAGGGCCCACCTAAATGTACATTCAATCCCCTAGTGTAGCAAACAGTGTCTGCCACTGAAGGAAGATCTTGCCCTGTAGCATTGACAAGGTAGCTAGTGTTTTATTGTTGCTTCATGTTTAAATAAATCGCACCTTTGTGATTTGCACACCTTAACACAAATTTTGGGACATGAAACATCAGGACTCTTGTGAACAACTCCAACAGGACAGGTCTGAACAGCATTCAGCTCTCACACACAAAATGCTGGAGGAACTCAGCAGGCCAGGCAGCATCTATGGAAAAAAAGTACAGTCAATGTACTTTTTTTTTACAGCAATTTGTGCATGTTGCTCGGATTTCCGGCATCTGCAGATTTTCTACTGTTTGTGAGCGTTCAGCTATAATGGTCTGGGAACTCAGATGCTTTGAACTACCATCCCAAGGTAGTGATATCAATGTCAAGGAACCAGGCAATGGGTACACCTTCTGAAAGGGAAATACCATTTTCATGGAGGTCAGGAATGACCTGATCTGGCATCTCAGTAACTTCCCTGGTATAGGTATACTTCTCATGACTTTCCAGCTCCCTCTGTGTTGAGCCAGCATTTCTCAGTCATAGCTGCTTTTACCTTTGGAAGTTACAGATGAGGCCAAGAAAAACTTCTACTCTAACCTTGGAGAAAAAAAACTGGCCCACATTGCAGAGGCAGGCACTGTTCTTTCCGGATGACTTTAATGCCAGGCCAGAAGTGATGCAATCCTCTGACAAGGCATATTGACAAGAGATGTGTAGGGAAAGTTAATTATACTGGTGCTTTCCTCCTGGTGGAATGTTTGGAGGATTGGTTTGTCATAAACAACACTATTTTCCCAGATAGATGTGCACAACCTCGTGCTAATACTCTTACACCAGAAACTAGAACCTGTCAGATTTTATCATAACCTGAAATGAGACCACAAGGATGGTCATATCATCTGCACGATAATGGTTATAATTAACTATTGGACTGACTTTCATCTATCCCCTCTGTTAAGGTAATCAACATGATCTAAACAAAAGCATTGCTTCAAGGAAGTCAGCATTGAAGCCCCTGGTATAAGAATGCCCTATTTAGTTGCTCATGAGAACCCGACTATTGTCAACAACCAGGAGCCACAGTATATCCACAGTGTCTGGACTATGCTGAAGCCCATCATAATTCTCACTTATGAAAAGGCTCTTAGCTTCCCTACCCGGAAACACTAGGACTGGTTTGATGAGAATGATTAGGAGATTCAGAAGCTAATAAACCTTCTTGGCTTAGAAACTCAACTATGCCCAAAGGGAAGCAATTCTACAGGCAATTGAAAGCCAAAGTCCAACCAGAAAACTGACCAAAACAAAGGTAGAATAAATACAGGTGGTCCAGCTGTTATCTGAAAGCCATATTTTTCTGTGCTGTTACAGCCATCTATGGACTAAGCACCTAACAGTTCACCCCACTGAGAATTTCGGAGAAAAGGAGAATTTTTTAGTGTAGCATTGGGATCTTCAGATCTATTCATCCAATACGTGCAAGAATTTAATATAAATGTCGCAAACTAACTGCCCACCAGCCTGTTCCATCAGGTACCTTCCACCTTGCCTTTGTCAGAATATACACCTTATCAGTCTTGTCAGAACATACAGAAATACAGTAAAAGCAAATTAATTATTTCTCCAAACCTCAGATTATTTTGGTTTTATCACATGATATGAATACATCAATACAAGATCACTCTAAGATCAGTTATCTTTTCTCAAAAGCACAGTAGAAATTCTTAAGCTTATCAATACTTGAGCACCTAGAAGCAGGCACTAATGAGGCATCACCCTTGATGTCTGCATCCAATAATGACACAGAGAGATTTGGTTGGAGTTAGAGATCACGGTTTTAAGAATTTTACCAAGTCCTGTTTCAAATATTTGATGACAAAATAAGGAAATCCTAAGGAATGGCTTTAAAAAAATATGTAATGTGGAGCACAAAAATATTTAGAATCTTTTTTACTCTCTTCTTGGCCTTTTCAACTTTAACTCCCATCTTTATGTATCTATATATTTGTTAGCTCAATGTGTTCTTCCAGTCACAATCCTACTCATTTGGAGAACATATTGGCTATTTTTCTGTATCGAACTGCTTCAGTCTATCTATGTACTTATTTAGCTTGCCATTGCCCTACATTAGTTTTCTGTTATTCTCCTTCCAAGTAAGTTGTCAATTCCTTTATTCATTTAAATCAAATGCCTCTGTCGGCCTGTGGAAATAGGAAAATGCATTCATCTATCTGAGTTTATAAGCATCTGAGATGTTTATAATCAATCTCCCAAGGATACCAAACCACTCGCTTTATCTTATAGTTGGAGTACTGTACACAGCTCTGTCCATCAAGCTAAAATATGTCTGGAAACTTGGACTATTCAGGGCCCAAACAGTTCTTCCAGGTGAGATGACACTTCACCTGTGAACCTGTTAGGGGCATATACTGTGTCCAGTGCTCCCGATGTAGCCTCCTGTATATTGATGAGACCCGACATAGATTGAGAGACTGCTTCACCGAGTACCTACACTCCGTCCACCAGAAAAAGCGGGATCTCCCAGTGGCCACCCATTCCACTTCCACTTCCCATTCCCATTCCAATACGTCTATCCATTGCCTCCTCTACTTTCATGATGAGACTACACTTAGGTTGGAGGAACAACACTTTATATTCCGTCTGGGTGGCCTTCACCCTGATGGCATGAACATTGATTTCTCAAACTTCCAGTAATGCCCCCTTCTCCTTTAGCATTCCCCATCCCCTTTTCTCTCTCTCACCTTATCTACTTGTCCACCCATCGCCTCCCTCTGGTGCTCTTCCCCCCTTTACATTCTTCCATGGCCTTCTGTCCTCTTCTATCAGACACTCCCTTCTCCAGCCCTGTATCTCTTTCACCAATCAACTTCTCAGCTCTTTACTTCATCCCACCCCATTCAGGTTTCACCTGTCACCTTGTGTTTTCTCTCCCCTCCCCCTCCTTTTAAATCTGCTCCTCAGCTTTTTTTCTCCAGTCTTGCCGAAGGTTCTCGGCCTGAAACATCGACTGTACTCTTTTCCAGAGATGCTGACTGGCCTGCTGAGTTCCTCCAGTATTTTGTGTGTGTTGCTAAGCTGAAATATGTCTGTTGTTGTACTAGAGGGAATGATGCAGAGGAGAATCACCAGGATTTTGCCAGGAATTAAATGTTGCAGTTACAAGGAGAGATTGGATAGTCTCTGGATTTGCTTTCCATGGAGCAGAAGAGGCTGAGGGATTTACAACATTGAGGGGCACGGACAGGATGCTTTCTCCATAGCTGAGTTTAAAAAACAGAGGGAGAGAGCAGGCACAAAAAGTTTAGAGGGGATCTGAGAAAAGGTTTTAACACCTGGAGTGTGGTTAGATTCTCAGATGCACTGTCTGTGTGGATGATGGAATGCGTACACTCATAACATCTAAGTAGTATCCAGGCGAGCACTTGAATCTCCCAGACATGACAAGTTATGGACTAGTAAATGGGAGTAGTGTAGATAAGTATTTGGCTTCTGTTCTGTGCTGTATGACTGCAGGATCTCCGCCCTTAGTTTTCTGAACTGGTTGATCACATGGCTGCATTACCTTCAAAATTATGTTCTTTTGTTTTCTAACAAGTCTTGATTAGTTTCAATTTCCTTTACATTCCTATTATTTTTATAATCTGTAATTTCTCTTTATTCTTGCTATATAGACTTTAAATGACTGCATCATTAATTTTTTTTCATACATATATAGAAGTATCTATCATGTAGACTATTTGCTATATAGAAGTACCTATCACATTTGCTATTATGGTAGTGAACTACAGTATAAAAGTTCCATTTCGTTAAGGGGCCTCTTTTGTTCTTTGTTTAGGTCAATGAAAGGGAAGCTTGGGCATTTTAAGTGCACTGTACATTTATAGCTGTTAGCTCTTCAGAAGTTCAGGTTCCTTTCTCATGGTATCACCAGTATTGCAATTAAACTTCTAACATTAAAACAATTTTCTATTTTGCATTGCATTGCAAATGACTACCAGCATAATTATATTTTTTAATCATGATTGTAAAGTCATAAGCTATACAACATTGAAATTGTCCCTTTGGTCCTACTTGTCCATGCCAACCAAGGTGCCTTCCCGAGCTAGTCCTATTTGCTTCCCTCAAAACCAGGGGTATCAAATCCTTTTGAGAACATATGCCCAAGTTGGCAATAATCCTCTAAAAATTTTTCACATATCATGGTAATTTTGAGCAGAGATTATCATCGATTAATGATTTATTAACAATAATTATGGCCCTTTTAAAAGGAAAAAGGATGATTTTTGTTGCTTATTTACATGTTTTCATTGTTTTACTATTAATAAAAATATAACAATTGAAATAAATGAAGCATTTTAGAAAACCTATTCAAAAATTAATATTTATCTTTTAAAGAGACATTTGAAAAGTAACATTTCTAAATATATTCTCATACATCATATATAACATAAGAAATGTGAATATGAGATCGTAAGTTTTGCTGCATATTCATAAAAGATCAACAAAAGGAAAATAAACTTTTAAGTGAGACTTCTGTTGCATGCAAACCAGCATTAGATATTTCCTGTGGAAAAAATCTCACTGCTCTTGGCTTGTGAAAAATCATGTGCTGCTTCATTTGGCAGTAAAGACGATCATTATGTGTTTTTTATTATGGGTGGAGTTTAGAGTCGAGGCTGCCATGCGCCAAAGCATGCTGTGTGCCCAGCAGCATTTTTGCACATGCCATAGGCTTGCCATCTCTGTTCTGTCTTTTTTATCAATGTATCCATCCAAATATCTTTCAAACATTCGAATTGTATAGTATTGCATTTGCAAATTAAATGACTACTGAGGTTGAAAACTATCACAATCATTGTATGTATAGATGGCATCTCAGAGTTTTAAGTGAGCATTTGGAGAAGGTTCTACATTTCAGTTGAATGTTATATTTGCTAAGATTCACTGAATCTAATTAGTGCCAAGTTTGTAGTAATTAAGTTAGTAGTTAATCTTATGCAAGATTAAAGTAACCAGATCAGCATGAGTACTCTAAAATTAAGCATTTCAGCACCTCATATTGTATATATAATAACAGATATGTTTAATTACATATCTCTTTTTTTTGCTTAATCTTTAGGGATTTTGATGCTAAATTATACCTATGTGAAGAAGCCTTTGGCCTCCTGCCTCATGATACCTTCCAAAGACTTTTGAACACATTGATTTTGCCTTCATATCTTTTAGTTTTAGTTATTACAATGATCGTCGCTCTAATTGTTGCTATTCGGAATCTCAGGTATGTTAAAAATGTCAATAATTAAAATGAGGGTGATTAGAAGAGGATGATTTTTGAGATGTACTGACAATTTGATAGATTTGCATAGATTTGAATTTAGTTTTAAGTGGATGCATTGTCATGGGGACAAATAGAATCTTTGATCAGACTCTATCACAGAGTGATCATCTGTCAAATCTACTTTTGAATATTTGTTATAGATTGTGCCTGGGGTCAGAGCTGTTAATTTGTATGCAAGTGTGTTAATTGGCTGCTGTAATTCGTCCCCACTCTGGTTGGTTGCAGAGGAATTAGGGAAAATTAATGGGTATCTGAGAATAAGTTACAGTGAGGACTGCTCCTGATGGGAATGGTTTGAGAATCAATACAGACGTAAGGGTCTGAACTGCTTCCTTCCATGTTGTAAGAAAGTACTAGATATTGGAAGCATGAGAAAGAAAACCAGATTCTTTTCAAAGTCCATTTTTTAATATATTTTGGGCAAAACAATGAAGTCATTTAAATGTAAAACACTACCAGTGCTCAAAGTCTCAAATGGAACAAAATAAAAATGCTGGAAGTACTTGTCAGGTTGGACAGCATTTGTGAAAGAGAGGCAGAGTTATTGTGGGATGGAAGGTTATCAAATTGAAATGTTAACTCTGTTTCTCTCTCCACAGATGCTGCCTGACCTGCTGAATATTTATAGTATTTTTTTGTTTCATATCAGATTTTTAAAGACTTTTTTCATTTTATAAAGATCTAGTGAAATGTGAGAATATTTGATGGAGGGAACAGATAATGCAGTAAGGCCTTGGAAAATAAAAAAATTGGTGAGATTGGATCTGGGTGCAAAGAATGAAGGAGGAGGTAAATAAAGTAGCTGACTGTGTGTACAAGCAATTAAAACTATTTTAAAGCTAAATTTAAACAACTAATAAATCTAAAACATGAACTCAGAAACATGCAGTGAATTATTTCTCCTGGAAAGTGTGAATTTTGAGCAACAGGTGGTGACTTGAAAAAATAATTTTATCCTAGATGAAACCAACTCACTTCGTGCAAACTTAAACGTGAGAAAAAATAGAATAATCTTTAAACATTAGAGAGGAGGATGTGTTCTTTTCTTTTGAGAATTTAAGAGAGATTTTTACAGATGGGGACAAGATGTAGGGGGAAAAGAAAGGGACCACCTGAGAGATGAGGAAAAACAATAAAAAGGTCCTTTATTATTTAACTTGGCCTTAGAACCCTTTGCTATTGCTCTTGGAGATTCTAATACTGTTCAGGGTATTAAGAGAAGGGGGACAAAATACACAAGGTTTCGTTATATGCAGATGAACTGTTAGTTTATATTCCAGATCCTAGGAAATCTATTCCTTCTATGTTATCTATATTTTCTGAATTCAGTAGTTTTTCTGCGTATAAATTAAATTTACATAAAAGTGAATTATTTCCTATTAATAATTACTCGGATCCAAATCGTCAAGTACCTTTTAGTATTGCTAAAAATTACTTTACCTATCTTGGTATTAAAATTACTAAAAATTTCAAGGATCTCTATAAATATAATTTTTTTCCATTAATTGACTATACCAAACAAATGCTTTCTAAATGGTCGCCTATGACGTTATCATTATAGGTCGAATTAATGCTATTAAAATGATAGTTTTACCGAAATTCTTATATTTATTTCAGGCAGTTCCTTCCTTTGTTCCCAAAAAGTTTTTTGACAGAATAGATTCTATAATCTTATCTTATATTTGCAACAATAAAAATCCTAGATTGAGTAAACCCTTATTGCAGAAATTAAAAAAGGATGGTGATATGGCTGTGCCAAATTTTAGAATGTACTATTGAGCAATTAATATTCGATATATTACTTTTTGGATTCACTATTCACATATACATGAATGTCCTTCATGGTTGGAATTGGAGGAAAACTCGGTGAAAGGATTCTCTTTGGCCTCTTTACTGGGAGCTCCTCTTCCTTTTTTGTTTTCTAGGATTAGTAGACAAGATTTTAATCCCATTATTAAACATACATTAAGAATTTGCTAACAGTCACAACGCACTGGAGGAACTCAGCAAGTCAGGCAGCATCTGTGGAAATGATCAGTCAACGTTTTGGGCCGGAACCCCTCGTCAGGACTGTAGAGGGAAGGGGCAGAGGCCCTATAAAGAACGTAGGGGGAGGGTGGGAAGGAGAAGGCTGGTAGGTGCCAGGTGAAAAACCAGTAAGAGGAAAGATAAGGGGTCGGGGAGGGGATGGGCAGGAAAGGTGAAGAAGGAATAAGGGAAAGCACAATAGGTAGTGGAAGGAGGTGGAACCATGAGGGAGGTGATAGGCAGCTGGGGGAGGGGGCAGACAGGGAACAGTCCTTCCAGGTGAGGCAACACTTCACTTGTGAGTCTGTTGGGGTCAGCTGTTTGCATCCAGTGCTCCTGGTGCGGCCTCCTCCACATCGGTGAAACTCAACACAGATTGGGGGACCGCTTAGTCAAGCACCTCCACTCCATCCGCCACAATAGACGGGATCTCCCGGTTGCCACCCACTTCAACTCTGCTTCATATTCCCCTTTGAATATGTCCATACATGGCCTGCTCTACTGCCATAATGAGGCTAAACTCAGGTTGGAGGAGCAACACCTCATATACCATCTGGATAGTCTCCAGTCCCTTGGTATGAACATTGAATTCTCCAACTTCCGGTAATTCCCTCCCCCTCTCTTCCCCCATCCCTGTTACCTTCTGCCCCCTCCCCCAGCTGCCTATCACCTCCCTCATGGTTCCGCCTCCTTCCACTACCTGTTGTGCTTTCCCCATTCCTCCTTCACCTTTCCTGCCCATCCCCTCCCTGCTTCCCCTCCCCCACCCCTTTATCTTTCCCCTTACTGGTTTTTCACCTGGCACATACCAGCCTTCTCCTTCCCACCCTCCCTCAACCTCCTTTATAGGGCCTCTGCCCCTTCCCTCTTCAGTCCCGACAAAGGGTTCTGGCCCGAAAAGTTGACTGATCGTTTCCACGGATGCTACCCAACCTGCTGAGTTCCTCCAGCGTGTTGTGAGTGTTGCTTTGACCCCAGCATCTGCAGATTATTTGGTGATTAAGAACTTGGTCAGTTTCGTAGATTTTTTGAGTTAAATAATTTTATCCTTTCTAGTAATATCCATCTCATTTATTTTTTTAAACTATCAATTTTGGATAAGGCCTTTTTAATTTGGAAAACCAAGGGAATAATAACTTTTTCAGATTCGTTTTTAGGGGACTGTTTAATGTCTTTTTTTCAGTTAGTGGATAAATATGATTTATCTAATTTACACTTTTTTAGATATTTACAAATTAGGAATTTTTTACGTGGTTTGTTGCCAAATTACCCTTCTGCTTATCCACCTAATATAGTGGATGCTCTCTTTCAGTTTAAACCATTTCAAAAAGGGTTGATAGCTATAACCTATAAACGGTTATTGAACTCACAAATGATATCTAATGATAAAATTAAACGTGCTTGGGAATTGGAATTGCAAGAGTCATTTTCAGATAGTCAATGGAGTAAAATTTTTCATTTGGTTAATAACTCATCTATTTGTGCCCATCATTCCTTGATACAGTTCAAGGTAGTGCATCCGGCCCATATGTCAAAGGATAAACTAGCGCGAATTTTTTCCAATATCAATCCTATTTGTGACAGATGTAATATTGAGGTGGCCACTTTAACTCATGTATTGATCTTGTATAAAGCTAGATAACTTTTGGAGAGATGTTTTTAAAATGCTATCAAAAGTCTTGGATCTGGATCTACAACCTAATTTCCTTACAGCAATTTATGGGATTATCCCATCGGAAGCAGGAAACATTCCTGTTTCCGCTCAACGTGTGATAGCCTTTTCGACTTTATTGGCTAGCAGAGCCATTTTATTGAAGTGGAAGGACTCTAATCTACCTCCATTATGTCCTGTTTAAGTTTAGAGAAAATAAGAAGTCGGACATTTGATACATCCTTTAAATTTAAGCAAATGTGGTGACCTTTTATTCAATATTTTCATTTAATTTGATTTATTACTCTTCCAATTTTTTTTCAAAGTTTTAGATTTGATCAGAAAGTCTTTTTTGGTTGTATCCTCAAAATGGACTGCCCAGTCCCTTTTTTTTGTTTCATTTTTTATGTAGTGTAGTGGTTTTTTTTTCCTTTATTTAAAATTCAAAGTTTTTTTCTTTCTTCTTCATGAACTGATAAGAGGAGAATTGCTGTTTTCTTTTTTTATTATATATTTTATACTAGTTTAACAATATGTATGATTTTGATAATGTCTATCTTAATCTCGGTTTGTATTGTTATTGATAATATATTTGAGATAATTCTCCTCTTGTTTGTATTTATGTTCCTTTTAAAACAATAATAATAAGATTAATAAAGAAAGAAAAAGGTAAAAATGTTAGTATCCATAATTTATGGCTATACCCTAGGCTTTCAGCAAGGAAAATTAAGGCTTTTGGAAAGAATATTAAATAAAGATCAACAGCAGAACAAACAGCTGAGATTAGGTGAATTTATGTTGTGTGATGAGGTGAAAATCTGATTTTTTAAATTTTTGCATCATCCCTTAACAACAAAGGGATTTATTGGGAAATTGCTTAATTGAAGATGAATTAATTAATCTCTCATTCCGCTTGAATTTCAGAGCAGGTGCCAACCTGTTATCTTCTATTATCACCAAATTCAAGTGATTATTTTCCCTCTTATCTCTTGAGAACTTCTGAATAAGGTTCCAGTCCCGTGTTGACCAGCAGGAACTGATGGACATATTCTTGTGTGCATATTTTCATAGCTCAGTATCTTTTTGTATTGAAAATAGTGTCAAATCAATATGTTGTTAGCTGTATCAGGGGTAAAAAAGAGCTGAGTTTCCATAAGTTGACTTTAAACTTCTGTGAGTTGGACGTTTGCACTTCCCTAGTCCAGAAACACAGATCTCATACAGTTGGTGTCCAAGGACCCTCAAGTCTCATTGCACTTCCTCCTTTCCAAATCAATACCATTGGCAATGGGATTAAAATTTTTACTTCAGGGGAATGCTAGAAAGATTTTTGAAATCAATTTTTTGGATTGAACAGTCTTTTTCAATCCTTTGCTTCACCATTTTTCTGCACTTATCTATATTCGTTCATTACCGTAGTGAACTTTATGGAATATTTATATTGTACCACATTGTGTTCAGTTATTTTGAACTTCATTGATATATGCTGAACAAATCTTTTGATTTTTAATATGAAGATATTGTCAATTTACAATGAATTATCAATATTTTGAGATCTTCAAATTAGAATGCTTAATAAAAAAACTTCACTTGTAGTTAATTATTTTTTCTCTCTCCAGCTGCAATAGCTGTTCCAGTCTATCCCAGAGTCCGACAGTTAAAGAAGAGAACATGATGCTGCTCAGACCAGACATGGCCTACAATCTAATACATAATGTGTTATTTGGTCTGCTGGCTTTGAGTACAATGAGGTAATCCATTACACTACTAGGTCCATTGTGCTTCCACAAAGAACATGAACAATATTTTTGCTGAAGGTTGATACTGTACATGTAAACTATTAGAATACTGTTGAGAAAATGTTTTTTTTTAATTGGCTTGATCCTTCAGTCCAAGCATAAATGAAATCCCAAATTAAAATAACACACATCAAAGTTGCTGGTGAACGCAGCAGGCCAGGCAGCATCTGTAGGAAGAGGTGCAGTCAACGTTTCAGGCCGAGACCCATCGTCAGGACTAACTGAAGGAAGAGTTAGTAAGAGATTTGAAAGTTGGAGGGGGAGGGGGAGATCCAAAATGATAGGAGAAGACAGGAGGGGGAGGGATAGAGCCAAGAGCTGGACAGGTGATAGGCAAAAGGGATACGAGAGGATCATGGGACAGGAGGTCCGGGAAGAAAGATAGGGGGCGGGGGGGGGGACCAGAGGATGGGCAAGAGGTATATTCAGAGGGACAGAGGGAGAAAAAGGAGAGTGAGAGAAAGAATGTGTGCATAAAAATGAGTAACAGATGGGGTACGAGGGGGAGGTGGGGCCTTAGCGGAAGTTAGAGAAGTCGATGGCCTCTTGCCCATCCTCTGGGTCCCCCCCCCGCCTTGTCTTACTTCCCGAACCTCCTGTCCCATGATCCTTTCGTATCCCTTTTGCCAATCACCTGTCCAGCTCTCGGCTCCATCCCTCCCCCTCCTGTCTTCTCCTATCATTTTGGATCTCCCCCTCCAACTTTCAAATCCCTTACTCACTCTTCCTTCAGTTAGTCCTGACAAAGGGTCTCGGCCTGAAACGTCGACTGCACCTCTTCCTACAGATGCTGCCTGGCCTGCTGCGTTCACCAGCAACTTTGATGTGTGTTGCTTGAATTTCCAGCATCTGCAGAATTCCTGTTGTTTGCGCCCAAATTAAAATATAATGTTCTAAGTTTTGTAATATAAGTGGAAGACGAGTCCATTACATTTATTAAATTTCATGTGTTATTGTGTGGCCATTAGATTCACATCCTCCACCTATCATCTGAATGTGGACATCAGTTTCTCTCATCACCAAAGGCAACTTGGTTTCAATTTGCAGATACTGACTTTAATACGTGTTCTGTCATATCATCTTCTCCTGTCCTATTTATTATTGTCTACTTTCATTCTTTCAGGTTTTACATGATACTGGAAACTTCAAGAAGTATTTCATGTTTCTTTTCTATCGCTTTTCACTCTTCATTAATTAATTCTTCCCCAATTCTCCTCCTACCTTCAGAATAAACATTGATCATACCTACTCTATTTCCTTGGTAGTCCTGGTGCTCTTACTTTTTTAATCCTTCATTCTGATTACTCAATTATCAAGATTATTGTCTTGATATTCTGACATTATCATTTTTCACTACCAAAATTTCATTGCCAAAATAAAAGTTTAAATAAAAAAACTCATGCAGGAATAACTACAACTAAGAGGCAACATTGTAGTAAATTATGTTTTTTGGAATTTTTAATCCTGAATTGCTTACAATCTTCTAATCTGATAAATAATTCATTATCATACATAATTTTCAGGCAAAATTCTATTGTGTTCATATCTATTGCAAAATATGCTTCCATGATAAATAGATTTTGATTTACACAAGCATTGGAAAGGGTACAGAGGAGATTTACCAGGATGCTGCCTGGTTTAGAGAGTATGGATTATGATCAGAGATTCAGGAAGCTAGGGCTTTACTCTTTGGAGAGAAGGAGGATGAGAGGAGACATGATAGAGGTGTACGAGATATTAAGAGGAATAGATAGAGTGGACAGCCAGCGCCTCTTCCCCAGGGCACCACTGCTCAATACAAGAGGACGTGGCTTTAAGGTAAGGGGTGGGAAGTTCAAGGGGGATATTAGAGGAAGGTTTTTTACTCAGAGAGTGGTTGGTGCATGGAATGCACTGCCTGAGTCAGTGGTGGAGGCAGATACACTAGTGAAATTTAAGAGACTACTGGACAGGTATATGGAGGAGTTTAAGTTGGGGGGTTATACGGGAGGCAGGGTTTGAAGGTCGGCACAACATTGTGGGCCGAAGGGCCTGTACTGTGCTGTACTATTCTATGTTCTATGTTCTATAATGTATAGATCGCTTAGTCCATTTTTTTTGCTTCTTCCAGGATGAAATATCTGTGGACATCCCATATGTGTATTTTTACATCAGCAGCAATTTGCAGCAGTCATTTTTGGAATCTAACTCTCAAAGCACTTCGGCTTTTTTCTCCCCTGTGGGTTCGTATTACATTTTACCTTGCACACATTTCTTTTAAATTATTGTTGCAAGTATACACTAAGTGGCCACTTTATTAGGTACACCTATAACCTTGTTAATACAAGTATCGAATGGCCAATCATGTGGCAGCAACTCAGTGCATAAAAGCATGCAGGCATGCTCAAGAGGTTCAGTTGTTGTTCAAACCAAACATCAGAATGGGGAAGAGATGCAGTTAAGTGACGTTTACTCTGAAATGATTAGTGCCAGAAGGGGTGGTTTGAGTTTCTCAGAAACTGCTGATTTTCTGGGATTTTCATACACAGCGTTCTCTGGAGTGAACAGAGAATTGAGTCACAAACAAAAAAATATCCAATAAGTGGTGGTTCTGCGGTTAATGGGAGAGGTCAGACTGGTTCAAGCTGACAGGAAGGGTACAGTAACTCAAATAACCATGTGTTACAACAGTGGTGTGTAGAAGACTATCTCTGAATGCACAACACGTTGAATCTTGAAGTGGACGGGTTACAGCAGCCGCAGATTACAAACATACAAGAGTGGCCACTTTATTAGGTACAGGAGTGTATCTAAAAAAGTGGCCCCTGAGTGTGTGCAATTTTTTTTTAACGAAATGCCAGTATTATTTTTGAATGTGCTTTCTCCATATTGCCCAAGTATTGTTGTTTATTGGACTTTAACAAATATATGGGACTTCCTTGTTGAGGTCAATTCGATCAAGTTTTTTTTGGAGCATGGGCTGATATAAAGTTAGTTGTAGTTTTATTAAGAAGAGTAGTAGTAAATCTTATTTAGAAAAGTTGTTTAAACAAGTAAAATTAGTTTTCTAATATTAACATTAGTAAGTATTAAACACCAATCATAATATACAACCATTATTTGTATCTTTGATTGCTGCAAAAGCATTTTAATATCTTTCAATAAATATGTAGACCAGAGCAATTATATGGCTGTTTATTGACATCAGCTTCGTTCCCTTTCCATAAGAATTCTAAGTGATCTCATTGATGACTGACATAATTTTCTATACAGTTTTATTATTTAACTGAGACTATAAGTGAGGATAAATGGTTATGTAATTACGTAGTTCACCCAAAGTGATGCCAGGTACAGTCTCCATGTGTGATCTGAGCAACTATGTTTAATAGAGAAATGTATTTTAACTATAGGTATAATGCAAAGAATAATTGCTGCATCAGGATTTTAGATTGTATTATGTCAATATGTACATACTATCAAGATTAACCAAAATAGTTAATGCCTTTTATCTTGAATTATCTTCAGTGCATATTTATGATTCTGCTTATTTGCATTTAAGTAGTATTACAGCTTGGCATCAGGTGGCAGTGCAATTTCAGGTGATTGGTTTCTTAAAAAGGAATCCGATCTTTCTGTGCCTAAGAAATGATGAAATAACAGTTTGTTTCACATCATGTCCATGATGTAGATAGCCCATTATTTTTTAAATTATATTTTTCATATTAACTACAAAATTATCCATGTAGTGACTGCTGTATGTTTAATATTTAATAATGTTAATATTAGAAAACTAATTTTACTTTGTTAAACAACTTAGCTATAAAAGGCCTACTATTCTACATTATAATAAAACTACAGCCAACCACGTAACACTGACATTTACAGTTTATCTAAATTGAAATTGTATATCAGAGGTTTTAAAAATGTACATAATTTCAATTAGGTTTGAATATAAAATTAACTCTAATTAAGTTATTGTAGGGTTGAAAATAAAACATCCCTGTACAGCAGTTTGACCTGTTGTGTGATTGATGAGATGAATGGAAATCCTTAGTGATACAAATATTCAAGTTTACTGAGACTTTAGCATTCAGTGCAGATATGATGTTTGAATAAGAAAGCTTTTTATTAAAACTGCACAGTTGGAAATTTATTTCATGTTGATCTGAAATCCTCATCTTGTTCAGAGCTCAAGATTATGTGGAATGATACTGTTTGGGAGATTATTCAATTTATCATGTATGTGCTGACTCTTCAGTAAATACAATTCTGCTTTGCTGTTTTGGTTAATGTAATAACATGTTAACTATTTTCCTTGAGTTACTCAAGCTGCATGGCATTCAGCTCAAACTTAAGTATTATACTCTGAAATATGTTTCAAATAAAGCCATTAATGTGGCCATACACATGTGAAGTGTGGTATATTATGTTTAAAAGCATGTAATGAATATGAAAGGAATAGCTTAAAAATGGGGGAAAAGTCTGTATTTCAATTATTTAAAATTTGTTTCATTGTCCATCACAAAATTACTGTGGCATCACATTTTGTCCAGTAATGTTACCTTTTACATTTTGATCCTTAAAAAGAATGCAAAAAAAATATTGACTAAGAATGAAATGTATTATTTTTAATCATTAAAATGTACAAAGGCAAGTATAATGTAAAACTTTGAATGTCAAATAAATTTCAGTATTGTATTTTAGTATTTTTGATGAGAATTCTATTTTAAATAGAGCTAGGAAAAGCTAATTATTCATCCTCCATGAAAGCCTATCAACACAGCATCCACCTATTCATGTAGAGAGTCACCATTATTATTCATCTATTTATTTTGTACTATTACTTTTTATTTTTATAAGTGGTTCATCAGAATGGACTACCTTGTTTATTCTTGTTATCTGCAAATTTTTCTTGAATTCTTAAATTTAATGCATTTACACAGATGGAAATTAGAAACTAGTGATCCCTGTACTGATCCTTGAAACACTACTCCTCAACATGGTTACTTCAAAATGTGCCTGTTTAAAATGCTTCCATTTTTAATATTTAACAGTAGTTTTGTGCGGCCATGGGCTTAATTTATAGACTTTTCTAAAGACTCTGTCAATACCTGTTAGGAATCAAGCTTCATTAAGCTGTAAACTTGTCACAGTACAGTTGAATATCATGTCAGTTAAGAAGCCAACTAGATTCCTCTGCTGTGTTCTAGGTTATATTTAAGTATAACAAGTATTGCTCCTAGTAATTAGGACTGTTTCTTTAAACTATGCTTCAGTAGCTCCAGTGTGACTGCTTTTTTATCCTTTGTCCCATTTTAACTGGTACTAATAATATATATTTTGCTTTTGTTTGCACAGGTCCGTGTGGTGAGATTTGCAGTTCCTATATCAATTTGTATTTATCTTTGTTATGAGGTAAGTTGTATTCCTGTGAGTTTTATGTGGTATCTCAGAAAGTAGAAAAGTATCAAGTCCATATTAATTCACTAAGGAGGACATAAATAATCTTCCAGAAATAGTAGGGGACAGAGGGTCTAGTGAGATGGAGGAACTGAGGGAAATACATGTTAGTAGGGAAATGGTGTTAGGTATATTGAAGGGATTAAAGGCAGATAAATCCCCAGGGCCAGATGGTCTGCATCCCAGAGTGCTTAAGGAAGTAGCCCAAGAAATAGTGGATGCATTAGTGATAATTTTTCAAAAGTGTTTAGATTCTGGACTAGTTCCTGAGGATTGGAGGGTGGCTAATGTAACACCGCTTTTTAAAAAAGGAGGGAGAGAGAAAGCGGGGAATTATAGACCGATTAGCCTAACATCAGTGGTGGAGAAAATGCTACAGTCAGTTATCAAAGATGTGATAACAGCACATTTGGAAAGTGGTAAAATCATCGGACAAAGTCAGCATGGATTTGTGAAAGGAAAATCATGTGTGACGAATCTCATAGAATTTTTTGAGGATGTAACTAGTAGAGTGGATAGGGGAGAACCAGTGGATGTGGTATATTTGGATTTTCAAAAGGCTTTTGACAAGGTCCCACACAGGAGATTAGTGTACAAACTGAAAGCACAAGGTATTGGGGGTATGGTATTGATGTGGATAGAGTATTGGTTGGCAGACAGGAAGCAAAGAGTGGGAATAAACGGGACCTTTTCAGAATGGCAGGCAGTGACTAGTGGGGTACCGCAAGGCTCAGTGCTGGGACCCCAGTTGTTTACAATATATGTTAATGATTTAGACGAGGGAATTAAATGCAGCATCTCCAAGTTTGCGGATGACCCGAAGCTGGGCGGCAGTGTTAGCTGTGAGGAGGATGCTAAGAGGATGCAGGGTGACTTGGATAGGTTAGGTGAGTGGGCAAATTCATGGCAGACGCAATTTAATGTGGGTAAATGTGAGGTTATCCACTTTGGTGGCAAAAACAGGAAAACAGATTATTATCTGAATGGTGGCCCATTAGGAAAAGGGGAGGTGCAACGAGACCTGGGTGTCATTGTACACCAGTCATTGAAAGTGGGCATGCAGGTACAGCAGGCGGTGAAAAAGGCGAATTGTATTCCTGCATTCATAGCAAGAGGATTCAAGTACAGGAGCAGGGAGGTACTACTGCAGTTGTACAAGGCCTTGGTGAGAGCACACCTGGAGTATTGTGTGTTGTTTTGGTCCCCTAATCTGAGGAAAGACATTCTTGCCATAGAGAGAGTACAAGGAAAGTTCATCAGATTGATTCCTGAGATGGCAGGACTTTCATATGATGAAAGACTGGATCGACTAGGCTTATACTCGCTGGAATTTAGAAGATTGAGGGGGGATCTTATTGAAACGTATAAAATCCTAAAGGAATTGGACAGGCTAGATGCAGGAAGATTGTTCCCGATGTTGGGGAAGTCCAGAACGGGGGGTCACAGTTTGAGGATGAAGGGGAAGCCTTTTAGGACCGAGATGAGGAAAAACTTCTTCACACAGAGAGTGGTGAATCTGTGGAATTCTCTGCCACAGGAAACAGTTGAGGCCAGTTCATCGGCTATATTTAAGAGGGAGTTAGATATGGCCCTTGTGGCTAAAGGGATCAGGGGATATGGAGAGAAGGCAGGTGCAGGGTTCTGAGTTGGATGATCAGCCATGATCGTACTGAATGGCGGTGCAGGCTCGAAGGGCCGAATGGCCTACTTCTGCACCGATTTTCTATGTGTCTATGTTTCTATGTAACCATAAAACAGAATGTTTCTGTGAATATCCAAATACCTCAAACACCACTGTTATGTCTGCCCTCTTGGCTGTACGTTCCAGTTATCCTCAGAGAACTCCTTTGAACATTTCTTGCCCCATCCCTTAAAGCTATGCCCTTTGGTATATTATATTTCAACTCGGCAAGAAGATTCTGATAGCTCCCTCTCATAATTTTATAGACTTTTATCATGTCTCCCCTCGGCCTTCATTTCTCCAGTGAAAACAATCCAAATTTAGTCCAATCTCTCCTTATTGCTAATACTCTCTAATCCAGGCTGCACTCTGGTGAATGTTTCCTGCACCCTCTTCAACATAACTTTCAAACTGTGATATATTCATCTTATCAAGGGATTACCACTCCTCATCCCTCCACCACCCTTAATCCATTCACCCTGCCAGAAAGTAGTATGCCAGAGATAGTGGAGTGTTTCCTTGGTTACCATTTCCACTGTTTCCTGGCTAGCTTTAGACCATTAACGGATGTTACTTCCATGTTGGCTCTGCCAGCAGATGGAGTGTGAATCTAGGGATAAGCATACTTTACCTTATTCCCCACTCATCTGCCTGTGTTAAATGTGCTTTGTCCTGGACAACTCTGGTGGGAATTATAGGTCCCCAATCTCTGGCTCTCCACTCGGCCTTGGATCACCTGGACAATAGCAATTCCTACATCAGACTGCTGTTTATTGACTACAGCTCAACATTCAATACAATCATATCCTCAGTTATAATCAACAAGCTCCAAAACATGGTCTTCTGTACCTCCTTCTGCAGTTGCATCCTTGTCTTCCTCACCGGGAGACCACAGTCTGTGCAGATGGGAAATAATGTTCTCTCCTTGCTGACAATCAAGGAACAAGATAGATCAGCTGGTTGAATGGTGTCACACCAATAATTTTGCACTCAGCTTCAGCAAGATCAAGGATCTGATTGTGGACTTCAGGAATGGGAAGACGAGGGAACACACTCCAGTCCTCATCAGGGTATCAGCAGTGGATAGTAAGCAGTTTCAACTTCCTGGGTGTTAATATGTCTGAGGATCTAGCCTGGGCCTAACGTATTGATGCAAGTATAAGGAAGGCATGACATTAGAAGTTAGAGGAGACTTGGAATGTCACAAATTTCTACATATGCACCGTGGAGAGCATTCTAACTGTTTGCATCACCAACTGGTAAGGAGGGGCCACTGCACAGTTTTGGAAAAAGCTGCACAAGCTTGTAAACTCTGGACATCCAGGACATCTTCAAAAGGTGATGCCTCCAAAAGGCGGCATCCATCATTAAAGACCCCCATCACCCAGAGGATACGTCCTCTGCTCATGGCTACCATCAAGGTGGAAGTACAGGACCCTGAAGACACACACTCAAGGATTCAGGAGCAGCTTCTTCCCCTTTGCCATCAGGTTTCTGAATGGGCAATGGACCCATGAAGACTACCTCAGTAATTTTTTCCTCTTGTTTTGCACTACTTATTTAATTAAATTTTCTTATTGTAATTTATAGTTTTTTCATTATTATGTATTTCAACGTACTGCTGCCTCAAAACAACAAATTTCACGACATATACCAGTGATATTAAACTTGATTTTGATATTTAGTTTTTCAGAAAGTGAAGTCATTACTTCATGTTGAAGACATCTCATTTTGTTGTGTACCAAGATAATTGTTATAAATTGTATCAGAACAAATCTGGGAATTCATGGTTGGCTATTATGAAATATAGCAAAAATAGAGTTTTAGTGATCTCACAGATGGTGATGGTTATTACTGATGCAATTTACATGTATAAATGGACAAAGAGGCTCCAATGACATGCCCTACTTACTTATGTCAGGCTGTATCATGTGTGTGCTAGAAATAAAGTTGAAGCATCTGATTTCATTTCATCTAGAAGTACTAAGTACCATCTTAGTTTCCTCCCTGTATTCCCACCCACACAGAAGTTTTCAGCCAAGTTGTTTCAAGCATAGTTCAACAAGAAATAGTTGAGAGTACTTGTTACAGAAAAGGCTATTAAAATACAAGCTCGAAAGCTAACCATACATTTAGCCAAGCAACACACACAAAATGCTGATGGAACGCAGCAGGCCAGGCAGCATCTATTGGAAGAGGTACAGTCGACGTTTGGGGCCGAGATCCTTTGTCAGGACTAACTGAAAGAAGATAGTAAGAGATTTGAAAGTGGGAGGGGGAGGGGATATCCGAAATAATAGGGGAAGACAGGAGGGGAAGGGATGGAGCTAAGAGCTGGAAAGTTGATTGGCAGAAGGGATACAAGGCTGGAGAAGGGAGCGGATCATGGGATGGGAAGCCCAGGGAGAAAGAAAGGGGGAGGGGAGCCCAGAGGAAGATGGAGAGCAGGTAAGGACTTATAGTGAGAGGGACAGAGGGAGAAAAAAGAGAGAGAAAGAAAGGGGAAAAAATAATAAATAAATAAGGGATGGGGTAAGAAGGGGAGGAGGGGCATTAATGGAAGTTAGAAAAGTCAATGTTCATGCCATCAGGTTGGAGGCTACCCAGACGGAATATAAGGCTCCCTTCCTCCACCATCAACTCTGCTCTCAAACGCACTTCTCCCATTTCAAGCACATCTGCTCTCACCCCACTAGGAATAGGGTTCCGCTTGTCCTCACCTACCACCCCACCAGCCTCCGGGTCCAACATATAATTCTCCGTAACTTACGCCACCTCCAACGGGACCCCACCACTAAGCACATCTTTCCCTCCCCCCCCCTTTTTGCTTTCCGCAGGGATCACTCCCTACGTGACTCCCTTGTCCATTTGCTCCCCCCCCCCATCCCTTCCCACCGATCTCCCTCCCGGCACTTATCCTTGTAAGCGGAGCAAGTGCTACACATGCCCTTACACTTCCTCCCTCACCACCATTCAGGGCCCCAGACAGTCCTTCCAGGTGAGGCGACACTTCACCTGTGAGTCGGCTGGGGTGATATACTGCGTCCGGTGCTCCCGGTGCGGCCTTCTATATATTGGCGAGACCGGACACAGACTGGGAGACTGTTTCACTGAACTCCTACGCTCTGTCCGCCAGAGAAAGCAGGATCTCCCAGTGGCCACACATTTTAATTCCACGTCCCATTCCCACTCTGATATCCACAGCCTCCTCTACTGTAAAGATGAAGCCACACTCAGGTTGGAGGAACAACACCTTATATTCCATCTGTGTAGCCTCCAACCTGATGGCATGAACATGGACTTCTCTAACTTCCGTTAATGCCCCTTTCCTTCTCACCCCATCCCTTATTTATTTATTTGTTATTTCTCTCTCCCCCCCCCTTTTCTTCTCTCTTTTTTCTCCCTCTGTCCCTCTTACTATAAGTCCTTGCCTGTTCTCCATCGTCCTCTGGGCTCCCCTCCCACCTTTCTTTCTCCCAGGCCTCCCATCCCATGATCCGCTCCCTTCCCCAGCCTTGTATCCCCTTTGCCAATCAACTTTCCAGCTCTTAGCTCCATCCCTCCCCCTCCTGTCTTCTCCTATCATTTCGGATCTCCTCCTCCCCCTCCCACTTTCAAATCTCTTACTATCTCTTCTTTCAGTTAGTCCTGACGAAGGGTTCTGGTCCGAAACGTCGACTGTACCTCTTCCAATAGATGCTGTCTAGCCTGCTGCATTCCACCAGCATTTTGAGTGTGTTGTTTGGATTTCCAGCATCTGCAGATTTCCTCATGTTTGCATACATTTAGCCAAGCTGTTCTAGTACAGTAAGCTCTAGAGTTTGCCTGATAATGTGGAAGATTGTCCAGATACGTTCACAAGAAAAAAACAGGGCAAATGTCCATATAAAATGCTAGAGGAACTCAACTCAACAGGCCAGACAGCATCTATGGAGGGAAATAAACGGCTGGTGTTTCAAGCTGAGACTCTTCATCTGGACTGCCTGCAGTATTTACCAACCACAAAATGAAACCCATTTGGTCACCTCAGGTGCTCTGTTAATACCTCCCAAACCCATTACCTCTACCAGCAAGAAGGAGTAAGATTTCATGTGCAGAGAACCACAATTACCTGCACGTCCCCCTTCAAGCTTCACAGCATCGTAACTTGGCAAGTTATTGCAATTGCTTTATTATCACTGGAGCAAAGCCTGGAACTCCTGCCCAACAATGCTTTAGATGATTTACCAGTAGAAGGACTGCAACAGTTTGTGAGTTTGTGATGGCCGATGAATGTTGTCTCAGTATCTCACTATTATCTTGCACCTATTGTTTACCTGTTCTGCGCTTTCTCCGTAGCTGTTAGATGTTATTCTGCATTCTATAATTGTTTTACCTTGTTTTATCAAAATGCATTGTGCTATGATTTGATCTGGATGAACACTACAAGTCAAGCTTTTCACTCTATCTTGGTACTTGTGACAGTAATAAACCAATTCCAATGTTATGTCCTGTTAGGAATAATAGAAAGGATAGAACCATTGGACTTGTTCATCGTGTATTTTTTCCTTTATTTCTAGTTCTGGCCAAAGTTAATGGCTGAGCTGTCAGATTTAAGGGAATTTTATGACCCTGATACTGTTGAATTAATGAACTGGATCAAGTAAGTTAAACTATTTTCACTCAAAATTTACGTTGAAATTTTACTAAATTTCTTGTCCCTAACAGATCAAAATGTGTTTTTAATTTTGAATGGCACTTTCATTGATGTGACTGCAGTAAATTAGGACAGCAGTTCCTGGAATTTCATTTGGAACACTGAAAGAAGTTGTATCAACCAATGCAATGTACAGCTTTAGATGCATCTGTGAGAATTTTTCCACAGTATAGGAACATACTGTGGATATCAGAAATAGAGATTTCTTATCAACTGAGTTTGAATGTTTTTTTTGTGAGATAGGAAAGTTTCTATATTGCACACGAAGGCAGAAAGGAATACGCAGAGTAACAGTCAGATTTACCAAGTAAGTTGAAGATTATGAAATGGGTATACTTTTAGAAAAAAGCTTATTTATTTAAGGCAGTTGAAAAGCTTATAAGATCCTTCTCATCTCTGTCCACTTTATTAGATTTTTAGCTGGAAAAGCTTTGAAGAAGAAATAATGGATAGAATTTCAAAAGATATTTGATGAGCTAACTCTGTGGTAAATTAACTGCATTATATTAGAGGTAACATAGCAGCAACCTGTAGCAATTCAGATGATGATGTATAAAGAGAATATTGGACAGGCAAATATTAAAACAAAATCTTGTTACTAAGGAATTAATGTTGGACAATAACCTTTATAAAAGGGGCACAATTTCAAAATGTTCCCATTTTTTTTAATGTTCCTGTCAAAAATATTGAACAACAAAGCAACAAGCATTTCACCTTTTACTGCATTACTAATTTTAATTTATTTATCTTTCTCTCACCACTTCCCTGTACAAGATTAAAAACTTCTAAAGATGCAGTGTTTGCTGGAAGTATGCAGTTACTGGCAGGAATCAAACTGTGTACTGGAAGAACAATAACCAATCACCCTCATTATGAAGATAAAAAGTTAAGGGATAGAACTAAACAGGTAAGGCACCAGTGAAGCAAACAATTCTTTCATTGTCAGGGGATTAGTTCCTGGAGTGAGATGTGTTTTCTTAATTCGAATCCATCTTTTGACTTCTATTACATATGGAAAAAAGCAGGCTGTGAATTCTGTGAATTAAAAAAATTACCTGATTTTTAACTATATTGCTGCTTGCAGCAACTAGTTGTGTGTATATTTCTTAACTTACAACAGTGATTACATATATTCTGACTGGACTTTGTTGGATAAAAAAGCATTTTGGGTTATCCTGAGATTGTAGAAGACGCTATGTAAATGTATCTTTTAATCCACCTTTCCCAGCAACACTGGTTTTGGAACAGCACATGTGGCTTTGGTAATATACCAAGAACACAAATGCGTAATTGGTATTCTTTAGTCCTTAATAGTCAAGTATAGTGGTTAAGTCCTTACTTCCTTACATAGGAGGAACTGCACGTTGCATGCATTTATCTCGAAAAGCCAAAAAGCCTTTTATGCATTCAGTATTGATATTATTTGTTTTATCTTTCCCTGAAGATCTATCAGATTTATTCCAAACGTTCTCCTGAAGAAGTATACAGAATCCTGCGATTGTATGGAACAAACTATATTGTCCTTGAGGACAGTATCTGTTATGAAAGAAGACACAGAAGAGGCTGTCGTTTGAGAGACTTGATTGATATAGCAAATGGTCATGTAAGAAAGATTTTTTTTCTTCAGTCTTTTGGTCATAAAAAAGTACATTTTATGAAGAAATAATTGTTTTATATATAGTCTTTGACTTTAATAGCTGACGAGCCTTAAGATTCAATGATGATCAACTTTATGATCATGGATCGACTTGGCATTCATGATGAAGTTGTTTTCTGCTTTTGGGGTTTTGAGCCTAAAGTTTACAAGGAGCAATTGTAATTAAATGCTAGTGGTTTGAAAACAAAAGAGATTGCAGATGCTGTAATCTGCAATAAAGACCAGATTGCTGAAAGAACTTAATGGGACCACCAACATCTGTGGAGACAATAGGTGCCGATTGACATTTCAGGTCAATTCACTGCATCAGGACCGAGAGAGGAGGAAAGATTGTCTTGCCAGTACATAGTAGTATTAGAGAATGATAGCAATGGTGGTGCTAGAAAGTTTGTGAACCCTGTAGAATTTTCTTTGTTTCTGCATAAATATGAACTGAAATGTGATCAGATTTTCACGTTAAGTCCTAAAACTAGATAAAGCGAACCCAATTAAATAAATAACACAAAGAACATCATACATTGTTCATTTATTGAGAAAAATTATCTAATATTACCTGTATTGATTGGAAAAATTATGTGAACCTTTGCTTTCAGTAACTGGTATAACCCCTTTGTACAGCAATAACTTCCATAGAACCATAGAAACTACAGCACAGAAACAGGCCTTCTGGCTCTTCTTGGCTGTGCCGAACCATTTTCTGCCTAGTCCCACTGACCCGTACATGGACCGTAATCCCTCCATACATCTCCCATCCATGTATCTGTCCAATTTATTCTTAAATGTTAAAAAAGAACCCGCATTTACCACCTCGTCTGGCAGCTCATTCCATACTCCCACCACTCTCTGTATGAAGAAGCCCCCGCTAATTTCCCTTTAAACTTTTCCCCCCTCACCCTTAACCCATGTCCTCTGGTTTTTTTTCTCCTCTTGCCTCAGTGGAAAAAGCCTGCTTGCACTCACTCTATCTATACCCATCATAATTTTATATACCTCAATCAAATCTCCCCTCATTCTTCTACGCTCTAGGGAATAAAGTCCTAACCTATTCAACCTTTCTCTGTAACTGAGTTTCTCAAGTCCCGGCAACATCCTTGTAAACCTTCTCTGCACTCTTTCAACCTTATTTATATCCTTCCTGTAATTTGGTGACCAAAACTGAACACAATACTCCAGATTCGGCCTCACCAATGCCTTATACAACCTCATCATAACATTCCAGCTCTTATACTCAATACTTTGATTAATGAAGGCCAATGTACCAAAAGCTCTCTTTACGACCCTATCTACCTGTGATGCCACTTTTAGGGAATTTTGTATCTGTATTCCCAGATCCCTCTGTTCCACTGCACTCCTCAGTGCCTTACCATTAACCCTGTATGTTCTACCTTGGTTTGTCCTTCCAACGTGCAATACCTCACACTTGTCTGTATTAATCTCCATCTGCCATTTTTCAGCCCATTTTTCCAGCTGGTCCAAGTCCCTCTGCAGGCTCTGAAAACCTTCCTCACTGTCTACTACACCTCCAATCTTTGTATCATCAGCAAATTTGCTGATCCAATTTACCACATTATCATCCAGATCATTGATATAGATGACAAATAACAATGGACCCAGCACTGATCCCTGTGGCACACCACTAGTCACAGGCCTCCACTCGGAGAAGCAATTCTCCACTACCACTCTTTGGCTTCTTCCATTGAGCCAATGTCTAATCCAATTTACTACCTCTCCATGTATACCTAGCGACTGAATTTTCCTAACTAACCTCCCATGCGGGACCTTATCAAAGGCCTTACTGAAGTCCATGTAGACAATATGCACTGCCTTCCCTTCATCCACTTTCCTGGTAACTTCCTCAAAAAACTCCAATAGATTGGTCAAACATGACCTACCACGCACAAAGCCATGTTGACTCTCCCTAATAAGTTCCCGTCTATCCAAATGCTTGTAGATTCTGTCTGTTAGTACTCCCTCCAATAACTTAACTACTACCGACATTAAACTTACTGGCCTATAATTTCCCGGATTAATTTTCGATCCTTTTTTAAACAACGGAACAACATGAGCCACTCTCCAATCCTCCAGCACCTCACCTGCAGACAGCGACATTTTAAATATTTCTGCCAGGGACCCTGCAATTTCAACACTAGTCTCCTTCAAGGTCAGAGGGAACACCCTGTCAGGTCCCAGGGATTTATCCACTTTAATTTTCCTCAAGACAGCAAGGACCTCCTCCTTTTCGATCTGTACAGTTTCCATGATCTCACTACTTGTTTCCCTTAATTCCATAGACTTCATGCCAGTTTCCTTAGTAAATACAGACACAAAAAGCCTATTTAAGATCTCCCCCATTTCCTTTGGTTCCGCACATAGCTGACCACTCTGATCTTCAAGAGGACCAATTTTATCCCTTACAATCCTTTTGCTCTTAATATACCTGTAAAAGCTCTTTGGATTATCCTTCACTTTGACTGCCAAGGCATCATGTCTTCTTTTAGCCCTCCTGATTTCTTTCTTAAGTATTTTCTTGCACTTCTTATACTCCTCAAGCACCTTATTTACTCCCTGCTTCCTATACATGTCATACAACTCCCTCCTCTTCTTTATCAGAGTTGCAATATCCCTTGAGAACCAAGGTTCTTTATTCCTATTTACTTTACCTTTAATCCTGACAGGAACATACAAATTCTGCACTCTCAAAATTTCTCCTTTGAAGGCTTCCCACCTACCGATCACATCCTTGCCAGAGAACAACCTGTCCCAATCCATGCTTTTTAGATCCTTTCTCATTTCTTCAAATTTGGCCTTCTTCCAGTTAAGAACCTCAACCCTAGGGCCAGATCTATCTTTGTCCATGATCAAGTTGAAACTAATGGTGTTATTATCACTGGAACCAAAGTGCTCCCCTACACAGACTTCTGTCACTTGTCCTAACTCGTTTCCTAACAGGAGATCCAATATTGCATCCCCTCTAGTTGGTCCCTCTATATATTGATTTAGAAAACTTTCCTGAACACATTTTACAAACTCTAAACCATCTAGACCCCTAACAGTATGGGAGTCCCAATCAATATATGGAAAATTAAAATCCCCTACCACCACAACTTTATGTTTCCTGCAGTTGCCTGCTATCTCTCTGCAGATTTGCTCTTCCAAGTCTCATTGACTATTGGGTGGTCTGTAATACAATCCCACGAATGTGGCCATACCTTTCCTGTTTCTCAGCTCCACCCATAAGGACTCAGTAGACAAGCCCTCTAATCTGTCCTGCCTGAGCACTGCTGTAATATTTTCCCTAACAAGCAATGCTACTCCCCCACCTTTCATTCCTCTGCCTCGATCACATCTGAAACATCGGAACCCTGGAATGTTAAGCTGCCAGTCCTGCCCCTCCTGTAGCCAAGTTTCACTAATTGCTATAACGTCATAATTCCACATGTCAATCCACGCCCTCAACTCATCCGCCTTCCCCACAATACTCCTAGCATTGAAATATATACACCTCAGAAGATCTTTACCACCACTCACAACCTTTCTCTTAGCAGATTTGCTTAAACTTTTAACATCATTTATTTTCACCCCAGCCACACTGTCAGCTCTGGCACTCTGGTTCCCAACCCCCTGCAAATCTAGTTTAAAGTCTCCCCAATAGCACTAACAAACCTTCCTGAAAGGATATTGGTCCCCCTGTCGTTCAAGTGTAACCTGTCTCTCTTGTACAGGTCCCACCTGCCCCAGAAGAGGTCCCAATGATCCTGAAATCTGAAACCCTGCCCCCTACACCAGTTCCTCAGCCACTTGTTCATCCTCCAGAGCATCCTATTCCTACCCTTCAGCCAAACATTTCTGGTAACTGTTGGTCAGTCCTGAATACCGGCTTGGACGAATCCCTCCTTACAAAGCTGCTTCAACTCTGTGATGTTGGTGGGCTTCCTTCCACAACATTTCTATAGGATTAAGCCAGGACTTTGTCTCGGCCATTCTAAAACAAGAATTTTCTTTTTAAGCAGTTCTGTTGTTAATTTACTCTTGTCTTTTGGATCATTGTCTTGTTGCATTATCTAACTACTATTAAGCTTCAAGCGACAAACTGCTACCCTGACATTCTCCTGTAAAACATCTTGATACAATTTTGAATTAATTGTTCCCTCAATGATTACAAGCTGTCCAGGCCCCGAGGCAGCAAAGCACCCCAAACCGTGATGTTCCTTCCACCGTGCTTCACGGTTGGGATGAGGTTTTGGTGTTGGTGTGAATGCCCTTTTTCCTCTAAATATAGCAATGTGCATTTCTGCCAGAAAGTTCAGCTTTTGTGTAACGCGCTGTAAGGTTTCACTGCTAACGTAATAGCCTCTCTGTAATGATTCACTGCTAAGGTAACGGTTTCTCTATAGCAGCAATGTCTGAGTTATGACTAGAGCTAACGGGGGCTTTGGTATGTATGCTAGCCAATGAGAGGCATGTTCTTCTTTCCTGTGGGTCTGGGAACAGGGATTTTGCGGTCTTTTGTTGGCGGGAGATGATGAGAGAAGACGTGAGTGGAGAGAGTTGGTAGACTGCCGGACGGAGTGAGCTAGGAGCGAGGGTCTGAAGGTCAGCGACGCTTAGAGGAGGTCAACGGGAGACAAAGGGACATAACCGTTAGCTCCAACGTGCACATTAGACTGTTTCATTAAAAGGCACCCTTTTTCTTTTTTATTTCCTTTACTAACCCTATAGTCAGATTAGGATTCATAAAGTTCAATCGTTAAATGGCATATGGTGTACTGTCTGATATTTTGTGGTTCGGATTTGTAACCGGGCAACACATCACGCAGCATCCACACAAATGAGATTTCTGAGTTTGGCTGAGCCAGAGGCTGTCTTACCCTAGACAAACACATGCTGGCTGAACCTAAGGGTTACATGTGTTTCATCTGTCTACAAACAGGTGAGAAGCATTGTAGAACATGCAGGTGGTCTTTTGCAAACTTGAGTCGTGCAGCAGTGTTTTTGTTTGGAAAGCAGTGGTTTCCTCCGTGGCATCCTTCCATAAACACTATTCTTGTTCAGTGTTTTTCTTATAGTGGACACATGAACAGAGAACTTAGCAAGTTCTAGAGATTTCTGCAGGTCTTTTGCTGTTATCCTTGGGTTCATTTTCACCTCCTTCAACATTGCATGGTGTGCTCTTGGTATGATCTTTGCAGGATGTCCACTCCTATGGAGATTAGCAATAGTACTGAGTTACTGAGTTTCCTCCATTTGTAGACAGTTTCTCTAACTGTGGATTGATGAACACTCAGATCTTTAGAAATGCTGTTGTAGTCTTTTCCAGCTTTGTGCACCTCTACAATTCTTCTAAGATTCGCTGAAAGTTGTTTAGATCGAGGCATTGTGCACATAAACAGATCTTTCTTGAGAAGAGCAGGCTCTGTCAGTAACGTGACTTCGTGTGTCTTTTTTATAGGGCAGGGCATCTCTGCAACCCACACCTTCAATCTCATCTCATTGATTGGAATACCTGACTCCAAATAGCTTTTGTAGAAGGCATTACCCCTGAGGTTCACATACTTTTTCCAACAAATACATGTAATATTGGATCATTTTTCTCTCTAAATAAAAAAGTTTTTTTGCGTTATTTATTTAATTGGGTTCTTTTTATCTAGTTTTAGGACTTGCATGAAGACCTGATCACATTTTAGGTAATTTTTATGTAAAAATGGAGAAAATTATATCGGGTTCACAACCTTTCTAGCACCACTGTAGGTGGAATCAGGTAGGGAGGGGATCATGGACAAAATGGGGACAGGGATGGGAAAGGTGGACAAAGGGAAAAGAAGATTAGATGAGTAACTGCAATAGATTAGTAATCTTTCCTCTCCTTGTTGGTCTGACACATTGTCTTCACCCAAAATGTTGACTTGCACCTTTTGTCTCCAAAAATATGACATAACCTACTAAGCCATTCCAGCATTGTGCTTTTTGATGCTAGAAGTATTTGCATCTAATATATTTAACATTTCTTTAATTATTGTCCCTACCATTTCCAGTAATTTAGTTGTCATATTGCCATCAGTTATAAAACTGACCACTTCAAAATTAAAAGTTAAGAAATATTCTGTTATAATCCACATGACCTGAAAATTATTTATACCAAGTGGATTTCAGTCACCTATTAGTTCATTACCTATCAAAACAATATTAGGTCACTTACAGTTTTGCTCCCATTGTACTGATCTTTTGTACCATTTTTAACAAAGAAAGGTGTATAACCAAAATCAAAAAAAATCACACACCTACTGAAATTATGAACTATAACAGATAAAGGGAAGTCAGTTACATGATGAGTGTGTTCAAGTTTGCCATGTGGAGAGAGTTGGAGTGCACTGGAATGATAATTGAGAAGATTATTCTTCAGGGTGTTTGAAGCTTCCACGTTAGCGTGAGAGACACTTGAAAGTGTTAGGATTGATTGTGTGCCTTCCACCATCAAAGATGTTGTGTAGCATTAAATTAAGTGAAATCTTTTCGTGATTTTTAATAACGACCTGGATGTGGGGGTAGAAGGGTGGGTTGGCAAGTTTGCAGACGACACAAAGGTTGGTGGTGTTGTAGATAGTGTAGAGGATTGTCAAAGGTTGCAGAGAGACATTGATAGGATGCAGAAGTGGGCTGAGAAGTGGCAGATGGATTTCAACCCAGAGAAGTGTGAGGTGGTACACTTTGGAAGGTAAAACTCCAAGGCAGAGTACAAAGTAAATGGCAGGATACTTGGTAGTGTGGAGGAGCGGAGGGATCTAAGGGTACATGTCCACAGATCCCTGAAAGTTACCTCACAGGTAGATGGGGTAGTTAAGAAAGCTTATGCGGTATTAGCTCTCATAAATCGAGGGATAGAGTTTAAGAGTCACGATGTAGTGATGCAGCTCTATAAAACTCTGGTTAGGCCACACTTGGAGTACTGTGTCCACTTCTGGTCGTCTCACTATAGGAAGGATATGGAAGCATTGGAAAGGGTACAGAGGAGATTTACCAGGATGCTGCCTGGTTTAGAGAGTATGGATTATGATCAGAGATTAAGGGAGCTAGGGCTTTACTCTTTGGAGAGAAGGAGGATGAGAGGAGACATGATAGAGGTGTACAAGATATTAAGAGGAATAGATAGAGTGGATAGCCAGCACCTCTTCCCCAGGGCACCACTGCTCAATACAAGAGGACATGGCTTTAAGGTAAGGGGTGAGAAGTTCAAGGGTGATATTAAGAGGAAGATTTTTTACTCAGAGAGTGGTTGGTGCGTGGAATGCACTGCCTGAGTCAGTGGAGGCAGATACACTAGTGAAGTTTAAGAGACTACTAGACAGGTATATGGTGGAATTTAAGGTTGGGCGGGGGGTTATACAGGAGGCAGGGTTTGAAGGTCGGCACAACATTGTGGGCTGAAGGGCCTGTAATGTGCTGTACTATTCTATGTTCTATGAAATTCTAATGTCAGGACTGGCTATGTCTATTTAATATTGACTCCATGCACATTAACACGATTTGGAGTCCCACCAGTAGGTAATAATTCGGATTGGAACAACTTATTTTGAGCACTCAATGCATTTACTCTGAAGCCTTTCATGTTTTTCTACTGCAAAAGTAATAACCTTGTAATTAAAGATAAAAATCAAAATCCTCTATTTTTCAGGTGATGGACGGTCCTGGAGAAAATGATCCAGATTTAGAGACTTCTCCTCATCCACGCTTCTGTGATGAAATCAAATCCAATGCACCTCTGTATTCTTCCTATTTCACTCGTGTATTTAAAAACAAAACTTTTCATGTCTACAAGCTAAAGAAAAAGAAGGGCAAACCTTAGTGGAAGTAAAATTTTGTAACTTTTCAATATTACATAGCAGATGATAGATATTTGTTTTGGCAAATGTAAAGCCAAGTCGAACTTATATAAGCATCTAATCTTGTATGTGAGGTTGTAAGCTCTGTTCCTTCAGAGAGCTGCGATTAATGCTTATTGATTCCTATTCAGTACAAAGTGTAATGTTCAATATCAGTGAAACCTTTTGCTTGAACTACTTCTCTGTTGCATTTATTTATATTTCACTTACTATATTGGAGCAAGAATGTTACTAGACACTCTGTTTCTCATTTGTATTATATTCCATAAATTGTTATTTATTTGCAAGGCACTATTGCATAATTTCTGTTACTCAAAAGTGTTAGTATCTTCTTCATGCATTTATTTGAATTCTTGGATATTCTTTACAGTATTAATTTTTAATAGCTTTTCTCTACACATTCATGCATGGAGGGATCACTTAGATTGTTACTACATTATTTTTTACATTTATTCCTGTAGATGAAATTGAGGATTTAGTTACTGATAATGATTAGATTATTTATAGTGTAAATTATGAAAAATTGTACTTAAATAGTACCAAGTGATTAAATTTGTTAGTAATGAACTGTAAAAAGTTTTGTTATACTGTTGCTCCACAATTATATTTTGAATATTTTAACGTTATTAATTAAACATTCTCACTGATAACTAGCAAAATCAAGCTCGAGAACTTTGATTCAGACTAGTTCACAGCAAGTATCTATGCATTACTTACATTCTGAGTTGATCACTGGTCAAAAAATGATAATAAAACTAAGCACTACGTTTTTATTTAGGATTAATGTAAAATTATACAGAACTTTCTGCAATAGAATTTTGTAATACAGTAATTGTAATCTTTGACAAAGGTTATTGCATGTATGAAAAACTGATTTGTCACATGTTTGATGATCTAGACAATACCAGATAATTTTCTCCTTTTTTTTGACAGTAGCCTTCAGCCATCCCTTCTAGATAATCATTTAACCCCTGGTCCACTGTTTCAGCAGAGTCTTAAACTGCTGATATTGTATTTGTTTTCACGCAAGATAAGAGCCATACTGAAGGATAAGAGCAATTTTGTTTTTTGTTCTACACTAATTTTTCTAAAGTTACACATAGGTCACACAATTACTTAGGTTATTCGGTCAGCTCTAACCACTTTGTTTGAAAAATGCTAACAATTTAACTTTTTATAAATGACAATTATTAAGAGAACTAATTGAGTTTCAGCACTGATATTTGACTTTAACAATCCATTATGATCAACTACACTGCAGAATACTGTACTCTGAATGTTGCTTTCTTTAATCACATTGTATAGCAAATATGAATTTTGAAATAGAAATTCTGACTTTAGTGAATTCAAACCACAACATTGTTTCATGCAAACTTTTAGGAAATTATAAATACATTCTAATAGATGTTCTTTGTCACAAAATGTATACCTTTGGTTGTAAATGCCTTGGACAATTATCTAAAAAGGGAAGTTTAAAGATGAATCAATGTTTAAACTTATAAGTTCCGTGACCTCTTTAAAACAAATGCTTGAGAATCTTTCATATTGTGTTCACAGTGTTTAATCTCATAGCTGCAAAATGTAAATGGACTGAGAAATTAGTTTTCTTTCTAAGGCTTTTATACGAAGGAATATAACGTATTAATAATATTGACTCAGTGGCCACTTCATTAGGTATACCTATATACCTGCTCCTTAATGCTAATATCTAATCAGCTAATCGTGGCAGCAGTTCGATGTATAAAAAGCATGCATATATGGTCAAGAGGTTCAGTTGTGGTTCAGACCAAACATCAGAATGGGAACGGAATGTGATCTAAACAGCTTTGACTGTAGGATAATTGTTGGTGCCAGATGGGATGGTTTGAATATCTCAGAAAGTGTTGATCTTCTGGGATTTTCACACACGGCAGTCTCAGAAAATGGTGTGAAAAACAAAAAAAAACATCCAGTGAGTGGCATTTCTGTGGGCAAAATGCCTTGTTAATGAGAGAGGTCAGAGGAGAATGGCCAGACTGGTTCAAGCCAACATGAAGGCGACTAACTCAAATAACCACGTGGTTTGCAGAAGGATAACTTTGAACGCACAACACGTTGAATCTTGAATTGGATGGGTCACAACAGCAGAAGACCATGAACATATACTGCTGACTACTTTATTAGGTAGAGAAGGTACCTAATAAAGTGGCCATATGGTGTACTAATCTGTTGAAGGTTTTCCACATCCTTGCCATTCAGACTGCTGTTGTGATGTACCCTTCAGCAGCTGAAGTTCAGTAAGGAAATGCTCATCCTGAATGAGTGGGACAAGGGAAGAGACAGGGAGAGTAGCAGAAATTAGTTTGTCCTAATGTGAAGAAGAACAAAGTAAAATATTTATGTTAACTTAATGGACTAAATCTGCTACAGAAATCAATATTTTTTTTAAGTTGAAACCAAACAAACTAATCCTTGTTTGGCATTATCTAATCTTTGGCAAAAGCAGAATACAGAAAATTCTGCAGCTGGTGTATGAAGGGGGAAGAAGCGTCTAATATTTCAGTGACAAATGCGTTTTCCATACTATGCTCTATCCTTAAAGGCCCAGTTGTTACTGTTAGTAGACAGCATTACTAATGCATTAAGGAGGAGAGAGAGGCACTACATTTTTGAGATGCAATAGTTGAAAGACACCACTTAAAAAAGCTGTATTTGTATTAATAAGCAACGTCATAGGTAGAGCTGATAAGCTTCTACAGAATTACCACCAGTCTTGCTATGACATCATGATAATTGAGATTTATAATTTACACATAGGATTGCAGATTTATCAAATAGTTTGCACTCTACTGCATGAAAGCAGTAAATACACACTCCTCTGAAATAATGGTTGTTTTGCGAAAAAGATTATTTGAGCATTGTTTTTGCCTGAAATAGTTGGACTGAGACAGGGGAAACGGATCTTAATCATTAAGCTTTCAATTTAATAATCTAGTATTACTATTCTGTAACCCTCAGACTTGCCCAGCTCGCGTTCGTCTAGGGGAATCAGCCTTCGGCCCTGCCAAACTGGGTAATCACGTTTGTGTGGATGCTGTGTAATGTACCCCCAGTTACAAACCCACAATGCAAAATATCAGACAGTACACCATATGCAATTAAATGATTGAACTTTATGAATCTTAATATGAATTTAGGGTTAGTAATGAAAATAAAAAAGGGCCCAAGTCAAGTCAAAGTCACGTTGGAGCTCACTCTGTCGTCATTCTTCCACCATTGGTCTCCGAGCGTTGCTGACCTTTGGACCCTCAGATCCCAGTCCACTCGTCCGGTGGTCTACCAGCTCTCTCCACACGCGTCTTCCCTCTTTATCTCTCCTCCACAAAAGACCGTGAAAAGCATCTTTCCAGACTCGCAAGACACAGCAACAATGTCTTATTGGCTAACATGCATCCTGTTATCTCCAACCATAACCCAAACATTGCTGCTACAGAGAAACCATTACCTCAGCAGTGAACATTAAAAGAAGCCTTTACATTAGCAGTGAAACCTTACAGCGCGTTACACTCTCCCCCCGACCAAATTTAGTCATGTCCTCATGACGTTGAGATAATTCGCCAACCCTTCCTACAAAACACAAAGCCCAATCCAGGTGCAAAAGGCAGTGACATAGCTCCCCAAAACAGTAGAGATCACACCCTGTTCCCCAGGTGCTACATAGGCCAACCTATCTGGTGGTCTCCTAATTCTCTGAGACCTCCGTACCTTCTCACCTAACTCTTCAGGCTCAGACGCTACTGGGGATACGTTGGGTCTACTTGGTGAGTCCTCCCTCAATCCATCACTCATGTCCCCCTGCCACTCGGAGCCCTCTGTCCCATGTCCAGGCCCCGCTTCCTCTCCTTCAGGGTCCTGCTGTAACCCAGGCTGCCCACAGATAGCCCCCCTACCATTTCACCTGACTCAGTGGGAGAAGGGCCAGGAGTCTCTGCCTCAATCAATGGGGAGCTAGTGAACGGCAGCATATACCACCCATCCAGATCACCATCCTCTGAATTAGTATCCCTCTCATGGGCGGGGCCCGGCCCAGCCTCTCCCATTGTGGGCCCTGCAGTCATCCCGCGTTTTCGCAGAGTCCTCTTACTAGGTGTAGGCTCCAAGTCGGGCTCTGGGTCTACCTGCACCTCTTGTCCCAGGGGCAACAGGTGGTTCCGATGGAGAATCTTGACAGTCCCGTTACCCTCCTCTGGTTTCACCCAGAAAACTGGTAGGTTTGGCATCTGACTCTCCACCACATAGGGTGTGGCCACCCAGCGGTCAGCCAACTTGTGCTTTCCAGGTAGCCCCAAATTCCTTAGGAGGACTCGGTCTCCTGGCAGGAGTTGGGAGAACCTCACTTTCTGATCATACCTCCTCTTATTTCCTCAATTCTGCTTGGCGGCCGTGACCCCAGCCAATTCATAAGCCTTTTTCAGCTCTCTCCTCATATCAGACACATACTTCAGATAAGGCTTCGGTGGTAAGCCACCTTCGTCAGTCCCAAAACAAAGGTCACTGGGCAACTTCACCTCACGTCCAAACATCAGATAATATGGTGAATACCCAGTAGCTTCATTTCGTGTACAGTTGTAACAGTGAATCAGATGCCCAATATGTTGACTCCACCTGCTCTTCTTGCTGATCTCCAGGGACCCGAGCGTGTCTAGCAAGGTTTGATTAAACCTCTCAGGCTGGGGATTGCCCTGTGGGTGATAGGGCGTGGTCCTCGACTTCTCAACTCCAAGCATGCCCAGTAACTCATAGATGAGTCTGTTCTCGAAGTCCCGTCATTGGTCACTATGTATCCGCCTGGGAAGGTCATAATAAATGAAATACTTCTCGCATAACACTTCTGCCACCGTAGTCGCCCTCTGGTCCTTGGTAGGAAAAGCCTGAGCATATCTGGTGTAGTGGTCGGTGATGATTAAGACATTCGCCATGTTGCTGGCATCGGGTTCTATGGACAGGAAATCCATACACACCAGGTCCAGGGGCCCTGCACTCTGCAAGTGGGACAAAGGAGCTGCCCGCGTATGCAGTGTCTTCCACCATATGCAGCGAATGCACGACGTGCAGTATTCTTCAACCCCCAACTTCGTTCTGGGCCAGTAAAACAGGTCTCTGAGCAATCCACGGGTCTTTTCCACCCCAAAAAAATGTCCAGAATCATCCTGAAGTGACTTCAACGTAATCCTCCGATATTTCTCTGGCAGAACCAGCTGGCAACGCTGAGGTCAGTCCGGGGGTGACATGACCTGGTATAAGATCTGGTTCTTCAACTCCATCCGAGGCCATTCTTGTGGTAATGGAGGCACTGACACATGTTTCGTCTTCTCTGTCTGAGCCATGTCTCCCTTTTCAACCGCAGACCAAATATTGCCAATGCCCAGATTATCTCGCTGAGCAGCTGTCACCTCCCCAGAACTCAATTCCGGCAGCTGACTTGTCTTCACAGCAGTCAGGTTACAGTAAACTTGGGGGATGGCGTCCTCAGAAGCCCCCAATTGATCCACTGCTCAATCCTGCCCCTGCTTTCCCTCTGCCTTCACGGTGATGGCAAACTGACACATAGCCTTCACCCCAGGGGCAGGAATGCTCTCCCACCTCTCGTCCATGTCTAGTTCCTCATGCACCCATTGGGTCAAAGCATCAGCATCAATGTTCCGGCTCCCCGGCCGGTACTTCAGGCTGAAATCATAGGCAGACCACGCTGATGACCACCGATGGCCTGTGGCATCCAGTTTCACCGAGGTCAGGATATAAGTTAGAGGGTTGTTGTCCGTCCTCACCTCAAACTTGGCCCTGTAGAGATAGTCACTCAGCTTATCCAGCACCACCCATTTCAACGACAGGAATTCCAACTTGTGCATGGGATAGTTTCTCTCGGAGGGCGACAAACTCCAGCTGACAAACGTCACAGGCCTCAACCTGGTGCCCTGATCCTGATACAGGACACCCCCTAAACCCTCTCAGCTGGCATCCGTGTGCAGTACATACGGCAATCGGGGGTCCGCAAAAGCCAGCATCGGTGCCTGGGTCAGCAGCTCCTTCAGCGACTGAAAAGCCTCCTCACATTTTACATCCCACCTCTGTCCAAAGGCCTCCGATGGGTTTAGATATTCTCCACCTTCCTGTCCCTTTTCCACCTCCCTTTCTTCCCCAAGGGAGGGTAACCACCAGAAGCTGATTCAAGGGGTGACTCACTTTGGCGGAGCCCTTCACGAATCTCCAATAATAACCACAAAACCCAAGGAATGAGTGCAGAGTGCTCACAGTCTGGGGCCCTGGCCAAGTGGTCACCACTTCCATCTTAGCCGGGTCTGTAGCTACTACATTCCGTGAGATTACGTGTCCGACATAGCTAACAGACGTTTTGCAGAACTGGCACTTGTTCAGGAAAAGTTTTAACCCTTCAGCTTTTGGGCAGCTGAGCACCTTCAGTAGCCTCACTTCATGTTCTTCCAAGGTGGATCCAAATAGTATGAGGTCATCCAAATATACCAACACCTCAAGCAAGTTCATATCCCCCACCGGCTTCTCCATGACCCGCTGGAAGGTGGCAGGGGCTCCCAATATGCCCTGGGGCATCCTTTTGAACTGGAAGAATCCCAGGGGAAATACAAATGCCATCTTCTCTTTATTGGCCTCCCCCATGGGGATCTGGTAATATGCACTCCTCAAATCCAGCACACTGAACCACTTCGCACCACTCAGGCAGGCCGGCGTGTCTTCACCCCTCAGGACCGTATACTGGTCAGGGACGGTGCGCCTGTTCAGAGTCCTATAGTCCACACACATGCGTACCTTCCCGTTCTTCTGCTAGGCTACTACAATTGGGGGTGCATAGGGGCTTTGGGACTCAGTGATGATCCCAGCTTCCTTCAACTTACACAAATGCTGCCGAAAGTCTTCCACGTCTGCAGGGGCCAGTTGCCGTGACCTCTCTCTAAACGGGGCGTCCTCAGTTATCTGGATAGTGTGACGAGTGCTCTTGGAACAACCCACATCAAACTCGTCAGTGGAAAAGACACCTTCCAGCTTCAACATCTTCTCTACCAGCCTCCTTTTCCAACCTGGCGGAACCAGGGAGTCCCCAAAGTTGAAAGACTCAACTGTCAATTTTTCCCCTTTTTCTCATAGTTTCTCCCCACTGTGCCTCACAGGGGCACTAGACATTACCGTCACTGGGAACAAATGCGCCAGGGGCATCTCCCGCTTGAAGGTGACCTCCCTCTTGGTAGTGTTCCTGACAATCAGTGCCATCCTGCTCGCCTGTACAACCGAGGGCTTCTGCAATTCGTGTCTCACCAGTAGCCCAGCAGGAAATCCTGACTCCCCCTCGTGGTCTTCCAGAGCGTCCGCTAAGAGGGCTTCGCCCTCAGGCACTCCCTGGAAATTTGGGGGTCCCCATCACTCTCGCTACTTCCCTGGGCCGTACCACCATTGGCTTTGACTGGGTGAACCACACAGTCCCTCGTTTAAATTCGGTATCCAGTCCAATGCTGCCATGCACTTACTCAGAAACATCTCGAAACACCGGGTGCACGGACAATGTTCCCAGAAAGCTCTCACCAGCCTTCTCCTTGCAGGCCCCCATGAGTCTCCTCACAAGAGGGGTGTTGGTTCCCACCAGAATTGAAACGCCGCCCTTCTCAACAGGGTCTGGACAAACCAGCACCAATGTATCAAGGACCTCAGACACTCCCACATCCGCCTCCGGGAACTCTAGTTTCACTGACAAATAACCATCATATGAATAATCACCAGCACTGATACCCCAAATCTCCAGTGCACTGAATGGTGTCAAGGGTAAATGCTTCAGATACCAGTTGTAAAACAAACGGTACAGTAATGTGACCTGCGACCCGGTGTCGAGTATGGCTTTAGCGTATATTCCCTCTATCTGTAGCGACACACTGGAGTGTGGTCCCACTAAGCCTTCAGGAATAGGTTCTTTTGCTTTCGGGAGTTCCTTGGTACATTGCTGGGAACGTGTTCCCCCAGAGACCTAAGGCCGTTCCCTCACTGAGTCTCCTCTAAGTTTCCCGACATCTCTCCTTGCTTAGATACCCGGGGGCTCGCTCTCCAAGGGGCTTCCTGCCACTCACATTCCCGCCGGAAGTGTCCCTCTTCCCCACAGTTATAGCACACGCTACCGGCCGCCCCTCTTCTCGTGGAACCCCGGCCACCCGCAACCTCTGCGCAGTCCGTCCCCTTGGGGGGGGCCCGCTCTACCAGTCCAATCATACGGAGGGTCCACACCTGCGGTTAACACCTGGGACATCTCAGTTTTCAGCTCTGCCACCATCTCCTTTACCAGTCCCCAGGTTGGGCTGGCCCTGGTCACTTCACCACAAGGGGCTACTACCGAGGACTGTACCCTGCTGAGAGAGTCCCTGTACCCTGCTGAGAGAGTCCTCCCGTGGCCCCAATGCGTTCTCCTCCTCATGCACCTCTCTGATCAGCTGAACGAATGGGGGGGGGGGCGCGTTTTACAGGACTGTCAGAGACCCCAAGCAATCATGTCCTGGGGCTGGGCACCCTTGGCTAACTGGTCCATCCTTAACCTACCCACCTCAGCTGCCTGAATGACCCCCCCCCCGGCGCCGCAAACAATTTAGCTGTCTCTCTAGCCGGAAAAGGTACGCAGAAAGCTTCTCCCCCTGCTCCTGAAGCATGTTTTGAAACCCCCCCCCCATGAGCTCCAGGGGGCTCCCTGTCGTACCAAAAATGCTCTCTAATGTGTCTAGATACTCAGCAAGGGGAGCAGAGGGCTGGTTAACTGTCACGCCTCTCACTACATCAGCCGTCAACCCCCTCAAACTTTCAACCTGTCTCTGTCGCTTTTCATCATCATCATCATCATCATCATCATCATCATGCCACTCATCTAATAACTGAGAGGTCTGCTCCACCCACATCTCATACTCCCCTTCCCCCTCGGGGGTGGGCGTTATTCCAGAGAACATTCTTAGCTTCCAGCGGGGACCCTCTGCAGGTGCACTGGGCCACTTATTCACCAGGGAGGTAAGGGCTGATGCCAACTCAGAACCCTCACTCTTCGCTGGGGGACGGGGACTAATTAAACTTTCCAAATCTGACCACTCTTTCCCCTCACTCCTCAGAAATGATAGAACCCTGTCTCTGAAATCTCCGCCCCCAACTGCGGGCAACTCAGCTTGTGACCCAACCTGCTGGGCTCCCTTCTCCTCCTCCCTGACAGTATGGACAGGCCATGGCCCCGCCTCACCTGGGGCACTGACAGACACTGGCAGTCCCACCGCCATTACGTCAGCACTAGTCTGAACTAAAACAAGGTCTGAGCCAGCCACCTTATCAAACCTTTGTGCTACGATTTCAACTTTGCCAACAGCTTTAACCATACTCAAAAATTGAATTAACAATTCATCCGGGGTATGAATATCCACCCCACTCAACACGCACGCATTAATTACCAGTAACCCCAAGGAGGCACACCACTGCTGTAAGCAGCATCCATACCAGCACAGATTTAAACAGGGCAATCACACAGCATCCAACGGAATCAATCCCGGATGAGCCCCCACAATTGTAACCCTCAGGCTCGCCCAGCTCGTGATCGTCTAGGGGAAACAGCCTTTGGCCCTGCCAAACTGGGTAATCATGTTTGTGTGGATGCTGTGTAATGTACCCCCAGTTACAAACCCACAATGCAAAGTATCAGACAGTACACCATATGCAATTAAATGATTGAACTTTATGAATCTTGATATGATATAGGGTTAGTAATGAAAATTTTTAAAAAGGCCCAAGTCAAGTCAAAGTCATGTTGGAGCTCACTCAGTAGTCCTTCTTCCACCATCGATCTCCTCTGAGCGTCGCCAACCTTCGGACCCTCAGATCCCAGTCCTCTCCGTCCGGTGGTCTACCAGCTCTCTCCACACGTGTCTTCCCTCTTCATCTCTCCTCGACAGAAGACCGCAAGAAAACATCTTTCTAGACTCACGAGACACAGCAACAATCTCCTACTGGCTAACATGCATCCTGTTATCTCCAGCCATAACCCAAACATTGCTGCTACAGAGAAACCGTTACCTCAGCAGTGAACATTACAAAGAAGCCATTACATTAGCAGTGAATCCTTACAGCGGGTAACAATTCTTTATAGTTGGAACAACTTTTTTATCTTTTGTCCTCTACCTCTACTCTTTTTCTTCATTTGCTTCCATAAGATTTTTTGCAGCACCTTTTGCTTAAGATTTCCAGCATAAGGACTGGAGCGTAAAAAGCACCCTGTATGATTGAAGTGGGCCTGTTGCTAGGAACCGCTGCTCTGAACTAAGGTTCAAAGTCAATACAGTATTGGGATGGGAAGAGTTTTCAAAGGCCCAGTCAGTGTGGCAGAAGTGGAGTGGATGGCTGTGACCTTGTTTGGGGGAGCGGTAAGTGGTGGGAGTGTTGGTCAAGACTTGGATAACTTGAGACACAGGCAAGTGGTCCCTGAGGTAATGAAATTGAAAGCTGCAGTGTGGGCTGGTGAGCGAGCAAGGACCTGTCTTACTGGACACACCGGTCTGGATGACCTCATTAACAGTCTACACACACAGAAATCCTGGCCCCAGGTTAACAGGGATATTCCGTCTAGCTCTATCTATCCCACTCTTATCCCTCCTGCAAATTAATATTAACTTATTGGCGTTCACTTAGTTCCTCTTTCCACATATGATGCACGACTGCTTAATGCTTCTAGCATTTTCTGTTCTTATTTCAGATCTTTATTTATGTTTTTGAAGTGGTGACACAGTAGTACAACTGGTACTCAGCTTAGACAACCCAGGTTCAACCCTGAACTCCAGTGCTGAAACGTGGAGTTTGCATATTCTCCTTCTGAATGCACGGGTTTCCTCTGGCTTCCTCCTACTTCTCAGAGGTGTTCACATTGTTTATTAGCCTCAAGTGAGTGGTGGGATCTGAAGGAGTGTGGTTAGAATGAAATGGGATTAGTGTAGTTTTTCCTGAAGAATCATTTTGTATGCTGTTTGATTCTGACTCTAAGGTGAGGTGTGCTGCCCTCTGGTGTGAAAGCTCAAAATGTTTCCTGATTAATTTTGAGGTGAATTGAGGAGATGCTGTTGAAAACATTGTTCAGCTTCATGAAACATCTTTACAATTCTGTATTGTGATTCATCAGACAGTTTGAAAATATACTTTTTGAAAGTGAAAAGGACATTTGGTCAGAAGACCTAAAATTTATCAAGGATTTTGGTGAGAATCATTATCTTTTATATAAGTTTTATTGACACCTACAAAACTTGATTTTAGATTTTGTCTTGTAATTATTGTTTACAGATACTATCTATTCATTTACACTGTTCTACCCTCTGCCACCCCCTCTTGATGTTTTATTTCTGACTTCAATGATGTTTTGTATGTAACTCTATTGGAGAGGAAGTGCTACCTCAGCTCATCAAGCTTTCCTGTATCAATTCCCACAACCTGTGGCTCTTTCTGATACCTTCTCCAGCTACCTTAGTTTCTTTTAATAAACCGCAGATTTCCTGCTGCCTCCCACTACTCAACTCTAGTTATCAATTATCAATTTAAATCTCTATGTTTATTAATTAGATGGCTTAGATAGCATTGAGTAAGAAAGTTATGGATTCAGATCCCATTCCACTGGTCTGGAATTTAGGGTTCCAAAGGATTTAAGTACAGTGGGGAGGAGGACAGGGGAAAGTGGAAGTGAGGTAAATCAGTCATGAATTTTTGGAATTTCAGAGCATGCATATTTTGAATTATTACATTGCCAGTAAAACCTACATCTCTAATTCTTATTGAAACAATATTTCGAGAAGCACTCAGATGCAGAAAGTTTGATCATAACACCCGTATGCCACAATTTGAATTGACTGTTCAGAAAAGACTACAGTACTGTGCAGTGATTGAAAGAAGTGATTTTTTTTTGTGGAAGGTGTCTCCGGTTGGTAAATGGATCAGGTTGCTGTCTATCCTACATTAGATTTTGCTGTTCCTACAATCTTGGCTGGTAATTTAAAAATTAAAGAAGCGGAACTGGTCAAGAACAGATCAATAGGTTCCAGATGTAATGCTGAATGGCAGGAAGGGAAACCAAAAGTACATCATGCTGATTATACATGTTCAGTACAGGAAAATCTCATACCAAAGGAGGGATTTCCAATTGTAGGTCTCTACTGGAGGAGCCTCATTTGGATGATGTAGTCAACTACATCAAAAAGCTACAGAAAGGTTGAAAAGATTTGCAAAGGATTGTGCACCAGCGCAGTAGGAGGATATCATTCATCACTTTTATTAGAACTTTATCAGGCCTGTGGCAAGGTAACCACAGTTTGCTGCAATACCTGGTTAACTAACTTTTACCTGGAACAAGTAACCTACATACACGTGTATCTTTATGTGGCAAGCATTTACTTGAAAGCAGTGCAAATTACATCTATATCGGTGCAAGCTAAACCCATGTTGCTCTATGTTTAATGCTGTGATTTCAGAACTAAGTCTATAAGATAATTCCCTCAATCGCAGGACTCTGCAGAGAGTGGTGCGGACAGCCGTGTGCATCTGTAGATGTGAACTTCCCACTATTCCGGACATTTACAAAGACAGGTGCATAGAAAGGGCCCGAAGGATCATTGGAGACCTGAGTCACCCCAACCACAAACTGTTCCAGCTGCTACCATCTGGGAAACGGAACCACAGCATAAAAGCCAGACTAACAGGCTCTGGAACAGCTTCTTCCGCCAGGCCATCAGACTGATTAATTCCTGCCCATACAATTGTATTTCTATGCTATATTGACTGTCCTGTGGTACATAATTATTTATTACAAATTACTATAAATTGCACATTGCACATTTAGACAGTGATGTAATGTAAAGATTTTCACTCATGTATGTGAAGGATGTAAGAAATAAAGTCAATTCAATTACATTATTCCTGCTTCTTAGAACACATAGTAAAGCACTTTGGCAAGAGGATATCATTGCAAATAATTTGGTTAAATTTAAAATATGTTTTGTTTCTCTTCCTGCATTCAGCATTACATCTGGAATCTATTCATGACCACGTGTCTTCAGTTACAGGTTGTCCTTTGCAGAGTATGAGTCAGTTTGTAAGTAGCAGCATTTTACGTGAATTTTGATTTGTGTAGTGGGGAAGACCAGCCAAAAAAAAATCATTGGAATAGTCAAGTATAATGTAGTAAAGGTAACCCTGGGTATATTTATTTACATTACCATCTGTACAGCTTCAAATGAAAGTAACTTTAAATGCTTCAAACATCTGTTTAGATGTGTCAGGGAATCCTTAAATTCTACACAGAATACTGAGATTGATTGAAACTTTAAAGAAATCATCAATTTATCTCAAATGATTTTCAAACATCTTTCCTAACTGTGTTGTGATTGAATCACTTGCAAATTGAAACTAATTTATGAATATTGTAACTAAAACTAATTTCTTCCCTGCTATATATGTAAAAATTCAAATATCCGCTCTGTGCGCTCCTAATGCATGGACTCAAGATTTTCACAATCATTCTGAAAATGACTTTGAGTGATTGTGGAACCAGAGGTTCCCAAATGTCTGTGGGGATTAATTGGATTTGGTTTATTATTGTCACATGTACCAAGATACAGTGAAAAACTTACCTTGCATACTGTTCATACATATCAGACCATTACACCATTCATTGAGGTAGAACAAGTTACAACAATGGTAATGCAAAATAAAAGTGTAGCAGATACAGAGAAAGTACAATGCAGTTAAGATCATAATGAGATAGATTGTGAGATCCATCTTCTGCAAGAGGGAATGTATATCAGAGAACAAGCACCTATACTCTGTCCACATTGGCCACCCAATCTCCAAGTTACATGCTATTTATTTTCCCATTCCCATCGCCCCACTGATCTGCCCATTCTCTGCTTTAACCACTGCCAGGATAAGGGTCCATGCAAATAGAGGAATATTCACCAAGCACCTCTGACCTAGTCTCACCACATTCCCTTTCCTCTCTCAAGACATTAGACATAAGATATCCCCTCTCTGCCCTTAGTCCAGATCACTGTTCTGTCTAAGCTGCACAGACACGTGGCGCACAGTAACTGAAATGCTCCCATGCACATAGCCTTTGTTGCTATGCAGCTCGAATTTCCTTTGATATAATGTTAACATCATTTTGAAATCTGTTAATATAGACAAGAAGTGGAACATTTGGATGATCTAATGAGGATTAAGACACATCCTTCATCTGGATGCGAAATTAATAAGGACAGTGTTTATAAACAATGTTTTTGTAATAAAGACAGATGTGAAAAAGTTTATGAAATGTGAAATAATTTCTTTATTGTACTATGTTTCATTATATCTTTCTATTAATAAAATCAGAAGTACATGATTTTTATTCAAAATATTCTTAGTACGCATATTACAAAAAGAATTTGAAGTGCCGCACAATTTTCAGGCCGTGTAAAACTGAGAGAAATGGAAAATCCCAGACAATGGATGATCCTTGCAGCTGTAAAAAAAAATTAGAGGGAATATTGGTCCTGATGATACATTGACAATTCTCCCACTGCGCTCCCCACCTTCACCCCCACCACCACCCCCCCTCCCAGATGCTGGTTGAGCTGCTGAGTTCCTCCAGCAAATTGTTGGCTGTTTAATATTTAATGATTTGGATGATGATTAAATTATATACAGAATACTGAGATGCTGATTTATCCTGACCAAATTGTGTTAAGCAGTTTCTCAAGTAGATGTTTCCAATGAACTGTCTTGTGATTGAATCACCTATAAACTGAATTTAACATTGTAGCAATATTGTAATCACTATGAAAGCTAATATTCTCCCTGCTAAGTGTAAAAATTGTAATAAGACCTCAGATATAAGGATCAGAATTAGGCCATTCTCCCATTCCTTCATGGTTGATCCCTCTCAACCCCATTCTCCTGCCTCTCTCCATAACCCTTGATGCTCTGATTCATCAAAAACCTATTAATCTCCGCCTTAAATATACCAAATGACTTGGCCACCATAGCTGTCTGTGGCAATGAATTCTACAAATTCAGCATCCTCTGACTAAAGAAACTTTTCCTCATCTCTGTTGTAAATAGATGTCCTTTGATTCTGTGCCCTCCGGTGTTAGACTCCTCCACTGTAGGAAACACACTCTCCATATCCACTTTATCTAGGCCTTTCAATATTCCATACACTTCAATGGGATCCCTCGTCGTACAGGCTTAGAGCCATCAAACAGGCTTCATATGTTAACCTTTTCCTTCCTAAGATCATTCTCATGAACCTCCGCTGGACTCTCTCCAATGCCAGCTCATCCTTTCTTAGATAAGTGGCTCAAGACCGCTCACAATACTCCAATTGCGGTCTGACCAATGCTAACATTGCATTTGCCTTCCCTACCTCTGACTAGACTTGCAAGATATCCTTTCGGGGATCCAGCACAAGAACTGCCAAGTCCCTTTGCAACTTGGATTTTTGAATTTTCTCCCCATTTAGAAAATTGTACACAACTTTATTGCTTCTGCCAATTTGCAGGACCATGCACTTCACTACACTATATTCTTTCTGCCACTTCCTTGCCCATTCCCCAATCCGTCTAAGTCCTTCTACAGACATCCTGCTTCCTCAAAAATACCTCTTTCCAGCTACCAAAGTCAGGCTAACTGGCCGATAATTTCCTTTCTTCTGCTCCCCTTCCTTAAAGAGTTGAGTAACATTTGCAATTTCCCAGTCCTCCGGAACCATTCCAGCATCTAGTGGTTTTTGAAAGATCATTACTAATTCCTCCACAATCTCTTATACCACCCCTTTCAGGATCTTGGGGTGTAGTCCATCTGGTCGAGGTGACTTATCTACCTTAAGAATTTTCAGCTTCCAAAGTGCTTTCTCAGTAATAGCAACACTCACTTCTGCCCCGACACTCTAGCACTTTTGGCATTTTGCAAGTGTCTTCCACAGTGAAGACTGATGCAAAATATTTATTAAGTTCATCCACCATTTCTTTATCCCCCATTACTATCTCTCCAGTGTCATTTTTCAGCGGTCTCATATCTGCTCTCATCTTTCTTTAACACTTTATACAGTATATCTGGAAAAACTGTTTCTTATCCTCTTATATTATTGACTAGCTTACCTTCATATTTCATCTTTTCTTTCTATGGCTTTTTAGTTGCCTTCTGTTGGTTTTTAAAGGCTTCCCTATATAGTGACAACATTACCTTTCGGCTCTTAAACTCAATCCCACGATTGATGAAGGCCAATGCACCGTATGCCTTCTTAACCACAGAGTCAACCTGCACAGCTGCTTTCAGTGTCCTGTGGATTCCGACCCCAAAATCCCTCTGATCCTCCACACTGCCAAGCTAAAAAGTCATCTCATAGGCATTCTACAAATTCCGCCTCTTGATATCCAGCATCAATCTGATTTTCCCAACCTACTTGCATATTGAAATCCCCCATGATTGTAGCAACATTGCCCCTTTTACATGCCCTTTCTACTTCCCATTGCAATTTGTAGCCCACATCCTGGCTGCTGTTTGAAAGCCTGTGTATAACTCCCATCAGGGTCCATTTACCCTTGCAATTTCTTAACTCTACCCACAAGGATTCTACATCTTCTGATCCCATGTCACCTCTTTCTAAGGATTTGATTTCATTTTTTTAACCAACAGATCCACTTCATCCCTGCTGCCTACTTGTCTATCCTTGTAATACAATGTTTATCCTTGGACGTTAAGCTCCCAACTATGATCTTCTTTCAGACACGACTCAGAAATGCCCACAATGTCATACCTGCCAATCTCTAACTGCGCTACAAGATCATTTACCTTATTCTGTATACTGCGTGTATTCAAACATAATACCTGGATTCATCACCTTTTTTGATTTTGTCCCCGTTACACTCTAACTCATTCCACTGACTGCAATTTTGCCTTATTATTCGCCTGTCCTTCCTCACAGTCACAACTGTGTCTAGTGGTATGCCAACTGACACATCCTCAGCCCTCTCACTGTGGTTCCCATCCCTGTGCCAACTTAGTTTAAACCCTCTCCAATGGCTTTAGTAAACCTGCTTGCTGGGATATTGGTCCCACTCCAGTTCAGGTGTACCCCACGCTTTTTGTACAGGTCACACCTTCCTCAAAAGTGATCCCAATGATCCAGAAATCCGAAGCGCTGCTCTGCATGTATTCTTCAGCCACACATTCATCTGCTAAATCATCCTATTCTTACACTTACTGGCACATGGCTCAGGCAGCAATCCAGAGATTACTATCTTGGAGGTCCCGCTTTTCAGCATTCTACTTAACTCCATATATTCTCCCTTCAGGACCTCCTCCCTTTTCCTACATATGTTGTTAGGACCAATATGTACCATGAGTTCCAGCTGTTGACCCTCTTCCTTCAGGTCACTGAGGACCTGATCCGAGACATCCCTGATCCAGGCACATGGGAGATTACACACCAATCAGTATCTGCTTTCTGCTCCTCTAATTATGGAATCCCCTATCACTACTACACTCCTCTCTTGCCCCCTAACCCCAACACACCTTCCTTCTGAGCCACATTCAATGCACTGATCATTTTGTTGTTTAAGTAGGGCTTGTGTGTTTTCCTGATGCATAGGCTCAGAATTTTCCCACAATTCTGAATGTTCCTTTCCACTTCGAGTTATCATGGGTCAGAGATTCCCAATTATCTGTGGGCCTGATGCATTTTTAAAAAAACAAGGCTCTCAGCTCATCCTTGAATTGTTTTCTCTATCTTCTTGGTAATATGTTCTGTGATTGGATAGAATGCCGGTTTTTGGGAGCAAAGCTTTGGGTATGTGAATTCTATGAATATTGGTCTGGGGAGTGCACTGATTTATTTATTTGTTTATGCTTTCAGTGAATTTGCAAGATTTGTAGAGAAATTCTTGTTGTCCCCCCCCCCCCCCGCCAAATGTTTTAAGGTGTCTGCTGTAGGTATCCAACTCTTAGGACAGGACAGATCACTGGTGCATGATAAACATAGGTTTTGTGTTAGGTGTGAGGTTGCAGGTGATAGTGAAATTGTCTAACTTGATATCCCCTCCGGCTCCTCTGATACAAGAGATTCTGTAGCTGCTGGAACTTTTGAGCAACAAACATGTCCTGTTCTGTTGAAGGGTCTGTTTATTTCCATCCATAGATGCTGCTTAAATTACTGAATTCTTCCAGTACTTTGTGTGTGTTACTCCTATTTAATTGTCCATGTCTTATACAATCTTACTGTGAATCTTCATTGACAAAGGCCAATATTCTACACCTTGGCTAAATACCTAAATGGTATTTGACTTACAGATGGTGAGTACAAGGCCTATCCTTTCAGGCCTCAGTTTAACTCTATTTCTGTGTAGTTTTTCATTAATTCAGTTGTATTTTTTTGTTCTACTGCGAATGCCTGCAAGAGAATGAATCTCAGGCTAGTATACGGTGACATACTGCATATGTGTGTTGATAACAAGTTTACTTCGAACTTTGAACAAGTTAGTGGTGACTCACAATGTGACTCGCAAACATGCAACAAAAGGAATTGGCTCCATTTGGCAGTTGAGCTTTCCCGCCCTTAATTCAGGATATTTGTCACAGTAAGCTCATAGTCCAAAGAAAATTTATTATCTGTGTACGTATATATCACCAGATACTACACACAAAGATTGACAAGCAACCAATCTACGAAAGATGACAAACTGCAAATACAAAACAATAAATTCCGAACAGCTTCTTCCCCTCCGCCATCCATTTTCTAAATGGACATTGAAACCATGAACACTGTCACTGTTTTTATTGTTGTTATTTTGCAATACTTATTTTAACTGAACTAATAGACATTAATAGCAAATATATTTGATATACAGTACTTCATGTAACTCAGCTGTCTGTCCTGAGTGGACTCAGGCTCCGCTGACGCCGGGCAGTAGCCGCTAGGGGCGGTGCTGGCGGAGGTCTGTCCGATACGGGCTCGGGGACTGCTGACGCCGGGCAGTAGCCGCTAGGGGCGGTGCTGACGGAGGTCCGTCCGATACGGGCTCGGGGCTGCTGACGCCGGCAGAAGCCGCTAGGGGCAGTGCTGTTGGAGAGCGTGCTCTGTGGTGTCTGCTTGGCCCCCTGAGCTTTTCGGGTTTTCTTGGGGATTCGAGCCCATTCGCGATGGAGGATCAGGAGCTGGAGGCGATCCGGCGCCAGAGACTGGCTGAGTTGCGTGCTCAGCGCGGGGTAAGGCCGTGAACACAAGCGTGATCCGTTGCACCTGGAACTGGGCCTGGCGGAGGCTCATCTCTAGACCAGGCTGCTTAATTTGCCCGGTCTGCACTGCCGGGGCCCAACATGGGGGACAGGGAAACGGGACGCACGTGTGCACTTCATGCAGCTGTTGCATATTTATATGTAATGTCAATAAAATCCGATAGGATGTAGAAGCCGAATCTTCACTGCCCAGAATCTGCCTATTTCCGACCCCCGACCCCTGCAGACAAATCTCCCCACCCCCCATTCTCACCGGACAGCTGAAGATCAGGAATGAATGAGCTGCTTCTTCACGTAGCAGAGAAATCACTTGCAACTTTTTGCACCTCTTTGGAAATACTGAAGATTAGACACGTCTAAGGTGCCGAAACTGCGTGTGGTCTGGGAGCCAGTGAACGTACTTAGGTGCTTATAGGGTGGAATTCACAACAAAACCTCCCCCGCCTTATGGTAAAACAACTCCAAAGGAATTCACCGCTCAAAATAGCAAAGTTAGGTTTAATCACTGGCTTATATTGTGAAATTTGTTGTTTTACAGCAGCAGTACAACTATAAATTACAGTGTAAGTATATAAAACAGAAATGAGTAGTGCAGAGGAGACGAGAAGTAGAGCTACTGTTCCTGGGTTCATCATCCATTCAGAAATCTGATGGCAGAGGAGAGGAAGCTGTTCCTGAAACATTGAGTGTGCATCTTCAAGTTACTGTACCTTCTCCTTGACAATAGCAAAGAGAAGAAGGCACCTCCTGGATAATGATGGATACCCCTTTTTGAGGCATCATCTTTTGAAGGTGGCTGGTCTGCTGGGGAGGCAGGTGCCCATGACGGAGCTGTCTGAGTTTAGAACTTTCTGCAGCTTTTTCTAATCTTGTGCAGAGGCCTCTCCATCCCAGATGGTGATGTAAGCGGAATGTTCCCCTCAGTACATCATGAGAGTAAAAGTTCATCAAAAAAAAACTTACAACAGAAAGTGGTGGAAACGCCCAGTATCAGTGAAGGTAAAATGACTTTTCATCATAAAAAGGAAGATTTGGAGGTGATTTGCAGAGAAGGGGCAGGAGAAGAGAATAATCTGTGAAAGGGTCTAAACCAGTGGTTCCCAGATATTGCTCCCCCCACCCTGGGGGCAGTGGGAATTTCTAAGGGGGATGGTAAAGATAAAGGGGGTGGTGCGGGGGTGCTCAATAGCAGGGGGGCAGCTGAGGGATTACAGGCTTTATTTAAGAAATGAATTACTTATAAGCATTTGATACTCTGCCTCATAATTGATTACAATGGTCACATAATTGCCTTATCTCTTGCTAATCCACTGTTCTCTTAGACTTTGCTTGAAGTGCATTATAGTTGTTGAAACGAAATGTGATACTTGTGTATTTGGCAAATGAGCAATCCGGACTGAAGAAATTGTGTTTTTCTGTGCCCCGCATTATTGCTGTTCACTAGTATAGTGTTAGCTAGTACAATTCTCATACTCTAAATACACTGTGATGCAATTCCTGGGAATTTAGGATATGACACCCAATGGGGTAAAGCTCAGGATCTGCCCTTTTGAGTGGTCTTGACTGCAGTTCTCTACCCCATGGTCCAACTGAGATGATGTTGTCCCACTTCATGTACCTCCAGCCAGAGTCAGGTTTTGCCTGAGCTGTGATGATGTCATAATTAACCCTTTTTTGATTGCGACGTTTGAGGTTGGACTTAAACAAAAGGTGATTGACCGTGGTTGCTAATTCTGAATGAAAAGAGCAGAAGCAGACCAAATGAAAAAGAAGTGTAGAGTATCTGAAATGTCGATTTATACTAGCACCAAGCAACCAACAGCAGCCTGTTGTAAGGAAAAAGTTTTTTTTTTCCAAATGAAACGTTGAAACAGTCATGGTTCCTTGAACATTTGAAGAGAACACTTTCTGATAAAGCAAACACAAAACTTGTCTTATTTTTCAGTCACTTTGTGAAAACTTTCAGAAATGGAAAACATTGCAAAACATGTTTGCCAGCACTTCGCAACAAAACAGTGATGGTTTACATACTTCATGCAATATTTCATTGCTCATTGCTGATCTAGAAAGCCCCATACAAATGGAGAACTGATTCTGCCAGCAGTAAGAGAGGTTCTGAATACAGTTTTACATGAGTCACCGGGCTAAATAATTAAAGCAATTGCACGCAGTGACAACTCTGTTCAAAGACAAATAGATGAAATATCTGAGAATGTGGAGGACACATTGTGCAACATACTTAGGACAACAGAATTTGCTCTGCAGTTCGATGAGTCAACTTTGCTAGGCAACAAATCTTTACTTTGTTATGTTTGCTTCATAAAGGATGAAAGTATGATTCAGGAGTTGTTATTTGCAAGGGGAGTAGAAACAGACACAAAATGGGAGTCAATATTTTGAGTTGTTGAGAAATTTTTCAAAGAGGAAGATATTTTGCTCACCAACATTTTTGTTTGTGCAACAAATGGGGCACCATCATTGACAGCATGCCACTGGTTATTTCCGTCTTGAAAAAAGCTGTATTTAACATACTTACCATTCATTGTAATTCACAGACAACATCTTGTCGCAAAATCCGCTCCACAGATCATTAAATACTACTATCACAGCGGTAAATAAAATTGAGTCCCGTGTTTTCACTTCTTGACTATTTCGAGAGCTTTGCATTGAGAATGATGAACAGTTTGGATGCTTGCTGTGGCACACAGAAGTCAGGTAGCTCGCAAAAGGAAACTGCCCGAGACACTTTTATGCATTTTTTGAAACTGTGTTCACATTGTTTGAAGACATGAATGCTTAATTCATTCATCAACTCAAGAATATTAGACATGACATGGCTTATTTATCAGAATTATTTGCAAAGTTTAATGAAATCAATCTTCAATTGCAAGAAGATTATAAAAATCTTATCAAATTCTGTCCGAATTAACCCTATTTAAGTACAACATTGTTCATTACTACCTTTTCCCATTTCCGAGCTTCTGAGAAAGGAAGAATACCGGATGGTTATCTGCAAGTATGGTGGTCCCCAACCTCCGGGCCGCGGACTGATACATTGCCGCGAAGAGTGCAGCGGTAGTTGGAAAGCACCCAGCACATCTTTAAGAAAAAAGCCGAAATAAACAATTAATTAGGTGCTGCCCGGCACGTAAATGTCGGCCCACAGGCGGCACCTAATTAATTAGCTTGTTTATTTCAGCTTTTTTCTTAAAGATGTGCTGGGTGCGTTCTGACTACCGCTACACCACTGCATTCTTTGCGGCAATGTATCGGTCCACGGCCCGGAGGTTGGGGACCACTGTGCCAGTATACTGTGCCCAACTGGTTGAGCTGTATAAAGACGTATCAGAGAGAGTTCAGGATCATCTATCTATCCAAGTTTCAGATTGAGTAATAGCTCCATTCCTGAAGACGTCACAAGGAATTAACGGGAATGATGGAGGAAGAACTGATTTCACTACAAAATGACTTTGAGCTGAAGCCGAGGTTCAAAATATAGTAAGGCTTTTGGTTGCAGAAAGAAATCTCTGAAAGTACCCTGCACTGTGGAAAAAGGTGTGATGTTTTCTATTGCTTTTCCAATATCATATTTACTGGAGCACGGTTTCAGTGCAGTCACCCAACTTCTTTGAAAACAATGAAACAGACTGGAAGTTACTGCACGTGGGGATCTGTGACTCCTGGGTGATATTCAGCTTGACGTTGAGAAGCTGATATCACTGCACCAAGCCCATCCATCTCATTGAAAGGTGAAAATACAATGAAGTACTGAATAGTTGAACTACTAGTATACACTCTAAAATTGTTGATGAAAATTGCTTTTACTGTAATTAAATAAAATAATTTTATTTGTAGTTTTAAATAGATTTGAATAATTTTTGCAGTTTGTCACTACTTTGAATTTGAAGTTCCTATTTTATTTCACTGTGCATCATAAATCAAAATCCTTTATAGTTTTTATATATTGGCTGGAAATAGAGAAGGTGACGGGGAATGTGGTCTGTAAGCCAAGGGGGCAGTAACCCAAAAAAAGTTTGGGAACCAATGGTCTAAACGAAGAGAAGCTGAACATCACAAAGGCTGGTGAGGATAGTGAAATCTTGTTAATTGCAGCTGATCTTTCTAGAGGTGTAAATAGGAAATGAATGAGAACTGGAGAGAGAGAGAGTAAAATGCCAGAGCTTTGAGATACAAAACAGCAGTTTTTGGAAATCTGAAATAAAAGTCCTCATATTTGCAGAGAGGAAAATCTGAGTCAGCATTCCAGAATATTCCATTAGTGAGACTGCAGGAGGGGAAATAGAAATTTTGCTCTGGTTTCACCCAGTTTGGTCATTCAACCAATGATCTCAATCACTTTGTTGGCATCCAACTATATAGGAGACTATATAGTTCCCCTCTACCACCACTCTGCTCCGTCTAGCGGAATTAGTCCTTACTCTTAATAATTTCTCCTTTGGCTCCTCCCACTTCCTCCAAACTAAAGGTGTAGCTATGGGCACCCGTATGGGTCCTAGCTATGCCTGCCTTTTTGTTGGGTTTGTGGAACAATCTATGTTTCGTGCCTATTCTGGTATCTGTCCCCCACTTTTCCTTCGCTACATCGACGACTGCATTGGCGCTGCTTCCTGCACGCACGCAGAACTCGTTGACTTTATTAACTTTGCCTCCAACTTTCACCCTGCCCTCAAGTTTACCTGGTCCATTTCCGACACCTCCCTCCCCTTTCTAGATCTTTCTGTCTCTGTCTCTGGAGACAGCTTATCCACTGATGTCTACTATAAGCCTACTGACTCTCACAGCTATCTGGACTATTCCTCTTCTCACCCTGTCTCTTGCAAAAACGCCATCCCTTCTCGCAATTCCTCCGTCTCCGCCGCATCTGCTCTCAGGATGAGGCTTTTCATTCTAGGACGAGGGAGATGTCTTCCTTTTTTAAAGAAAGGGGCTTCCCTTCCTCCACTATCAACTCTGCTCTTAAACGCATCTCCCCCATTTCACGTACATCTGCTCTCACTCCATCCTCCCGCCACCCCACTAGGAATAGGGTTCCCCTGGTCCTCACCTACCACCCCACCAGCCTCCGGGTCCAACATATTATTCTCCGTAACTTCCGCCACCTCCAACGGGATCCCACCACTAAGCACATCTTTCCCTCCCCCCCCCCCCCGCATTCCGCAGGGATCGCTCCCTACGCAACTCTCTTGTCCATTCGTCCCCCTCATCCCTCCCCACTGATCTCCCTCCTGGCACTTATCCGTGTAAGCGGAACAAGTGCTACACATGCCCTTACACTTCCTCCCTTACCACCATTCAGGGCCCCAAACAGTCCTTCCAGGTGAGGCAACACTTCACCTGTGAGTCGACTGGGGTGATATACACTGCGTCCGGTGCTCCCAATGTGGCCTTTTATATATTGGCGAGACCCGACGCAGACTGGGAGACCGCTTTGCTGAACATCTACGCTCTGTCCGCCAGAGAAAGCAGGATCTCCCAGTAGCCACACATTTTAATTCCACATCCCATTCCCATTCTGACATGTCTATCCACGGCCTCCTCTACTGTAAAGATGAAGCCACACTCAGGTTGGAGGAACAACACCTTATATTCCGTCTGGGTAGCCTCCAACCTGATGGCATGAACATCGACTTCTCTACCTTCCGCTAAGGCCCCACCTCCCCCTCGTACCCCATCTGTTACTTATTTTTATGCACACATTCTTTCTCTCACTCTTCTTTTTCTCCCTCTGTCCCTCTGAATATACCTCTTGCCCATCCTCTGGTTCCCCCCCCCCTTGTCTTTCTTCCCGGACCTCCTGTCCCATGATCCTCTCGTATCCCCTTTTGCCTATCGCCTGTCCAGCTCTTGGCTCCATCCTTCCCCCTCCTGTCTTCTCCTATCATTTTGGATCTCCCCCTCCCCCTCCAACTTTCAAATTCTTTACTCACTCTTCCTTCAGTTAGTCCTGACGAAGGGTCTCGGCCTGAAACGTCGACTGCACCTCTTCCTACAGATGCTGCCTGGCCTGCTGCGTTCACCAGCAACTTTGATGTGTGTTGCTTGAATTTCCAGCATCTGCAGAATTCCTGTTGTTATATAGGAGACTAGAGTGTTTTCTCTCATCTTAGGGATATACTCATAGTACAAGTCGACCTTGACTAATCCAGCACCATCGGGACCTGAGGAGTGCCGGATTAGTGAAAATGCCGAATTACAGAAGGATCACATTAAACATAATCAGTGCCGGATTATCGAAGGAACCGGATTACAGGTAGTCGGATCCTGTAATAGGAAGAGGCAGCACTTTTCAAGAAGCACTCTCCTAGCTGAGGGTGGAGGGGATACGTTGAAATTCAACACAGGAGAAACATGGGCATACCAAAGTTCTGATTGTACAAAACTGGTCCCTACTCATGAGAAGGAAAATGATAGCAAAGACATGTCTCTGGATTAGACTGGAACTGCCACACTCAAATCTTTTAGAAACATCTGAGAGTATTTTCAAAACTATACCAATCTGAAACTCTTGGCTGAATTTCTCATAGCCATTTTTCTGATGTATTGACTTCGTAGATGTTGATCTCTTAGCCTAAGTTCCCGCTCCTTTGCTGAACTCCATGTTGAGTCCATACTGAGTTGCTTTATGGCATATTACAGAGATTACTTCTGGATTTCCTGGCTATGTATGTGCAGAGAAATCAAAGTTGCTGCTGTTCTGAAGGGCATGTCTGTGAGGCATGAGTTAGTGTTCTACTGGCCAGTAAATGCAGAGCTTAAGTAACACAAATGTCTTTCAAGTTAACGTACAGTTTTAAATTAGACCGGAGGTTTTCCATGACTGCTTGATGTATAAGATCCTCTAATCCTAAGACTCCAAGATAGAGGAGCAGGATTAGGGTGTTTGGACATCAAGTCCACTGCCATTCCATCACTGCTGATTTATTATTCCTCTCATCTCCATTTTCCTACCTTCGCACCAAAACCTTTGACACCCTTATTAGGCGAGAACATGTTAACCTCCACTTTAAATATTCACAACCATCTGTGGCAATGAATTCCACAGATCCACTACCCTCTGGTTAAAGAAATGGCTCCTCATCTCTTCTAAAGGGACATCCCTCTATTTTGAGGCTGTGCCCTCTGGTCTTAGGCTCCTTAACATAGGGAACATCCTCTCCACATCCACTCTGTTGAGGCCTTTCAATATTCGATAGATTTCAATGAGATCCTCCCTCATTCTTCTAAGCTCCTGTGAGTAGAGGCCCAGAGCTATCAAACACGTCTCACATGTTAACCCTTTCATTCCCAGACTCATTCTTGAAACCAACCTCTAGCCATACTATGGGCTCTTACCTTGTTTAGCAGCCTCAGGAGCAGTCTATCCTGCTTTTTATTTCCTCAAACAATTCTAATAGATTTGTCAGGCAAGATTTCTCCTTAAGGAAACCATGCTGATTTTGACATATTGTATCATGTCCCTCCAAGTACCCCGAAACCTCATCTTAATAATGGAATCCCTACATCTTCCCAACTACTGAGGTCAGGCTAACTGGTCTACAATTTCCTTTCTTCTTGCCTCTCTTGCTTCTTAAAGAGTGAAATGACATTTGTACATTTCCAGTCCTCTGGAAGCATTCTAGAATGTAGTGATTCTTGAAAGGTTCTTACTAATGCGTCCACAATCTTTTCAGCTGCCTCTTTCACAACATCAGAATGTAGTCCATCTGGTCCAGCTGTTTTATCTACCTTCAGACCTTTTCAGAATTTGGATTCAGGATTCAGAATTAGCTATCCACCATCTTTTACTACATATAGTACTGTACAAAAGTTTTAGGTATCCTAGATTTTTTGATATAAATTTAGATGTTTATGTGTTGTCTTCTGCATTAGTGTGTCAGCAGAAAAGAGCAAATTTTGGTTTTCCAAACATTGTTTTCCCAAAAAAAAAGTTAGATTTTTTTTGTATTTCGTTAAAGAAAGCAATGTATTAACTAATGGAATAATTTTCAAATAAAAACTTTGTTACTTTGTAGGTATATAGCCCAGTGCATTATTAAACAAAGATAATAAACAGGTGCTAATGATCAATGACAATGAGTTGAATGACCTAAACTGATTAACTGAAACAGAAACAGGTGTAGAAGGAATCAAACAGGGTGAAGGACAACCAAACTAAAAGGTGAGGGTGAGGCAAATGTGACAGTTTAATCTTCAAAATCATCAATTCTTACACCGTGGCATGAGTGAGCATAGCAACAAGACACAAGGTGGTCATCCTGCATCAGCAAGGTTTCTTCAAAGCTGAAATTTTGTGGCAGGCAGGAGTTTCAAGATGTGCTGTCCTAGCTCTTCTGAAGAAGCATAAAGAAACGGACAAGGTTGAGGACCAGAAACACATGGGTTGGCCAGGGAAACTGGGTGCAGCAGATGAGAGTTACTCAAACTGATGTCCCTTCTAAATCAGAAGTTGTCCAGCACTGCTATCAATTCTGAACTCACAGAAACCACTGGAGTTCAAGTACACCTCTCTACAGTCCAGAGAAATCTTGTCAGAAGTGGTCTTCGTGGAAGAGTTGTTTCTAAAAAGCTATTCCTCCAAAGTGAATAAAAAGCCAAGAGACTCACCTAACGCACAAAAAACATAAAGGACTGGGGTACTGAAGCATGGTAACAAGTGCTCTGGACTGACGAATCAAAATTTGAAATTTCTGGCTCGAGGCAGTTTGCCCAAAGAAGAGCTGGAGAGCGCTAAATGGATGAGTGTGGGCCAACAGTGAAGCATGGCGGAGGTTCCCTGCAGGTTTGGGGCTGCATTTCTCAAGTGGAGTTGATAATCTTATCAGAATTAATGGGATCCTCAATGCTGAAAGTACACACAGGTTCTAATCCATCGCACAATACCATCAGGGAGGAGTCTGATCGGACCCAACTTCATTCTGCAGCAGGACAATGACTCCAAATACATGGGCAAGGTCATAAAGAACTATCCAGCGAAAAAAGAACAATGAGTTCTACAATAGATGGTATGGTCCCCACAGAGCCCTGATCTAAACATCATTGTGGCTGTCTGGGATTACATGGAGAGGCAGAAGCAAGCGAGACAGCCGAAGTCTGCAGAAGAACTATAGCAAGTTCTCCGAGATGTTTGGAACAACATTCCAGCCAATTTTCTTATAAACCTGCACAACCATGTACTTAAGAAATTGGATGCAATTTTAAAGGCAAAGGGTGGTCAAACCAAATATGATTTAGTTTTTTACTGTATACTGCACTTCATAGTAATTTTTTTTATATTTAGAAACCTTTCATTATTTTTGAAAGCTTCTACAGATTTTTTTTACATGTGCCTAAGAGTTTTGCACAAAAACTGTAAAAATAAAACTGTAATACATGTAAAAAGTGGTGCACAGATTATTTTCCAGTGATTGCAGCTCTTTTATCACCTATATCAGTTGTTGACTGGTCATTATATATGATGTGTCAATTCTGTAAAATATTTTGTGAATTGTGTAAAATATTACTGTGCAACAGTAAGTGCCATATTTTCATGATATGTGATTTGCTTTTTACTTAGCATTTTTTTTAAGGAGGACCTTCTAACCTTTTTAGTGTACCTATTTTTGTACAGGATGCACCAGACGATCAGCAAAGCCAGCAAGAGGCTAAACAACGGTAAGAATGCCAGTTGCTTTAAATACAACTTTTTAACTGCATTACTTACAGTTAGCTCTATGTTTTACCTTGTCATTTTCCAACTGGCAGTGTACAAGTGCCTGTCGGTGGCAGAAGGAAGGTTTGTAAGATTCACATTTGTAAGAAGGACCTGCTTTTCACTTTTATCTCTTTTTCTCTCTGAAAAAAGTACGAAGCCGGATTAGATTTGTTTGTATGAATGTGCTTTGTTCTAGAGCATTTGTACCATTGTTTTAAAACCATAAGAGATAGCAGAATTAAGCCATTCGGTCCCATCGAGTCTGATCTGCTATTTCATCATGGCTGATCCATCACAGCTCAACTCTATTCGCCTGCCTTCTCCCCATAACCTTTTACACCACGACTAAGTAAGTAGCTATCAACTTCTGTCTTAAATCCATCCAATGACCTGGCTTCCACAGCCGCCTGTGGCAACAAATTCCACAGATTCACCACCCTCTGGCGTACGAAATTCTTCCCACAGGCCCAGAGCCATCAACTGCTCCTCATACGATAATTCTTTCATTCTCAGAATCATTCTGGTGAACCTCCTCTGGACCCTCACCAGTATCAATTCATTCTTTCTTAGATTAATGGCCCAAACTATTCACAGTACTCCAAAGTGATGCCTCATCAGTACATTATAAAGCCTCAGTATTACATCCTTGCTTTTATAAGCTCGTCCTCTTGAAATGAATGCCAACATTGCGTTTGCCTTCCTCACCACTGATTCAACCTGCAGGTTAATTTTTAGGGAATCCTGCACAAGGACTCCCAAGTCCCTTTGCACCTCAGATTTTTGAAATTTTTGCTTGTTTAGAAAATAGTCAGTGCTTTTGTTCCCTTTACCAAAGTGCATGGCCATACACTTCCTGACATTGTATTCCACCTGGCATTTCTTTGCCAATTCTCCTAATATGTTTTAAGTCCTTCTGCAGCCTCCCTACTTCTTCAACACTACCTGACCCTCCACCTATCTTCATATCATCCACAAACTTGGCCACAAATCTATCAATTTCGTCATCCAAAACTCTGACATGTAAAAAGGAGCGATCCCAACACCGACCCCTGCTGAACACCATTAGTCACTGGCAGTCAACCTAAAAGGGCTCCTTTTATTCCCACTCTTTGCTTCCTGTGAATCAGCCAGTCTTCTAGCAATGCTAGTATCTTTCTTATAATACCATAGGCTCTTATCTTTGTAAGCAACCTCACAAATGGCACCTTGTCGACGGCCTTCTGAAAATCCAAGTACACAACATTCACCAATTCTCCTTTGTCTATCCTGCTTATTTTTTCAACGAATTCCAATGGATTTGTCAGGTAGGGTTTTCTTTTAAGGAAACAATGCTGATTTTGGTCTATTTTATCATGTGTCTGCAAGTACCCTAAGACCTCATCCTTACAATCAACTGTCCTAAAATTTCCTTCCTTCTGTCTCCCTCCCTTCTTGAAAAGAGGAGAGACATTTGCATTTCCCACTCCTTCAGAACCATGCTAGAATCTATTGATTCTTAAAGATCATTACCAATACCTCCAATATCTTTCCAGCCACCTCTTTCAGAACCATGGATGTAGTCATCTTGTCCAAGTGACCTATCCACCATCAGACCTTTCAGCATCCCAAGCACCTTCTCCTTAACACCGTTTGGCCCATTGCGTCTGCCTTGCCATTTCATCATGGCTGATCCAATTTTCTTCTCAGCCCCAAACTCCTGCCTTCTCCCCATATCCCTTCCTGCCCTGACCAATCAAGAATCTATCAATCTCTGCCTTAAATATACATAAAGACTTGCCCTCCACAGCCGCCTGTGGCAAAGATTTCCACAGATTCATCATCCTCTGGCTAAAGAAATTCTTCCTCCTCTGTTCTAAAAGGATGCCCCTCTATTCTTAGGCTGTGTCCTCTGGTCTTAGACTCTCCCATCATAGGAAACATCCTCTCCACATCCACTTTTATCAAGGCCTTTCACCTTTTGATAGGATTCATGAGGTCATCTTTCATTCTTCTGAATTCTAGTGAATACAGGCCCAGAGCCATCAGATGTTCTTCATATGACAAGCCATTCAATCCTGGATTCATTTTCGTGACCCTCCTGTTTAGTTTTAGCACATCCTTACTATGATAAGGTGCCCAGACCTACTCACAATACTCCAACTAAGGTCTTACCAGTGCTTTTTAAAGTAAATATTACATCCTTTCTTTAATATTCTAGTCCTCTTGAAATGAATGCTAACAGCAAATTTGCCATCTACACCACAGACTCAACCTGCAGATTAACTTTTAGGAAATCCTGCACGAAGACTCCCAAGTCCCTTTGCTTCTCAGTTTTTTGTGTTTTCTCTCCATTTAGAAAATAGTCAACCTTTTCATTTCTTCTACCAAAGTGCATGACCATACACTTGACAACACTATATTCAATCTGCCCTTTCTTTGCCCATTCTCCGAATCTGTCTGTCCTTCGTAGCTCCGTTACTTTCTCAAAACTACCTGCCCCTCCATTTATCTTCGTATCATCTGCAAACTTTGCAATAAAATAATCAATTTCATCATCCAAGTCATTGACATATAACGTAAAAAGATTCAGTCTCAACATAGACCTCTGTGGAACACCACTAGTCACTGGCAATATACCAGAAAAGGCTCCCTTTATTCACACTCTTTGTCTCCTGCCGGTCAGCCAGTGCTTGAATTTTTCCTGTAATTTATGGGCTCATAGCTAGTTAAGCAGCCTCATGTGTGGCACCTTGTCAAAGACCTTCTGAAAATCCAAGTACACAACATCAACTGCTTCTCCTTTGTCTGTCCTGATTGCTGCTACTTCAAAGAATTCCAACAGATTTGTCAGAAAAGATTTTCCCTTGAGGAAGTAATGCTGACTAAGGCTTATTTTAATATGTACCCTGAGACCTCATCCGTAATAACTGACTCCAACATCTTCCCAACCATTGACGTCAGATTAACTGGCCTATAGCTTCCTTTCTTATGCCTCTCTTCCTTCTTGAATAATGGAATGACATTTGCAATTTTCCAGTCTTCTGGAACCATTCCAGAATCTAGTAATTCTTGAAAGATCGTTGCTAATGCCGCCACGATCTCTTCAGCCATCTCTTTCAGAACTCTGGAGTGTACACTATCTGGTCTGTGTGACTTATCTACCTTCAGACCTTTCAGTTTCCCAAAAACCTTCTCCCTAGTCATGGTAACTTCACACACTTAATGCTCCCAGACACCTGGAACTTTGACCATACTGCTAGTGTTTTCTACAGTGAAGACATGTAAAATACACATTCAGTTCATCCACTAATTCGTTGTCCCCCATTATTACCTCTCCAGCATCATTTTCCAACGGTCCAATATTCTCTTTAGCCTCTCTTTTACACTTTATGCATCGGAAGAAACTTTTGGTGACTCTTTAATATTACTGGCTAGCTTTGGTATTCCATCTTACCTTAATGACTTTTTTAGTTGCCTTCTGTTGGTTTTTAAAAACTTGCCAATCCTCTAACTTCCCACTAATTTTTGCTCTCTTTAGCTTTTATGTTGGCTTTGACTTCTCTTGTTAGCCATAATTGTGTCACCTTTCCTTTAGAATACCTTTCTCATTGGGATGTATATATCTTGTGCCTTCCAAATTGCCTCCGGAAATTCCAGCCATTGAATTTCTAACATCATCGCTGCCAATGTTCTTTTCCTATCTATTCTAGGCAACTCCTCTGTCATGCCTCTGTAATTCCCTTTACGCCACTGTAATACTAGTACATCTGACTTCAGCTTCTTCTAAGGTCCAGGGTGAATTTGATCATATTATAATCATTTTCCCCTAAGGGTTCTTTTAGCTTAAAACTCTAGTTAATTTTGTTTCATTGCATAACACCCAATCCAGAATAGTTTACCCTCTAGTGCACTGGTCCCCAACGTCCAGGCTGCGGACCGATACCGGGCTGCGAAGCCCACAGTGGTGCAGCGGTAACCAGCGCACACCCAGCATATCTTTAAGAAAAAAGCTGAAATAAACAAACTAATTAATTAGGTGCCGCCCGGCACGTAAATGTTGACGATTGCGTAGAGCAAGTGAAATCAGCAATCGCCTCTCATCTGGGCCGATATTTATGTGCCGGGCGGCAGCTAATTAATTAGCTTATTTATTTTGACTTTTTTCTTAAGGATGTGCTGGGTGCGTTCCGCTACTGCTGCACCACTGCGTGCTTTGCGGCTCGGTAACGGTCTGCAGCCCGGAGGTTGGGGACCATTGCTCTAGTGGGCGCAGGCATGAACTGTTTGGAAAAAGTCATCTTGTAGGCACTGTGGAATTCCTGCTCCTGCAATCCAGCACCAATCTGATTTTCCCAATCTACCTGCATATTGAAGTCCTCCATGACTATTGTAACATTGCCCTTTTGGTATGCATTTTCTAGCTCCTGTTATAGTTTGTAGGCCATGTCCTTACTTCTGTTTGGGGGTCTATTTACAACTCCCATCAGTGACTTTTTACCCTTGTAGTTCCTTAGCTCTATCCTCAGTGATTCAACACCTTCTGACCCTATGTCACCTCTTTCTAATGATTTTGTGTTTACCAACAGAGCAACACTGTTCCCTCTGCCTTCCTGCCTATCCTTTCAATACAATGTGTATCCTTTATTAAACTTCCAATTATAATCTTTCAGCCATGATTCCGTGATGCCTACAACATCATACCTGCCAATCTGTAACTATGCTCAAGTTCATCTACTTTATTCCATATACTGCACACATTCAGATACAACACCTTCAGTGCTGTATTCACCCTTTTCGATTTTGTCACACCACGCTCAACTTTTTGATTCCTAACTTTGTCTGAGGGCTTATCAACATCCGCCTCCACAGCCTTTTCACTAACTTTTCTGGCACTCTGGTTCTCACCCCCTGCAACTCTGGGTTAAACCCCACTGTGCAACATTAACAAATCTTCCCGCTGGATATTAGTCCAGTTCAGGTGCAAACTCCCATCTTCCCTGGAAGAAAACCCAATGATCCAAAATTCTTATGCCCTCTCTCCTACACCAACTCCTTAGCTTCATAGTAAACTGTATGATCTTCCTAGTTCTAGCCTGATTTGCACATGGCATGGGCAGCAGTCCTAAGATCACAACCCTGGAGGTCCTGCCCTTTAACTTAGCATCTAACTCCCTGAACTCCCTCTGCATTACCTCGTCACTTGTCCTGCCAATGTCATTGGTACCTATATGGACCACAACTTCTGGTTGATCACTCTCCCACTTAAGAATGCTGAGGAGTCAATCTGAGCTAGTCTGGGCCCGGGCACCTGGGAGGCAACATACCATCTGGGAATCTCATTCTCGCCCACATAACCTCCTGTCCGTTTCCCTAAATCCCCTATCACCACAGTGTGCCTCGTCTTCCCCCTTCCTGCCTGAGACACAGAGGCAGACTCAATGCCAGAGGCTCAAACAGTGTGACTCTTCCCTCCCCCCCCCCAACAATATTCAAGGTGATATATACCTGTTGTTGAGTGGGGTGGCCATTGGTACTTTGCACTGGCTCCTTAACCTCTTTTCCCATCTTGACTGTCACCCAGTTTCCTGTGCCCTGCACTTTGGGTGTAACTACTTCTCTACGTCCTATCTATCACCTCTTCCACCTCCTGGATGATACAGAGTTCATCCAGTTTCAGTTTCAGCTCCAACTCCTTAACTCAGATTGTTAGGAGCTGCAGCTGGACTCACTTCTTGCAGTTGTAATAGTCAGCGATACTGGAGGTCGCCCTGCCTTACCCACATCCCGCACTCACCTCTCCCCCTGACGCACTCTAACTTCCAGTATTTGGCTAGTGTCTTCCAGAGTGAAAACGGATGCAAATTACATATTTCCTTGTCCCCCATTACTGCCTTCAGCATCTTTTTCCTGCAGTCCCATATTTACTTTGGCCTCTCTTTTACTGTTTACATATCTGAAACATCTTCTGATTTTATTGGCTAGTTTACCTTCATATTTCAACTTTTCTCTCCTCTTGATATTTTAGTTGCCTTCTGTTTTTACATTTCCCAATGGTCTAACTTTCCTTTATTTTTTGCTGTATTATATACTCCTCTATTTTGCACTTTTTTTTACTTCATCAGCCACAGCTATGTAATTCAGTCTCTAGAATACTTCTTTGGGATGTATCTATCTGCGCTTTCCAAATTTCTCCCAGAAACTCCAGCCATTGCTGTTCTGCCATCATCCCTGCTAGTGTCCCCTTCCAGTCAACATTGACCAGCTCCTCGCTCATGCCTCTGTAATTACCTATACTCCACTGTAATACTGACTTCTGATCTTCTCCCTCTCAACTTGCCAAGTGAAGTCTATCATATTATGATCACTGACTCCTAAGGATCCTTTTACCTTAAGCTTCCTAATCAAACCCAATTCATTACACAACACCCAATCCAGAATAGTCTTTCCCCTAATGGGCTCAACCACAAGCTGCTCTAAAAAGGCATCTCGCAGGCAGTCTACAAATTCTTTCTCTTGGGATCCAGCACCAACCTGATATTCCCAATCTCCCTGCATATTGGAATCCCCCATGAAAATTGTAACGTTGCCCTTATGATATGCATGTTGTTCTTTGATTGTATTTTTCTTTATCAAAATTTATAGTAGAAGATTCCATTTTTAAAAATTTCTGAGTTTTAGTCCTCATTTTGATTCTGGTGCAGAAATGTAATTGCACTTTTCAATGTAATCCAGTGTTTTTTATTTTCTTGATTTTGTTCAGAAGCAATGCAATACTGTTCTTATTCATGCCTCCTTAATATGAACAAATTATGATTGCAGGGAGACAGAAATGAGGAACAGTATTCTTGCTCAGGTTTTAGATCAGTCTGCTCGTGCCAGATGTAAGTAACAGACATCTCTACCGTACAATTTAAATGGAAAATATGTTGGGCCATCAAGTAGATCGTGTCAATCATCACTTTAAAGATTATATGGTTAACATGTAGTGATCAGTGTTAGATTGTCCAAAGTCAGCTAGAAGCAGGATCAACAAATATAGAGCAGATCATACATGGTCTTGCTATGCCTAACAGACCCTTTTGTCAACTAATGTGAATTTTAATTAATAGATTAAATATGTCCTTGAGGTTCAAAAATATTCAAAAGGAAATTTTAAAATTAGCTAAATATTTAAAAAATAACATTATCCAAGACCACCTATAATACATACATAAGAATAAAGAAAATAGAAAAAAAAGCAAGCAATAATGTGAGTAAGAGGGGGCTCCTGTAGAGTCTAGACTGGCGAATTAGGAATGCCAAATCTGTTACTAGGACCAGATGTGTGCAAATTTCTTTTCAAATGAATGCACTTCCAAATGTTTTAATATTGCATCCTTCACTGGACATTTGCACATAGCAGACTTCATCCTCAGTGACTTCAATCTACACTGCTGTGCCTTTTCTGATTTCACTGTCATCCTATCATGCTTAAAGTTTTCTTTATTCATTTTTTCAATATGTAAGTGTTGCTGACAAGACCAGCATTTATTCCCCTCACTAATTGCCTTCGAGGAAGCGGTAATGTGCTACCTTCTTGAGCTTCTGCAGTTCTGCTGTTGAGGGTACTCACACTAAAGACTAGCATCTGTTATAGTAAGGATCTTGGGAAGAAAATGGAGATGGACCATACTCTCAGGACATCTGTTTGAAAACAGCTGTGAATGCTCGGCCTTGTCTTTTTGCTTATATGCCCAGCCTTGCTGTTGGTGAGGATGGGATGTTTTTGGATCCAGCCCTTTAAGTATCCACCACTATTCATAACCTCACGGACAGGACTGCAGAGCTTTGATATGACTCATTAGTTGTGAGATTGCATGGCCACGTCTTTTGGGCTGTATTTTCATTGTTTAACATGCATTTGTTGTAGCTTCATTGGGCTGACAATTCATTTTTGGATGTGCTTGATGCGACCTCCTTTATAGGTTTACGATATATGCATGCCAATCCCTTTGACCATGTCACTTATGGTGCCTTTCATTATCAGTAATACTTCGCTTCCTGCTTTCAACCGCATATTTTTCTGCATTTTAGCTCTGGAAACTGTTCCCTAGCTACTTCCATCTTTCTTGAGTATACCGGCTGCTAATTTTTGTCAGGGCATTCATCACAGTAATTAAGAATTTGACTGATGCCCATGTATTCAGCCCACTTTTACTGTCTGCCTTGGCTGCACTGAGTGTGATTGGCTATACTATTCCTCAGCTAGAGCTGCCCACTACTGCAGGATTATCCTAGAATGCCAAGGTACCATCAAACAACTATTCTGACATTGCACAGGTTCTCTTACTGACCTCCTTTCAAATCAGCCTTTAAATAACAACTCTTAACCTTTCTATTCTCCTAAGCTGCTGACCCATGATAAAACCCTTCTTCTCACAAAATGTTATACGTATGTTGGCCTTTATTTGAACTCTTAGCATCTTGCATCTTTTAATTTTTCCAATCAGTTTTCTGTACTTGCTACAGTATTAATTAACATCAGAAATGATGTCCACTGAAGTGGTGCATTATTCTGTTATACTCAAATCTTTTTGTTGCCTTTGGCAAGGTTGATCACACCATTCTCCACCATTGTTTATTTCCTGCAGTGGTACCTCGGGAGTTCCCTATATAAGCCCTCTTTATCTACAGATTTACCTTTGGCCACATTATCCAGTCAAACGGACAGTTTCACGTGTGCTGCAAGCACCCATTTTTGCCTCTCAACCAATTCCTAAGAAACATTTTATGGCTCTACATTGTTAGGCTGCAAATACAGATGAGTTAGGAAATAGGGATGCCTGTATCACTGCACCTGTCTTTGGCAGCTGGCTAATTCAGAGTTGTGATTTACCAGCTGTTTAAAGCATTTTCGTGTTTCCATCAGGAAGGGTGGTGTGGGACGGGTGTCAGTAATGCATTATTTAGATACTATGTCAAATATTTAAAAATGGATTGTGTGTCATATATTTCTTGCCAGTGTTGTAATCTAACCCCACTAACCAAGATAGCAGTAGGGTGGATTACCTTTACCTCACTGACTCAAACTCTTGTAAATGAGATGCCAGGAAACAAATAGGTATGATGCTAAAAAGCTGAAGCACTGTTTAACCCACTGCTACCAACCATATTGATGCCTGTACTGCTGTTATTAAAAAGACCAGATCTACAGTGTATAAAATAAAAGGAGCATATTACTGTCAATGTTTTACTTCTAAGTTGTAAATACACGTATTTCTGGCATTAGCTATGTAAATAAGTTTTGTAAGACTTGCTCATTTAAATTTAAGAACGAACTTGAAAGTTAAAATGTTTATTAACAGGCAAGTTCAGACTGTTTGCTAAATTGTCAACTATAGTTTTCTGCTTCTTGTGCAAGAAATGAACTATAAAAGTAAAACATTGGCAGCATTCATCCATGAAGTAAGACAGTGAATAGAGAAATTAAAAATAGTACAGTAATCTTTTAATCTCAGAAAATGCTTAGGAAGTTTGTGAACTGATTCAAGTTAACTGTATCAAAATATTTTGTTTTTAAGTCCTATGTGATTTTATTTTTGTTTCATTCTCAGTGAGTAATTTGGCTCTTGTAAAACCTGAGAAAGCCAAGTCGGTGGAGAATTACTTGATACAGATGGCAAAATTTGGGCAGCTTGGTGGGAAAGTAAGACAATCAATCTGAATATAATTTAAGTTTGTTTAATTAGATAAATAACTTTGAGAAACTTGTTCATGTATTTGGTTAATACAAAAAATATCACTTTCAGAGAGGAGAATAGTTTTTAAACTCAAGTTTGGGAATAGAGCATGTGCTTTTACAGCTGTCCTACCCAAGAAAGGGGAAGGGATAGATCTGTTTTGCATTTCAGTTCTGATGTAAGGTCTTGACCTCAATTGTCAACATTTCCTTTCCCTCCATAGATGCTGCTTGACTAGCTGAGTTCCTCCAGCAGACTCCTGTTGCTTCATATTCCACCATCTGCATTGTCCATTATTTTCATAAATGTGCCACTTGTCTACTTTGTGGCCCTCATGCCTATGCTTTCATGTAGCAGTACAGTATAGTTCACAGTTTCTCAAATGTAAGGCCTAATCTTGTATTTATCAATCAATGGGAAAGAATTTTAACTTGGAGGCATTTAAGGAACTGGTTTTTGAATACAACCTAGAGATGTTCTGAATCTAAATCACTAGGTGAGGTAGTTTGTGTATTTTTACCTCTTCCAACAGCTGGTGCTTAAGGGGAAAATGCTTTTCTGATTACAGTTCTAAGTTTGTCTTGTCAGTTTTTGGAAAGCATGAGATGCTATAAAGGCTGTAGAAAGGGAGTGGAGAAAAATTCAACTTAATTGAAATAATTTTCAGTGTTTTGAATTTTAATTAGGTAGTAGATGAGACCAGTTATGTTGGCTTTTTGAAATGCATTTCTATTAATTTTTATAAAGTGATATCACTTCTGCAGAAGTGAATGAATCCAGCTGCATTCAAATATATCAAACTTCACCTGTCTTCTAGATTTCAGAATCAGGTTTAATTGAAATCCTTGAGAAAGCTAACCAACAGATGGGAAAGCAAACAATGGTCAAGGTAATTGCTTTTATTTAGTTTGACATTTCTTTGATTTATTTTACCCAAGAGGTTTAGTCACAGTCATACTTTATTGATCCCGGGGGAAATTGGTTTTTGTTACAGTTGCACCATAAATAATAAATAGTAATATGTAAATTATGCCAGTAAATTATGAAATAAGTCCAGGACCAGCCTATTGGCTCAGGGTGTCTGACCCTCCAAGGGAGGAGTTGTAAAGTTTGATGGCCACAGGCAGGAATGACTTCCTATGACGCTCTGTGCTGCATCCTGGTGGAATGAGTCTCTGGCTGAATGTACTCCTGTGCCCAACCAGTACATTATGTAGTGGATGGGATACATTGACCAAGATGGCATGCAACTTAGACAGCATCCTCTTTTCAGACACCACCGTGAGAGAGTCCAGTTCCATCCCCACAACATCACTGGCCTTTAAAACTTTTCTTGCTATTTTTTTGGCAATCCCAATGACAATTCCATTTAAAACCACGTCTGATTTTATCATAATGGCATTGCAAAGTATGTGCGTCAAAAATGAGTATAATACATCCTTTGAAATATATTTGGTGAATTTGTAGAAAATGTTCAGCTTTTATAATAAAGAAATAGATGTCAAATACAGTCATATAAGTAGGGTGATCATGAACAGGAATCAAAAGTGCATTAGGCATAGGGTCAAAATAATACAGCAAGGAAGCACACCCTTCTTTCCAAATCATTTGTACCAACCAAGATGCCCATTTAAATTAAAACACTTTAGCTTATATTCCTTTAAACCTTCCTCACCTGTGTTCCTGTCCAAATGTCTTTTAAATTAAGTTATTTATACTTGCCCTAATCATTTTCTTTGGCAGCTTATTTTAGATACACTCCATCCTCTATGTTTGAAATTGCCACTCTTAAGGTCTTCTTTAAATCTTTTCTTGTCAATTCCCTTTGCCTAGAAGAAGACTCTGCAATCACCCTTTCTATGCTCTTCCACTGCTGTAAGGTCACCCCTCCGTCTCCTGCATCAAGGAATAAAATTCTAGCCTGCCCAATTGCTCACTATGACTGAGCCCTTTGAGCCCTGGCAACATTTATAAATTTTCTTTGCATTCTTTTCAACTTAATGATGTGTTTCCTATTGTAGGATAGCCAAAACTATACATAAGCAGAGTCTCATCATCATATTGTACAACTGTGACACAACTTCTATACTCATTGTCTTGACTAATAAAGGCTAGTGTGCTAAATGCCTTTTTCCACCACCTATGATACTGCTTTCAGGGAATAATGTACTTCTACTTCTAGGATCCTCTGTTCTACAATTCACTCCAGGGCTCTACCACTCACTAAGAAAGTAATACTCTGGTTTGACTTACCAGAATTTAACATTTCAGTTATTTGAATTGAACACCATTTGCCGCTCCTCAGCCCACTTACATAGCTGATCAAGTTGCCCCTGTAACTTCTAATAAATAGCCTTCTTTAATGTCTACACCATCACCTATTTTAGTGTCATCTGCAGACTCGCTAACTATGCCTTGTACATTTCTGTTCAAATTATTTATATAAATGACACATAATAATGGACCCAGCACCAATCCCTGTGGAATACTACCAGACTCAGAACTCCTGTCTGAAGAAGAACCTCTGCTTTAAACCATTAAGCCAATTATGTATCCATTTAATTAGTTCTTCCTGATTCTCGTGCGATTTATCCAGGCCTTTCAGTATCCAGTAGGTTTCAATGAGATTCACCTCTAATCTTTCTTAACTCCATTGCATACAGGTCCAGAAACATCAAACACTGCTCATAGTTTAGTGCTTTCAGGCCTGCGATCATTCTTGTAAACCTCCTCCAAACTCTCTTTTCAGCCAGTATATCTTTTCTTGGATATCAGGCCCAAAATTCATATTCCAAATGAAGTCTGACCAATGCATTATAAAGCCTCAGCTTTACACTCTGACATAAAATGTTCTAGTCCTCATGAAATTAATGTTAATATCTTTACTACCAACTTAACCTGCAAGTCCTGAACTAGGACTCAAAATCCTTTTACCCCTGATTTCTGAATTCTCCCAGTTGGGAAATGGTCAACATTTTTATTTTTCTGAGCAAAATGCATAACCCCATAGTCCCTTATGCTGTATTCCATCTGCACTTTGCCCACTCTCCCAACCTGTCTGTCCTTCTGCAGAATCCTGCCTTTGCGATACTCCCTCCACCTATCTTGTATTGTCTGCAAACTTGTACAATCAATCCTTTCAGCCAGATCATTATGTACAAAGTGAAAAGTTGTGATCCCAACACTGATCCCTGTGAAACTCCACTTGTCACTGGAAGCCATCTGGAAAAAGACCCCTTTATCTCCACCCTGACTTCTGCCAGGCAGTCAATCTTCTATCCTTGCCTCTTACTACCATGAGCTCTGATATGAGACCTTGTCAACTGACTTGGTAAAGTCCATACAGATAACATTCATTACCCTTCCCTCATCAATCCTCTTTGTTACCTCTTCAAAAAACGCTTAAGATTTGTGAGACATGATTATATTCAGATTTTCAAAATTCCTTTGGTAATATGTTCATTATCCAGTGTTGATATAAATTTAGTTGTAGGTATTCAATGTTGAGAGAAAAATGCTCCAAAGAGCCCAGACTGTACTTGAGTTATGTTTGTATTGCTCTCAGGTTCAAGTATTGAATGGTCAGAGAAATCAAAAATAAAAAAACTGTGCTATATATAATCCAATTTTTTTGTAGTACTGTTCTTGGTACATTTGAAGCCAACAGAACATTCAAGGCTATACTGCAGTGTTTAACCACTCCTAAATGTTGTCTGTAAAGAAAACAGTTGAAGTTTTCTAATGTTAACAGAATTGTTTCCTGCTATATCATCAGGTTATCGTCAATTTTGGAGCTGTAACTTTGTTCTCCGAGTCAGACTTGTACGAACATCTCTGAGCAGTAAAATAGAAAGAAAAGTTTGAAACTGGAATTGTTTATAATTGTAAAATACTTGGAAAGATTTTTGGTGTAACTTACTTTCATATCTTGTAAATTTCAGTTCAACAGAAGAAAAGTAATGGATTCTGATGAAGAGGATGATTACTGAATTCTGAGCATGAGCCTAATTTATATATAACAAGGAAAATTGAAGCTAGAGCAGCAATTGAATGGATTTATTATTTTTCCCCTTGTGTGCAGGAAGAATTCTTTATGGTTCTATATCGCACGACTATGTGGTGGCTCTAAATGCAGTTTATAGTGTATGAATGGAACCTCAATGGTTATTTGTGGAGATGTGCTCTAAGATGGAATTTTTAAAAAATGCTTTGAGACCTCTGAATCAATTTGATTTAAAGTGCATTGTGGAATATCAGAATAATTGACAATGTGGTTATTATAAAAAGTGGTTTACAGCTTATTTTGCACTCCTGTAATATGGTTTTGTCTAACATTAGTTTTCTGTGCTAATCTCAGGTTGCTGAGAAAGTGTTCCCTCTAGTGCAGTGGGAAAGCCAGCACAAAACGATTTTTTTTTTCCCCCTCAAATCATCTGGTCATAGTGTGCCTCTTGCTGCAAACACAAGATGAACCATTTTTATTGGAGTTTATAACATACCTATTATCAGTAATTTCAATTTAAATATTATTACTTTGCTTTCAGGAAAGAAACATCCCTAAAAGTAATCCAAAGCTCATTACCAGTAATAACATGTACCAGTTATATTGTGTTCTCTCTAAAATATTGTTCCCTTGCATACCTACGTTACCCTTTAATACTTCATTATCTTTGATTTTGCAACTGCTGGCATTTACCATTTAAGAGAGAACCTAGAAATAAATCATTACAACATTCTTCATTGCCTCCTTTTCAATTATCTCTATAAATAAACAGATTAAGTAACATAAGAAATAGAAAGTAGGTCATCTGAGCCTGTTACTTCATGGCTGAACTTCCACATGAGTACCATTTTCAGACACTAAGGGGAAATGCCCAGAAAGCTATTGATCTTTTTTGACTGAATACAATAACAGATCCTCAGCTTCCTGGGGCAAAAATTTCTGAGAGAGAAATTTCTCCTCTGCAGCCAGGGGAAGTGATTAGCCTCAAGTGTTTTAAATTTTAAGGTTTGACAAGGTCTTTTAAAGAAAACAGTACCAGTACATTTAAATCACTTGCACAGTAAATCCAGCATTCCCAGAGACTGCAGATGCTGTAAGCTGAAGCAAAAACTGATTGCTGGAAGAGCTCAGTGCGTTGAACATCTGGGAGTGGTGTGTAGACAAATAACAAATTGTTGACATCTGGGTTAACATATTAATCCCAATGCAGAGTCTCAACCAGAAACATTTTTCTTTCCCTTACCCTTGCCCCCCCCCCCCACTTCTGACCCTCAGCTGATCAACCTGCTGAGTTCCTCTAGCAGTTTATTTTCTGCTCCCCCTTCCCCATCATTCCTGGAACCAATTTAATAATTCAGTCTACAAAGCACTCCCTTTATTGCAAGTACATCCCCTTTACCATGCAATAACTCTTCCTTAGCCTTAAGAGCTCACCCTCTTATAATAAAGTCCAACTTACCGTGCACCTCCCAGATTGCTTACTGCAGCCACAGGTGGTTTTCAATGATTAGGGTAGAAGCACACCTACATTATTTGGCCATTGATCCTGCAGTCTCTCACCATTTAACATCTTTAATGTTATACAGTCTCTATACTGAAAGCAAGATTGGGAAGAAAAAACAATAGTCGACAGGTGTCGAGTATGTTTCTACTTGACATCTCCCAAGATTTGCATTCTGTTAATATCAACAAAGGATCAGACAGTAGAAAAATAGTATGGGATAAAAATAAATTTAATAGACTGGCAGAGTGGAAAAAAGAAATGATCTCCTGCTCTGAATAGGGTGCAAACAGTAGTACTTTTAGAGAGTTTCTAACTCCCAACTCTTCAGTCTTTCTATGGGAGTATCAGTCAGAACAAAGTTTGTATATTTTGTATCCTATTATATGAAAGAATACTAAACTGTTGCCAGATTTAATCAGCCTACCATCAATGAAGTGAAAATAAAAATTTCTCACTTGCAAAAATATAGGTTAATAAAGCCTGATCTCATTTAACTAATTTTGTTGAATTATTTACAATAAGGAATGTTCAATGTACTATATTTGATATAAGGTAAAAGTACCCTTTAAGAGTACGTTTATAGATGAATAAACTCTTCTCAGGTTTTCAGCCAAGTACAGGTATCAATTTTAACCGACGTTTTGATGACAAACTCTGCCGTCTTCATCACAGATTATGCCGAGTCTGGTGGCATATATACCCCCGTTGTCCTTCCCTTCTGATTAGCTGGTCCTCATCCAATCAGGTTTCCGCTAGTCCACCTTGTTTACAATCGCATCCCAGTTCTTAGAGCAAGACTTCAAATTCTTTTTCTCGTTAGTTTTATTTTGATGGCTTCCTTCACCAGGTGATCCCAAAAGCCATTGGCGCAGCACTGTAGTTTTGTGCTGTCAAAGTCAATCCCATGGCTATTAAGAATACAATGTTCCGCCGCCACCCATTTTTCCAGGTAACCCAAATGGCTACACTTCCTGTGCTCCTTGATGCAGGTTACCACCATGCACCCCATCTAGCCAATATACACTGCTCTGCATTCACAGGGAATCCTGTAAATGTCAGCTGTCCTGAGTCCCAGGTCATTTTTAGCCCACTTAAACTGTGGTTTGAGCTTCCTTATGGGTTTGTGGATGATATTATTCTGGTATTTCTCCAGGGTCCTGGTGATCCTTCCAGAAACCATGGAAATATAGGGAAGACAGGCAGTAGCAACAGGTTCCTCAAAAGGAAACTTCTCATAAGGAAGCTCAAATCATAGCTTATGCAGGTCACCCAGATAAATCAGTGGTAGCAGAACATTGCATTCACAATGACCATAGGATTTCTGTGCTTTGAGGGCACAGAACAACACTACTGTGCCAATGACTTTTGGCCCGCCTGGTGAAGGAGGAATTTTAACAAAAACGAAGGTCTCGCTCCAAGTAAGAACTGGAATTCGATTGTAAACAAAGTGGGACAGCAGAAAACTGATTGTTTGAGGACTAACCAATCGGGAGGGACAGACGACAAGGGCACATGCCACCAGACTAGACATGCTTTGACATCATCCCTGATGAAGATGGCAGAGTTTGTCATTGAAATACGAGCTAAAATCGATACCTGGACCTGGATGGTAGGCTGAGATGAGTTTATCATATACATCAGGAAAACACTTGATCCTTTTTTACTTTCACATTCTGATATGTCTATCCACGGCCTGTCAAGATGAAGCCACACTCAGGTTGGAGGAACAACACCTTATATTGCGTCTGGGTAGCCTCCAACCTGATGGCATGAACATTGACTTCTCAACTTCTGCTAATGCCCCCACCTCCCCCTTATATTCCATCAGTTATTTATTGATTTATTTTTATATATACAAACATTCTTTTTCTCTCTCCTTTTTCTCCCTCTGTCCCTCTGGGCTCCCCCCCCCTTTTCTTTCTCCCTAGGCCTCCTGTCCCATGATCCTCTCATATCCCTCTTACCAATCAACTGTCCAGCTCTTGGCTCCATCCCTCCCCCTCCTGCCTTCTCCTATCATTTTGAATCTCCCCCTCCCACTTTCAAATCTCTTACTAGCTCTTTCAGTTAGCCCTGACAAAGGGTCTCAGCCTGAAACATCAACTGTACCTCTTCCAAGAGATGCTGCCTGGCCTGCAGCGTTCACCAGCAACTTTGATGTGTGTTGTAAGCAAAACACTAAATGATTTTTTTTTCCCATTCTGGAGGGTACTGTTAATGGATGTACTGTTCAAATACTCATGCTTTGGGCAACAAGTATTCACTGTGATACTAATGGCTTGAACTTGGATATGAAGAGTATAATTACAAAGTTTGCAGATGCAATGATACTAAAATTAGATACAGAGAATAGTAACAGACTTAGGGACAGCATAAGTTTGATGAACAGGAAAAACAAATGGTGAAAGCAGTTTAATACAGAGAAATGTTGCATTTTGAAAGGAAGATTGACAACCTTTCATTTTATAACTGCCCACAACGCTTTGCAGATTTCTAATAATCCCATAAACAAAAATACTTTCTCAATAGTTCCATTTCATTTTGAGCATCACCATGTTCAAGGTTTTTCCCATAACTTATTTGTAGATACCAACAAAATCTTTGGGTATCCCAGCTAATTAATCAATAATGATTACTTAGAGGTAATCATACCTCTGTTGCAAATTGGAAGATATTAAAATAATTTCAAATTTTTGCCTACGTTATAATTTCTAAATGATATTAGGATTTTCTTAAACATCCAGCACAAAATAATTTATAAAGGCTTTATCTTCCCCTTTAAAAACAATGCATTTCCTTTCACTGTTTTTAAGTTATGATAAGTTAAATATATTTGTTTTTAAAACCTAGGTAGATGTAAAAAACATTAAAATGTGAACAATCTTATTACAATTTTAAAAGTGAAATCTTGTACATTGAGACATTTACAAATGTACCTTGATACGTGCCAGTAACATGTGATTGTATAAAGCTAGCTTGAATTTATCTATAGATAGATATATATCGAGAAAACTGTTTTGATAAAGTGAGTCATTAGCTGTTACCATTTAAAAAGTCAAAACAAATAGGTCTTTAGAGAAGTGACCTGAATTTATGATTCAGGGACACCTATCAGTAGATTAGTCTTGACTTACACTATCTATCCTTAAAACCTCACTGAAGTGGGGGTGGGGAGAGTAAAAAATTAAATTTTATTTTGAATATGTATTTTTTCAGTCACATTGCTTACACACATTTATAAATTAAATATAAGGCACATATAGTTATAGAAAGTTCCCTTCAAAAACAGACACAAGAGAAACAACCTCGACAGGAAGATTGGCAAGAGTTTAAAAAATACACTTTTGATATGTTCAAGTCTTAAAGTTAAAAACACTATCAATAATTGGGAGTGAATCATTTTTATATACATATGCACAATACAGATAGCATGGAATACTACATAGCAGCTTATTGATGAAGCTCCATTTCCCTATTCAAGTGCAAAATAAAATATTGCTACTGCAATACCTTTACCCTTTTGGTCTGAAGTGCTTTTCCCTTTGTGACCTCATTGTGGAAGTGTTTTTCCTCGAATTGTGTTAATCTTTATCCAAGGCTTCAGTTTTGAAGTGTTTAGAAGATTAAAGGAGGTGCATTTCTTTTGAATACTGCTGAAATCCACATTAGTTGTCTTATGTTTCTTTTCTGAAGCACCTCTTATTTTTTAATTTCAGGAAAAGTTGAATTGTTGTGATTGTCTATCTTTGCATCTTGAGTCATTTCAAAATCTTCTGAGTGATTACAAAATTCTCCAAATTTTTCCACAAATTCATTGTTGCCATTAACATCATCCACTTTATCAGACAAACTTGTGTGTCTCTTGCTTGGGTAACCAGTTTTGCCAATAGTCGTAGTTAGCCTTTCTCTCTCAGTTTCATGTTCAGCTTCAGAAATAGGAAGTGATGATCCACTGTGATCTTCCGTTTCGACTTGTTTTAATGTTGTTTTGTCAGAAGTCTTGATCGCCAACTGTTAGAAGAGAAACATAGGGTCTACATGATTTAGTTAGAAAATTAATGATTTATTAAAATAAAGTTATGTTCTTAAGTCATTTTGCTTCATTTTAAAATAACACCAAATCCAAGTTGGCAATAAAGGCAAATGCAAAAGTATTGTTAAAAGATTGGTGTTGAGATCACAGTAGCTCTACTGTTTCACTAAACAATTTGGGTGCAGCTCACACATAAATTATTAGATCAGAACATTGCTAAGCATCATCCATTGTATAATGCTCAAGAAGGTGGATTCATCAGGTTCTGGTACATGATAGAGGACCAAAATCTGTGCAGGTTTGGACAATGGTAATTGTGAAAGGCAAAACTGGTCTGGCCAATCACAACCAAAATAGTAGAAGAGATTTAAATTAGAGGTGGGATGGGATTGAAACAGGGCACATTCAAATCTAAGAGTCTATGGAGCAATTTGTAAGTAGAGTGCAAAAGGAAGAGACAGTTATCAATGAATAACGTCAACTCTTGGGGGGGATGAAGCATTAAGAAAGAAAAATTGGGATTGTTTTACCTAAAAGTGTGAAGCATTTGAAGCACAATGAATAAATGAATGGTGCAAAGACACACAAATAGTTTCAATAGCAATTACACAGATATGATTGTATGGTTTCCAAAGTCTGAACCAAAATATACTAGGATAGTTTGCTTTAAAGTTACACAGAAAAAGATTGAGCAGTTCTGAAAACAGTCTAATAACAGAGAGGAAGGATCATCTCTCAAATAAACAAGACATAGAAACAGTATGGATATAGGCAAGACTTAAATTTATTAAACACAAGAGATTCTACAGATGCTGGAAATCCAAATGAACAAACACAAAATGCTAGTGGAACTCATCAGGTCAGGCAGCGTCTATGGGGGAGGAATGTTTGGGCTAAGACCCTTCAGGATCAAGACACAAACCTGTTGGAAATAGATAACTGCCCCTAACAGCAGGTATATTGTTGGAAGTATATTGATTAAGACAATGAAGGAGAGTTCTGTAATTAAAGTGCTATATGAAAGGAAGTTATGGCTATTGAAATTCATAGAGTGGACGAATGAATCTGGAAAACTGAATTAATAAAGTGACAGTTTCCTATTACATTCAAAATCAAACAGGTAAAGTTACTTTCGGTCATGTCTCAATAGTCTGACAAATCACTAAATAAGAAATGTGATCGTAATGTTTGTATTTAAATACATTACTTATAAATTCAGTTTAAACTTATGATTTGAAGCTGATTAAACAGATATAAAGGTAGTACAGTACTGTGAAATATTAGTTTAAAATATCATTAGATCAGAGATACCTAGCATTTATAAATTAAGAGAATTATGACTTAAAGGGAAATAGTGTAAAACAAATATAGCAATCACTTTACAATATAACTGCTGTAGATAGGAGATTCAAAATGGATTCAATAAGCTTCCAAACAAGATAACTATTTCCAGCATCTGCAGAATTCCTCGTGTTAACTATTTGAGTTGGAGGTTTAATATTAGCTTAGTTAGAGTATTAACTCAGGAGAAAAAGCAAATCAGCTAAACTAAATGGATTTATTTCAGGTGTGAGGACTATTACTGGTGGCTCACCATAGGGATCAGTACTGAGGTTTCAAGATATAAAATATATTAATGATTTGGATGAGGAGTTAAGTAGAACAGATCCAGAGTTCCGTTTTTATATACAAAGTGTAGATGGACAGAAAGCCATTGAAAGATTGTAAAGGGCCTGCAAAAATGTGGACATGTTAATTGTGTAAGCAAAAGAGCTGGCAGACAGAATGATGTGGGGAAGGAAGAAAGTACAGCACATCAATTTTTAAAAGTGTTTAGAAGACAAGCACATTGTTTGGTTTTACTGCAATTCAAGATTAATCAAGACTGTAATTTGATTTTGCTTTTCTGTTAAAAGAATGACAAGAAAGATTGTTTCTTCCCTTTCAACAGCTGCTGCCTGACCTACTGAGTACTTGAGCATTTTCTATTTTTATCTTTGATGTCCAGCATCATAAAATTTCTGCTTTCCAATAAATATATTTTGCTTAGAGGCAGTTCACAAGATTCCTGAGACATAATAGTTAGACTAATGAGTAATTGTACAAGAATAAATGATGCACCATGGACATGATGATATATTATTTGGTTTCTTGTTTACAAGGTTTCTTACCTGATGGATTAATTGTTCATCAAACTTAGGGATACTTTTATCTCTCGTAATAGTCTTTTTTAAATTCCTGGATCTAAAAGAAGATTACTTTTGTAGAGTTTAAGAAGTCATGTGCAGAACAAAACAGAAACACTTAATCCAAAAAAGTTCTCATTCCTACAAAACAATATGTGGGGACACATTATGTAAATTAGGAAATGCAACATATTATGTAAATTAGGGAACACAGCACATTATCACAGTTAAGATTTTTTACTGCAGAGTATGTTCCCAAGTTCTTCATCTGGGATCACTCCAAGAAGCTCAACTTTGCTTCTTACAGTGTGAAATCCACCCTGTGGAGACGTTAGAAAATCCAACCTCCTCCAGTGCATTTCAAGCTCCTTGTAAAAGAGTGCAGTGGGACCACTACACATTAATGGACTGATTGACTGAAAGCACTGAAGTGAGTGGATGTTTGCCACAAAGCTACTTAATTAAACCACAACGACCAAAATTTTCCCATTATAATTTAAATCCAAGTATCTAATCAAATAGACAGAGTTTACAAACAAATCCATCAGGTAGATTGCATTTAAACTTTAATTTCTGCCTTTCTTAAACTACATGACAAATGCATTTTTCAAGAGGAGGCAATGTTCAGTCACAATCAAGAGGGCAGTAAACCTCTTCACTATTATGTTTCAGGGAAATAATATACTGCAAGAATGCAGAGATTTAGGCATTAAGCAGAAAGAATGTAGCTTAAATGAGATTCTTCAAGATCAACGAAGATTTGGACAAACAGCTTACATCAGACATGTTGTCTTGCTTTCAGTTAAATCCAATTAACTATTAGCTTTTCTGGCAAGTGCACCTCACTGTCCTTGTTTTGCTGTGAGTGGATGTGCAAAGTAATTATTGATTATGGCTGTAATTTCATATTACTATTATCAGCCATCAAGAGAACATTGTTGGTCTTGACCACTCCCTACTTTCTCAAACATCTTTACATTTTTTGGTCTGTGTGATATCCTTTTCATTGTGTTTCTGGCAGTTTTATTAACTTTCTTTTCTTTTCTTTCCATATCCCTCCCATTTGCCAAGATCTGCAGTGGTTTTTGACTTTCCACGCAAGTCTTTTTGGTTCTTTATATCCTAGCTGCTTGTAGCTTAGTTCTGGAAAGAAGATCACTTTTCCTCAGGGACACAGACTAGTCCCCTATAATGTTAGATTCTGGCTGTTGTTTTGAAAACTTCTTGTTAGATTTTCCTAGTAATCTCTGACTACTTCCGTCACATGCCACTGAAGTCAATTTTACTATGACTTCGTCGCTTCGCGTTTCTCTCTTAAAACACCATACCTAATTCAGTTTATATGTTCGCTGCCCCACAAATGTTCACATAGCATTAGATGGTTAACTAAATGTGACTCATTACTAAATTTAATAATTTTGTTTCTAAGTTATATTGCTGTTAAACATTCAAGAAATTTACTAATTCAATGACCCAAGATAATCTGTTTACACCAGACATTTTGGATGTTAACACTGCATATTAACATTCTCTGTTTTTTGCTCTGTACTATTAAATCTCTGCATTCATATTTTATACCACTTCTAAGCTGCTACTAAGATACAACTTCCACAATATCATTGTGTTTTTGTCATTGCAGTACAAAATCTAACCACTACCTCCCCACTGACTGCTTCTCTCTCTACATCCTCTCTCATCATCGAATTAATTTCATCCTTAATCCATGGTTTCTTAACTACCTCAAACATTTAACTGTTGCTAATTGACTGTATGTGTTTTATATTGCATTTTAGTGCCAGAAGTTCATTTAAAATGATAGCAAATTAATCTCAATACTCTAAAACAAATTTAATTGATTTAGTAATAAACTGCAGATGATCTAAGGTGTGGCATACTCTGTTACATGTATAAACAGGATGTAAAGATAAGGTTGAGTGTGCACCTAAATTGTGTGCTGAATCACCAGTTGAAAATCAATTGGATTTTATCTCTTTTAAACAGAATGGACACTATGCTGAAATTTGATGGTGTTGCAACAAGATCTGCATACTTCAGGTAATTCCAAACAAACACTATTTTAATTGGCTTAACATTACAATTTTGATCATAATTATAACTTGGGATAAAATGAGCCTACTAGCTCAGGAACCAGTCAAATAAGAATAAGTAAAGTCAGCGATCACCGATTTGGACTGCTTCATTTCAAGCTGAAGCGGCTTGCCTTTATCTTTGAATTGTCCAATCCATATCCTCCATTTGAAATACATCCTTAAGTTTAGGCGTTACACTTAAAGAAACAACATCTTGAAAATAACCAATATCACTCAGTCCTAATTTACTGTACACATCTTATATTTGCATTTTACTTACTTATCAAATTGATTTATGGATCGTGTCAGCTGTGTTCTTTTACTGTCTGAATCATCAGCTGCTTCTAGCTTCTTAAGTATATCAGCTGGAAAGGAAAAGAAAAGAAATAATTTTTAACTATATCAGGCAAACAAGTGGAAATAAGGTCTGCCCACCCCCACCCCTACTGAATCTTTTTTGCAGTACAGTCCAACTCCACTTGATAAGGCAGTGACAAATGAGAACGTCTTGCCTTGGAAACCTCTAATTCTTTCAGTAGTTCATACAGGGATACAACTGCCATATATAACATCAGCAACAAGACTACACAAGTCAACAAGTGACTTAATAAAATCTATTAGCTAAGCTGCTGCCTAGGACAAATTATCTGCTTAACAATGAGAAACAGCTTACATTTCTTTTTGACATTTACAAGCTCTGGTTTCCGAATGGCATTTACTCCATATACATTGTCTACTTCCGTTACTTGAGTGGGTACAGTTTTGAGAATCTTCAGAATCTCCACACTCTGAACAAGTGAAAAGAGAAAACAAAATGAAATGCAGTTCCTTTGGCATTCTGTATTATGATTGCGTATGCACAATAGCCTCCATTTACTCTGGGTTTACTCCATTTACTCTGGGTTTAGCCATCATTTTAAATGTAACTAATTTGGGTTCCCACGATAACAGCAGCTTTACACCTTTGTGGTAGTTAAGTGAGTTAAAGATAACAAACATGTAAATCAATCCTTGTGTCAGGTATTTAGATTTGTTTCTCAACTATGTTCTGCATCCGTTAGTGTTCATATATTAAGACTAATCTGTTGACCTCCAATGTTAACTTAGCTGAAATATGGGACGATTCTTTTCAGAGAAGAATTTTTCTAGATTTCCACTAATCCATGAATTTAGTGCTTCCTGGTTTCACTCAGTCTGTGTTTCTTCCTCTGCATATCTTGCAGGAGATTGCATATCAAGGGTATACAAGCAAATCTTTGTAATGTAACCTATTAACCACTTTCATAAACAATTCATAAACAATAACTTGGAACTTCTAGAACCACTGATGTGGTAAAAGTCTCCAGGCCACTTCAAAGGAAGGTTATTAAATAATAATGTTATTATGTGGTCTCATCTAGGAGAGATGACACAAACTAGGTTTGTTTTCACTTTGGTAAATCTTTACAGTATTTCAGCATGAATAAGCTCCCAAGTTCTCTGTCCAGAACCGAATGGAGTCTTTTTATTAACCTGATTATTTTATATAGCAATGTACTTCAGAATCCAGGGGATATAACAAATAGTTATATCCCATGAAAGAACACTTGTTGTAGGCACCACAGTGTTTTATCTTTCAATTACTTATTAACTGTTGCCAAAGACAGATAGAAAATATGACTGCCATTCCATTAGATTACAAGATGTATAGTGCCTATAGAAAGTAGGCACCCCCCCCCAGGAAGATTTCATGTTTTACTGTTTTACGACATTGAATCACAGTGGATTTAATTTGGCTTTTTTTGGACACTGATCAGCAGAAAAAGAGTCTTTCATGTCAAAGTGAAAACAGATCTCTACAAAGTGATCAAAATAAATTACAAATATAAAACACAAAATGATTGAGTATTCACCCCCTTCAAGTCAGTATTTAGTAGCAGCACCATTGGCAGCAATTACAGCCATGATTCTGTGTGGATAGGCCTCTATCGGTTTTGCACATCTGGACACTGCGAGAATGGGGAAAAATTGCAGTCTCTCAGTTTTTGAGGACGGTCTGCCATAGGCAGATTTACAGCTGTATCATATTCTTTCCATCTCTTAATGATTGATTAAAGGGACAATCAGTGACTTGGAAATTTTCTTGTATCCATCTCCTGGCTTCTGCTTTTGCATAACCTTTTCACAGAGTTGCTTGAAGTGTTCTTTTGTCTTCACGGTGTAGTTTTTGTCAGGATACTGACTCACCAGCAGTTGGACCTTCCAGATACAGGTGTATTTTTACTACAATGAAATGAAACACCTTGACTGAACACGGTGATCTCCATTTAACCAATTGTGTGACTTCTAAAACCAATTGGCTGCACCAGTGATGATTTGGTGTGTCATATTAAGGGGGCAGGAGAGTGACTGCTAATGCAATCAATTATTTTGTGTTTTATATTTGTAATTAGTTTAGATAACTTTGTAGAGATCTGTTCTCACTTTGACATAGAAGTGCCTTTTTCTGTTGATCAGTGTCAAAAAAGCCAAATTAAATCCACAGTGATTCAATGTTATAAAACAATAAAATATGAAGACTTTCAAAGAGGGGTAAATACTTTTTATGTGCACTGTAGCAGCAGAATTAGGCTATTTGGCCCATCAAGAATGCTCTGCCATTTCATCATAGCTGATCTAATTTTTCTGTCAGCCCCAATCTCCTGCCTTCTCCCAGTATCCCTTCATGCACTGACCAATCAAGAATCTATCAACCTCTGCCTTAAATATACATAAAGACTTGGCCTCCACAGCTGCCTGTGGCAAAGAATTCCACAGATTCACCACTCCCTGGCTAAAGAAATTCCTTTTCACCTCCATTCTAAAAGGATGCCCCTCTATTCTGAGGCTGTGTCCTCTGGTCTTAGACTCTCCCACCACAGGAAAATCCTCTCCACTTCCACTCTATCAAGGCGTTTAACCTTTCAATAAGGTCATCCCCCATTCTTTTGAATACTAGAGAATACAGGCCCAGAGCCGTCAGAGCTCTTCATATGACAACCATTCAATCGCTGAATCATTTTCGTGATGCTCCTTTGAACCCTCTCCAGTTTCAGCACATCCTTTCTAGGATAAGGGGCCCAAGACTACTGACAATACTCCAAGTGAGGCCTCACCAGTGCTTTACATATTTTCAACATTACATTCTGGCTTTTATATTCTAGTCCTCTTGAAATGAATGCAAACATCACATTTGTCTTCCTCGCCACAAACTCAACCTGCAAATTAACATTTAGGGAATCATGCACAAAATTTCCGAAGTCCCTCTGCACCTCAGTTTTTTTGCATTTTCTCTCCACTTAGAAAATAGTCTGCACATTTACTTCTTCTGTCAAAGTGCATGACCATGCATTTTTCAAGACTGTACTTCATCTGCCACTTTCTTGCCCATTCTCCTAATCTGTCTAAGTCCTTCTGCATCCTTCCTGTTTCCACAGCACTACCTGCCCCTTCACCAACCTTCATATCACCCGCAAACTTGGCAACAAAGCCATGTTCTGTAGCAAAAAAAGAAGTGGTCCCAACACTGACCCCTGCAGAACACCACTAGTCACTGGTGACCAACCAGAAAACAATCCTTTTATTCCCACTCGCTGCCCTCTACCAATCAGCCAATGCTCTAACCATGCTAGTAACCTTCCTCTAATACATGAGCTCTTCACTTGGTAGGTGGCCTCATGTGTGGCGCCTTGTCAAAGGCCTTCTGAAAGTCCAAATATACAACATCTATTACATCCCCTTTATCTACTTGTAATCTCCTCAAAGAACTGAAACAGGTTCATCAGGCAAGATTTTCCCTTAAGGAAACCATGCTGACTTTGTCCTATCTTCTCCTATGTCTCCAGGTAATCCATAACCTCATCCTTAACAATTTACTCCAACATCTTCCCAACCAGTGAAGTCAGGCTAAATGGTCTACAATTTCCTTTCTGCTGCTTTCCTCCTTTCTTAAAGGGTGGAATGACATTTGCAATTTTCCAGTCCTCTGGAACCACGGCAGAGTCCAATGATTCTTGAAAGATCATTACTAATGCTTCTACAATCTCTACCACTACTTCTTTCAGAATCCCAGGGTATAGTTCATCTGGTCCAGGTGACAGATCCCCTAGAAGGCTCAACAACAAGCTGCTCTAAAAAACCATCTCATAGGCATTCAACAAATTCACCCTTTTGAAATCCATTACCAACCTGATTCTCCCAAACTACCTGCATGTTAAGATCTCCCATGTCTATCGTAACATTCCTCTTTTTAAATTTCCTGTTGCAATTTATAGTCCACATCCCAGCTACTGTTTGGAGGCCTGTATATAACTGCCATCAGGGTTCATTTACCCTTGCAGTTTCTTAACTCAACATCATCTGATCCTATGTCACATCTTCCGAATAATTTAATGCCATTCTTCACCGCAGAGCCACTCCACCCCCTCTAACTACAAACCCCATTTCCAGAAAAGTTGGGATATTTTCCAAAATGCAATAAAAACAAAAATCTGTGATATGTTAATTCACGTGAACCTTTATTTAACTGACAAAATTGCAAAGAAAAGATTTTCAATAGTTTTACTGACCAACTTAATTGTATTTTGTAAATATACACAAATTTAGAATTTGATGGCTGCAAGACACTCAACAAAAGTTGGGACAGAGTTAAAATAAGATTGAAAAGTGCACAGAATATTCAAGTAACACCAGTTTGGAAGACTCCACATTAAGCAGGCTAATTGGTAGCAGGTGAGGTATCATGACTGGGTATAAAAGTAGCATCCATCAAAGGCTCAGTCTTTGCAAGCAAGGATGGGTCGTGGCTCACCCCTTTGTGCCAAAATTCATGAGAGAATTGTTAGTCAGTTCAAAAGGAACATTTCTCGGTGCAAGATCGGGAGTACTTCGGAAAACCATTGTCACTCAACACAGTCCGTCGATGCATCCAGAAATGCAACTTGAAACTGTATTACGCAAGGAGGAAGCCATACATCAACTCTATGCAGAAACGCCGGCGAGTTCTCTGGGCCCGAGCTCATCTCAGATGGACTGAAAGACTGTGGAACCGTGTGCTGTGGTCAGATGAGTCCACATTTCAGCTAGTTTTCGGAAAAAACGGGCGTCGAGTTCTCCGTGCCAAAGATGAAAATGACCATCCAGATTGTTATCAGCGAAAGGTGCAAAAGCCAGCATCTGTGATGGTATGGGGGTGCATCAGTGCCCACGGCATGGGTGAGTTGCATGTATGTGAAGGTACCATTGACTCTGAGGCATATATTAGGATTTTAGAGAGACATATGTTGCCATCAAGGCGACATCTCTTCCCGGGACGTCCATGCTTATTTCAACAGGACAATGCCAGACCACCTTCTGCACGGGCTACAACAGCATGGCTTTGTAGACACAGAGTGCATGTGCTTGACTGGCCTGCTGCCAGTCCAGATCTATCTCCTATTGAAAATGTATGGCACATCATGAAGAGGAGAATCAGACAACGGAGACCACGGACTGTTGAGCAGCTGAAGTCTTATATCAAGCAAGAATGGACAAAATTTCTAATTGCAAATCTACTACAATTAGTATCCTCAGTTCCAAAACGATTAAAACGTGTTATTAAAAGGAAAGGTGATGTAACACAATGGTAAACATGCCTCTGTCCCAACTTCTGCTGAGTGTGTTGCAGCCATCAAATTCTAAATTTGTGTATGTTTACAAAATACAATTAAGTTGGTCAGTAAAACTATTGAAAATCTTTTCTTTGTACTTTTGTCAGTTAAATAAAGGTTCACATGAATTAACATATCACAGATTTTTGTTTTTATTGCATTTTGGAAAATATCCCAACTTTTCTGGAAATGGGGTTTGTACCTTCCTATCCCTCCAATACAATGTTTAGCCTTGGGCATTCAACTCCCAACGACAACCATCGTTCAGCCACAATTCAGTGATGGCCACAACATCATACCCGACAACCTGTAAAAGTGCAACAAGATCATCCACCTTATTTCTTATACTCTCTGTCTTGAGATAAAACACTGAGTACTGTATTTGCTTCCTCTTTTGATTTGCATCCTAAAGCACTAATACTCATCCTACTGGCTGCAATTCTGTCCTATCATCTGCCTGCCCTTCCTGACAGTCTGACTGCATGCTATCTTTGCTTTTTTACCATCCGTCCTATCCTGAGTCCCTTCATCCCGATTCCCATCCCGCTGCCAAATTAGTTTAAACCCTCTCCAACAGCTCTAACAAACCTGCCCATGAGAATATTGGTTCCCATCAGGTTCAGGTGCAACCCGTCCCTTTTGTACAGGTCATACCTCCCCCAGAAGAGATCCCAGTGATCCAAGAACCTGACCCCAGTTGCTTAGTTGACCTGAGTCACAAAGAAATAATGACAAGTTGTGCACTGAGTTTCTGTGGGGGGGCCAACTACAATTTAAACCAGTTAGGGGATTCAGACAAAGAACAAAGTTTTGTGAACTATCAAAGAAATGCCTTGGGTACTATAACAGAAGCCATTTGCAACAATTAAGGAATAGGTTATTTTGATGCTTCTGATGGTACAGGAAAAACTCATTAATCTACTTTGACATAACATTCAAAGACAAAACATAATTGCCCTGGACACAACATCATTAGGCATTGTTTCAAAACTTTTAATTTGGGGAAAAACTGCACATTCAGCTATTAAACTCCCTTTAAATTTGACAGATTCCAACATGTAACATTGCTTGGAGAGGATAAAAAATTCTACAGCATTGTAAATATTGTCTGGGGTGAATTTTCAATGGCTCACAAAGGAGCCATTGAAGCTCTAGACTGATCTTTACAAGATGTTGTATACAATATTAATGGGAGGTAACACACAAAATGCTGGTGAACGCAGCAGGCCAGGCAGCATCTATAGGAAGAGGTACAGTTGACGTTTCAGGCCAAGGCCCTTCGTCAGGACTAACGGAAAAAAGAGATAGTAAGAGATTTGAAAGTGGGGGGGGGGGGGGGAGACCTGAAATGATAGGAGAAGACAGGAAACAGGAGGAGGAGAGATGAAGCCAAGAGCTGGAAAGTTGATTGGCAAAAGGGATACATGGCTGGAGAAGGGAGAGTATCATGGGACGGAAGGCCTTGGAAGAAAGAAAGGGGGAGGGAAGCACCAGAGGAAGATGGAGAACAGTCAGGGAGTTATTGTGAGAGGGAAAGAGAAAGAAAATAAATAAATAAATAAATAAATATATAGATAGATAGATAGGGATGGGGTAAGAAGGGGAGGAGGGGCATTAACGGAAGATAGAGAAATCAATGTTCATGCCATCAGGATGGAGACTACCCAGACGGAATATAAGGTGTTGTTCCTCCAACCTGAGTGTGGCTTCATCTCGACAATAGAGGAGGCCATGGATTGACATATTGGAATGGGAATAGGACGTGGAATTAAAATGTGTGGCCACTGGGAGATCCTGCTTCCTCTGGCAGACAGAGCATAGGTGTTCAGTGAAGCACTCTCCCAGTCTGCGTCAGGTCTCACCAATATATAGAAGGCCACACCAGGAGCACCGGACACAGTATATCACACCAGCAGACTCACAGGTGAAATGTCGCCTCACCTGGAAGGACTGTCTGGGGCTCTGAATGGTGGTAAGGGAGGAAGTGTAAGGGCAGGTTTAGCACTTGTTCCGCTTACAAGGATAAGTGCCAGGAGGGAGATCAGTGGGAAGGGATGGGTGGGGGGGGGGGAGAAATGGACAAGAGAGTCGCATAGGGAGCAATCCCCGCGGAAAGTGGGGGGGGGGGAGGGAAAGATGTGCTTGGTGGTGTGATCCCTTTGGAGATGGATAATAGGAGGTGTTACTTTAGTGCTAGCATCAAATGCTACCTGTATTTCCACTTGATACCAAAGTAGTTGAATTGAAAGCCTGTACTGAATCAAAGTACATGTACAAACATTTGTACAAACGTTTCTATATCACCATATACAACCTTGAAATTTGTTTTCTTGCAGGCGTGTTCAGTAATTCCAAAGAACATAATAGAATCAATGAAAGACTGCACCCCACAGGGCGGACAAACAACTAATGTGCAAAAGACAACAAACTTTACAAATAAAAAAGATAAAAACAACAACAATAATTAATTAATTAATAAGCAATAAATATGGCGAACATGAGATAAAGAATCCTTGAAAGTGAGTCCATAGATTGTGGGAACAGTTCAGTGAAGGGGCAAGTGCAGCTATCAACTCTGGTTCAAGAGTCTGATGGTTGAAGGGTAATAACTGTCCCTGAACTTGGTGGTGAGGGTCCTGAGGCTCCTGTACCTTTTTCCTGATGACAACAAGAAAATAGTATGGCCTGAGCGGTGGGGTCCTCGATGACGGATGCTTCTTTCCTGTGACAGCGCTCCATGTAGATATGCTCAATGGTTTGGAGGCTCTTTACCCACGATGGACTGGGCCACAACCACTACTTCTTGTAGGACTTTCTGTTGAAGAGCATTGGTGTTTCCATCTGAGGCAGTGATGCAACCAGTCAAAATAACTCTCCACCCCATATCTATAGAAGTTAAAGTTTCAGGTGTCATGCCAAACCTTCAAAAGCTTCTGAGGAAGTAGAAGCACTGTCGCGCTTTCTTTGTAACCACTTACGTGCTGGGCCCAGGGCAGATCCTCTGAGATGTTAAAACTGAAAAATTTCGAGTCGTTGATCCTCAACACCTCCAATTGCCCGATGAGGACTGGCTCAGGGACCTCTGGTTTCCTCCTCCTAAAGTCAATAATCAGCTCCTTGGTCTTGCTGACATCGAGTGCGGGGTTTGTTGTTGTGGTACCACTCAGCCAGATTTTCAGTCTCCCTCCTTTATGCTGTTTCATCACTACCTTTGATTCGGCCAACAACAGTGGTGTCGTCAGCAAACTTAAACATGGCATTGAGCTTTAATTAGAAGGCAAGCAGAGCAGGATGTTAAACACAGCCTTGTGATGCATCTGCGCTGATGGAGACTGTAAATACCATGTTGGCCAATATTATAACCCAAGCAACACCATGCATAATAGATATCTTATAACTGAACACACACACACAAACACACACACACGCACGCACACAAGGCAAAGATCACTTGCCTTTCATAGGAAATTATTTCATTAATGATGTAAAATGGCTCATATGATTTTTAAGGTGAATAAGTATTCTGGTTTCGGCATTGACTAAATGGGCCGAAGGGCCTGGTTGTGTGCTGTACTTTTCTTACACTATGGTTAAGTTCAAGTGAAATTCTGCCCAACTGATATTCTCCTTGCTTTAATGATGGCTGAATTCTTCCAACAACAGCATTAAAACTTTTCATAGAGTTGAACTTCATGAAATATCAATGAACACTGCTGTGGGATTTCTCTGATGCAAATATATTGACCAGCAATCCTTTCTGTATCATCTTAAATTAATGTCAAATGATAATTTCAGAGAGATTTTAGACAAAGTTAAATTAAAACAAAAATTGGCGCAAATACCTAGCAGGTCAGGCTGGAGATCACAAACAAGAGGTGTTTTTTTTGTACTTTTAAACTGGGTGTTAACAGAAATTAAGGTTCAGATCTGAATTAGTTCATTTACCATATTTCTGAAATTCTCCTTCGACTTGCCATTTTAAACATGGACTAACATTACTTTCTGAAAATGCAAAATGATGCATGTTATGGTTGTATGTGAAAAGAATCCATTATCCTTTTTTGTTTATAAATAACTTTGCAATTACTCATAATTAGGCTCATTAGAGACTCCACAAATATTTACAGGGTATTAGGAGAAAAGAGGGGCGTGAAACTAACTGGACTGATAGTTTCTGTTGCAAATGGCTTTCTTCTGTATTAAATATTGTTCAGACATATTTGAATATTCTAGTATCTGAATTGCAGTACATTAACAGCCAGGTAAGGCAGAACTAGATAATTGCGTAGGCAAATAGAAAGCTGGCCCTTAACTCTGGAAATTCTCAGCAGGGGCTAGTTACAATTCCACAGGGCTCTGTAGATCACATCTGAACTACAAACGTTTGTACTTAATACAATTTTCACTTTTTTTTAAATGTCAGAGAGCGTACATCTGCCTTGTAGGCATCAAAAGGTTTACTACATTGATTCCAGGGAAGAGAAGACTGTTTTAATGAAGGTGGGTTGAATAAAGAGGACCTACATTCTCTGAAGTTTAGAAGGACAAAAGGTGATCAGGACGAAGCACATGAAGTTCTAAGGAAGCTGAAAGGATGACAGCAGTGTGACCATGTCCCTTGATCAGCGAGTCAGGTACAAGGGGTTGTAGTTCTAGAGAACGGGTTTGGCTACTTAGTGACTATCAGGAAGATATGTTTCATATAGACAGTTGTGAAACTTCATGATGGCATCAGAGGGCAACGGATGGGCAATGGCTGGTTTCAGTCAAGTCTGATCTCAATAACCAAGGTCAAAGCAAAACAAGTGGAAAAACAGTCGAGGTTGGATTTGTGGCCCAATTTCACTCAATGTCAAAACAGGTTCAAGGGGCAGTTTGGCTCCTCCTGCTATTTCTTACATTCCAGAGATTCTATGATTCATAACGAGCTGCCGTTTCAAGCTTTTACCTTCCCACAGACTGCTTCTGCAAAGTCCACTGGTGTACACTGTTGTTTATTTCTCAAACTGACTGATGCTCCATTGCACACAAGCAGATGGACAAGAGTTTCATACTGTCCCTTTACAGCCTTATGCAGAGCAGTGTTTCCTTGGTTGTTGGCAACATTAACAGAGGCGCCGTGCTGAGGATTTGGAAAGTAAATCAACATTAGCACGAGTCGGAGCCAGCACACATTTACATAAACAAGACAAAAAATAAATCTGTCAAATATATCAGTTATTCCTTTACTGCAGGATATAAACAGAAACTATTATACGCAAAATTATAATGCTTAGTTCAACTGCACAGAAACAAGTGAAATTTAAATGGAAAGAAATATTGCAAAGCGGCTGAGAATGTGTTCCATATCTCTACAGGTGATCAGGGAAAGGAACTGAAGAGTATACATCTACTTATAACAAGATAATATCGTTCAAACAAACCTGGCTCTCATTAGTTAAATACCTTTTGCATCCTTAGAATAGAATAAAAACATAAGAATCTGAGCAGTTATTTGGCACCTCATGCCTGTCCAGTCATTCACTGAGATCGTAACTTATCATTTGTCTCACCCCCACTTCCCCTCACGAGCCCTTACCCAAAAATGCCTTTGTTTCGAAAATACTCAGTGATCAAACCACCGTAATCCTACTGGATGAAGAGTTTACTACTCTCTGAATGAAGAAACCTCATCTCACCTCAGTCCTTAAAGGCTGATCCCTAATTTTGAGAGCATGAACCTTGACTGTAAGTTTTCCAGCCAAGGGCGACATCATTCTACCACCTACTTTATCAAACCCAGTGATAATTTTGTTTCAATGTGATTATCTCCCACTTCTCTGAAATGCAGATAATACGGACCCAGATTCTTAACCGTTCCTCATTAGGATAAACTCCATCACTCCAAGATTCTGAATGTTGTTTCACTCCCTCTACCCTAGAGGGTTAGAACAGGGGATAAAAAACATGGGGTAAAGGCAGAGGAGAGAAAGGTCTCAGCTTAGAAAGCCAGGAAATGAAATAGATTTGAATGGTGTTACAGAACAGCAAATGGGCAGAAAATACTGGTTGGAATTGTACAGTATGTGTGTCACACAGTCCGGCCCTATAGCTCAGAAGGGTAGGGAAAGGAAGAAGAGGGCAGTAGTAATAGGGGACTCGATAGTAAGGGGGTCAGATAGGTGATCCTGTGGACGCAGTCCAGAGACCCGGATGGTAGTTTGCCTCCCTGGTGCCAGGGTCCGGGATATTTCTGATCGCGTCCAAGATATCCTGAAGTGGGAGGGTAAGGAGCCAGAGGCCGTGGTACGTATAGGTACCAATGACATAGGTAGGAAAAGGGAAGGGGCTCTGAAAGGAGAATATAGGGAGTTAGGAAGGGAGTTGAGATAAAGGACCGCAAAGGTAGTAATCTCAGGATTACTGCCTGTGCTACGCGACAGTGAGAGTAGGAATGCAATGAGGTGGAGGATAAATGCGTGGCTGAGGGATTGGAGCAGGGGGCAGGGATTCAAGTTTTTGGATCATTGGGACCCCTTTTGGCGCAGGTGTCACCTGTACAAAAAGGGGAGATTTGCGAGGTCTACTGAGATGACTTTAAACTAGAATGGTTAGGGAGTGGGAATCAAATTAAAGAGACTAGGAGAGAGGAGGTTAGTTCACAACAGGGGGATGGGAACAAGTGCAGAGAGACAGAGGGGTCTAAATTGAGGGTAGAAGCAAAAAGTAGTAATGTGAAAAGTAAACGTGGCAGGCCGGAAAATCCAGGGCAAAAATCAAAAAGGGCCACTTCTCAACATAATTGTATAAGGGCCAAGAGTGTTGTAAAAGCGTGCCTGAAGGCTTTGTGTGTCAATGCAAAGAGCATTCGTAATAAGGTGGATAAATTAAAAGTGCAGATTGTTATTAATGAATATGATGTAGTTGGGATCACAGAGACATGGCTCCAGGGTGACTAAGGATGGGAGCTCAACATTCAGGGATATTCAATATTCAGGAGGGATAGACATGAAAGAAAAGGAGGTGGGGTAGCATTGCTGGTTAGAGAGGAGATTAACGCAATAGAAAGGAAGGACATTAGCCGGGAGGATGTGGAATCGATATGGGTAGAGCTGCATAACACTAAGGGGCAGAAAACGCTAGTGGGAGTTGTGTACAGGCCACCTAACAGTAGTAGTGAGGTTGGGGATGGCATTAAACAGGAAATTAGAAATGCGTTCAATAAAGGAACAGCAGTTATAATGGGTGACTTCAATCTACAAATAGATTGGGTGAACCAAATTGGTAAGGGTGCTGAGGAAGAGGATTTCTTGGAATGTATACAGGATGGTTTTTTTTTTGAACCAACATGTCGAGGAACCAACTAGAGAGCAGGCCATTCAAGACTGGGTATTGAGCAATGAGGAAGGGTTAATTAGCAATCTTATCGTGAGAGGCCCCTTGGGTAAGAGTGACCATAATATGGTGGAATTCTTCATTAAGATGGAAAGTGACATAGTTAATTCAGAAACAAAGGTCCTGAACTTAAAGAGGGGTAACTTTGAAGGTCTGAGACATGAATTAGCTAAGATAGACTGGCAAATGATACTTAAAGGGTTGATGGTGGATATGCAATGGCAAGCATTTAAAGATCGCATGGATGAACTACAACAATTGTTCATCCCAGTTTGGCAAAAGAATAAACCAGGGAAGGTAGTGCACCCGTGGCTGACAAGGGAAATTAGGGATAGTGTCAATTCCAAAGAAGAAACATACAAATTAGCCAGAAAAAACGGCTCACCTGAGGACTGGGAGAAATTCAGAGTCCAGCAGAGGAGGACAAAGGGCTTAATTAGGAAAGGGAAAAGAGATTATTAGAGAAAACTGGCAGGGAACATAAAAGCTGACTGTATAAGCTTTTATAGATATGTGAACAGAAAAAGATTGCTTAAGACAAATGTAGGTCCCTTACAGTCAGAAACAGGTGAATTGATCATGGGGAACAAGGACATGGCAGACCAATTGAATAACTACTTTGGTTCTGTCTTCACTAAGGAGGACATAAATAATCTTCCGGAAATAGTAGGGGACAGAGGGTCTAGACAGAGGAACTGAGGGAAATACATGTTAGTAGGGAAGTGGTGTTAGGTAAATTGAAGGGATTAAAGGCAGATAAATCCCCAGGGCCAGATGGTTTGCATCCCAGAGTGCTTAAGGAAGTAGCCCAAGAAATAGTAGATGCATTAATGATAATTTTTCAAAACTCTTTAGATTCTGGACTAATTCCTGAGGATTGGAGGGTGGCTAATGTAACCCCACTTTTTAAAAAAGGAGTGAGAGAGAAACCGGGGAATTATAGACCGGTTAGCCTAACATCGGTGGTGGGGAAAATGCTAGAGTCAGTTATCAAAGATGTGATAACAGCACATTTGGAAAGCGGTGAAATCATCGGACAAAGTCAGCATGGATTTGTGAAAGGAAAATCATGTGTGACGAATCTCATAGAATTTTTTGAGGATGTAACTAGTAGAGTGGATAGGGGAGAACCAGTGGATGTGGTATATTTGGATTTTCAAAAGGCTTTTGACAAGGTCCCACACAGGAGATTAGTGTGAAAACTTAAAGCACACAGTATTAGGGGTATGGTATGGATGTGGATAGAGAATTGGTTGGCAGACAGGAAGCAAAGAGTGGGAATAAACGGGACCTTTTCAGAATGGCAGGCAGTGACTCGTGGGGTACCGCAAGGCTTGGTGCTGGGACCCCAGTTGTTTACAATATATATTAATGACTTAGATGAGGAATTAAATGCAGCATCTCCAAGTTTACGGATGACACAAAGCTGGGCGGCAGTGTTAGCTGTGAGGAGGATGCTAAGAGGATGCAGGGTGACTTGGATAGGTTAGGTGAGTGGGCAAATTCATGGCAGATGCAATTTAATGTGGATAAATGTGAGGTTATCCACTTTGGTGGCAAAAACAGGAAAACAGATTATTATCTGAATGGTGGCCGATCAGGAAAAGGGGAGGCGCAAAACGAGACCTGGATGTCATTATACACCAGTCATTGAAAGTGGGCATGCAGGTACAGCAGGCGGTGAAAAAGGCGAATGGTATGCTGGCATTCATAGCAAGTGCATTTGAGTACAGGAGCAGGGAGGTTCTACTGCAGTTGTACAAGGCCTTGGTGAGACCACACCTGGAGTATTGTGTGCAGTTTTGTTCCCCTAACCTGAGGAAAGACGTTCTTGCCATAGAGGGAGTACAAAGAAGGTTCACCAGATTGATTCCTGGGATGGCAGGACTTTCATATGATGAAAGACTAGATCGGCTAGGCTGATACTCGTTGGAATTTAGAAGATTGAGGGGGGATCTTACTGAAATGTATAAAATCCTAAAGGGATTGGACAAGCTAGATGCAGGAAGATTGTTCCCAATGTTGGGGAAGTCCAGAACGAGGGGTCACAGTTTGAGGATAAAGGGGAAGCCTTTTAGGACCGAGATGAGGAAAAACTTCTTCACACAGGAATTCTGTGGAATTCTCTGCCACAGGAAACATTTGAGGCCAGTTCATTGGCTATATTTAAGAGGGAGTTAGATATGGCCCTTGTGGCTAAAGGGATCGGGGGTATGGAAAGAAGGCAGGTACAGGGTTCTGAGTTGGATGATCAGCCATGATCATACTGAATGGTGGTGCAGGTTCGATGGGCCGAATGGCCTACTCCTGCACCTATTTTCTATGTTTCTATGTACATGCCCTCAAACAGTAATGGTAATTAGTATAAAACAATATTCTGAGAAACCTTAATCTACATATATAGTGTTGACCTGCTGAATATTTTCTGTATTTTCTGTTACAATTACAAAGTGATAGGTGTGTTTAGACCTAATATAACATAATTAAAACAAATTAATTGATTATTCAATTGTCAAGGGACCCTTAGAGAGAAATAACCATAATATGGTGGAGTTGTATGCAAAAATTGTAAGTGGTTACATTGAATTTGAAATAAGGTTCTTAAATTGGAATAAAGGCATGAAGCATGAGCCACATATGATAGACAGGAAAATAACATTAAAAGGCAAGATACTAAAACAACAATCGCCACCATTCTAAGAACCTCTTCAGATTCCCACATATTGAAAGACAGCATATCCAGTCCCACAATTCAAGAAAGGCAAGAGAGGAAATGGAACCATAGATCTGTTAATCTGAAATTAGCAATACAAAAACCATCGGGGGTGCTCTTTGCATATAGAGCCATATATTAAATCCATCTGAGGGATAAACAAGTGCTGAGAACTTTTGCTGGACAGAGCTCCCTCTGTATTTGCACTGTACTGACACACTAGATTGTGCTCAAGTCTCTGGAGCAGGATTTGAGATACAACCTTCTTACCTAGTGATGAATGCTAGCAAAAATATCAAACTGTACAAATAAATTAGTATGCTTTAGCCCTGGAGTTTAAAGTGCTAGAGAAAAAAAAAGACAAAAATCAGACTTCACCAGAATTAGAAGCAACATCTTAACTATAAAAACAAAATCAACAAAGTGATGTTCCTACCTCCAGCAGCAACTCAGCTATTTCCAGATAGCCTCCAAGGCAAGCATGCAGCAATGGTGTATTACCATACAAATCTTTCTTATTCAATTTTGCATTATAATTCAGCAAGTATTTTACTATCTGTTTAAAACAAAATAAAAAGCTCTTAGATTAAAATATTTAAATGGTAGCCCCATAAGAAAAGAAGAATTGTCAAATGAAATAGGTCCTAAAAGGCAAGACTTAATGGGGTTTCAGTTAGAGGACAAAGGACAAAGGGGATTCTAAACTTCATACATGCGCTATTTAGTGTGAAAGAATGACGTCCTCACAAGACAATAACAGGTCACAATGTGAGTATTACATGCTAATCTGCCCATCTCGGTACAAGCAAATTGGAATACAGTTAAAAACTACAGCAAACTAATTCCAAATGTTAGTGGCTACAGAAGTTTATAGTTTTACTGCTTTCAAAAGTCAGGACTTTCTGTCCATTGAATAAGGGAAAATTAAAGTAAAATCTTATAAATTTTTTCCGAAATTAAGCATTTGGAGATGGTAAGATTTGAAAGAAAGGAACAGATCACTCAGCCTGATATGTGCTAGTACTCACCATCTACTCACAATGACTCCACTGACAAACACCAGGCAATCATCTCCCAAACTGTCATAGATCTCATTACATCAGGAGATCTCCCCTCCACAGGCTCTAACCTGCTAGTGTTACAACCCTGCACTTCCCACTTCTATTCCTTACCCAGGATCCACAAACAGGACTGTCCTAGTAGACCCAATGTTTCTGCTTGCTCTTGCTTCACTGAACACTTCTTAGGTCAGACCTCCACACCATCCTGCATTGCCTTCTCCACTCCCTTCCCATCTATGTCCGGACAAGTCGTACGTTATCTGCCATTTGGACAACTTCAAATTCTCTGGCCCCCATTGTGGCATCTTCAGTATGGATGTTCAGTCTTTTTACAGGCCCACCCCCATCAGAAAGGCATAAAATCCCTCCACTACTTTCTACAACAAAGATCTACCCAGTTCCCCTCAACCAATACTCACATCTACCTGGCTGAACTTGTTCTTACCTGAAATAACAACTTCTCTTTTGTCAATTCTCATTTTCTATAAATCAAAGGTAAGGCGACAGACATTCACGTAGGGCCCAGGTATATACTGGTGATATGGAAAGCCCATTTCACACCAGCTCTGATACCACTCCGACTCCTTCTCCGTTACACCGACAACTGAATTGGTGCTGCTTCCTGCACACCTGCAGAACTCAATCTCATCACCTATGCCGCTGACTTTCACCCTGATCTTAAATTCACACGGAAGATTTAGGACACTTTTCTCTCTCTTCTTGATCTTTCAGTCTGCATCTTAGGAAACAAACTCTCCACTGATACTTGCCATAAATCTACCAAGTCCCACAGCTACTTAAACTTCATCTCTCTGGTACTAAAAAAAAAGAGACAACCCTGTCTCTTGTAAGGATGCCATACTTTTTCTCCCTGTTTCTCCATCTCTGCACATCATCCTTAATCATTCTGTCAAGTACAATGAGAAGCCATCACCTGCAACACCTTCTGCTCCCCATCCCTTTCCCCCTTCTGAAGGGACGACTCCCTCCGTGACTCCCCAGTCCACTCAATCCTCCACTCCCACTCCCCTTACCCATTGCATTTTCTCCTGCCACCACAGTAAATGTACATTTGTCCTTACACCCCTTCCCTCACCACCATCCCAGGACCTAAAGGGTTCTTCCAAATGAGACAAAGGTCATCTGCATCTCTCCCAACCTTGTCTACTGCTTTCGGTGCTCAACATTGGGAACATCAAACAGAGACTCCGCGACTGTTTCATAGAGCACCTATGCTCAGTCTGTAATAGCCATCATGAGCTCCCAGTTGCTGACCATTTCAACTCCCCTCCCCACTGCCACACAGATCTGCCTATCTTTGGCCTTCTCTACTGCCAGGATGAAGACCAACACAAATTGGAGGAGCAATATTTAATACTCTACCTGTTTTTTTTTACACATAAAAAGTGGTGGGTGGATGAAACACATTGCCAGGGGTGCTGGTGGAGGGAGATACAATAGGGACATTGAAGAGACTCTCAATATAGGCACATGGCTGTAAGAAAAATGGAGGATTCAGGGGAGAGGAGGATTAAGTTGATCTTAGAGTAGGTTAAAATGCTGGCACATCATGGGCTGAAGAGCCTATACTGTGCTGTGCCATATTGTGCTATGTTTACCATTCTCTCACGGAGGGAGTAGTCCCTGTGGAAGGCAGAAAGGGACGGGACGGGGAGCAGAAGATGTTGGTAGTGATGCCTTCTCATTGCAGTGGACGGAATGATGCGGGATTGGCCCAAAACATCAACAATTCCTTTCCTCTCACAGATGCTGCGTGACACACTGAGGTTATGAATCACATTAGTATAGTCATTGTCAATATCTATGAAGGAGGAAGGTGTCTACAATCTTAGAGCAGGATAACAAGATCCAAACGTAATTCGTGGATCCTGCTGCAACGCGGGATCACTTCTGATGATCCATTTGATCCATTTGATGTGCAGTAGGTTCAAAAGATATGCACTTTTTTTTGGGTTAAACTCCACTGGAATAATAACCTAACGAAGAATTTCTCCAGGAAAAATGAAAATAAACACAAGGCAACTATTAATTAACTACACACACCTGCTACATAATTGTATTCAAATGTTAATGAATTATTTTACACTATATGGTAAGTACATACAATAATTATATTATAGTAATTATTGATGTGTTGATACAACGAGATGAAATATTAATAGTAATTTTACACATAGTAATTGCATTTGACAGTTAATGAGGTGAATTTTTCCCCACTACATGGTAGAGACAGTCTTAAGGAGCATCAATATGCACACTTGAATGCCAATATATAAAATGCTATGAGGTAATATAGACAGATAGTTGATTATCAACCTCCAAACAAAGAAATTTATCCTCATTCGGTCCTAATTATCCAGTCCCTCCTTTTGAGATTGTAAGCTCTAATTCTGGAATCCTTGGCCAGGGCGAAAGTGCTCTCCATATCTACTTTAGACCCCTCAAGGAACTTTGCAGGTTTCAATGAGATTGACTCACAATTCACCAAATGCTGGAGAAGAGGCCAAACTTACTTCATTACGCTTCTAATAACAGGCCCGTCATCCCAGAAAACAGACTGGTGAGTCTCTTCTGGAACAAATATTATCTTTTTCAGGCACTGAAATTTTAACTATACATGATACTCCAGCTGCAATCTGAGTAGCATCATTTTATGACCCCCTTCAAACCTGTTCTGCATGTCATCACAATTGTGGCTAATCCTCATATCATGACAATGCTCCTTTCAAAATGCATTGCTCTATGTATTCTTACGAAAGACTGTTACAATTTGTAACTTAGGCTATGTCCACACGACGCCAGATAATTTTGAAAATGAAGCTTTTTCTCTTCGTTTTGACCTTCCGTCCACACTGAAACGGCGTTTTCATCCCCCGAAAACAGAGATTTTCAGAAACGGTCTCCAGAGTGAATAAATCTGAAAATGCCTAATATCCATTGCAGTGTGTACAGGGTAACTGGAGCTTTTTAAAACCGCTGTCATGATGTGCCGGAACAGATGGCGACAGCGCGGCATTTCATTGTTTTCTTCTTATTATTATTACTACTTTATTGTCGCCAAATAATTGATACTAGAGCGTACAATCATCACAGCGATATTTGATTCTGCGCTTTGTAGAAGCTAACAATTTCAGAACAGAAGGCAACGAGACTGAAGCCAGAAGTTAGAAATGTACTTACCAAATACTTTGACCCATAGCTTACTGAATAAATAAGTATACTCACTTTGCCCTGTTTTCTGTTCTTGCTTGTATGAAGGTGGTTTACCTATTTATGCAAGTACTTCCTAGACAATAGGTGTGTAACAGCCTAATGTAACATTGTATGGAAATTCAAGATAACACTGATGCAGACATGTTTTATACATGTAACAAGGTGCTTTATTAATGCAACAGAGTTAGTCAGTTTTTCAATGTTCATCATCAGCCGGGTCATACTGTCCATGAACTCCCTGTCAGTTGCCTCCATACACTCCAGTATTTGTTTTTGTTTTAGTTTTAAGTCCTCCTGCACGAGAGCCAAGAGCAATTCCCTTTAAGTTTTTCTACTCTGTAACTGGACAAACGCGCACTAAGTATACCGTTTCCTCTTGGCTTGTTTTCTGTGTGTCTTGCGCATGCCCAGTAGGAGGAGATTCGCCCAAATATCCGTCTAATGTGGACAGAGATATTTTGAAAAATGCTTAGTGCGGACGCCTGTCGTTTTTACTCGAAACCGGCGTTTTCAAAATTATCCAGCGTAGTGTGGACGTAGCCTTACTATTATTTCCCTATTCTGGATTTAACTAATTTATTACTATGTTTATTCTATGTTAATAAACCTCTACCAACCCACAAATACTATCCACTGTACCTCTTCCTATAGATGCTGCCTGGCCTGCTGCATTCCACTAGCATTTTGTGGGAGTTCCACAAATACTATTTTTGGAATATTCCAGGCCTCTTCTTTCAACTTAATACCAGCCATTTTTCTTCTGTTAACAATGGGTGAGCCATGGTTGGACAGTTTTCCTTTTTTAAAAAAAATTATTTGGGGAAATTTGCACTAGCGCAAAATTCAGAATTATTTTTTAAAATGCTCCTCAACCACTGTAATTTTAATATAATTCCCTAAATGGAGATAGCCTTCTAACCTATGTATCAATATAATTGGTTCAACTTAAGATCGTAATTTTATTTTTAATTACAATGCTCTCAAACTCAAAGAAAAATTCCCTTAATCTAAAATCATTCTTCCCTAGTGGATCCCCCTATTAAGTACTAATTAACTAATTCAGACCGTTTTCTTGTACAGTATTGGATGTGAAATAAACTGGCCATGATCATTACCTCAATGTATTGTATTTGTTCCAGCTATTGATTCTACTTGTATTTCCCTGATCTCAAACCTTATAGAATGAGTAGGATCACAGTGGGAACCCCTTATTTGGAGTTCTGACCTTGGCAACCCTGAGAATATAGCCAGCAAATGTAAAACACTTTTTCTTAGATACAAAAGCAAAGTATGTACAACTCCAAGGCCCAGGAGTACTATTTTTTAAAGAATAATCATTGTCAGGAAACTGAAGTCCAGTATAATGCACATACAATATAAGACTAATTTTCTTTCCTTACCTGTAGGTCACTGTGCTGACAAGCCAGGTGGAGTGGGGTTGAATTATTGGAATTTTTCGTGTTTACATTGGCACCGTGGCGCAGCAGTAGTGAAACCAACTCAAAGTGCCCGTGCAGAGCTGCCACATGTAATGGAGTAAACCCATCCTGGTTGGCAGAATTCACACTCAATCCATTTGTAGTAATACTGGAAAGTTTCTATAGAAATTACAATAATGATTAGTCTGAGGATTAACACGGTGCACAGCAGACCTCAGTTGTAACATAAGCTGTATCACAATACTAGTTCCAAAAGAGGTAGAACACATTAAATAAGATATAATAAATTATGATTATTTATTCCAAGGTTGATATTACAGTTGTTAAAATAGCCACATACACATTTTCTTTAATTTCAAGTGTAGAAAGCTTCATTGACCTTAGTAGAGAAAGGTTCTTGGACCATAAGACACAGGAGCAAAATTAGGCCAGTCAGCCCATCAAGTCTGCTCCCCGTTCCATCATGACTAATTTATTAACCCTCTCAACCCCATTCTCCTGCCTTCTGCCCATAACCTTTGACCCTATCAATCTCCATTTTAAATATACTCAAATGACTTGGCTTCCACAGCCATCCATGGCAATGAATTCCAGATTCACCACACTCTGGCTAAACAAATCCCTTCTCGTCTCTCTTCTAATAGACATTCTTCTATTCAGAGGCTATGCCTCCTGGTCTGAGACACACCCACTATCAGAAACATCCTCCCCACATCCACTCTATCTAGACTTTTCAATTTTCGATTGGTTTCAATAAGATTCCCCATCATTCTTCTAAAATCCAGCCTCAGAGTCATAAAATGCTCCTCATATGTTAACTCATTCCCAGAATCATTCTTGTGAACCTCCTCTGGACCCTCTCCAATGCCAGTATATCTTTTCTTAGATAAAGAGCCCAAAACTGCTCACAGTATTCCAAGTGTGGTCTGACTGATGCCTTATAAAGCCTCAGCCTCACATCCTTGCCCATATAGTCTAGTCGTTTGGAAATGATCGCTAACATTGCATTTGCCTTCCTTACCATCACCCAACCTGCAAATTAACTTTTAGGGAATCCTGCATGAGGACTCCCAAATCCCTTTGTGCCTCTGATTTCCGAGTTTTCTCCCCATTTAGAAAATATTTTACATCTATATTCCTCCTAAAGTGCATGACCATATACTTCTCTACACTATTTTCCATCTGCCATTTCTTTGCCCACTCAGCCAATCTGTCCAAGTCCTTCTACAGGCTCCCTGCTTCCTCAACACTACCTGCCCCTTCACCTATCTTTGTATCGTCTGCAATCCTGCCACAAAGACATCAATTCCCTCATGCATATTGTTAACATATAACATGAAAAGAAGCGGTCCTAATACCAACCCCTATGGAACACCAATAGTCACCAGCAGCCAAACAGAACAGGCCCCCTTTAATCTGACTCTTTGCCTCCTGCCAGTCAACCAATATTCTAGCATCTTTCCTCTGATAGCTTGGGTTCTTATCTTGTCAAGCAGCGTCATGTGCAGCACCTTGTCAAAGGCCTACTGAAATCCGAGTAAACAACATCCACTATCTCTTTGTCTATCCTGCCTCTTACTTTCTCAAAGAATTCCAACAGATTACTCAGGCAAGATTTCCCCTGAAGGAAATCTACTTCATCTCATAGAAGCAGCACTCTAATGCCTGAGCTACCATTCTGCCTACACCTGTTATGCCTCTAACTTCTCAAACTTAAGTTCTAGCCCATGCCTGTTCTCACCCTTTAGCCTGTTGAGCCAAAAGCTGACCACTCAAACACTGGCTCATTCACACGATGGCCTCTCAACTCACACCTCCCTTCTATTTTTTAATGGCCCCTTGCTAGGTTGCGATTAACCCAGGCAACCTCCCACTCTGCAGCAAATCCCAAAAGGCTCCGCTCATTATATAAAAACTGGCACGTAAAGTCTACAATGAACTGTCTCCAACTCACTCCGCAATTTTCGCTTCGCAGACAAGTCCTGACAGGTCCTGGTTGCTTTTTAAAACTGGCAGGTAAAGGCCACATGGAACTGTGTCCAACTCATTCTGTGATCCCCTGTTTGGTAAACAAGTCCCAATAGGACCCCTCACTTTTTAAAACCCTCAGTTAAATATTACCTACAGTTTTGGAATATATCTCAGTTGCTGTGATTATTGTTGTAGGAACTACAACCTTGCACCAATAAACTGCTAGCAACAGGTAAAGCTACAACAATACCTTCTGTGCAGGTTCACACTTTGGACACCGACACAAAGGGTGGCAGAATTCCGGTTTCAACACAAGTCCATCTTCCTCCTCTAAATCTTCATCCACCCATTCTAACAGATATCGTACCTGCAGAATATAACACAGTGGAAAGTTATACTGCACACAGAAGGGATAGCATACTGGACGAAAAATGTATTAATTAAAACAAAAACTTCATGCCATCTTAAGTTTCTTTGCCCAAGCAATTAATCTGATCAGCCATTCTAGTGAGCCATCCCCATTGTTCTTCCTTTCCACACCTTGTGGCACATTAGGCAGAACCTTGCTGTTTCTTTAGCAATTGTCTGTCTTTTTTTTACATGGCCAAGTTGCTAGCACAATGCTCAACCCAGCGTGGATGGAAAACATGCAAATAGCCAACTACATTCGAACCCAAGACCACTGAGCTCAAAGTTTGGTGCTGATGCCACTAAAGCACCAGTCAGCTTAAGCCATCCCCACCCCCTCTATCTACTACCTCAGTCACTGCACTGCATACACCTTAAACTGTTTTTATAATGCTGTTTACAGTGTAAATACATGATGGTATTTATGAACATTTTATTCCATATCCATATTTTAATCTCCAAGTTGATTTTTATGCAATCCTTTATTTTTATAATATTTGAATGTTGTTTTTGTTGCATGTCATGCAAACACACCACAGAAAATTCCTGATGCATGTAAATGTATATGGCGAATAAAGTTAATCCTTGTAATTATTCTCAGGAGGAAAATAATCTCCCAAACTGAAAAATGAACATTTGTTCTATATTTGTTTGATGCAAGTACCTATACTGAACATTTGCAACTACCTGCATGTAAACAGGCATTCATAAAATGTACTTAATTGTATGAAGTATAAGGGGTATTCAACACGAAAACTGCTATATATTCTTGGTAACCTACATTCTAAGGACGTGCTACAATGCTTACACTTGTAAACTACTTAATTTTTTGCTCATTTTTCTTTCAAAGAATCAACAAGTGGCATCTGCGTAATTGTACAAAATTGTACAGCTCATGATATGTTTATTTTTCTCTGTGATACTACGTTATCTGTGTAATGAGCTACAAGGAAGAACCAATTCCAAAACTTTTAAAGAATTAAGAAAATTTACAGTTCGTCATCTTATTCATCTGAATCTTTTAAATCACAGTAATCAAAACTGATGCTATGCAGATGCTTGAGTTTTTCATAGCAGCTTCTAAAAGTAAATCATGGCAACACACACAGAACTGTAAAGTGAATCATTAATTGCTGAACTCACACAAAAAAATCTTAAGTTAGTTTCAGAAATAGGGGGAAATGATGGTAAATTAATTATTCAAGAACCTATTTTCAATTTTTGTAAAGTTCTATCTCAAACTCCCTGAAGATGGTGATGAAAAGCCTTCATAAACTTCTTTATCCTTTGTAAAATTGGAATCCCATCATGTCGTTGGATGAAAAGTTCTGGAATTTGGACACCAGAACGATGAAGAGCTTTATATTTCCAACTTATCCAATACATCTCACGCCCACAGCATTGTTAGTAGAGATCACAGGTTTAAGAGGTACTTTAGTAGCTCCTTGGGCAGTTTTGTATTTGGTATGCACTGATGAAGGACGCAAGCATTTAAGGTGGTAGATGGAATGCCAGCTCAGATGGTTTGGTTTAATTAGGGAACATTAAGTGTTACTGCTGTTGGACTATACACATTCTGGTATGTGAAGGGCTTTCCATCACACAATTGACTTGTTCCTCTTGGATGGCAGAAAGACAAGTTATTTGCTGCTGGAAACTCGTCTCGATCACTCTTGTAGCCACAGTATTTAGGCCCAGCTAGGTTTGTAGTTTTGCAAGAGGTTGGACTTTGGGCTGCGTTGTAGAATTTGGAAATGCTACGTCTGGAGCAGTCTGTTGTATGGAGTCGAATCGTGGACCTTATGCAAGGAAGCGCAACGACGACTGGAGGCATTTGAAATGTGGTGTTTAAGGAGATTGCAGAAAATTAGATGGGTGATGAAGGTCAGTAATATGGAAGTGTTGAAGAGAGTGAGGAGAGAAAAGGAGTTACTGAAGAATGTACACAAAAGGAAGCTGGAATATGCCAGGCACTTGTTAAGAGGTGGTGGACTGCAGAAACTGTTATTGGAGGGGATGATAGAAGGAAAGAGGGAAAGAGGAAGGCAGCAAACCACTTGTTACGATAATGTGAGGCAATGGACTGGGTTGAGTTATGCTGAGGCCAGAAAAAGAGTGCAAGATCGAAGAAGATGGAGGTGCATAGCCGCCAACCCCAGATTCGGGACGGCACCCACTGACTGACTGACTGAGGTTTGTAGTTAACATGAAGCTCCAAGATAGGGATACAACAGTTGTAATCCATTTAAGTGGCAAGGTGCCATTGTTACACTCTTTAGCTTGGCATTTGGCTAGTGCGTATAAAACATTATTCTTCAGATCATGCCCAAAAGATCTTGGAACATACAGCTTTATCTGAAAACTTGCACATGTATAGCCACAGTAAACATCCCCACTTTTAGCCTCACAGATAGAATGAAGCATATGGTTGAAGCAGCTGAAGACAGCTGAGCCTTGGACACTGCTCTAAGAAACTTCTGCAATCATCCTGGGACTGAGAAAACGGACTACCAAATAAACAATTACCTAAATGCAAGGTGTTACTCTGGTGTCTGGTTACTGACACTAGAATAAAAAGCAGCAAACTTCTGAATAGCCTATCTGGTGATACTGTCATAAATCCAACCTTGGTCAAGATGGCTCCAGCATACAATGCTCCCATGGTTGGCATCTTCTGGATAGATCACAAAACCACTTATTTCACGTCTTTTATGTCTTTCACGTCTGTTTTTCATCTTGAATGTGTTTCTGCAATTGTTGGAGCCTGTGATTTGCAATTTGGAGATCGTTTGTGTGATCCAATGCTTTACTGTCTCCAAGTGGATTCTGTGAGGCAACGAGTGCAGGCCTCATGGCCAGGAGGCTTCAAGGGTGCAAGCCGATATTTAACTCCATTTTCCCCATTAAAGTGATGAGGGAGATTGAAACATCGAGGCTAATACGGACAGTGAGTGCTAGCTGCCTGCTTTTTGATCGCGGCTGGGATCGCTCTGCTGCTGGAGAGGGGAGACTATGTGGCCTGCTGCTCTGCCCAGAGAACGTTACCAAGCTTTTTTGCAGTTATGGATATGGATATGGTTATGGTTTTTGGACTATGGACATTTTTTTTTAGTCTTACAGTTCTTCTAATATTCTGTTTTTCTCGGCCATTCTTTCTCATTTTTTTGTGCAGAGGAGGGGAATTTGGATCTGATGTTCTTGTGGCATTTTGTGCAGGGGAGGGGGAGTTGATGATCATGCAATTTTCTTGGTTTTCTGGCTATCTGGCAAAGAAGAATCTCAGAGCTGTATACTGTGGTAATAAACAAACCTCTGACTCCTTCAAATTTCTTTTGTTTTTCATAATGATTTAACCAGTTTACACAGAATAAAATCATAAATCCGATCGTAATCAAATAAAAAGCAGAATATCTAATGCAATCATGTTGCATTCTTAACCATTTTATATGATCTTTCTCTATGACATTTTATGCTAATACAACAGATCCCTCACTCAGAGCCTACACGACTGATCCAGATTCTCAAGCATCTGTAACACAAGAATAAAATATTATCTAATCAACAGTCAATTTAAGCTACTGCCCTTCTGCTACAGCAGAAAAAGACCAAGAGGATTAAACGTTAATTGATCTGACCTAATGCTGATAAATTTTCAATTAGTTTATGGAAGGACAGTGATTAGCGGTTGACCGAGGCTAAGTTCTACAGAAATCATAAATTGGTTTAGAATGTAGTAGTTTTTTCATTTCTGTATTGTAATACCATTCCTTGTACTTTCAGACCTCTGCCCCAACCAACTACTTAGTTTGGCTGTACTGATTTAAGGGAGGTTTTTCTTTGGGTCTGTGCTAATGCTTGCAAAAATACTTCCTTAGAAAAAACAATTACTGCACATTGTGCATCTGCACCACTAGAGGGAATTCCATGCCAGTATAAGTTTGCATTATTTAGTTTCAAGTGCATTATTTAATTTGTAAACAGATTTGCACAAAGGGTCTGTTTACATTTTACATTTCTGAAAGGATACTGGAACGTGGTCACTTTGGTGAACTATACATTAGGGAGGGAAGCAACTTCCAACTTGGACATGCCAAGTTATAAATGGACCATGTAAAGCACCACGTTTCCTATCACACTAAATTCAATTCCTTAATCAGTGATTTACCATGACCGCAAAACCAGAGAGTTTAAATTTCCGGATATTTGCTTCTGCTTATTAAAACTGATGGAATAAAAATGTGTACAAATATAACCTACAAAACATGGCTTAACAGTATAAATGTTCAAGTTAAGCTAGTTGCATGGATTGACTATGTAACTCCTATAAAGTTAAATGTTGTAAAACAAAAGCATTAATACCAAGTCAAAACTAACAATTTTCCAAGTTGCTAACATCTACCCTTGCTCAAAGGTGTAAGCCGTTACGTTAATTATAGGACAGAGGAGCGGGAGGATACAGAGTTGTCTTTCATTAAATTGTAATTAACTTCTCTCTGATCAGCCAATACTGTTCTTCCCCCTACCCCAGTTTAAACTCCAAATGATTACCTTAAAGCGGATACCTTAGATCATGGCTTGGTTAATACAGGCCTGAGCCATGTTACATCGGATACCTGCTGTTCTTATTCTAAACTGAGATGGCTAGTAATTATAACTAACGGGAACCAACCATTCCAGCAACAGTGGGTTACCCTTCACTAGACTCTACTTAGAGACTGGAATAAACTAAATTATCTGCTTATATTCACATTATTCTCACATGATATGAGTGATTATACTCGGTGATACACGAGACAATTATGAAATTAATAACAAATAAGTAAATTAAATAATTTTAATAACCCACATCAGGCTGACAACCCAAAATTTCAGAGTTCTATTCATTAAGATTAAAAAATTTAAATTTTAAGTTTCTGAAGAACGGTACAATGGAAATTGTGCTCCATTAGCCTAACTACATTGAATTTATGTTTGAATTCCCCGATATTTTCAGAAATAGGATTGGTAAAGAACAACATAATAAGAGACCAGATGTTTCTAACGTACTGCCTAGAATTTCCACGATGTCCAGCAGCCGTTGTCTGGCCGTGGCCTTGCTGTCACTGGCTTCACTGCAAACTTTTACTGCACCAGAAGCTTGACAAGGTGGTTGATAATGTGCCACCCTATTCAGAGGGGATTCAGATGGCCTGATTGGGTTATGCTGTGGCTGGGAGAACCAAGTGAAGAGGAGCCTGCTGGCAACAGGTGGTCACCAAGGAAGCAGTAAGAAACTCAAAGGCCAGCACTCATAGTCTTGCAGAATAGAGATAGGGATGGCAGTTGGTAATGAAACATCAGGAACATGAGGAATTGCTTGGGAGGAGGAAGGTCATTCTAGGAATGTGTCTATAGTGATGGATATTCAGAGAGGACTAGATTTGGAGGTGAGGAGATGCTGATTAAAAAGATCATTTTGTTTCAGATGATCCTGTAACAACATGGTCTAATTCTCCTGCAATGCTCCAAAAGGAACGTTGCAATGAAAATTATACCATGCTGTGCAACTTAACCAACACAACACTGCCAATGCATCTAGGTTTAATCAAGATTTGACAGGCTACAAATGGACAAAATAATGGAAAAAAAGGATTATTTTTAAGGAATTGTGTCACTACTCTCAGGTAAGAGATGCAGTTCACTAACAGAATACTTGGGGGAATTATTGCTGGAACTTGCATTTATTTACATCCTTTCACAATCTCAGGGTACTCCAAAATGTTTAACAGGTGAAGAAACACATTGTAAGAATACTCTTACAGCATTTTTCACATTGCAATATCCCTCAAAGAAAAAATGTAATATTGACTTTATAACCCATTTTAATATGTTGGTTAAGGGACAAGTATTACCAAGACACCAAGAATAACTCCCCTGTTGTTTTCTAGAATTGTGTCTTGGGATCTGTTGTCAAGTTCAAGTTTATTTGTCATTCAACCATACATGGATACCCATGAATACAGCCAAACAAAACAGCTTTACTCCAGGGTCAAAGTACAAAACACAGTACCAACAGTCACACACAGCACAAGGCACATGTAAGATAGCAAGCACACAGAGTCGCAACAAAAACTCTGAGTCCATGAATGTTGCAGTTGTCTGCAGTTGAACAGAATACAGCTTGTCTTCTACCAAGCAAACACTAGGGGGAGGGCAGCGCCAACTCCAGCTTGGACTCCGTGCCTCACTGCCCCCGGTGGAGTGTACCAACTCCGACGCTTCCCTCCTGGGAGGCTGTGAACAGGTGACACTGCGGCTTGAGGTCTAGTCCTTGCCACGACTGAGACCACGCAGCTTCCCTGCCGGTTCGCCCCTGCCCTTCCACCAGTAAATCAGAGAATTGGACTTGCAGCATTCCACATTACCAATATCCAACAGGATCTTGCAATTGCAAGAAAAGCAGCCAAGACAATCACTTGCTGTTACAGGCTGCACACCGCCTTCGCGTACCGACTCCTCTGACACAGGCAGCAACATGATCTGCACCATGTCAAGGTCCTTTGGTTTTTCCCGCCAATGAACAACTCCCTGACAGGGTGGACCTGCAGTACTTAAGTTTTTAAAGTGCAGCCGAGCCTTGTAATAGTAACAAATATGTTTTTTAAAAAAACTAACACCTTTGGTTGACCCTGTAGAACCTACCGCAATCAAATGCACCACCATCTTACCGGAAACCTTGGCTTTGAAGGAAGATAGAACTTAATGTTTTAAAAAGAATGGCCTGACTTTGTTCTTACATTTTCTGGAGTGAGATACGTAACTTCAATCTTCTGGTTCAAAGGCAAGCACATTACCACTGAATCAAAGCTGACACCAAATTAATTCCCTGACTGGGAAGTGAAAATGATCTGTGCATAGTGGTGGACAGCACTGTGGTGTAACTAGCTCACAGCTTCGCAGAACTCAAGCACGATCTGTGCAGTTTTCATGTCCTCACTGCAACCACCGGTTTTCCTCTAGAAGCACCGGCCTCCGCCTCATATCCAAAAACACGGTGGAAGACTAACTGGCTGCGGTAAAGCACACGCTGTTGCAGGTTAATGGATAAAAGAATGAAAGGGGAAGTGATGGGAGGGTGTGAGAAGCAGAACCAGTGCAGGGGGTAAAAGAAATAAGGAGGGAAGGAATGGGTCTAATCTCCCCTGGGTGCAAGAAAGCACCTGATGGGCCAAGTGGCCTCCTTTAGTGTTGCTAAAAATATACTAAATCCTAAACACCTGTTAACCACGTGGCTTCAAACAGTATTTTTCAGCAATCTTTATTTATGATACTCCTCCACTTCCACTCAAAACATTATTAGACCTGATTTTTTTTTGCTGAAACCAAATATTAGTCCTAGAAAACGTATAATGTGCACAACTTGACTTTTGCTATCAACTTATCTTTGAAATTTCCCCAAGGTTGGAGAAATTCACTTCAATGCACTCCGATGTAGGGAAAGTCAATAAATGATCAAAAAAGGGAGTTCTTCACTACTAGTGATTAAACATATCACATTAACACAGACAAAATACTACAGAAACTCAGCAGGTCAGGCAGCATCTTTGGAGGGTGATAAACAGTTGATATTTTGGGCCGAGACCCTTCATCTAATCAGTTTTTAAAGCACTAGTGTGGATTTACATATTAACACAAAGAAAACCAGAGAAAATCCCAAATTACCCTCCAAATAATATACAAATCCAGCTTCAAGACTAACAAAATTGTACTTACCATTTCTACATCTCCATCCGCCACAGCTCGCAATAACTTTTCCACCTATAAAACAAATAAAAACAATATACTAAGCTCCTTCTCCTAAGATAAGAACTGAAAATTAGTGATCTGGTTTAGAACAATTCCTTCCAGTTTATCTGGTCAGCAAGATATAAAGTGCAAAGTTCAAAGTAAATTTATTATCATTGTACACATATGTCCTGTGATTTGTTTTCTTGCGGGCATACTCAATAAATCCAATAACTATAACGGAATCAGTGAAAGACTACACCCAACAGGGCGGACAAGAAGAAAAATAATAATAATAATAATAATAATAAATAAATAAGCAATAAATAACAAGAACGTGCAATGAAGAGTCCTTGAAAGTGAGTCCATTGGTTGTGGGAACAGTTCAGTGATGGGCAAGTCAAAATAAGCTAATGATTTGTTCAGTCTTTAAAAAAAAAATCACAGTTCTAAATAGGCACAGAAGATTGCTTTAGTTTGGAATACAGCTTTAAGTTGTTTAAATGCATCAGGTTAATCGTACTTGAGGATTTGAAGGCATTCTGTAATAACTCGAAGTTAGTTCATCTTTTGTGTTGCTAATTATATTTTTCTGCATTATTTTAACCGGAAAAGTGAAGATAATTAATCACAGTTTAAATAAATCAATTTAATTTTGCATTGTTATTCAGGCTGACAAATACAATGTAGTTAAAGGATATTGCATTGTTACATATCTTTTACTTTCTCCAGAAGTTTCAATTGCTTTTTCAAATTGTCAAGTTTAGCCTTCCAACATTGCTATCACAGTATAAAAATCTACACCTCACAGAAATAGGTGTTCCATGAGTTTCTAAACAATAAGACTTTAATTTTACATCTGTACCAATCTGAATTTACAGATTACTTGTAGTTCATGTTCTTCATTGCAACACTATTAAAGTTTGCCAATTGCACTCAAAGTAAAAATGAACTTCCCTGCCATCCACTATTAATGGGATACAATTTTATTTTGGCATTCATATTGATTGTGGGTAGATATTCATTAGCTCTCTTAGGTCATAAGTTACAAAATCAAAATCTAATTTCATTGCAACAATAATATGAAATGACATTCTTACTTGGGGAAATGATCTGTTCAAATGATTTAACGTCCATTAAAATTCCTTTTTTCCTCCTCCTTATATGTATATATAATTATACATTTCACAGGAATATAAATTATATGATTATTCATAATTTTGCTTCACTCTCACAATGTGGAAATTACTGCAAAGGCTTGAATTTACTGTCTCTCTATTAATACCCTTGAAGTCAGCTACTTTCAAAGGAATGTTATACTTCACTCCACCAGAGTTTTATTTCAGACTGTTTATTCAATTAAATTTCAAGTTATCAGCTGCTGTTGATTGCAAACTATATTTTCAACCCTTACTCTCGCCCTTATTGCTTGCTAATCCAATAACTTTACAATAATTCTGGTCTACAGAAGAACATGATAACAATTTCTAAGAAATACTGACACAGATGATTCATGGACAGTGTTTCAGAAGCAGAATTATGCTCCATTCACCTTCACACCTCTGAATCTTATTCCAAATGGTTATAACATACCTGACCAAGAAACACACTGGTAGATAATAAGATTAATTTGGTTTAGTCCACTAGATTAGGCTTAAAGTCTTTAAAAGATTATGCATGTTGCTTAATGGATTTTTTGACTTGAAGGCTAGAGACTTAAAATTGTCAGTCATCATATGAAAGAAAAACTGCTTTCACCTCTTTGTACTTCCCTTTCTCTTCCTCTTGCTTCATTTCAACTGATATGGATGATGCAGTGGAGATAGTTGATTTCTGACTACCAACATCAGTGAAAGACTGAGGGGATCTGTTAATAGACTAAATTTCCATTTTTATAAGTTACTTTGGATTCGTACAATTTTCAGATGTTACTAATTGAAACTTTAAATTTAAACTAAATTTTAATTTTATTAAAATTAAAGGGATTTACCTCTTGATAGCTCTGTTGCCTGTCAGTATTAATGAAGGTAATTTCCAGCAAATCTAATATCTATTAAGGTAGATAACAACAAATTTAATAAAAACACATCTATTAGCAAAACAGTGCAGTTAGAATGGATATTAATGTAAAAAAAAAATCAATATCTTGCTGGAGGAACTCAGCAGGCCAGCAGCATCTATGGAAAAAAGCACAGTTGTCTTTTTAGGCCGAGACCCTTTGGCAAACTCTTTTCCATAGATGCTACCTGGCCTGCTGAGTTCCTCCAGCGTTATGTACGTGTTGCTTGGATTTCCAGCATCTGCAGATTGCCTCTTGTTTGTGGTCTTGTACTTGAAGCATTTTACTGCACAAGAAAGGCCAAAACTAAACATGAACCAACTGGACAATATTATACAATGTTCCTTCTAGCCACATGCTTCAATTTCTTTTGTTTTACTTTTTTTACATTTTTAATCTTTGAACATATCACTATTTTTAAAAACATGTTTCGAATCTTAGCAAGGCTGTGCACATCCTATGGCGGTTTAATTTTCTTGCTAATCAACTGCCTTATAACTATAGTCTCTTCCAGCAAGGAAGGAACACTGGCAAATAATCCTAATTTTAACTATTGTGGGGATATGCCAAGTCTTCTGATTATAATCTCACAGAAAGCAATCCCAAAGAACAAAACAATCAAATACCACAAATTAATATTTTCCTGTTAGTACTTCATATTCAGGGTTTTACTTTGAAATTCTGATTAATGTCTAATAGTTTTCTCTAGGACTTTGAGATTAGAGTTTTGGATGCATGAATACACAACTCTCAAATGAAATACTACTTAATGATAAATATAGAAACATAGAAAATAGGTGCAGGAGTAGGCCATTCGGCCCTTCGAGCCTGCACCGCCATTTATTATGATCATGGCTGATCATCCAACTCAGAACCCCGCCCCAGCCTTCCCTCCATACCCCCTGACCCCTGTAGCCACAAGGGCCATATCTAACTCCCTCTTAAACATAGCCAATGAACTGGCCTCAACTGTTTGCTGTGGCAGAGAATTCCACAGATTCACCACTCTCTGTGTGAAGAAGTTTTTCCTAATCTCGGTCCTAAAAGGCTTCCCCTCTATCCTCAAACTGTGACCCCTCGTTCTGGACTTCCCCAACATCGGGAACAATCTTCCTGCATCTAGCCTGTCCAATCCCTTTAGGATCTTATACGTTTCAATCAGATCCCCCCTCAATCTTCTAAGTTCCAACGAGTACAAGCCCAGTTCATCCAGTCTTTCTTCATATGAAAGTCCTGCCATCCCAGGAATCAATCTGGTGAACCTTCTTTGTACTCCCTTTATGGCAAAGATGTCTTTCCTCAGATTAGGGGACCAAAACTGCACACAATACTCCAGGTGTGGTCTCACCAAGGCCTTGTACAACTGCAGTAGTACCTCCCTGCTCCTGTACTCGAATCCTCTCGCTATAAATGCCAGCATACCATTCGCCTTTTTCACCGCCTGCTGTACCTGCATGCCCACTTTCAATGACTGGTGTATAATGACACCCAGGTCTCGTTGCACCTCCCCTTTTCCTAATCGGCCACCATTCAGATAATAATCTGTTTTCCTATTTTTGCCACCTGTTACGAGAATACACATAAAATTAAGATGTTTGCTGGCCTGGGCTAGCATCAGTGGCATCAGCAGTTGGTCTGCCACCTGCCCTCAGGGGAAGGAGAGATAAGGAACAATGGAGCAGCGTCTGGAGATGTGTAATGAAGGGATGTGGGAGGGAGAGCTGTCTGGAGCGGCTCCCCCCTTTGAACCCTGAACTGTTTGAAGTGATGGACAGGCGATACCCCAGCAGGGGGATAAAAAGGGACAGGTTCGCTAAGACAGACACACACGCCACCCGAGGTAACGAGACCCTGGAAGCGGTGCGCCTCTCACGAGTGGTGAGAAGTACCGGACAACGCACAGGGTGGAAAGGTACGATCAGCGGGAACCCGGTGTGTGTCCGCCCTTGCCTGGGTGCCGGGTTCACTGCAGAGGATCGACCACATCTGGAGGAGGGGTCACAGTCAGTGACCTCAGGTGACATCACCAAGGACCCGCCCAAATGCTGTTTGTGAGCCATCTCGCTGGTCTGTGAGTGAAGCTGTGCTGAATGATGAGTTGTTCCTATTCTATGTCTCTCTTCCCCACCTTGTCCATCGCCATGACAACGATTACTGCGAACTGAACTACAAACTGGACTGAACTTTGAGTCATTTTGAAATTGGTCATTTACCCCTAGACAACGATAGAGCTTGATTGATGCTGTTATCTTAATTCTGTGCACATGTGTGTTTATCATCACTGAACTGTTGCATTTATTATCCTTTCAATTACTGTGTTGCTTGTTTCTTTAATAAAACTTTCTTAGTTCTAGTACTCCAGACTCCAACTGAGTGATCCATTTCTGCTGGTTTGGCAACCCAGTTACGGGGTACGTAACACACCAAAGTGGATAACTTCACATTTATCCACATTAAATTGCATCTGCCATGAGTTTGCCCACTCACCCAACCTATCCAAGTCACCCTGCATCCTCTTAGCATCCTCCTCACTGCTAACACTGCCACCCAGCTTCGTGTCATCCGCAAACTTGGAGATGCTGCATTTAATTCCCTCATCTAAGTCATTAATATATATTGTAAACAACTGGGGTCCCAGCACTAAGCCTTGCGGTACCCCACTAGTCACTGCCTGCCATTCTGAAAAGATCCAATTAATTCCCACTTTTTGCTTCCTGTCTGCCAACCAATTCTCTATCCACATCAATACCTTACCCCCAATACCGTGTGCTTTAAGTTTGCACACTAATCTCCTGTGTGGGACCTTGTCAAAAGCCTTTTGAAAATCCAAATATACCACATCCACTGGTTCTCCCCTATCCACTCTACTAGTTACATCCTCAAAAAATTCTATGAGATTCGTCAGACATGATTTTCCTTTCACAAATCCATGCTGACTTTGTCCGATCATTTCTCCGCTTTCCAAATGTGCTGTTATCACATCCTTGATAACTGACTCCAGCAGTTTCCCCACCACCGACGTTAGGCTAACCGGTCTATAATTCCCCGTTTCTCTCTCCCTCCTTTTTTAAAAAGTGGGGTTACATTAGCCACCCTCCAATCCTCAGGAACTAGTCCAGAATCTAACGAGTTTTGAAAAATTATCACTAATGCATCCACTATTTCTTGGGCTACTTCCTTAAGCACTCTAGGATGCAGACCATCTGGCCCTGGGGATTTATCTGCCTTCAATCCCTTCAATTTACCTAACACCACTTCCCTACTAACATGTATTTCACTCAGTTCCTCCATCTCACTGGACCCTCTGTCCCTTACTATTTCTGGAAGATTATTTATGTCCTCCTTAGTGAAGACAGAACCAAAGTAATTATTCAATTGGTCTGCCATGTCCTTGCTCCCCATAATCAATTCACCTGTTTCTGTCTGCAGGGGACCTACATTTGTCTTTATCAGTCTTTTCCTTTTTACATATCTATAAAAGCTTTTACAGTCCGTTTTTATGTTCTCTGCCAGTTTTCTCTCATAATCTTTTTTCCCCTTTCCTAATTAAGCCCTTTGTCCTCCTCTGCTGAACTCTGAATTTCTCCCAGTCCTCAGGTGAGCCACTTTCTCTGGCTAATTTGTATGCTACTTCTTTGGAATTGATACTATCCCTAATTTCTCTTGTCAGCCACGGGTGCACTACCTTCCTTGATTTATTCTTTTGCCAAACTGGGATGAACAATTGTTGTAGTTCATCCATGCAACCTTTAAATGCTTGCCATTGCATATCCACCGTCAATCCTTTAAGTGTCATTTGCCAGTCTATCTTAGCTAATTCACGTCTCATACCTTCAAAGTTACCCCTCTTTAAGTTCAGAACCTTTGTTTCTGAATTAACTATGTCACTCTCCATATTAATGAAGAATTCCACCATATTATGGTCACTCTTACCCAAGGGACCTCTCATGACAAGATCGCTAATTAACCCTTTCTCATTGCTCAAAACCCAGTCCAGAATAGCCTGCTCTCTAGTTGGTTCCTCGACATGTTGGTTCAAAAAACCATCCTGTATACATTCCAAGAAATCCTCTTCCTCAGCACCTTTACCAATTTGGTTCACCCAGTCTACATGTAGATTGAAGTCACCCATTATAACTGCTGTTCCTTTATTGCACACACTTCTAATTTCCTGTTTAATACCATCTCCGACCTCACTACTACTGTTAGGTGGCCTGTACACAACTCCCACCAGCGTTTTCTGCCCCTTAGTGTTACGCAGCTCTACCCATATCGATTCCACATCTTCCCGGCTTATGTCCTTCCTTTCTATTGCGTTAATCTCTTCTTTAACCAGCAACGCCACCCCACCTCCCCTTCCTTCATGTCTATCCCTCCTGAATATTGAATATCCCTGAACGTTGAGCTCCCATCCCTGGTCACCCTGGAGCCATGTCTCTGTGATCCCAACTATATCATAATCATTAATAACAATCTGCACTTTCAATTCATCCACCTTATTACGAATGCTCCTTGCATTGACACATAAAGCCTTCAGGCGCTCTTTTACAACTCTCTTAGCCCTTGTACAATTATGTTGAAAAGTGGCCCTTTTTAATGCTTGCCCTGGATTTGTCGGCCTGCCACTTTTACTTTTCTCCTTTGTACTTTTTGCTTCTACGCTCACTTTACACCCCTCTGTCTCTCTGCACTGGTTCCCATCCCTCTGTTGTGAACTAACCTCCTCACGCCTAGCCTCTTTAATTTGATTCCCACCCCCCAACCATTCTAGTTTAAAGTCACCTCAGTAGCCCCCGCTAATCTCCCTGCCAGGATATTGGTCCCCCTAGGATTCAAGTGTAACCCGTCCTTTTTGTACAGGTCACGCCTGCGCCAAAAGAGGTCCCAATGATCCAAAAACTTGAATCCCTGCCCCCTGCTCCAATCCCTCAGCCACGCATTTATCCTCCACCTCATCGCATTCCTACTCTCACTGTCGCCTGGCACAGGCAGTAATCCCGAGATTACTACCTTTGCGGTCCTTTTTCTCAACTCCCTTCCTAGCTCCCTATATTCTCCTTTCAGGACCTCATCCCTTTTCCTACCTATGTCATTGGTACCTATATGTACCACGACCTCTGGCTCCTCACCCTCCCACTTCAGGATATCTTGGACACGATCATAAATGAAGTTGACTTCCTGTCAAAACTTTAATTTAATAAATTTTATTAAAGTCCAACGCATTCAAACTATTTCACCCTTTCCCTTCATCTTTGATGACAGATTTAATCAAATGAACAAGTTTCAATTAGTCTTTGTGCCCAAAATATATAAATGCTAACTGGAATGTTTTAACAATGAATCACTGTGTTTGTAGCACAATAAATGAATTTGGGGAAACAAAAAGTACAGACTTACTAAAATAACCACAATAATACCTCTCATAACATTGAGATATGCTCTGCAACACTGTAACTTAAATAACTCTCATTTATTGATCTATATTAATGACTTTTTCTCCTAAATAGTATTGCCAAATGATGTGATCTCTATAAAAGCATCTTCAGGATAAAACACTAAGTAGATCAATGTAAGTCTCTAGCTACCTTAGAATTGAGTGCACAATGCAGTGGGGTTTCTTTCATCTTGTTCTGAACATCAGTATTAGCTCCATTCTCCAGTAGAACCTGAATGATACCATCATAACCCCATCGAGCTGCAATGTGGAGAGGTGTATCACCCTTGTCATTTGTCATGTTTAAGTTGCAGGCATATAATTGGTAATATACCAGGGCTTTGACACACTGCAAATAATAAACATAAAACTGTTAAATTTCATTGAAAGGGTGACTTCCTATATTTAAATCTTTGCTTACAAGTTTTATCTGAATATTCATTCAAGTTACCATCAAAAAGGGAATTTTAAAGCTGAACATGCAGAACAAACAATATATACTTGTAAACTGTTTCAATAAAATTCACTTATATTCAACTTCCTTCATCACAAAATACTTGTGACAAAAATATTGATGAATTTTGATTACACTGCATTAAGTTTACAAAATAGTAATAGCAAATTTCAGAACCTGAACCTCTACACCTCCCTCTGCAACTGGATCCTCAACTTCCTAATCAGATGACCACAATCAGTGTGGGTTGGTAATAACAGCCCACCTCACTGGCGAACCCTCAGGGGTGTGTGCTTAGCCTACTGCTCTACTCTCTCTACACCCATGACTGTGTGGCTATGCACAGTTCAAGTGCTATCTGTAAATTTGCTGATGATACAACTATTGTTGTCAGAATCTCTGATGGTCACGAGAGGGTGTACAAGAGCAAGATACACCAGCAAGTTGAGTGCTGTTGCAGAAACAATCTCGCACTCAACCTCAGTAAGACCAAAGAACTGATTGTGGACTTCAGAAAGACTAAGATGAGGGAATACACACCAGTCCTCAGAGAGGAATCAAAAGTGGAAAGAGTAAGTAATTTCAAGTTCCGAGGTATCACTACCTCTGAGGACCTAACTTGTCTCAATACATCGATGCAGCTCTAAAGAATTCAGGACAGTGGCTACATTTCATTAGGAGATTTGGTATGTCACCAAAAATACTCGCAAATTTCTACAGAGAGACAGTGGGTGGCATTCTAATTGGCGGCATCACTGTCTGATTTGGGGTGGCAGGGGCATTGCTACTGTGCTACTGCACGGGATCAAAGTAAGCTTCAGAGAGTTGTAAGATTAGGCAGCTTCATCACGGGCACTGACTTCAAAAAGATGGCGTCTGTCATTAAGGACCCTCATCACCCAGGACATGCCTTCTTCTCACTGCTACCATCAAGGAGGTGGTACAGGAGCCTGACGCTCACACTCATCGATTCACAAACAGCTTCTTCCCCTCTGCCATCTGATTTCTGAATGCACATTGAGCCCAAAAATTTTCTAATTTTAGGTAATATCCTTTCGAGGAAGAGCAAGAAATATCCCCAGTCACATTTATTATCTATCAACATCTAAATTAGATGATCTAGTAAGTTACATCATTGTTAATTGTAAGAATAATACTGTATGCAAGTTGATTTGTGTTAGCAGATCTCCTTTGGCAAGACCACAGCACAAGTCAGGAAATTTCATATCGTCACAGAGCACTACAGCACAGAAGTAGGCCCTTCAGCCCATTCAGTCTGTGCCAAACTCTCTGCCGAGTCCCATCAACCTGCACCTGGGCCAAACCCTTCCATACTTCTCCCATCCATGTACTTACTCAAACCTCTCTCAATGCTCAAACCAAACCCACACCCACCACTTCTGCTGGCAGCCCATTCCACACTCTCATCATCCTGAGTGACGCTCCCCGTCATTTTCCCCTTGCATCCTTAACCCACGACCTTTAGTTCTAGTCTCACTCGACCTCAGTGAAAAACAGCCTACTTGCATTTACCCTATCTGTACCCCTCAATTTTATATACCTCTACTAAATCTCTTCATTGTCCTTCGTTTCAGGAAATAAAGACCCAAGCTATTCAACCTTTCCCTATAACTCAAGTCTCAATTCTCAGCAACATCCATGTAAATTTTATCTGCACTCTTTCAATCTTATGGATATCTTGCCCTGATCGGTACTGGGTTTTCTGATTTCTTTTGGGACAATCGTAGGGAGACATAAAATGGTCACCATCATTAATAAGAATCCCCACTTTTGTTTTCTAACACTATTATTAAGGGGGCGGAAAGAAACCTTACTTTGACACTACATGGTACTTTTAAATGCCACTTTAGTTATACTGCAATTAATTACCAGTCAAATTCAGAAGACAAACTACACCTTTTCCTCATGGTATTTTAAACTTGACAAACAAATCAAATTCTACAAAATTATATGTGGTTTCCTTCCCAGTCAGAAATCCATTTTTGTAATATCTGCTGATTAATTAAATTTAGTTAATTATAATTCTGGCACTGATACAAATCAATTATTCTGTACTTAATTAAGTTTTAGATCAAGACCTACAATGGGGGGAAAAAAGAAACAATTTACCACATGGATCAAACTTGATGTGTCAAATCTTTCATCAGAATTTGCTATGCTTAGTTGAAAATATGTGTGATATTTGGTGCCTACAGGAAGTCAAGAGCACAAGCCAGTGATGCTGGATTAATAATGTTCAGAAAAGGTAAAAATCTACAAAAGAGAACCAGTGAATCAGAGTTGAGGAAAAGCAGATTACTTCAATCTCGTATCAAATGTTTTGGACATACCCAGACATCCCACCTCTTCCGGAAGTTCCGGGAGTCTCCCGCATATTGATAGTGGCTCCCTGATGCCCGAAAATTATATACAATATCCTGCAAATTGATTGTTTTGAGAGGGAGAGGGAGAGCGAGCATCCTGATTGGTCTCTCTTCGTGCTAAGTAGACCTATCAGTTTTCTCTGTGGGCGGGCTTTACAGTTAACCTCAAAAATAATGACAGTGTTGCTCGCTGCACTGTTTGCAACAGTGACTTCTCTATTGCCCATGGTGGGTTAAAATGTAAAAGACATGTTGAGGTGAGTTTAACAGGTGTCATTTGTTCATTAACATAGCTAATGTTATTTAAATGAGCTGGCTAGCTGCTAAGGAGCTACTCTATTGATATCCTACGTGATAACGCCAAACTCTCTGCAGACTTGCTTAAAGTTGTAATAGAATAAACATGATAATATAATGCAAGTACATATTTTAATGTCACATTTGCTGCATATACCCAACTTGGTTTACAGATTAGACAAAATCACTAAAAAAGTATTACATACACCCTTGGAGGTTGACCGGGGGCGGGGTGGGATATGGGGTTGTGGGGGGCGGGGCTGCTACCTCCCTGAAATGAGTTTTTGCAGGGTGGGATGTCTGCATACCCAGCTTCTACTTTGTAATTAGTTCTCATAAATGCAGTGGATTCTGATTAATTGGGACTGCTGCATACTTGGGACAGCTCTTAAAAAACAAAAAATAAAATTGGGAGAATAGCTGGGATTGACTTCAATAATTTGAGACTCTATGCCACTTAATTGGGCAGGAGTCTGCTGCCAAACAGATTTCAGCTAGCATTAGTCACATGACTTGTGTGGTAATTAGGTACAACACGGTGCTTAGATCAATTAATTTTTTAAATCAGCATCAGTTGTTTGTGTTTGTATTCAAAAAGCAGCAATTTTTAAATCACTGATAGTTGGGGAGAAATAAGCCGTACAAATATTCAGAACTGTTTTGCTCACAGCGGTTTCAAGAATTCAAGCTTGGAGGTGCCAGAAATGGCAGGGAGTAAAAATAAAATGATTCACTACTTCAACAAGTTAGAAATTCTAATGAATTTTAAGGTAATGACAATCATCTTGAATGTTACAATGAAAATGAAGATTTGAAAGATACAATCATCAACAGCTTTGGAGGAAGCCAGTCTATCACCTGCATTCAGTGTACTGGTGATTTTGTTCGATTACAGTCAAAACAACAAGATGTGGATGAATTCCTCTGTTGATAAGTCTTAAGATCTAATTCACGGTTTATGGTACTGCAGTAGTATTGGTAGTGTTTAATTTGTTCTGTATTTCACATAAATACATGTTTTTTTACTCAGTTTGTCTTTTTTTTATACCTTTTTAAACTCATCATCATATGTGTGTCTCTTCAGAGATTGTCTGCCTGGTGTCAGTAGTCACATAACCAACACTTGTGATATGCACCAGCTGCTCATCAAATCTGCAGACAAAGGGGTGCTGTCACAGTGCGGTAGACTGACCTCTACCTTGCTGAGGCCAGGCTACAGCTTTCAGACACCTCCTCCTCCCTATCCCTTGAAGAGAACCCCACTCCTGACCATCAGAAAACTGTCTCTGACACCATCACTCACCTCATCAAATCTGGAGAACTCCCATCAATTGCTAACAAACTCATAGTCCCCTTACCCCACACTGCTCGCTTCTACCTCCTACCCAAGGTCCACAAACCTGACTGTGATGGGTAGGCCAATTGTCTCTGCCTGCTCTTGCTCCACCAAACTCGTGTCCTCATACCCCGACGCCATTCTATCCCCCTTGGATCAGTCCCTTCTCACCTACGTCCACAATACTCCTCATGCTCTCAGTCTCCTCAGTTACTTTTAATTCCCTGGCTTCGACTACTTCATTTTCACTATGGACGTCCAGTCCCTATACACTTCAATCCCCATCAAGAAAACATTATATCACTCCGCTTCTTTCTCAATAAAACAATCAACCAGTACCCATCCACCACCACCCTCCTCTGTCTGGCAGAACTGGTCCTCACCCTCAACATTTCCTTCAGCTCCTCCAACTTTCTCCAGACTCGAGAGGTAGCTATGGACACCTGCATAGGCCCCAGCGATGCCTGCATCTTTGTCGGCTACGTAGAACAGTCCATGTTCCAAAGCTTTCCTGGAAATGCTCCCCAACTCCTTCTGTGATACATTGACCACTGCATTGGGGCTACCTCATGCACCCATGCTGAGCTCATCAATTTCATCAACTTTGCCTTCAACTTCTACTCTGCCCTTAAATTCAGTTCTGACACCTCCTCCCCTTCCCTCAATCTCTCTGTCTCCAATCTGAAGAGAAACTGTCGACTGACCTACCGATGCCCACTACACCTCTTCCCACCCAGTCTGCTGTAAAATGCTATTCCCCTTCCTCAGTTCTTTCATCTCCACCACACCTGCTCCCAGGATATGACTTTCCTTTCTTCGAAGAACAGGGGTTCCCTTCCTCCGCTATTGTCGCTGCCCTCACCTGCGACTTCTCCACTTCCTGGATATCTGTGCTCACCCCATCTTCCCACCACCTTAACAGTGGGTAAAACCTTTTGTCCTCACCTCCCACCCTGTGAGCCTCCGCATCCAACATGTCATTCTCCACAACTCCTGCCACTTCCAAAAGGATCCTACCACCAAATCTTTACCCCCCACCCCATCACTCTCTACTTTCCATAGGAATCATATGCGATTCCCTTGTCCATTTGTCCCGCCCCACTAATTTCCATCCGGACATTTATCCCTTCAAGCGGTATAAGTGCTACACCTGCCCATTAACCTCCTCCCTCATCACTATTCAGGGCCCCCAAACTGTCTTTCAGGGTGAGGCAACATTTCACCCGCGAATCTATTGGGGTCATCTACTGTGTCCTTGTATTCCATCTGGGTAGCCTCCAACCTGATGGCATGAATATCGATTTCTCCTTCTGGTTAAAAAAAAAATGCCTCCCCCTCTTCTCCTACTTCCAACTCTGGCCTCCCACTTGCCTATCCGTCCCCCTTCCCTTTCTTCTACGGCTTTTTTCTTTTCGCTCTCTCTCTCTCCAATCAGATTCCTTCCTCTGCAGCCCTTTCTTTCCTATCCACCTGACTTCACCTATGACCTTCCAGCTATCCTCCTTCCCCTCCCCCTACTATTTTTTTCATTCTGGTGCCTTCCCCCTTCCTTTCCAGTCCTGAAGAAGGGTCTCAGCCTGAAACATTGACTGTTTGTTCATTTCCAGAGATGCTGCCTGACCAGTATTTTGTGCATGATGCCTTGGATTTCCAGCCTCTGCAGACTTTCTCATGTTTACCATTCATCACCTGCTTGCATGGCTTCAAGTGACCCTACCTGGGGGGCTAAACAAGGGCTACACTTTGCCCAAGGATGACCCACAGACTAGCAGAGGGAAGGAGTGCCTTACACTTCCTTGGGTAGAGATGTAGCTCCACCCTGCCACCCTCTTTTTAACTATTTCCATGAAACTTCTGCTAATTGGGCCAAAATGTACATGTCCCAACATGTCCCAATTAACCGGAATCCACTGCTATGCATTATGCTCAATGCAGAGTAGTCTTTCTGTCCCAGCACTTCAGAGTTGAGTTTATGTTAAACCATGCTAAAATCCTCAATAGTTGAGAATGATGCGGAGGTACGATTCTGACTGAGAAAGCATCATTGCCAATGAGCTTGGATGTTCTTCGTAACATTTAGGACAGAATGGAGACCAGACCAAAAAATTTAACAGAGTGAAGCAAAAGTGGACTACAAAGACAAATGCGACAGCGGACAGTGATGCGCAAGGCAGAGGTGGGGGAAAGTATGTGGAAAATTGTAATGACTGAAATTTGAAAAAGAAAGGATATACTGGCCAAGTTAAAAATTTGGAGACGTTTCCTTATCATTCTCATGTTTAAATCTCTTCATGATTTCAATTTTCCGAAAAATTGACACTGAAAATGTGTCCATTAACATTTCTTTTCCTTCTTTGAAAACTGCTATAAAACCCTGTCACCTTGTCAAAACTGCTGATAAATCAACTTTTAATTAATCATCTACTTTTGATCCCTAGCTGTGAAGTGCTTAGAAGTGCTTTTCTATGTTAAAGGTACTTTATAAATGCCAAGCTTTGTTGATGTTGTCACTGATATCTTTAAATATGAGTGTAAGGAGTGACCAATCAAATACCAGGAAATGAGGAGACCCACAAAATCAAATGCTTAACTTACAGGAGCTGGAGGTGGAAAGAGTGAAAGTGGAAGAGGAGGGGGAGGGGAGGAGGAGAGACGTATAGAAGGAAAGAAGTGAGTGGGGGAGGCTGAAAAAGAAACAGAGCTAAACAATGGAAAATTACAGAAGAGGAATAGGAAATGAAGTCAAATAACCAAATAAATTTTGTACATAGAAACTAGAAGAACAATTATGTACATCACCAACAAAATGAATAATTGACTTTTGTTAAAACTTACATCTTCATGACCATGCATGCAAGCCAAATGAAGTGCTGTATTTCCATTATTATCTTGTATCTCAGTGCTGGCCTTGTAATCCAGCAGTAGCAACTATATAGTAAAAGAAAAATAATTTAAAATGTTATGTATTAATTGATTGAAATAAAAATAATGCTGTTTTACTTTAAATTAGAACTGACGTTATATTGTTAAAGACTAAAAATGTTGGGAAAACCAATCAGGTGGCACAGAGTTAATATTTCAGTTCTGATAAAAGGATTATCAATCAATTAATCTGGTGCCTTTTCCAGATGCTGCTTAACCTACTGAATATTTCCAAAATTTTCAGGTTTTCCAGCATCTGGAGTGTTTAATTTTAAAAAGAAATGTTATATAAACCAAAATATTCTGGGGTGGATTTCTTACTGCAGTATGTGGATTGGAGACAGTGGGCAATATTATATCACTAGTTCTCCAAATTACAACTCTTGCATATATTTTCTTTGTTTACATCCAGTGCATTACACACTTTAATTAGAGTGTCTTCATGGTTAATTAATTTTCCTGTCAAAAACACAATAGAAATACGAGGTATTTTGCTTTACTACATTTACTTAAAGTGGAAACACTAACAATAGTTTTTAGGCATGTCTTGAAAATCTTAGTCAAATTTACTTACAGTGACATTTTGATACCCCTTCTGACAAGAAAGGTGAAGTGGGGTGGACCCATGATAGTCTGTAGCATTAACGACACCTCCTTTTGACACCAACACATCAATCATCATTGGTTGGCCTTGAGGATAAACTTATTATTAAAAGACCATTCCAAGCAAAACTATTGTACATCAATGCCAAGTTAACAATGTGCTATGTATGCAGCCCAATACATGATATTATGCTTAAATTTAATGTTTAATTTCAAATATTAAAAGCATTTCAAAATCTGTGGATTAAAAATATAGTAGAAGTCTCCTAAACACAGAAGTCTGATGACAGTAACAAGTGCTTACCACAGAAAGCAGCTACATGCAGTGGGGTGTAACCCCGGTCATCTCGGGAAGATGGAGTGACAATAGATGGATCATTCATCCTACTACAAAATAGAAAGTTTATCAGGCCAGCTTTCCCACCAAGTAATTATTTAAAACTGAAATACTTTATACTTCATTGTTGCCAAAGAATTGGTACTAGAACGTACAATCATCACAGCGATATTTGATTCTGCGCTTCCCACTCCCTGGATTACAAATATTAAGTATTAAAAATACTGAAAATAGTTAAAATTAGTAAATATTAAAAATTTAAATTATAAATCATAAATAGAAAATAGAAAAATGGGAAGTAAGGTAGTGCAAACAAAAGAAGTAAATTCATAAGCCCAATAAATATGTCACCAGTATGATATATCCAGTAAAGGAGATTCTCAATCAGAAATTCAGTATAGGCACATTCAATGTTAGTACTAAAAGTGATATTGCAAACAAGACAATGATAGATTCTGGATTCAGGAGTATAACATTTGCATTCAACCAGGACTTAAAACCCATGGTCCTTTCATGATCTCGTCCCCTTCTTTACAGTGTTACACTGCCATTTATTCACCTCTCTCGGTCCTAAATCAATTCTTCCATTTCCTAGTTTCCTGCTGTCTTCATAGACTTCAGTTAGTTCACAGCAATTATTTGTATTTTTCTTGTCATTGTCTGAAGCAACCATCATTACAGGTTTACAAGAAAGAACACCACTCTCCTCCTTCCACACTCATTCCCATTCCCTCTTTGATCCTCTCACACACCGCACACGGTGTTCTCTGGAAATTACACCAAAGGCTTTCAGTTGTGGTATATTTAAGCACTGGCAGGAAACTTGAGTCTCGGCAACAACCATCAGATTCAGTAGTTTCAATTAGCAGATTTAAATTGCATATATAAAGTAAGGCTTGTCACTGTTCTGCTTGATGTTATAAACACTCAATGAAATGGAAAAGAGTCACCAACTTGCAGTGCACCAGTGCCAAATGACTGGATTCACCCTTTGTAAATTGACACCTGTGCCTATTAAGCTTAGTTCTAGAAAATAAACCCCCTGCTACCACATGGGTCAATACAGCAGTCAAAGCTAAATGAATGCACTTGCTCTTTCCTCCACAGAATACAACCTTCATCACAACCGATAGGTCCATGATAGTCTTAACTTGACATATTACAGTTGCAATAGACATTGACTGTATCTGAACACCTAGAAATAGCAGTCTAGAGACCTCCCTTGACACCAGCCTCTATTACTCTTCCAGAATGCCCTACAGGAACACAAGAGTTGGTTACTTAGATCACGGTTCATCCGACAGTAACGTTAATTTTGAACTCCTGCCTACCCTTTCACACGTCTGCTAATAAACCATATATCTACCTCTACAATAAAAAATTCAAAGACTCTGCTTCTATGACCTTTGTGTAAAGTGACACACACACACACACACACACACACACACACACACACACACACACACACAGTTATTACCAACTTACCCTGACACGAGCTTTTCACAGCTATCGCAGAAGCAGAGGGGATGGCACATCTTTTGCACACTGTCTTCACTAGGTTCACCTTCACTCAACAGTGTTTCCACTTCTGCCTGACTACCAGTTGCAATGTGCTACCGGAAGTAAGTAGGAAATTAAATTATACATTTATAAAAAAGCAAGCAAAGATTCTTATATCATAGTACAACTATTTTGATCATTTTTAGATCATCATCTCTTTTGCCCATGCTCTCTTTCTTGCCTTCCAACTCTCTCATCTTTCTTACTTACACACACACACACGTACGTAATCAGAGCCAAGAGGGCACAGCAATTCAGATCAGTGCTGCTTTCTCCTGTACCTCAAGATGAATGCAAACTGTTGAGGCAAAAGGATAACATGGTGGCTGACTTACTGTCCAACTGCAAGGGGCCATCAGTACCCCCCCCCCGCTTCAGTTTTATCACAACGTGTGAAGTCATTTGACCAGCGGCACGCAATGACACCAGGAGTGAAGGGATTATCCACCTCTACTAAAAAAGCTCATCACCCAGAAGCAGTGCCCAACACCTGAAACTTCAGAAACTCCTTAATCATAACAGAAGTAACTTGATATACAGGATTATCTACTATTATAGTCAGTTATTTATGATCTAACTAACAGATTGACTTGACAATTCAGAAGTAGATGTAATGCAACTATTTATTTCAGCCAGTATAAGAAACAGAACCATGATCAGACAGAATATAAGATAGTAACTGAATTGTGATTGGTTTCCAATACTGCTAGGAGTCCTTAGGACCAGAAGGCCATTAAGATATAGGAGCAGAATTAGGCAGTTCAGCTCATTGAGTCCACTCCACAATTCCAACATGGCCAATTTATAACCCCTCTCAACCCGTTTTTCATGCCTTCTCCCCATAACCTTTGATGCAATAACCAATCAAGAACCTTTCACCTCCGCCTTAAATATAACCTGCATAGCCTTCTGTGCAATGAATTCTAAAGTTTCACCACCCTCTGGCTAAAGAAATTTTTCCTCATCTCTATTATTAATGGATGTCGCTCTATTCTGAGGCTATGACCTCTGGTCCTAGACTCCCCCAAACTTCCTCCCTACATCCACTCTCATCCAAGCTTTTCAATAGTCGATAGATTTCAATGAGATCCTGCTTCATTCTTCTAAACTCCAGCAAGTACAGACCCAAAGCCATCAAATGCTCCTCATATGTTAACCCTTTTATTCATGGGATTATTCTTGTGAACCTCCTCTGGATCTTCTCCAGTACCAGCAGAACCTTTGATAGAATTGGGGGTCCACATTTGCTCACAATACTCCAAGTGCAGTCTCACAAATGTCTTATAAGGGTTCAGCATTACATCCTTGCTTTTGTTCTCTCAAAATAAATGTTAACATTACATTTACCTTCCTTACGACCGACTCAACCTGCAGGTTAACCTTCAGGGAATCCGGCATGAGGACTCTGATTTTTGAATTTTCTGCCCATTTAGAAAATAGTCCATGCCTTTATTCTTTCTACCAAAGTGCATGGCTATGCACTCCCATACGCTATATTCCATCTGCCAGTCCTTTGCCCATTCTCCCAATGTGTCCAAGTCCTTCTACAGGCACCCTGCTTCCTCAACACTACCTGCCCCTTAATCCACCTCCATATCATCTGCAAACTTGGCCACGAAGCCATCAATTCCATCATCTAAATCATTGACATATAACGTAAAAAGAAGTGGTCTCAAGAGATCCCTGTGGAACACCACTAGTCTCTGGCAGCCAACCAAAACAGGCCCCTTTATTGCCACTCTTTGCCTCCTGCCAGTCAGCCAATCTTCTCTCCATGCTCTTATATCTTTCCTATAATATCGTGGGCTTTTATACTGTTTAGTAGCCTCATGTGCAGCACCTGTCAAAGGCCATCTGAAAATCAAAGTGATTGACATCCACTGACTCTCCTTTGTCTATCCTGCATGTTATTTCCTCAAAGAATGCCAACAAGATTGTCAGGCAAGATTTCCCCTCAAAGAAACCATAGTTGTCATGTGCCTCCAAGTCCCCTGAAACTTCATCCTTAATAATGGATTCCAACATCTTTCCAACCACTGAAGTCAGGCTAACTGGCCTACAATTTCCCTTCTTCTCCCCCCGCCCTTCTTGAAGAGTGGAGTGACATTTGTAATGTTCCAGGTCTCTGGAACCATTCCAGAATCTAGTGATTCTTGAGTGATCATTACTAATGCCTCCGCAATCTCTTCAGCCACTTCTTTCTGAACCCTCATCTATAGTCCATATGGTCCAGGTGACTCATCTACCTTCAGAATTTTCAGCTTCCAAAGCACTTTCTCCTTAGTAATAGCAATGACATTAACTTTTTCCCCTTAACACTCTCGCATATCTGGCATTCTGCTAGTGACTGACACAAAATAAGTTTGTCCACCATTTCTTTGTCCCCCATTACTACATCTCCATTACTACAGCAATTACTACATCTTAGTCCTGCTGAAGGGTTTTGGTCTGAAACATTGACTGTACTCTTTTTCACAGATGAGTTCCTCCAGCATTTTGTGTGTACTACATCTCCAGCGTCATTTTCCACCAGTCTGATATCCACTCTCATCTCTTTTACTCTTTATATATCTGAAAAAAAAATTTGTATCCCTTTTTATATTATTGGCTAGCTTACCTTCATATTTCATCTTTTTTCTCTGGCTTCTTTTAGTTATCTTCTGTTAAAAGCTTCCCAATCTTCTACCTTCCTTCTAATTTTTGCTATACGTCCTCTCTTTTGCCTTTATGCTGTGTTTGACTTCCCTTTTCAGCCACCGTTGCCTCTTTCTCACTAAGAATACTTCATCTTTGGGATGCATCTTTCCTGTGCCTTCCGAACTGTTCCCCAAAACTAGCTATTGCTGTTCTGCTGTCATCCCTGCTAGTGCCCCCTTCCAATCAACTTTGGCCAGCTCCTCCCTCATGCCTGTGTAATTCCCTTTACTTTACTGTAATATCGATACATCGGATTTTAGCTTCTCCTTCTCAAACCACAGGGTGAATTCCATCATATTATGATCACTGCTTTCTAAGGGGCTCTTTTACCATCACCTCCTTAATCAAATCTGTGTCATTACATAATACCCAATCCAGAACTGCCATATCCTTACTGGGCTCAACCACGCTGCTCTAAAAAGCCATGTCGTTTGCACTCTACAAATTCCCTCTCTTGGGATCCAGCACCAACCTGATCTTCCCAGTCTACATGCATACTGAAATCCCCCATGACTATCACAACATTGCTCTTTCTGCATACCTTTTCTTTCCCATTGCAATTTGTAGCTCACATCCTGGCTACTGTTCAGAGGCTTGTATATAACTCCCATTAGGATCTTCCTGCCCTTGCATTTTCTTAACTCTACCCACAAGGATTTTACATATTCTAATCCACGTCATCTCTTTCTAAGGACTGGATTTCATCTTTTCTTAACCAAGAGCCACCCCACCCCCGTCTGCCCACCTGCCTATCCTTTCAACACAATATGTATCCTTGAATATTATGCAGCTATGATCGTGTTTCAGCCAACTCTCAGCGATGCCGATAATATCACACCTGCCAATCTCTAACAGCGCTACAAGATCAGCTACCTTCTTCCGTCTTCTGTGTGCATTCAAATAAAACATCTTCAGTCCTGTATTTACCACCCTTTTCGATTCTGGCACCCTGGTACACTTCCATGGTCCACGGGTGTTATCTTGCTACATCACTTCAGTCCCGTGAATAAGCTTCAATTATTCTAAATATTATACAATAAGTTTCTTAAAATTCAGTTTACGGATACCAGACAGTGAAGCAAAGCTGCTGCACTTTAAGATACAGTGCATAATACTTCCTGTGGGTTGAATCTGGTTACTGCATCATTAGAATGCTTGAAAGGTTTAGGAGTACCACATTTACCGCTATTCTATTTTTATGATAAATACTGAAAACCTATTTTAAATGTTTACGTAATATGACAGCATTTTAGAAGGGGCTTTTAGAATAGGAACAGAACATTTGACTTGAGGCATTTACTAAGAAATGAGAAGTGTGACATCTTGTATAACACAAATTAACATCACAGTGTGACTGCTAATGTTCCAGGGTCAATATTCAAAGCTGCCAGACGGTTAATCAGCAGCACATTTTGCCCAGTGATTGATGGGCGCTGCTGATGACTCCAAACTACAGGCTCTTCTGATACGTTGCATTAATTTAAGTAACTATTGGGGAGGGCACATGAGGGAAGTTTAAATTCAACATAAAAGTATAACCCAAATGTAAAAACTCTTATTTATACTAAAAGATTCAGGTATTAATTTTGCTACAGGCTTCCTAAATACTCCTCCCGCCAACTCTTCTACCAAACCACAGACCCAATTCCTTCCTAGGTTCTTGCTCATTCAGGAGCCTCCTGCCATTCAGTAGATTGGATATGCGGAGGAATCTTGGCAGACTCTGGGTTAGTGCTAACAACGCTGCCCACAAGTGCAAAGGCTGGGAGATTGTAGCTCCAGCTGTGTATCAATGGACCAGACAATGAGAAGGTCAGCAGTTCAGTAGTAACCCCACAACTGGGCAATCCTCTGAATGGGAATGAAAGCAAATACCAATACTGACAGCAGTAATCATTCCAGCCCATTCTTAGAAACCAGTGCAAATTCCTTCCCCATTAGCTTTATAATTAACATTAAGAAAATGACTATATTAATTTATAATTCTATTAAGTTCAGATCATTTTAATCACATGTAATAAAGATGATTAATTGCCATGCCAAATATTGATCAGTTGAACAAGGCAGAGCACATTGGAAGTACAGATCAAATATTTTAAACAAATATCAGAATTGACTTGTATCATAAATAATTCACATTCACCTCAAACAAAATATCAATTGGGGTTGATGACGGCTGATACAGCAAGTTCATTCTTTCTCTAAAAAATGTTTTATCATTTAGTTCTCCTGATCCCTGTAAATGAAAAAGAGCTTTTTAAAAGTTTAGTTCATAACAATGCAACCTCATTATTATCTACACAATCTGATTATTTTTGTATAATGCATGTGAATTATTAGGTACATTCAACCCTTAATTACAAGTCACAGGTTAACTCATATGCAGCATCAAATCATAATCCAATATTGCAAAATTACTAAGTAAAAATAAACAATACATTTGCCAAATGACATGGGGAAGTACATCAACATTCACAAAAATAAATGCTTTTTGTCTGCTATCATCGCTGAAAAAAACTGTGGATTGAATAGCAACAAAAATGAATAGGGGGAATATTAAGATTTTTTTTCCCAACAAGACTGAGTAACATCTTGCCATAATGGTGCTCTGAGTAGCATGCATGTTTCTGGAATCTGGTGTTAAGCACACAGATGACCAAGCTGGCTGTAGTTGAAAGCTTGAACGCACTTTATGTTGGCATCATAGAAGATACTGATTTGAATTCACTTACACAGCCAGGCCATTAAAAAAAAATTGCAGAGATATCATTAGTAGTACCTCTCCAGTGCATGTGGATCACCAAATCTCTGAAGCATGCCATTGCTGCCTAGCATATCATGAGTTTTGTATCTGAAGTAATGATCTTTTATGCTGCTAAAGGCTGACCTGGTGTTCTGAAGGCAATGCTGAATGTCATCACCCATGCGTGCTTCTAAGATGACAGAAAGTGTTCATGTTTTCCAGAGTCTCATGAAAGTTTATTGACCGGGCAGGGGAGAAACAGGTTGAACATCCACTGGAAGATGCACTTTGAAAAGTTTCTCAACTGAAACAATCCTTGACATGAGTATCCTCAACTCCAGCTCACATGAAATAATGCCATTTAATTCATCATCACCCCAGAATGACAACTCAAAAAGCCCACAAATCAACTGAAAACAATCGGCAGAGAGGAACTTCAGTCACTACTTAACAATCTTCAAAGCTCAAAGTAAATTTATTATCAAAGTATGTATATATTACCATATGCTAACTTAAGACTCATTTTCCTGCGGGCATTTACAGGAAAAAAAGAAATACTATAGAACTTAGGAAAAACTATACATAAACAAAAATTGACAAACACCCAAAATGCAGAAGAAAAAAAACCTCTACAAATAAAAATGATAACAAGAACACAAGTAGTAAAGAGTCCTTGAAAAAGAGTCTGTAGGTCGTAGAATCAGTTTAGAGTGGTGGTGAATGAAGTTATCCATGCTGGTTCAGGAGCCTAATGGTTGGAGTGTATTAACTGTACCTGAATGTGATGATGTGGGACCTAAAGCTTCTAAACATCATGCCCCATGGTAGTCGCGAAAAAAAGGACAGGTTGGGGTCTTTGATGACGGATGCTGCTTTCTTGTGGTCGTGCTCTGTGTAAATGTACTCAATGCTGAGGAGGGCTTTGATTCTGATGGACTGGACTATATTCACAACTCTTTGCAGCCTTTTTCCTTCCTGGGTACTGACGTTTCCATACCAGGCTGTGATGCAACCAGTTAGGGTACTTAGCTCACAGAAACCGTGTCTCTTCCAAGAGGCTGTAATTGTGACTACCTTAAAGAAAGGAGATAAATGCAACTGTGGTAACAACAAAGAGAATCTCCTTGTTGCTTAACACAGGGGAATTTATCGCAAAGGTCCTCCTCCACCAATTCCTCTGACTGGCACTGAATACCATTGTAAATCTCGCCCATTTAGAGAGACAATAGACGTGATCCACTCTGGTTGAAGACATCAGAACAGACATTAAACAGAGCTGTTTTGTATATTTTGCTTTTGACTCTACTGACCCTATTATGTAAAGCAATTTTGTTGATAAGATTGCTAAGTTGAGACACATGGTTAACCACAAAAGGTCACTTTCCAGACTTCTTTGAAGGCAGATGTCCCCCCCCCCAACAGCAACCAAGAATACGGATGCTGATTTCATAGATATGTAAAAGCTATAGGTATGATTAAAACACAAAGGCTTTAGAATTCCACTCCTGACTATTCTGCAAGCGAACATAGTGTCTGGAAAGTAAAATTGAAGACTTCAGAGCTTAATTACTGTACCAGAGGGACATCAGGAACTAGTGTGTGCTTTGTTTCATGGCACTTTGGCCATAGCGCTGCAGCTCAATCATCATCATCATCGGGTGCCGTGCCCAGTTTGAGCTTTGACTGCCATGGCCCACACACTCCTGTTTCCGGTCAAGTGGATCAATTCATTGGTATTCATTTCCAGTTCTCTGGTTGCTGTTTCCATCATCATTTGTCTTTGTCTTCCTCTTTGTTTTCTTCTCTTCATTCTTTCCCATAATTACCGTGCATTCTAATTCCTCTTTCCTAATCACATGTCCAATGAAGTTACATTGCCTTTTCATGATCTCATACATTATTTCTCTTTTTGTGTTTGTTCTGTTCATGACATCCTTGTTAGATATTCATTTCGTCCATGATATTCTTTGCACCCTCAAATGGCTTCACCATTCTCTGCAAAAACAGGATAGCTCCGTCTCTTAAAGGCAGAGAGGGTGGACTATGCTTTATGATTAACTTAATGTGGTGCACAAATATGGTGGTTCTGTCTCAGTCCTGCTTATTTTTAATCTGCTGAGGGAGTTTTCCACCATCATCCTGGTAGCAATGTACATTCCTCCTCATGCGAATGTTAGGCAGGAACTAAAAGAGCTGACCAACGTCATCAGCAGGCATGAAACTGTGCAACTTGAAGACTTCCCTATCATTGCAGTAGATTTCAACCAGACCAGTATGAAGAAGTTCCTGAACAACTACCACCAACATATCACTTGTAGAACCAGAGGAGCCAACACACTGGACCACTGTTATACCACCAAGAACACTTACCATGCCATCTCACTTCCTCATCTTGGAAAGTTCAATCACCTGGCTGTACTTCTAATCCAAGTGTAAAGGCAGAAACAAAAGACCACAGCACCAGTGGCGAGAACCAATAAGATATGGTTAAGGAAGGCAGAGGAGCACTTATAGGACTGCCTTGAGTCAATGGACTGGTCTATATTCAGGGATTCATCTTCAAGTCTGAATGAACGTGCCACACTTGTCACTGACTTCATCAAGACCTGTGTGGATAATGTGTGCCTTTGAGAACATACCGATCATACCCAAACCAAAAGCTGTAGACGAACCAGGAGGTTCATGCTGAGGTCTACATCTGTGATTCAGAACTATACGAATAGTCCAAATATGACTTACAGAAGGCTATTTTAAGGGTGAAACAACAAATCTGATTGAGATTAGAGACAGAATTGGATGCACATCAGCTCTGGCAGGGTTTGCAGGCCATTACTTCCTATAAAGCGAAACCTAACATCATGAATAAATGTGATGGTTCACTCCCAGATGAGCTCAACACTTTATATGCACTCTTTGAAAGGAAGGAATAAAACTACATCTGTGCTAATCCCTGTAGCATCTGAGGTTGATCACCCTGTGATCTCTGTCTTGGAGGCTGACATCAGAACATCTTTCAAGAGGGCGAATCCTTGCAAGGCATCAGGCCCTAAAGGTATACCTGGTCAAACTCTGAAAATCAGTACCAACCAACTGGCAGGAGTGATCAAGGATATCTTCAATCTTTCACTGCTGCAGTTGGAGGTCCCCACCTGCTTCAGCAGAGCGACAGTCATATCAATGCCCAAAAAGAGCAGGGTGAGATGCTTCAACAACTATCGCCCCATGGCACTCACTTCTACCGTGATGAAGTGCTTTGAGAGGTTGGTCACGGCTAGAATCAACCTCTACGTAAGCAAGGCTCTGAACCTGCTACAATTTGCCTGTCACCACAATAGGTCTACAGCAGATACAATCGCACTAGTTCTCCCTTCGGCCTTGGCTCACCTGAACTATAGTAATACCCATGTCAGGCTGCTGTTTATTGATTACAGCTCAGCATTCAACACAATCATACCCTCAGTTCTAATCAACAAGTGCCAAAACTTGGGCCTCTGTACCTCCCTCTGCAACTGGATCCTTGACTTCTTCACCGAGAGACCACAGTCTGTGCGGATCAGAAATAACACCTCCTCCTCACAATCAACACTGGCATGCCTCAAGAATGGGTGCCTAGCCCATTGCTCTACTCTCTCCACACTGGCAATTGTGTGGGTAGGCACAGCTCAAACATCATCTTTAAATTTGACAATAACACAACTATGGAGAAGAAATTCAGATGGTAATGAGAAGGAAAACAGGAGCGAGATAGATCAGTTGATTGAGTGGTGCCACAGCAACAGCCTTGCACTAATGTCAGTAAGACCAAGGAATTGATTGTGGACTTCAGGAAGGGAAAGACCAGGGAACATATCCAGTCCACACTGGAGGACCAGAAGTGGAAAGGGTGAGCAGATTCAAGTTCCTAGGTGTCAACATCTTTGAGGATCTACCCTGGGCCCAATGGCATGGCAGCATAGTGGTTAGTACAGCACTTTACAGTACAGGTGGCCTGGGTTCAATTCCTGCCACTGCCTGTAAGGAATTTGTACATTCTCCCCGTGACCTCCTGGGTTCCCTCCAGATGCTGTGGTTTCCTCTCACAGTCCAAAGGTTAACTGATCATTGTGAATTGTCCCATAATTAAGCTCAGATGAAATCGGGGTTGCTAAATGGCACGGCTCGAAGGGCCGGAAGGCTTATCCCGCGCTGATTCGCAAAAAAAATTACAAAGAAGGTATGGCAGTGGTTATATTTCATGAGTTTGAGGAGAATTGGTTTGTCACCAAAAACACTCAATTTCTACAGATGTACTGTGGAGGACATTTTAACTGGTTGCATTACAGTCAGGTATGGAGGGGCCACTGCACAGGATTGGAAAAAGCAGCAGTAAATTGTAAACTCAGCCAGCTCCATCATGGGCACTAGCCTCTACAGCATCCAGGATGATGTCTTCAAAAGGCAATGCCTCAAAAAGGTGGCATCCATCGTCAAGGACCCCCCATCATGTGCCCTCTTCTCATTGCTACTATCGAGGTGGTGGTATAGGAGGCTGAAGACATACACTCAAGGTTCCAGGGACAGCTTCTTCCCCTCCACCATCAGATTTCTGAATATGAACACAACCATAGCTTTTCTCCCCATTTTTTTTGCACTGCTCAATTTTTTTTTAAATACTATACTTCGTTCATTTCTACTGCACAGGACTGAAAGAAGCTACAGAGGGTTATAAATTTAGTCGGCTCCATCTTGGGAACTAGCCTACAAAGTACCCAAGACATCTTCAAGGAGTGGTGTCTCAGAAAGGCAGCGTCCATTATTAAGGACCTCCAGCACCCAGGGCATGTCCTGTTCTCACTGTTACCATCAGGTAGGAGGTACAGAAGCCTGAAGGCACACACTCAGCAATTCAGGAACAGCTTCTTCCCCTCTGCCATCCGATTCCTAAATGGACATTGAACCCATGAACACTACCTCACTTTTAACTATATATTATTACTGCTTTTTGCACAATTTTTAATCTATTCAATAATACATATACTGTACTTGATTTACTTATTTTTTTATATTATGTATTGCATTAACCTACTGCTGCTGAGTTAACAAATTTCATGACACATGCTGGTGATAATAAACCTGATTCTGATCAAATTTTTAAAAATTGTTTTGTATTGCAATGCACTGCTGCCACAAAACAACAAATTTCACAACATATGCCAGTGGTATTAAACTTGATTCTCATTTAAATCAGACACAAAGTTCCAGGAAGCTTCGAAACGAATGGACTGGATCATCCTTGAGCAGCCCACCACCCAGACTCGATAGCACGGTCTTCACTCATCCATCTTCATTTGCCAGATTCACAGAACCAAGCAGACCGTCCGCACCAGAGGGCCCATGCAAGACTAAATAATCTTCAACTAGCAACTTATTATTAAGAATCTAAAACATTCTTCAACTAGCCATAAATGGATTATTTAAAAACTCTTAGAATGTATCTGATAGGTAAGGACATTTTAAAAACTATTCAAGAAGGTATTTTTAAAAAGAATTTATACAATAAAACTAAAATTTAATTAAAATGCCTTAAAGCATTCAGAGAAAATTTAAAGTGACCAACTTACAAGTACTTTTCTTTAAGATGGCAAACCTACTAAAGTGAAAAGGCCCATCATTCACATGTCAGCCCTCCTTGAGGTAGAGCTGAGAGTCAGATACAAGCTTTATCTAACCCAGTCTTCAGCAAGTCACTGCTATATCACTAGACTCAATGGATAATTAGAGAACAAAGCAGACAGTTAGAGGTATTGGCCTTTGACCTCCAGCTTATTTTGGATTTCCACCTTCAAATACATAAAATCAAGATTTGCTGGTGCCCCCCCTTCCAAAAGTCAACAGTTCCCTTCGGAGTCTCCATCTTTTACTCAATTTGAGTTGCCCCAAGGATCCTGGGAGGAAATAAAGGTTGAAAATAGTGCTAAAATATTCACCTTTAGTATTCATCAAAGCAAATAATTTAAAATGTCTGTTCTGAACAGATATTTACTACACAACTTGCAAAAATATTAATCTGAATTTCATTCAATAAAAGAGAGAGGGGATTATAAGGCGAAATAACCCATGCTTTAATCTTTGGATCTTCAATGAAGTTCATAAACTTTGAACATTAAAATCTACAACCACCTTAAATAGGAATTACATAGGACCATAAGTTTAATGAGTCATATCACCAAGATACTTCTAAGAATTCTGATGACAAGAGCTAAAAGTAAGATACAAGCTGAAGTAGGCAAAGAACAATGTGGTTTTGTGAAAGACAAAGGTACAAGAAACGCAATATTGACATTAAGGATACTATCAGAACGAGCTATTCAAGTGCAAAAAGATTTGTTTGCTTGTTTTATCGACTACACAAAAGCATTTGATAAAGTGAAGCACAATAAGTTATTTGAAATATTACAGAAAACTCTAGATCTAGATTCAAAAGACCTCCGCCTAATCAGATATCTGTACTGGGAACAAGCTGCCGCTGTAAGAATAGATGGAGAAGTGAGTCAGTTCATGAAAATCAAAAGAGGCATTAGACATGGGTGTGTTTTCTCCCCTGATTTATTCAAAGTGTACAGTGAAACAATATGACTAAAAATAAGAGACATCCTGGAAATCAAAGTTGGCGGTGAAAACATGAATAATTTCAGATATGCAGATGACACTGTGTTAATTGCAAGTACAGAGGAAGAACTACAAAACTTAATTGATGTAATTGTTGAAGAAAGTGCAAAAATGGGTCTATCAATTGCAAAAAGACAGAATGTATGGTGATATCCAAAAAGAAGGAGACATCTTTACGAGAATGAAGAGTATACTGACCAACACTAAACTAGGCATGACAACCCGCCTAAGAGCTCTGAAATGTTATGTTTATCCAGTTATGTTATATGGCTCAGAATGTTGGACAATATCTAGTAACCCTCGATCGTGACCCCACTAAGGAGCACCAGGCCATTGTCTCCCACACTATCAACGACTTTATCCGCTCAGGGGATCTCCCATCCACTGCTACCAACCTTATAGTTCCCACACCCCGCACTTCCCGTTTCTACCTCCTACCCAAGATCCACAAACCTGCCTGTCCTGGCCGACCTATTGTCTCAGCTTGCTCCTGCCCCACCGAACTCGTTTCTGCATACCTCGACACTGTTTTATCACCCCTTGTTCAATCCCTTCCGAACTATGTTCGTGACACTTCTCACGCTCTTAAACTTTTCGATGATTTTAAGTTCCCTGGCCCCCACCGCTTTATTTTCACCATGGATGTCCAGTCCCTATATACTTCCATCCCCCATCAGGAAGGTCTCAAAGCTCTACGCTTCTTTTTGGATTCCAGACCTAATCAGTTCCCCTCTACCACCACTCTGCTCCGTCTAGCAGAATTAGTCCTTACTCTTAATAATTTCTCCTTTTGCTCCTCCCATTTCCTCCAAACTAAAGGTGTAGCTATGGGCACCCGTATGGGTCCTAGCTATGCCTGCCTTTTTGTTGGGTTTGTGGAACAATCTATGTTCCGTGCCTATTCTGGTATCTGTCCCCCACTTTTCCTTCGCTACATCGATGACTGCATTGGCGCTGCTTCCTGCACGCATGCAGAACTCGTTGACTTTATTAATTTTGCCTCCAACTTTCACCCTGCCCTCAAGTTTACCTGGTCCATTTCCGACACCTCCCTCCCCTTTCTAGATCTTTCTGTCTCTGTCTCTGGAGACAGCTTATCCACTGATGTCTACTATAAGCCTACTGACTCTCACAGCTATCTGGACTATTCCTCTTCTCACCCTGTCTCTTGCAAAAACGCCATCCCCTTCTCGCAATTCCTCCGTCTCCGCCGCATCTGCTCTCAGGATGAAGCTTTTCATTCTAGGACGAGGGAGATGTCTTCATATTTTAAAGAAAGGGGCTTCCCTTCCTCCACTATCAACTCTGCTCTTAAACGCATCTCCCCCATTTCACGTACATCTGCTCTCACTCCATCCTCCCACCACCCCACTAGGAATAGGGTTCCCCTGGTCCTCACCTACCACCCCACCAGCCTCCGGGTCCAACATATTATTCTCCGTAACTTCCGCCACCTCCAACGGGATCCCACCACTAAGCACATCTTTCCCTCCCCCCCTCTCTCTGCATTCCGCAGGGATCGCTCCCTACACAACTCCCTTGTCCATTCGTCCCCCCCATCCCTCCCCACTGATCTCCCTCCTGGCACTTATCCGTGTAAGCGGAACAAGTGCTACACATGCCCTTACACTTCCTCCCTTACCACCATTCAGGGCCCCAAACAGTCCTTCCAGGTGAGGCATCACTTCACCTGTGAGTCGACTGGGGTGATATACTGCGTCCGGTGCTCCCGATGTGGCCTTTTATATATTGGTGAGACCCGACGCAGACTGGGAGACCGCTTTGCTGAACATCTACGCTCTGTCCGCCAGAGAAAGCAGGATCTCCCAGTGGCCACACATTTTAATTCCACATCCCATTCCCATTCTGACATGTCTATCCACGGCCTCCTCTACTGTAAAGATGAAGCCACACTCAGGTTGGAGGAACAACACCTTATATTCCGTATGGGTAGCCTCCAACCTGATGGCATGAACATTGACTTCTCTAACTTCCGCTAGGCCCCACCTCCCCCTCGTACCCCATCTGTTACTCTTTTTTATGCACACATTCTTTCTCTCACTCTCCTTTTTCTCCCTCTGTCCCTCTGAATATACCTCTTGCCCATCCTCTGGGTCACCCCCCCCCGTCTTTCTTCCCGGACCTCCTGTCCCATGATCCTCTCGTATCCCCTTCTGCCTATCACCTGTCCAGCTCTCGGCTCCATCCCTCCCCCTCCTGTCTTCTCCTATCATTTTGCATCTCCCCCTCCCCCTCCAGCTTTCAAATCCCTTACTCACTCTTCCTTCAGTTAGTCCTGACGAAGGGTCTCGGCCTGAAACGTCGACTGCACCTCTTCCTATAGATGCTGCCTGGCCTGCTGCGTTCACCAGCAACTTTGATGTGTGTTGCTTGTAGCAGCAGAGATGTGGTTTTTGAGAATGCAAAGAATATCATGGATGAAACGAATATCTAATGAGGATGTCATGAACAGAGCAAACACAAAAAGAGAAATAACGTATGAGATCATGAAAAGGTAACGTAACTTCATTGGACCTGTGATTATGAAAGAGCAGTTAGAATGCACTGTAATTATGGGAAAGATTGAAGGGAAGAAAGCAAGAGGAAGCCAAAGACAAATGATGATGGAGACAGCAGTCAGAGAACTGGAATTGAATACCAATGAATTGATCCACTTGACCCGAAACAGGAGTGTGTGGGCCATGGCAATCAACGCTCAAACTGAGCATGGCACCTGGTGCTGATGATGATGATGATGATGATGATGACAACCATCTTATTTGTACATTTGTGTTAATTGCAAAATCAACTAGATGTACAATTTATGCTTCTTAGCGTATTCCGGCAGGATTTAAAAACTGGCATTTAAATTATAGTTACTATTCTATAGATTTGCTGAGCATACCCAGAGGAAGATGAATCTCAGGGTTGAATGTAGTGACCTACATGTGTTCAATAAAATTCTGTCATATGAACATTTCCCTCCTATGATACTGAACATTTCTGTTTCCAATACACCTGGCACTAATCTTACCAGTCGTCCACTTACCTCTGATCTAGTACAATATTCTTGTGTTTTGTATGTGGAAAGTACTATTGTTTTCTTATTTATCCTCTAAACTATTCAGTGCACCTTTAAGAAATTGCTTTCCATTTCAGCAACCAATATGAGCAACTAAAAATCAAGCTTTCAGTTCACTTCTATTGGCTCTGTTCCTGCTGCACCCCCCTTCCATCAGAAGCCTACCCCCATCCCCTTTTGCCACCTTACCACCAACTGTATTCAGCTTGCATCCCATTTTGTAAAGACTTACCACCTCCAGCCACAACTCCACCACATCATCAATCCCACAATTATTATTACAATGTCCACAGCTCCGCTGCTGGTTCTTCCATGTGCACTCCCTCTTATTACTAGTGGAAGACCCTGTAAAACTCAAACATAGAAACATAGAAAATAGGTGCAGGAGTAGGCCATTCAGCCCTTCGAGCCTGCACCGCCATTCAGTATGATCATGGCTGATCATCCAACTCAGAACCCTGTACCTGGTTTCTCTCCATACCCCCGATCCCTTTAGCCACAAGGGCCATATCTAACTCCCTCTTAAATATAGCCAATGAACTGGCCTCAACTGTTTCCTGTGGCAAAGAATTCCACAGATTTACCACTCTCTGTGTGAAGAAGTTTTTCCTCATCTCGGTCCTAAAAGGCTTCCCCTTCATCCTCAAACTGTGACCCCTCGTTCTGGACTTCCCCAACATCGGGAACAATCTTCCTGCATCTAGCCTGTCCAATCCCTTTAGAATTTTATACCTTTCAATAAGATCCCCCCTCAATCTTCTAAATTCCAGCGAATATAAGCCTAGTCGATTCAGTCTTTCATCATATGAAAGTCCTGCCATCCCAGGAATCAATCTGGTGAACCTTCTTTGTACTCCCTCTATGGCAAGAATGTCTTTCCTCAGATTAGGGGACCAAAACTGCACACAATACTCCAGGTGTGGTCTCACCAAGGCCTTGTACAACTGCAGTAAAACCTCCCTGCTCCTGTACTCGAATCCTCTTGCTATGAATGCCAACGTACCATTCGCCTTTTTCACCGCCTGCTGTCCCTGCATGCCACACCAAATCTAACAACCTTCTTGTCATAACAAGCAAATTACACACCAAACTCTAACGCAGGCCAGTGGTAATGAGCACTGATATGCAGAGCTACTTCTCTTCCCACCGTGAACCACTAACTTTCCAAAACGCCCAGAGAATTCAAACCATCGCCATTCCACGCACTCCCAATCTGTGTATTCCTCACTACAAGTTAGGACTGCTTTCCTAATACTACCACCTCAGCTTGCTCTGCAACTTACCTTCATTCTATTATTTTCCCTCATCCATAAGATAATTCTTCGGTATTCAGGACATTGTTTAATTATTACTTAAGGCATTGCTTCTCCACAAAGTACACGAAAACCAAGAGTTAAATCCGAGATTATCACTCATTCTAATGAAATTGATTAGAGCCACTCAATCACTCAGCTCCTATTTTAGGTTAATGCTCACACACAAAAAGGAAATCCATTGAAATTAACAGATTGTTCAATAATGTATAAGTGTTCTTACAGGCTGACCAAGAGTCAGGTTGCCCTGATGAATATAATCTACTGCGGCCTCAAAGGAAGTTAAACAGTATCCCAGCTCATCCTTGACCGGACTGCAAAATCGAAAATTCTTGATATAACTGAGATTAGCCATCCTGTAATAAGAAAAATAAGTTTATATAAATATTTCATGAATAGATCTTTTTTTAACCACACGCATTAATTATGTGCTTCAAGTCATGCAACTACGTTCACTGCAGCTCTGAATATACTGGATATTGCAAAATACCTCCCCCCCTATCATATAATCAGAGCTCCGAGCAGTTACAAACAGTCAGTATCACCAGATGAAAGGGAAGGACTGACGTACAGTCTTTAATATTTCAGAATTCTTCCTTATCATTGTTATCCTGCAAATGAAAGCACCAATTAGTACAGTTGTGAATGACCATATTTTAGGCAAGGCTGTTTGGGTTACAAATTTTCTCAATATTTTACTGAAATCTTGAAATCATGGGTGTACAAAGTACTGATCTAAACCTTGTGGTTGAGACTGCATTCTTTTAATATTTTGACTGAATCTTTAAGCTACGTTTTGCAAATGTCTACAATGTGACTTCACTTCACACGCCAAAGGCACAACAGTAAGCCAAGCTGGTATGTACAATTCAATTTACTTTCTTCAGATAATAAAACATTCACAAATTTCAAAGCAGATAGAATCCAACAGCAAGTCCTCCAAGTCAGCACACTCAAAACCAATAAACAAACCAATATTAGTTCTGATTCTGAACTAATATTCCTTCCTGAATTATTTTTCTTTCCATGGTGAAAATTTCAACTCATTTTCCTGTCTACAAACTTTTACAGGCATCTCAGCAACATTCCTCCACTTCTTATGAAAAAATAATCATCTATTGTGTTATTTAAGTTGAAAAAACAAATTGATCTTCAAAGCACATGAAATACAAGAGCTATAGATGGGAAACAAGCTAACATCATTCTGTTTTCAGAAAGAATAGTATGAAGAATAAAGTTGAAACTGATCTAAAAGTTCTAGTAATTCATTTATAATTGTTAGCAAAAAATAAACTAATGAGCTACAGCTTACAATTGTTCCCATTTTACTAAAATGTTATTAGTATTCAGTTTATTTATACCAGGCCATCAGACTGATTAACTCATGCTGATTTGAGTGTATTTCTATCTTACATTGACTGATCTATTTATTATCAATTACTATGATCGCATATTGCATATTTAGATGGAGACGTAAAGATTTTTACTCCTCATGTACATGAAGGATGTAAGAAATAAAGTCAATTCAATATTGAGAATCGATGTAGTTTCATTTAGCCACGTGTCAGAAGAGTGGCTAAGTAAAATAGCATTAGTGAAAGAATTCACAACTTTTGGTATCTTTGGCAAAGAAGTATATTTCAACATTGCTTGGTTGTTCTAGCATAAATGACAATCTGGTTTGGTCAAACACAGAAAACCTACAGCACAATACAGGCCCTTCGGCCCACAAAGCTGTGCCAAACATGTCCCTACCTTAGAAATTACCTAGGGTTACCCATAGCCCTCTATCTCAGAGGATGTCAGTTTACTTCCTGATGGTAAATTCCACGTTCAATAAATCTATCATATCATCCTTCATTTTTGGGGCCAGCTACAACGACAGCCCACCACTAGCCACATCTTCTCCTTCACACCCCTCTCGCCTTCCACAGGAATCACTCCCTCTGCGACTCCCTGATCCAAATATCTCTCCCCACTCAGCCCCCAGATCATTAGCACTTTTTCCCTCTGCAGGAGGTGCAACATTTATCTATACATCGCCTTCCTCACCACCATTCAGGACATAAAATCCCCTTCCAGGTGAGGCATATACTCAAGTGCACCTCCATCCACCTCTTTTCCCAATGTGGCCTCCTCTACATTAGCAGGATCAAGTGCAAACTAGGGATCACATGCAGAGCATGTGCACTGTCTCCAGTGGTCATCCTGGGCTCCCAGCCGCACACCATTTTAATTCCCCTTCACAGTCCTACACTTTCCTTGCCATCCATGGCCTCATCCACTGTCAGGGTGAAGCCCAACATAAACTGGAGGAACATTTCACATTCCACTTGGATATGCTACAACACTGAACTTTCCAATCACAGAAACAGCAACCCTCACCTCTGTTTCCAGCACCAATCACTAGCCCTTCTCTGGAGCACTTTGCCATTCTCCACCACCAAACTCTAGTCATGATTCATTCCATCACTCCCATACATTTCAGCCATCAGATTTTTTCCCTGCCCTTCTGGTCTGGCTCCACTGCCTTTCACATCTTGCATTATAGTTCTCAACTGGCATCTTCCTTACTCATCACTTTCCAGCACCAGCAGCTTTTGTGTTTCCACTTATTACCCTTCAGTCCACCCCCCCTCCCACACCCTCCTGGTTTCACCATCCTCTATTTTTTGTCTGCTTCATCTATCAGGTCTTCCACCTCCACTTCTTTTCTTCCCTTTCCATTTTTCAATACCAAGTCCCCCGTCAGTTTACCAATCACCTCTGCCCTCAGTCTCACCATTCCATCTCTCCTCTTTATAGCAAGTATTTCCCCTCTGGATTCTTAGTCCTAATGCAGAGTTCTGACTGGAAGCATTGAGAATGCCTGCCGTCTCTGAATGCCCTCTGCCCCAAATGCTGCTGCTCAACCCGTTCAGTTCTATGTGCAAAATTAACTAGGGAATACGTCTGCCATCCACCTGATGAATGCTTATAATCCTCTGCAAGCAGAAATGCCGAAGGGATTCGGCCCAAAACATCAACTGTACTTTTTTTCCCCGTAGATGCTGCCTGCCTGCTGAGCTCCTGCAGCATTGTGTGTGTGTGTTCCACTTCAAGCTTCGTTGGCTTATTAGTGAATGCAAGAAACTAATGACCCTTTCTCATGTCTCAGACGTTGTTCAAGCCTCTCAATGGTAAGAGCATGCAAACTAGGAACAGGAATAGGTCCAACTGTACTTTGAGCTGCTCCGCCGTTCAACATGAGAGTCAATCTTCTAGCTCAATGCCATTTGCCTGCCCTATCCCTTACTTCACTCTAATTTATCTATCTATTTAAATTAATTCAGTCAGAGTCTCCACAGTTTTCTGAAGTACAGAAATCAAATATTTCACTACACTTTAATGAAGAAATTTCTCCTCATCTCAAAAGCGGGAGAAGAGAGAGCAGCGCGCCGCAAATGATTTCGTATCCGTTATAGGGGCCGTGGACAATTCTGATTTGATGGTGACAGATGTGAAAGCACAGAGGAACATCTGGAGAAATTTCTGAAAGCCAGTTCACTGCTGTTGTTACTGCGCGGTCAGAAATCTTCCGGAGGGAAGGCCTCAAAATCCCCGGCTTTGCCTGCTGTTGGCGACCAAGATTGAGGTCGAATCATTCAGACAGAGATGGTGCTCAGTACTCGGTGTCGGAGAGCTGATCGGAGGCTCGAAGTTTTCAGATGACTCGGAGTCGGACTGTGGTTGGGCATAGCAGAGAGGGTTTTTCTTCCTTCTCCTGTCTGCGTGAGATGTGGGACATTAGAGAGACTTTGAACTTTTACTGTGCTCATGGACTTCTTCATCAAGTTATGGTAGTGTTGCACTGTTGTAACTATATGTTATAATTATGTGGTTTTGTTAGTTTTTTCAGTCTTGGTCTGTCCTGTGTTTTGTGATATCTCACCGGAGGAAATATTGTATCATTTCTTAATGCATGCATTACTAAATGACAATAAAGAGAGGACTGCGTGTCTTCATAATCTAATCTAACATCCCTTATTCTGAGACACTGACCCATAGTTCTAGACTCCTTGGCCATGCAAAACATCCTCCCTGCATCTACCCAGTCAAACATTGTCAGAATCTTTTAAACACTAGAAAAAACAGGTCTAGTCTATTCAATCTCTCCTCATACAGCAACGGAAGCAGCAGGAAATCAGTCTAATGAATCAGTGATGCACTTCCTCTGTGGGAGGATATCAATTTTTAAGTAAGGGCACCAAAACTGTTTCCTTATTTTCTGCAAAGTTGACAACCTCATATTTTCCTACATTACATTCTATATGCATCAGCTGCCCACTCCATTAACCTACTTGTAACCTCTACAAACCTCTTTGTATTCTCTTCATTATTCATAAGCCTGCCTTGCTTTCTATTACCAGAAAACTTAAAAATGCATATCTTGTCCCTTCATCTAACTTCAAGTTCCACTTGTAAATTAACAAATAATAAGGTACACTTGCAACACAAGTTAAAAATTGAACAACACAACACTATTGGCGCTTCATGCACGAGACCTAGGTGGCAGCTGGACGCTTAGCTACTTTACGGCCTGGGGGAAGAAGCTGTGACCCACACTAACAGTTCTTGTCCAAATGCTATGGCACCTCCTGCCTGATGGTAGGCGATCAAAGAGATACTTGTATGGACAGGAGAGTTCACCGACGATGCTAAGAGCCCTGGAGTACATAGCATTCCTGATAAATATCTCTGATGGATGGAAAGAGAACCCAACGATCCTCTCTGCAGTCCTCACGATCCTTCGTAGGGATTTGCCGTTAAACTTACAATTCCCATACCAGATTATGATGATACCGCTGGTTAAGTTGGTGCTCCTGGTAGAATGGGAGGGAGAGGGTGGCCGGAGCCTCACTCACCTCAAACTCTTCAGGAAGTGGAGATGCTGCTCTGCTTTCTTGACCGAAGAGGTGGTGTTGAGGCACCAGGTGGGATGATCTGTTAAGTGCACTCACAGAAACTTGTTGCTCCTAACTGTCTCGTGGAGGAGCCGTACATGTACAGCCAGGCTCCTCCTCATGTCCAACGATCATCTCTTTGGTCCTGTTCACATTGAGACTCAAGATGTGCTCGAACCATACGACCAGCCACTCCACCTCCTCTTTATATGCCGTCTCGACATCGTTGTTGACGAGGCCAACCACTGTTGCGTTATCAGTGAACTTGATGATTTGGCTTGAACTCGATCTAACAGTGCAGTTACGTGTCAACAATGTGAACAGCAGCAGGCTAAGCACACAGCCCTGGGGAGATGGGGGCGATGGAGTTCAGAGTGATGGAGCTAGAGGTGTTTCTGCCAAAATGGACAGATTGTGGCCTCTCTATCAAGTTGTCCAGGATCCAGTTACACAGACAGATATTAAGACCCAATGACGACAGTTCACCCACCAGCTTCTGAGGGATGATCACATTAAATGCAGAGCTGAAGGTGATAATATTCGAGGTGGGATCGGACAGAGTGGAGTACAGAGAAAGCAAACTGGAAAGGGGCCAATGAAACAGGAAGATGAGATTGAATGCAATACCTAACCAGCCTCTCAAAGCACTTCAACATTGTCACTGGACAACACTGTCAGTGCCACTGGACAGTCGTCATTAAGGCAGGTTACTGTCACCCTCTTGGGCACTAGGATGATGGTGGCCATCTTGAAGCCAAAGGGGCCAATGAATCGTTCCAGACAGATGTTGCAGATGTTTACTAGAACCTCCGTCAACTGGGCTGCACAGTTCCTTAGCACCTGACCAGTACACTATCAGGCCCCACAGCTTTATTTGGGTTGGATCTTCCTCACATCAGCTGCGGCTAGACAGAGTGCCTGCTCCTCGGGGGCAAGGGTTTCCTCACTGGCACACCATTCCATGCATGAAATTGAGCGTAAAACACATTCAGCTAATGTGGAAGAGAAGCATTGCTGTCATTGACACGCAGGGTGGACCTGTAGTCCGTTATGGTCTCAATGCCCTGCCACATGCACCTCATGTCTCCGGTGTCACAGAAACGGCTGTACATTCTCTGTGAATAATCACACATTGCCTTCTTGATAGCGCAGGAAAGCACATTCCTGTTGACCCGAGTGCTGCCTTATCCCCCAGTCTGAATGCATGTACTCAATTTCCCAGCTGTGCACAGTCCTCGGCTGTCAACCATGGCTTCTGATTTGCCCTCACACAGATGTGACAATAGACAATAGGTACAGGAGTAGGCCATTCAGCCCTTTGAGCCAGCACCGCCATTCACTGCGATCATGGCTGATCATTCACAATCAGTACCCCGTTCCTGCCTTCTCCCCATATCCCTTGACTCTATCATTAAGAGCTCTATCTAACTCTTTCTTGAAAGCATCCAGAGAATTGGCCTCCACTGCCTTCTGAGGCAGAGCATTCCACAGATCCACAACTCTCTGGGTGAAAAAGTTTTTCCTCAACTCCGTTCTAAAAGGCCTACCCCTTATTCTTAAACTGTGGCCTCTGGTTTGGGACTCCCCCAACATCAGGAACATGTTTCCTGCCTCTAGCGTGTCCAATCCCTTAATAATCTTATATGTTTTAATTAGATCCCCTCTCATCCTTCTAAATTCCAGTGTATACGAGCCCAGTCGCTCCAATCTTTCAACATATGACAGTCCCGCCATCCCAGGAATTAACCTCGTAAACCTACGCTGTACTTCCTCAATAGCAAGAATGTCCTTCCTCAAATTTGGAGACCAAAACTGCACATAATACTCCAGGTGTACTCTCACCAGAGCCCTGTACAACTGCAGAAGGACCTCTTTGCTCCTATACTCAACTCCCCTTGTTGTGAAGGCCAACATGCCATTAGCTTTCTTCACTGCCTGCTGTACCTGCATGCTTACTTTCAGTGTTTAATAACAGTGACATCCTCAATGCACAGATCTTGCATATTTATTGATGTTAATGAGATTGCCATAGGTAGCCATCTCCCTGAACATGTTCCAGTTCGTGTTTTCAAAACAGATCCAAGTTGTTGATATAGGTTGTGAATAGCTAGAAGCCAATCACTAATCCCTGTAATAACCCATGTGGCACAGCCTGCTAACTCGAGAAAGATCCTTTTATTTTCATTTCCTGTGTTCCAATCTTGTTCTGTGTAGGGTCATATTGACAGCCTTCTGAAGTTCTAAATACACGACATCCACACCTACTAATTACACCTTCCTTTCTTAAATGGTGGGGTCAGATTAGCTACTCTCTGATCTACTTATGTTTTGAAATTATCTGGATAAGTGGCATTCAAAACAATGTTTTTCACTGTATTTCAGTACATGACAACAATGAACCAATTACATGAACCATTCTAGAAATTTATATAAAATTTTTAAATAATGACCAGTGCATCCATCAGTTCCATTGTCAACTCTTTCAAAACACTGGGATGTAGATTATGAGGTCTCTAATTTTAACCGATATTCAGTCTCCTCAATTTCTCTAGATCTCTACTTCCACTAATATTATTTTATTTTAGTTCCTCAATCTGATTAGACTTTGGTTCTATTAATAATTCAGGTAGTTTCTCTGTAAAGATAGACAGGAAACATTTGTTTATCTGCTATACAATTTCCTTATTCTCCATTATAAGGTCCCCCATCTGTTTGCAAATGAATCACATCCTCCATGAGAACCACTGTCAAATTTATCATTTTACTTTCTCATTTTATAAAATTTAACATATATTGAAGTGTGATTTTTGAGCTAACCTACAAAAAACATTGTGCATCATGTCAAATCAAAAATTGCAAAACCTGTGAACAATTTACTAAAAATTAAAAACTAAAATTGTGAGGATGCAAAAGTGTTAATCCCCTTCGTAATTATTATGTTAACTTTCCTCAGGTGCAATACTCTATGTTACTTTAACACACCCAATTTGTTGATATAGACAACTGAAGGGTCACCTGTTCTCAATTAATTCATAAGAATTAATAACCTCTCACTCCATAATGTATTTTCAACATGCAGATGGATTGTGAAAATCAGGCTGGCAATGGATCTCAAGAGAGTGAGTTTGTTGAATGCCCACAAGATGGCTTTTTAGAGCAGTTTGTCGTTGATCCTTCTAGGGGATCAGATATACTGGATTGGATGCTATGTAATGAACCGGAGCTGATGAGGGAGCTTAAGGTAAAAGAACCCTTAGGAGAGAGTAATCACAATATGATTGAAATCAACTTGAAATTTGATAGGGAGAAAGTAAAGTCTTACATAGCAGTATTTCCGTGGAGTAAAGGAAATTACAATGGTATGACAAAGGAGCTGGCCAAAGTAAATTGGAAGGAGATGCTGGCAGGGATGACAGCAGAGCAGAAGTGGCATGAGTTTCTGGGAATAATGAGGAAAGTGAAGGCGAGATGTATTCCAAAAACAAAGAAATACTCAAATGGCAAAATAGTACAACTGTGGTTTACAAGGGAAGTCAAAGCTAATGTAAAAGCAAAAGAGAGAGTATCAGACATCCCACCTCTCCCAGAAGTTCCAGGAGTCTCCCGTATATTAATAGTGGCTTCCTGATGCCCGCAAGTTATATACAATATCCCGGAAAATAATTTTTTTGAGAACGAGAGAGAGCGAGAGAGAGAGAGCACGCGTGCGCCACGGCAGAGTGTTCCAAAAGAATGTATAAAACGTACGTCACCCAGACTACCCTGAAGTGTACCCCTGCCTAGTAGAGATCAAAAATAATGACAAGTGTTGCTCGCTGCACTGTTTGCAACAGTGACTTTTCTATTGCCCATGGTGGGTTAAGACTGTAAAAGACATGTTGAGGTGAGTTTAACAGGTGTCATTCGTTTATTAGCATAGCTAACGTTATTTAAACTACCTGGCTAGCTGCTCAGGAGCTACTCTATTGCAGACATCCCACCTCTCCTGGAAGTTCCGGGAGTCTCCCGCAAATTGATGGTGCTACCTCCCTGAAATGAGTTTTTGCAGGGTGGGATGTCTGAAGTATACAGCAAAGCAAAAATTAGCAAGAATATAGAGGATTGGGAAACTTTTAAAAACCTACAGAGAACAACTAAAAGAATCATTAGGAGGGAAAAGATGAAATATGGAAGTAAACTAGCAAACAATATCAAAGTGGATACCTCTTTTTCAAGTATGTAAAAAAAAAGAGAAGACAGTGGATATAGGACCACTAGAAAGAGAGGCCGGAGAAATAATAATGGGGGATAAAGAGGTGGCTGATGAACTAAATGAGTATTTTGCATCAGTCGTCACTGTGGAAGACAATAACAGTGTGCTAGATGTTGAAGGATGTGAGGGAAAAGAAGTGAGGGAATTTCTATTACAAGAGCAAAAGTGCTCAAAAAGCTGAAAGACCCAAGGGTACACAAATCACCCGGACCAGATGAACTGCATCCTAGGGTTTGAAAGAGGTAGCGAGAGATTGTAGTGACATTAGTAACGATCTTTCAAGAATCATTGGACTCTGGCATGGTGCCAGAGAACTAGAAAATTGCAAATGTCACTCTACTCCTTAAGAAACAAGGAAGGCAGCAGAATGGAAATTATAGACCAGTTAGCCTGACCTCAGTGGTTGGGAAGATGTTGGGAGTCAATTGTTAAGCATAAGGTTATGGAGTACTTGGTGACACGGGACATGATAGGACAAAGTTAGCATAGTTTCCTCAAGGGAAAGTATTGCCTGACGAACCAGTTTGAACTCTTTGAGGAGATTACACGTAGGATAGATAAAGGAGATGTTATATATCTGGATTTTCAGAAGGTCTTTGACAAGGTGCCACACATGAGGCTGCTTACCAAATTAAGAGCCCACAGTACCACAGAAAAGTTACAGGCATGGTTAGAGCATTGGCTGATTGGTAGGAGAAAGTAAGTGGGAATAAAAGGATCCTTTTCTGGTTGGCTGCCGGTGACCAGCAGTGTTCTAAAGGGGTTGATTTTGGGACCACTTCTTTTTATGCTATAGATCAATGAATTAGATAGTGGAATAGACGACTTTGTTCCCAATTTGCAGATGATATGAAGAGTGGCGGAGGAGCATAGTGTTGAGGAAATAGGTAGGATGCAGAAGGACTTAGACAGATTAGGAGAATGGGCAAGAAAGTGACAAATGAAGTGCAATCTTGGAAAATACACGGTCATGCACTTTGGTGGTAGAAATAAATGTGCAGACTATTTTCTGAATGGGGAGAACATCCAAAAACCTGAGATGCAAAGGGACTTGGGAGTCCTTGTGCAGATCTCCCTAAATGTTAACTTGCAGGTACAGTTGGTAGTAAGGAACGCAAATGCAATGTTAGCATTCATTTCAAGAGGTCTTGAATACAAGAGCAAGGATGTAATGCTGAGGCGTTATAAGGCACTGGTGGGGCCTCACCTTGAGTATTGTGAACAGTTTTGGGCTCCTCATCCATGAAAAGATGTGCTGGCAGTGGAGAGAGTTCACAGGAGGTTAACAAGGATAATTCTGAGAATGAAAGGGTTATCATACGAGGAACATTTAGCAGCTCTGGGTCTCTACTCGCTGGAGTACAGAAGGATGCTGGGGGGGAAAGGGGGGGGGGAATCTCATTAAAACCTTTCGAATGCTGAAAGGCCTGGACAGAGTAGATGTGGAACGGATGTTTCCCATGGTGGGGAGTCTTGAGCAAGAGTGCACAGCCTCAGGATAGAGGGGCATCCATTTAAAACAGAGATATGGAGAAGTTTCTTTAGCCAGAGGTTGGTAACGTTGTGGAATTTGTTACCACAGGCAGCTGTGGAGGCCAAGTCGTTGGGTGTATTTAAGGCAGAGCTTGATGGGTTCTTGATTGGACGTGGCTGGGGAGTGGGGCTGAGGAGGGGGGAGAAAAAGACCAACTGTGTTTGTATGACGGAGCAAACTCGATGGGCCAAATGACCTAATTCTGCTCCTATGTCTTATGGTTTTATTATGATCAAACCAAAATGAAGGTAAGAGCATTCAAATCAAATCACAGAAATTATAATAGAGAAGCAGAAATCTCAGGAAGAGTACAAGACCATCTCTAAGGCACTGAACATACCTCGGAGCTCAGTGCAGTGCATTGTGAAAACATGGAAAAAATATGAAACCACTGCCACATTGCCTAGGTCAGGATACCCCTCTAAATTACTCACCAGAGAAGAAAGGCACTTGTAAAAGGCTACTGTAACACCACTAGTCAGAAGTCAGTGGCTGCAAATGAAGTTCATAGCTCAACAATCTCTAAGACCTTGCACAAAAAGGGTATTTAAGAAAGAGTGGCAAGGAAGAAGTGCCTTGGCTAAAAAAAGCATACCCTTGCCTGTAAAGACTTAGTAAAGCATCACTTAGAAGATACTCTAAAGATGTGGAAGAAAGTCTTGTGGTTGGATGACACTAAAATGGAACTTTTTGGCCTCAACACTAAGCAATATGTGTAGCGCAAATCTAACACTGTGCGTCAGGCAGGTAATACCATCCTTACTGTGAAGTATGGTGGAGGTAACACCATGCTATGGGGATTGTTTCCAGCAGCGGGGACTGGAAATCTGGTCAGGGTTGATGAGGAGATGAATACAGAGAGATCCTGGATAAAAACCTGCAAGCCTCTGCCAGAAAGCTTAAACTGGAGAGGAAGTTCGTCTCTCAGCAGGACAACAATCCAAAGCGCACTGCCAAAGCAACCATGGAGTGGCTTCAAATGAAAAAACTTGATGTTCTTGAATGGTCCAGTCAAAGACCCGACCTTAACCCAATTGAATATCCCTGGTAAGACCTCAAGATTGTTGTCACCACCACTCCCCAACTAACCTGGCACAGCTTGAGCTGTGAGGAATAGGAATATGCAATTTTGCAAGGAGGAATAGGCAAATCTTGCTCCATCACATTGTGCAAAGCTAACAGAGACTTATTCAAAAAGATTACTGGTTGTAATAGCTATGAGAGGTGGTCAGCTACGTACTGAGCAAAGGAGGGGTGAATACTTTTGAACTTTAGGTTTTTCATGCCTTACAATTTTCTGTTTTTTGGGCCTCTACTGTGAAAAAGGAGCATGTGATTCACACAAAAAAAATTCTCAGTGAAATTGATCAAATTCCCTGGTTGTAATATTAGTTTATGTGACAAAGGTTTGGGGGCTGAATACTGTTACAAGGCACTGTATAGGGTGCCTCAGAAAAAAATTGATATGTAACTATATATAAAAAAAGTAATAAACTCAGTGAATGGCACTGGATATTCTTTCTTATTGTTAGTTTTAATTTTGGAATTTTCAAAACCTGAGCCACAATGGGAGAATTTAACAAGATTCAATCCTTGCCTATTTTACAATACAAAATAAAACAGCCAGACTTTTAAAGTGTATAAGAAAAATATTTTCCATAACAGTAGTGCCTTTGGTTCTTAACACAAAATGAAAAAAAAATTGATGATGCAGGTCAATCAGTAGGAATGTATTAATAATTATTATGCACGTGGCACTGGCAAAACAAGTATACAGGGTTATCATAGGTGAGAGATAGAAAAAGCTACATCATTCTGGATAAAGAATACAATTTTATAAGGAATACATTGATAATTTACAGGACAAGAATGAAACAGTCTGTCAAGAAACATGCAGTTAACTTGTAGTGATCATATTTTAGTTTGCATATTCATAAACTTACCAGTTTGGGATTTCTGTTTTGACCAGTAAATAAAGCAAAACAGGTAGTAGATCATCAGCCGACATAAAATGTTTATTAACTGAAAACAGAAAACAAAACAAATTTGACAAAAAATTGTACGATCATGATGGTTAAGTACACTGCAGACAGACAACAATGCGAGGAAGGTTCCTAGGAGTTCTGGGCATAGGTGCTACTAAAATGGCCTAAGCACACAGTAGGTTTCATTTTGAAGTGCAAAACATAATAGCAGAAGTCAGTGATTCCACAATTTCCTCAAAACTTTAAACTGGTCCTTAACTTCCCGCTCCAAAACTATTAATTAATATAACTTGCAACCCCCACAATGGTGATCATGAATTTGCTCAATTTGTCATTATGATGAACAGAAACATAGAAAACCTACAGCACAATACAGGCCCTTCAGCCCACAAAGTTGTGCCGAACATGTCCCCACCTTAGAAATTACTAGGCTTACCCATAGCCCTCTATTTTTCTAAGCTCCATGTACTTATCCAAAAGTCTCTTAAAAGACCCTATCGTATGAGGAAGGGTTAATTAGCGATCTTGTCGTGAGAGGCCCCTTGGGTAAGAGTGACCATAATATGGTGGAATTCTTCATTAAGATGGAGAGTGACATAGTTAATTCAGAAACAAAGGTTCTGAACTTAAAGAGGGGTAACTTTGAAGGTATGAGACGTGAATTAGCTAAGATAGACTGGCAAATGACACTTAAAGGATTGATGGTGGATATGCAATGGCAAGCATTTAAAGGTTGCATGGATGAACTACAACAATTGTTCATCCCAGTTTGGCAAAAGAATAAATCAAGGAAGGTAGTGCACCCGTGGCTGACAAGAGAAATTAGGGATAGTATCAATTCCAAAGAAGAAGCATACAAATTAGCCAGAGAAAGTGGCTCACTTGAGGACTGGGAGAAATTCAGAGTTCAGCAGAGGAGGACAAAGGGCTTAGTTAGGAAGGGGAAAAAACATTATGAGAGAAAACTGGCAGGGAACATAAAAACGGACTGTAAAAGTTTTTATAGATATGTAAAAAGGAAAAGACTGGTAAAGACAAATGTAGGTCCCCTGCAGACAGAAACAGGTGAATTGATTATGGGGAGCAAGGACATGGCAGACCAATTGAATAATTACTTTGGTTCTGTCTTCACTAAGGAGGACATAAATAATCTTCCAGAAATAGTAGGGGACAGAGGGTCCAGTGAGATGGAGGAACTGAGCGAAATACATGTTAGTAGGGAAGTGGTGTTAGGTAAATTGAAGGGATTGAAGGCAGATAAATCCCCAGGGCCAGATGGTCTGCATCCTAGAGTGCTTAAGGAAGTAGCCCAAGAAATAGTGGATGCATTAGTGATAATTTTTCAAAACTCGTTAGATTCTGGACTAGTTCCTGAGGATTGGAGGGTGGCTAATGTAACCCCACTTTTTAAAAAAGGAGGGAGAGAGAAACCGGGGAATTATAGACCGGTTAGCCTAACGTCGGTGGTGGGGAAACTGCTGGAGTCAGTTATCAAGGATGTGATAACAGCATATTTGGAAAGCGGTGAAATGATCGGACAAAGTCAGCATGGATTTGTGAAAGGAAAATCATGTCTGACGAATCTCATAGAATTTTTTGAGGATGTAACTAGTAGAGTGGATAGGGGAGAACCAGTGGTTGTGGTATATTTGGATTTTCAAAAGGCTTTTGACAAGGTCCCACACAGGAGGTTAGTGTGCAAACTTAAAGCACACGGTATTGGGGGTAAGGTATTGGTGTGGGTGGAGAATTGGTTAGCAGACAGGAAGCAAAGAGTGGGAATAAACGGGACCTTTTCAGAATGGCAGGCGGTGACTAGTGGGGTACCGCAAGGCTCAGTGCTGGGACCCCAGTTGTTTACAATATATATTAATGACTTGGATGAGGGAATTAAATGCAGCATCTCCAAGTTTGCGGATGACACGAAGCTGGGCGGCAGTGTTAGCTGTGAGGAGGATGCTAAGAGGATGCAGGGTGACTTGGATAGGTTGGGTGAGTGGACAAATTCATGGCAGATGCAATTTAATGTGGATAAATGTGAAGTTATCCACTTTGGTGGCAAAAATAGGAAAACAGATTATTATCTGAATGGTGGCCGATTAGGAAAAGGGGAGGTGCAACGAGACCTGGGTGTCATTATACACCAGTCATTGAAAGTGGGCATGCAGGTACAGCAGGCGGTGAAAAAGGCGAATGGTATGCTGGCATTTATAGCGAGAGGATTCGAGTACAGGAGCAGGGAGGTACTACTGCAGTTGTACAAGGCCTTGGTGAGACCACACCTGGAGTATTGTGTGCAGTTTTGGTCCCCTAATCTGAGGAAAGACATCCTTGCCTTTGAGGGAGTACAAAGAAGGTTCACCAGATTGATTCCTGGGATGGCAGGACTTTCATATGAAGAAGGACTGGATGAACTGGGCTTGTACTCGTTGGAATTTAGAAGATTGAGGGGGGATCTGATTGAAACGTATAAGATCCTAAAGGGATTGGACAGGCTAGATGCAGGAACATTGTTCCCGATGTTGGGGAAGTCCAGAACGAGGGGCCACAGTTTGAGGATAGAGGGGAAGCCTTTTAGGACCGAGATTAGGAAAAACTTCTTCACACAGAGAGTGGTGAATCTGTGGAATTCTCTGCCACAGGAAACAGTTGAGGCCAGTTCATTGGCTACATTTAAGAGGGAGTTAGATATGGCCCTTGTGGCTACGGGGGTCAGGGGGTATGGAGGGAAGGCTGGGGCGGGGTTCTGAGTTGGATGATCAGCCATGATCATAATAAATGGCGGTGCAGGCTGGAAGGGCCGAATGGCCTACTCCTGCACCTATTTTCTATGTTTCTATGTTTCTATGTATCTGCCTCCACCACCATTGCCAGCAGCCCATTCCACACACTCACCACTCTCTGCGTAAAAAATCTACCCCTGACATCTCCTCTGTACCTACCCCCCAGCACCTTAAGCCTGTGTCCTCTTGTGGCAACCATTTCAGCCCTGGGAAAAAGCCTCTGACTATCCACACGATCAATGCCTCTCATCATCTTATACACCTCTATCAAGTCACCTCTCATCCTCTGTCGCTCCAAGGAGAAAAGGCCGAGTTCACTCAACCTATTCTCATAAGGCATGCTCCCCAATCCAGGCAACATCTTTGTAAATCTCCTCTGCACCCTTTCTATGGATTCCACATCCTTCTTGTAGTGAGGCAACCAGAACTGAGCACAGTACTCCAAGTAGGGTCTGACCAGGGTCCTGTATAGCTGCAACATTACCTCTCGGCTCCTAAATTCAATTCCACGATTGATGAAGGCCAATACACCGTATGCCTTCTTAACCACAGAGTCAACCTGCGCAGCTGCTTTGAGCGTCCTATGGACTCGGACCCCAAGATCCCTCTGATCCTCCACACTGCCAAGAGTCTTACCATTAATACTGTAATCTGTCATCATATTTGACCTACCAAAATGAACCACTTCACACTTATCTGGGTTGAACTCCATCTGCCACTTCTCAGCCCAGTTTTGCATCCTATCAATGTCCCACTGTAACCTCTGACAGCCCTCCACACTATCCACAACATCCCTAACCTTTGTGTCATCAGCAAACTTACTAACCCATCCCTGCACTTCCTCATCCAGGTCATTTATAAAAATCACGAAGAGAAGGCGTCCCAGAACAGATCCCTGAGGCACACCACTGGTCACCGCCCTCGATGTAGAATATGACCCCTCTACAACCACTCTTGGCCTTCTATAGGCAAGCCAGTTCTGGATCCACAAAGCAATGTCCCCTTGGATCCCATGCCTCCTTACTTTCTCAATAAACACATAACCATAACAGCATGGAAACAGGACATCTCGGCCCTTCTAGTCCGTGCCAAACAATGTCACTTAAAAATAAAAATCCTTATTACTTTGATATAAATCACACAGAAGTACTACCTAATTAGCATATGCAAATACTATTTGCTCATGGTAATGTGGGCAAACTGAGGGGGTGGACTCAGCTTCTACTGATTGAAATATTGAGTCTATATCAGAAACATGGCTGAGAGAAGGCAACTCAATATTCCAAGATACCAATGCTTTAGTCGTGACATTGGAACAAGCAACATACAGAGGGTGTTGCCTTTTCGATAAGGGAGGTCATAACAGCAGTGATTAGATGATACTCTTGAGGCATCATCTAATGAGCCCTTTGAGTAGAAATAAGAAAGCAATTACCACCTTAGCAGGGCTCTACCAGAGAGTTGCCTATAGTTGGTGGATACTTGAGGAACAGGCATGTTGAGATATTGCATGTAGTTGTGAGAATAGCAAGATAGTGCTTGTGGGAGATTTCAAATCTCTTGGTATCATTTGGGCCACCCAGAGTGCAAAGTGGACCTGGATGGGGCAGAATTTATGCAGCGCATTCAAGTTAGTTTCCTCACCTAGTATAAGGAAGGATTTCCTTGGGAAAATGCAATACTAGACCTCTTCTTAGGGAACAAGATGGGCCAAGTCACTGAGGGGGCAGCCGGGGAGCAAATGAGTCCAATGACGATAATTCTATTAGTTTCAAAATGGCTATGGAAAAAGATAGAACAGGACTGAAGTGATGCAGGGCCAACTTTAAGGGCATTAGGCTGGATCTAACTGGAGTTAAAAAAAGGCAAAGGAACAATTGGCAAGAGGGAGGGCTTTTTAAAACAAAAAGTCTAGGGTAGCAAGTTCCTGTTAGGGTGAAAGGTAAACATAATTAAGTTGAGCTAAACCTGGCTGATGAGACACAGAGGCTCTGGCAAGGAGAAAGGATGCCTTACTTGCTTTTCAGCTGCTGGGCACAAATTAATCCCTCAATTTACATAAAAAGCTCAAAAGTGGGTTTAAGAGGGAAATCAGGAAGGCAAAATGAGGGGATGAGATGGTTTTGGCAAGCAGGGTTAAAGATAATCTCAAGTGGTTCTGCAGTTGTAATAACAATAAAAAGATGACTAGGGAAGAACTAAATCCTCTTAAGGACCATCAGGGACACCCATTCGTGAAGCACCAGGAGATAGCTGAGATTTTTAATGCCTGTTTCTCCTCAATATTTATTAAGGAGAATAATCAAGTATGCCAAAGAAATGAGGGTAATAAGTAGCGATGTCTTGGAACAAATGCATGTTTTGAGAAGGAGGGATGTGCAGCCTTTAAGTGAATTAAGGTGCCCAGATCTCCAGGACTTAACCAAGTGTACCCCTGGATCATTTGTGTGAGGCCTTAGAAGAAATTACAGAGGCTTTTTTTTTAAAAAAGCTATTTGCTTCATTGTTAGCCAACTGTAAAATTCCAAAAGACCGGAAGGTGGCTAATGTGGTTCCATTCTTCAAGAAGGGTGGCAAGGATAAGCCAGTGAACTACAGGCCAGTGAGCCTGACTTCATTTGTAGGGAAATTACTGAAGGGATTTCTGAAGGATGAGATATATCATCACGTGAATAGTCAAGCCCTGATAGCATGGTTCTGTGAGTGGAAGATCATATCTGATAAACCTCTTGGAGTTTTTCCAAGAGGTAACTAAGGGAATAGATGAAGGTAGGGCAGTGGTTGTTGTCTATACAGGTTTTATTAAAGCCTTTGACAAGGTCACGCATAGCAGGCTGATCAGGTAGGATAGATCACATAGGATTCCGGAGAAGCTAGCGAGAAGGGATTCAGAATTTGTTTAATGATGGGAAGCAGCAGGGGATGATTTCAGGTTGACTCTCTGGCTGGAGGCCTGTGACATGGAGAGCTCCAGGGGTCAGTTTTGGGACTCCTGTTATTCATTATTTACGTAAATGATTTGTATGTGAATATACATGGCATGGTTTGTGGATCTTGTTGATAGTGAAGCAGGTTAAAATCAATAGGTAAGAGATCTTGATCATTTAAGGAGATGAGCTGGTGCTTGGTCTTTGTGGCATGAATGTTACCAGCCATCTCCAACCACAGAGTTCAGGCACTACCCTTTATATTCAACAGTCATACTATTGCTAACTCCCCCATCATTAACATCTTGTAGAGATAGAGCTGGGAGTTACCAATGGCCAGAAACTCAATTGGACAAGCCATATAAATACTGTGCCTGCAGGAACAAATTTGGAGTCCAGGTATTCTATATCAAGTGATTCACCCACTTTATCAATTCCTTTCCACCCTTTGCAATGCACATGTCTGGAATATGAAAGAATACCCTACACCTGTCGGGATCCATTGCAGATCGAACAACATCCCAGAACTATCCATGACAAAGCAGCCAATGTGATTAGTATCCCATTTACTACCCGAAACGTTTCTTCTTCGTACCATTGGGTGTGCACTGCAGTCAGTGTTCCTATACAAAGTACAACAATCATTCACCAAGGCTACTGCAACAGCACCTACCACCCCTATGATCTCTCCCAATATGAGATGTTGTCAGCAAGTTCTCAGGAAGACTACCATCTGGAGGCTCTTTTCCAAATCATCTTAAATTGGAACTGCATCATTTTTTCTTCAGCGTTGCTGGATCTAAATACTGGAAACTACCTTCTGTCCCACAGCACTCTCTCCAATCTTCATTAGAAAGACTACGGCAACGCAAAGTAACAATAAATGCAGGCCCTGCCAGCAAAGCCCAAATCACTTTAAATGACATTTTTAAAAATATATCTCTGTTTCTCTTTGTTGCCCCTCACCTTCAAAATAAATTAAGTAGATTCCTTGAATATGTGCTGGTACTACAGCAAGTTGGTATTCCATCACTGGATTCTGTGAGGATTACAATATTGGAGCGTACACAGTAGAACTCCAGCTAGGGGCTAAAATATTTAGGACATATTGGCACATCAGTCCTGAACTTATGACAAAAATGGCAGAAATTGAGCATGTAACAGCTTGCAATTCACAGCAAGTTTGGCTCATCTTTGCAGAAAATCCTTATAAACCTTATGCTTAGTTCATATTTCAGAGTAATTATAACATACTATTCTAATATGGAGAACAAAACTAAAGCAAAGCAGGAGCACTACTCATAGCTTTCTTCAACCATCGCTGATATACTGACCTCTTTGACTTGGGGACTGCATGATCACATGTATTACATTTCGTAAGCAGATCAGTTTGTGTTGTGGACTGGTACACTGGTTCAGATGACTCAACTCCCGCTTGGCACGAGGTATATTTATACTAAAATATTAAATGAAGTCATTAGCTTAGAACATTATTCATTTACATAACACTACACTATTGCAAAAATCAATGTGGTCAAAATTATACTGCTGCAAATGACATTATATTGGATTTCAAATCTGGCTGGCATTTAGAACATATTACTTAACAGTGAATTTGCAATAATCAATATTCTGCAGGTCATACTAGATCAGTGCAACAAAAGTTCATGTTACATATGTGTTCCAATCTAAGACATAACATCATAATGCAAAGCCTTGGCCCAAAACATTGACTGTTTATTCCCCTCCATAGATACTGTCTGAATTGCTGAGTTTCTTCAGCAATTTTTGTGTGTAATGCAGTTATTTCCACTCAAAAATTTCTTACCATGGCATTGAAGGTGAGAGTTAATTAAACTTACCATTTACCAAACAAATCACAATCATTTAATCAGAGCCAAAAAATATTTCCTCCTAAAGATCCACTCTCCTCTCCTATCGGATACCTTCTTCTCCAGCACTTTGCCTTTTCCACTTGTCACTTCCCAGCTTCTTACTTCATCCCTCCTCACCCACACTCCTGGCTTCACCTATCACCTTCTAGCTTCTCCTCCTCCTCCTCCACCCACTCCTCCTCCGCCACCTTTTTATTCTGGCTTCTTCCCCTTTCCTTTCCAGTTCTTTCCAGGCATGTTGGTGTGATGACACACAAATAACATAAAAGAAAATTACAGTTAATTAAACAGAGTTCAAAAGGAATACCAGTTGCATACTTTATAGTATCCACACAAGTCTGTGTGATTAAGATATCCAAAGCTCAGCGTTTAGATTTAAAATGAAAATCTACCTGAATTGTGACTTGATTCCTAAATCTTTCAGTTGAAGATCTTGTAGACTTCGGGTGGTTTTATTGAAAGCAGCATCCTTTAAGTAAGCAGACAGCACAAATTAGTCAAGAGTGATATCATGCTTTACTCTAAAATGTAGTTACTATAAATATTCACTTACATTCAATTTATTGAAAGTTTGTAACAATACAAAAAAAGCTTTAAAAATTGGATTCAAGTTAAGATCACAACTTTCATACTGTTTTATTAGTAGTAAAATGTGATAATGTTAAAAACAAACTTTATACCTGACTGGCCTCAATAGTTCCCACACTCTTAAAAATCTGATCATGGATACCATGTAGTACATACATCTGCAAAATTAATTAATGAAAGTAATGGATAATTAATTCCACTATTAACAAATGTGAAAATTGCTTTTCAAGGTGAATCTAAAAATGCTTACATACTTCAACAGCTTGTTTCAGCAAGGCCATTTGCACCTCCTGCTTGATCAAGATTTTCTTAATCCCGAGAAAGAAAAAAAACAATTACTGATGAACAACTTAAACCACTTTAACTAATGTAATTTAACCTCAAGACTACAAAAGTTCAATAGCATGGATTAATAACTCACCAATTTTGAGTCTCTCAGAAGATACTGAAGGCATTTTGTATAGAGTGCATTTACTTCATCCTGTTTTTTTCCCCAAAAAAATAAAATACAAACTTCAGGATTTGAGCTTTTACAGTCCAATTTACAAAGCCTTAGCACCAAATGGAGTTCAAATAACTTGCAACAATGTATGAGGAGCTCAACAGGTTCAGGACATTCAAACTGGAGTCTAAACCAAGTACTACTTTGTCCATATGCATTTTAATCTGGCTGTGCACCAACGACGTTTTCCACCTTGCAAAAGAGACACAAGAATGCTTTGCTCTTAATGCTTAGTTCAAGAATTTTGTCCCAGTTCCAAAGTTAACTGAGAACATATCTTTAACACTTACTGTTTCTGGCTGGCAAAATTTGATTTAAATATTCATGATGAACACCAAAATGCACATTTTGTAAAGCATTTGGCCAACTTTTGAATATCAGATTTGAGTATGCAATTTTCTACAATTAACATTCATTTACAATAAAATCTACATTAAAATTGGGACATCCAAATATCTTTATGCTTACATGGTCTTATTTTGATGATTTACACAAAAACATTTTTAAGAAAAGCACTTTACAGAGATAGAGATATTCATTAATTTTGAAACCTAAAGCAAAACAAAAGCTGCTGGAAAAACTACAGCAAATCACAGCATCTGAGTAGGTAAAGGGATAGTTGGTGCTTTGTGTCATGATTTCCGTTCTCATGCAAGGCTACAATCGAAAACGATGACCACTCATTTGCCTCCATAGATGTTGCTTGACCCAGCAAGTTCTCCCATTAATTTTTTTTACTCCCAATTCCCGCACCTGCAGTATCTTATCTCCATTTTGAAATCTATCCTTCTATCACCATTAGATAGATTCAAGCAGAAATATCTCTTTAAAAATATTTCTTTAAAAAGAAAGGATAACTTTAAATTTAGCATTATGCTCCCAGTCACAGGATGAAAGAAAGAAAATAATAAGATTAAATTATAAGTAATAACAGAATAAAGCAATTGAAGGGAATAATCTAATCTAAGATTTGAAATGACATGCCTAGCTATTTTAGCTTTACTTCCATGATCCAAGTCATCTGAACTCCTAAATTAGATTATAGTTGTATAGTGACAAAAAAAAAACATGGCATTAAGCCATAACTTTAAAAAATTGCTGTCAATTATAAATGTCAAGCTCTCTGAATGGGCACAGGCCCACTAATACAGAGCATCTGCTGCGGCATAAGGTTTAACAGCACTAGTTTACAGCTCCTGTGGTAACAGCAAATAATGAATGCATTCTCTGAAGAAGTCTTAATCATCTGTATATGACTTACAATACTTATGACCAACTGTCATTGATCTAAATGCTTAAATTTTCAAACTCTACGTGAAACAGTTATAAAATCAGTCTTTTATGTACTATTTTGTATAACATTCCTATCACTGCTCTGTATGGGACTCAAATTAGATATCATCACACAACCACAAACACAAGAGATCCTGCAGATGCTGGAAATCCAGAGCTACATTCAAAATGCTGGCGAAACTCAACAAGTCAGGCAGCATCTAACGAGGGGAACAGTCGATGCTTCGGGCCAAGACCCTTGATTAGAGCTGGAAAGGAAGGGGGAAGAAGCTGGAATAAAAAGGGGGAGGGGAGGAGGACAAGCTAAAAAGTGATAGGAGAAGCCAAGTGGGTGGGGAAGTGGGGAAGATGAAGTAGGAAGCTGGGTAGTGTTAAGTTGAAAAGGCAACAGGCTGAAGAAGAAGGAATCTGATCGGAGATTAGAGCAGATCATGGAAGAAAAGGAAGGAGAAGGTGATAGAACATAGAATAGTACAGCACAGTACAGGCCCTTCGGCCCACAATGTTGTGCCAACCCTCAAACCCTGCCTCCCATATAACCCCCCCACCTTAAATTCCTCCATATACCTGTCTAGTAGTCTCTTAAATTTCACTAGTGTATCTGCCTCCACCACTGACTCAGACAGTGCATTCCACGCACCAACCACTCTCTGAGTAAAAAACCTTCCTCTAATATCCCCCTTGAACTTCCCACCCCTTACCTTAAAGCCATGTCCTCTTGTATTGAGCAATGGTGCCCTGGGAAAGAAGCGCTGGCTGTCCACTCTATCTATTCCTCTTAATATCTTGTACACCTCTGTCATGTCTCCTCTCATCCTCCTTCTCTCCAAACAGTAAAGTCCTAGCTCCCTTAATCTCTGATCATAATGCATACTCTCTAAACCAGGCAGCATCCTGGTAAATCTCCTCTGTACCCTTTCCAATGCTTCCACATCCTTCCTATAGTGAGGTGACCAGAACTGGACACAGTACTCCAAGTGTGGCCTAACCAGAGTTTTATAGAGCTGCATCATTACCTCGCAACTCTTAAACTCTATCCATCGACTTATGAAAGCTAACACTCCATAAGCTTTCTTAACTACCCTATCTACCTGCAACTTTCAGGGATCTGTGGACATGTACCCCCAGATCCCTCTGCTCTTCCACACTACCAAGTATCCTACCATTTACTTTGCACTCTGTCTTGGAGTTTGTCCTTCCAAAGTGTAGCACCTCACACTTCTCCTGGTTGAACTCCACCTGCCACTTCTCAGCCCACTTCTGCATCCCATCAATGTCTCTCTGCAATCTTCGACAATCCTCTACACTATCTACAACACCACCGACCTTTGTGTCGTCTGCAATCTTGCCAACCCACCCTTCTACCCCCACATCCAGGTCGTTAATTTAAAAAAATCACGAAAAGTAGAGGTCCCAGATCATGGGAGAAAAGGAAGGAGGAGGCAATAGGAAGGTAAGAAGAGGCAAGAGGCCGGAGTGGGGAAATGAAGAAGAAAAGCGACGGGAAAGAAATCACCAGATGTTCATGCCATCAGGTTGGAGGCTACCCAGATGGAATACAAGATGTTGTTCCTTCAACCAGAGAGTTGTCTCATTGTGGCAGTAGTCATGGACTGGCATGTCAGAACAGGAATGGGAATAGGGCATGAGATCATTGGCCATTGGGAAATTCCCCTTTTTGCGGATGGAGCTGAGGTGATCGACAAAGTGGTCCTCCGATTTACGTTGGGTCTCATCAATGTAGAGGAGGTCCTACTGGAGTACCTCAACAGATTCACATGTGAAGTGTTGCCTCACCTGGTTAGACTGTCTGGAACCCTGAATGGAAGTGAGGGAAGAGGTCATCACACTGTGCCTTTCTCTGGTTCAGTCTCTCAGCTTTTCTAAAAATATTTTGGCTAATCACATGCTCAAAGTTATTGTCTAGCTAGCAGTAAATTAATTGTCAATGTAAAATTTTAAATAATAGTCATTACCAATAGAGTATTATAATGTATTCAAGGAATTGGTATACCCTCAGCTTAAGGAATCATTCTAACATTGTTTTGATTGATAATTTCCCACCTTTTCAGTATGGATTTGTGGTTTGCTCAAATCAACCAAGTAAGGGATACTTGACAAATGCTTATATATTAACTTCAACAGTTGCAAAACTCACACGAAGTTCTATAATGAGAGACATTGGCTGTAATATTTTGATACATATTCACTTCCCATGCCGGGGGCATCTGCTGACACTTCTGGGGATGAAAGGGTTGTTTTTGAGTAAAATAAACTTCCACCTAATTTTTTATTCATCTTGTTGTCATAAATGGGAACCTGCCTTCAGTGTATAATGTAAATGGCTAGGAATGATCAGTTTGAAGTTGGAAGGGCAGCTTTGCAAACAGACACATTATCTATAGAAAGCAGGATGCTGGGTCACTGCACCTGGCTTATTGCTGCTCAAGAGGCACAGTATATGACTATTCAATTTGGCTTGTTTCAAACAACAGCTACTTAGTTCAAGGAAGCCTGCACATCAGATGAAGACAATCACTTAGCACATCAATGACTGATCTATTATTAAGTTGGAAGGTTTATGTACTCAGAGAAGTTAGCTTCACAGCATTAACCGTGGGTGACTGGGAGCTGTGTCTCCAAGAATCTTTTAGAGTGTTTAAGTAAAAAAAAGATATTTGATATTTCCTCAAATATGTATACCATATTTCACCCAAGTGGCAGAAAAAAATATGTAAATGGAGGGAACAGTTCACACTTGTTAGGAATGGGGTAAGGAACATAAAGCAGCAAGAAAGAAACACAGGGTGAATGAGAGACCATTCCTATGGCTCAGTTTCTGTGATGGGCGATTTGTTCGTCTGCATCATTGGATGTCCTTTTAGCTTATAGGTATTGTACCTGTGTTTTGGAAATCTTGCGCGTTTTAGAAATTGTTTGTAATTTGGAATTTTTTTTTTAAAAAAGGCAGAAAATTCACCAAGAGTTTTAAATGTGTTTTAAGAGCTTTTTCTGGATTTAAACATGTATCACAAAAAACTTCTTTGTTAGCTGGAACTATCTCCTCCTTGGTGTCACAACCACGGATTCGGCAGCACAGTAGATAGGGCAACTGCACTTGCGAATTTCCACGTGTCAGCTAATTATTATTTATTCGTGATAGTATTTAACTCCATACTTGTCGTCATAGTGCCTGTCAAGACTTGAACAGAACACTGCAACGCTTCGCTGTCTGTTTGCTTTCGGCTTCCCTGAGAAAATTGGATCTTTGAGTCAACTGACTCTGAAGACTAGTGGTATTCGTTTAATGTTCAGATTTTCTTTTCAGCCGCCATGTAGGCTTCGTTTGCCATTTGAGAGTTTTTAGTCAATGGCCCTGTTTGGCCTAGCGTTTATTGTATTATTTTTCTCTTTAACACTGGTTCACAAACTTTAATGCAGACGTAGACCTGCTTCAGTGTCTCTCACTCTGCACTTGGGCCATATCCGAGCCTGGTAACACTTGGTAGGAAAGGGGGACCCACTGTTCAAATATGTGCACTAGAAATGAAATGAATTCACCATTCAACCATAGTAATGCAATTACAAGAGAAATCACAATTTATAGAACAAGAACCAGTTACTCACTATATGATGCCGTAGACTTTTTATTTCAAGCTCTTTAAAGGAGTTTCGGAAAGCATTGATGTACTTATCAACTTTGAATAATTGTCGACCCAAAAATTCTTTGGCATCCTCAAAGTTTTTCAGACAGTAGGAATCGAAAGCTGAGGGATTTTCTTCTAGAAAATATTATAACAGGCATAGACATATAAAAGATCTATCACATATAGAACATGGACCACTACTTTCAGTCCTCAATGTTGTGCCATACTTTTAATCTATTCTAAGATCAATCTAACACTTCCCCATCCACATAGACATGCATTTTTCTTTAATCCACGTCTCTTAAATGTTCTGAATGTATTTGTCTCTACCGTCACCCCAGGCAATGCGTCTACACACTCACCACTCTGTGTAAAAAAAACTTACCTCTGACATTCCCCTCTATACGTTCCCTTGTATTAGCCATTTCTAACCTGGGAAAAAGTTGCCAGCTGTCCACCATATCTGTGCCTTTTATCATATTATACACAAAAATCAAGCCACCTCTCATCCTCCTTTGCTCCACACAGAAAAGTCCTAACTCGCTCAACTATCCTCATAAAATATGCCCTCTAATCCAGGCAGCATCCTCTTAAATCTCCTCTGCATGCAACATCCGGGACATGCCCTCTTCTCATTGTTACCATCAGAAAGGAGGTACAGAAGTCTGGAGGCACACACTCAGCGATTCAGGAACAGCTCCTGCCCCTCTGCCATCCGATCTCTGAATGCTCATTGAACCCACGAACACTACCTCACACCTTTTTTTAAAATTTATTTCTGTTTTTGCACTACTTATTTTAAATTAACTATTTAATAGACATATCTATACTTACTGTAATCCAGTTCTTTTCTACATTTATCATGTATTGCATTGTACTGCTGCCACAAAGTTAACAAATTTCACAACATATGCTGGTAATATTAAACTGGATTCTTTTTTCTAAAGCTTCCACATTCTTCCTTTAATGAGGCAATCAGGACTGAACACAATATTCCAAGTGTGGTCTAACCAGAGTTTTATACAGTAGCAATATCACTTCACAGCCCTTGAAAGCAATTCCCCCAAATGATGAAGGCCAACCCACCATTCACCTTCTTAACTACCCCATCAACTTGTGTGGAACTCTGAGGGATCTATGGATGTAGACCACAAGAACCCTCTGTTCTCCACACTGCCAAGAATCCTGCCATTAACCCTGTACTCTGCCTTCAAGTTCAACCTTTGAAGGTGTATCACTTCATACTTTCCCGGGTTGAACTCCACCTGCTACTTGTCAGCCCAGCTCTGCATTTTACTAATGTCCTGTTGTAAACTGTAACAGTCTTCTACACTATCCACATTTGCAAACTTACCACACCAAGCTTCTACTTCCTCATCCAGGTCATTTATAAGAATCACAAAGGGCACATTTCCCACAACAGATACCTACAAAACATCACTGGGGGGTCACTGGCCCTCAGGCAGAATAAACTCCATCTACAAAACCCCTCTGCTTTCTGCGGGTGAGCCAATTCTGAATCCACACAGCCAAGTTTCCTAGGATCCCACACCTCCTGACTCTCCGAATGAAACTACCATGGGAGTCTTATTAAAATCTATATACACTATATCCACTGCTCTACCTTCATCAATTTGTTTTGTCACTTCTTTGAAGAATTCAATTCCGTTTGTGAGGCATGACCTACCCCTCACAAAGCCAAGCTAACAATTCCTCATCAGACTATGCTTCTCCAATTACTCGTAACTCCTGTCTCTAAGAATCCTCCTCAATAGTTTACCCACCACTGATGTGAGACTCAATGGTCTATAATTTCCAATATGATTCCCATTACCTTTGTTGAGCAAAGGAATAATACTCGTCAACCTCCAACCTTCTGGTACTACTCCTGTGGCTAGTGAGGACACAAAAATCATTGCCAAAGCTGCTGCAATCTCTTCTCTTGCTTTCTGCAGTAACCTGGGGTATATCCCTTCTGGCCCCAGACAGTTAGCTATCCTAATGTTTTTCAAAAGTTCCAGCACATCCAATTTCTTAAAGTTGATGTACTCCAGCACATAGGTCTGATTTAAGCCATCCTCACGTTCAAAGTCCCTCTCACTGGTGAATACTGAAGTAAAGAATTTATTAAGGACCTCCCCTACCTGCTCTGATTTAAGGTACATTGATCCCTGTTCAGTCCTACTCTCAATCTGGTCATCCTCCTGTTGTTCATATATGTATTGAATGCTTTGGGATTTTCCTCAATCTTACTTGCAATGGCTTTCCTACGTCCCTTTCTAGTTCTCCTAGGTTCCTTCTTAAGCACTTTCCTGGCCGCCTTATAACTCTCCAGAGCCCTGTCTGATCCTTATTTCCTAAACCTTAAGTATGCATTTTTCTTCCTCTTTACTGGATCTCTTGTCAGCCATGGTTCCTTCATCTACCATCCTTTCCCAGCCTCAATGAGCCAAACCTATCCAGAATCCTAGGCAAATGCTACCTAAACAACCTTCACATTCCCTGAGTACATTTTTTCCCCAATTCACGCTCCCAAGTTCCTGCCTAATAGCATCAGCATTTGTCCTATCCCAATTAAATGCTTTTCCGTACTATCTACTTCTTTGTTGTGACAACAATAGTGTTTACGGAAGCTCCAGGGGAAAAAAAAGTTATATAGCAATATCCTGGCTCTAATTTGTAGATTTTAAAGCCAGATAAATTAGCTTTATTTCTACCCAACATTAAAAGCCACAATAAAAGCACCTCATTGTCTTCTAATTTCCATCATCTATTTTCTGTAATCTCTCCTCATAATTTAACTTTAGAAAATCACGATAATCCTAGGAGAGCTAGACTGCAACCATTCCAAGGCCTGTGTATCCTTCCTGAGATACGGTGGTCAGGAAGTTTACAGTACATCATGTGTAACCTAAACAGAAATTGAAAGACTAAAAAAATGCCAACTGTTGAAAATCTGAAGTAAATCAGAAACTGCTGAAAATACTCATCAGATTAGGATGCACCTGTACAGTCAGACAGATTAGTCTCTTTACATTAATTCTTTCACTTCCTTTTTCAGGCACATTTTGCCAGCAATAGTCTTTGCAACCACCAATTTATTTGAACTAGATGGTGCCCATCTGATACCACCAGAAAAGTTTATCAGTCAGCTTAAATAAAAGTAGGTCAAGGTAGTCAATGACGTAAAATGCAAATCATCTTCTCACTTTTATCATGCAATCTTATTCAATACAAAACTTTTCTAAGCTGTCCTGTCCTAATGCAGTAGTTATGAAAATTACTGTTTGTTTAATATATACATGTGTTTTTCATTTATTATCAAGATAGGCTGCAGTAGCAGGTAAGATACCAAGTTTCTAATTCACTGACCTGAATAGGAATTCTTTTCCAATGGTCGGGCAATACATAGAATGCTAAAACTTTCTTCTTTCTCATTGTAGAAAGTTTCTTCAAAAAGAATACGTATTGTGCATGGTGAGCTAAATCCAACACCCAAACTAATTAGGTTTCCTCTGATGGTAACTTCCTGGAAATACAAATAGTTTACAGTGAAGGGGGAAAAATAATATTTAAACAAGAAATTAAAATCTGGGCGCTTCTGAAAAATCGACAATATTCATACAAATAATTAGAGCACAATTAGTGTCACTTAATTTCATAATTTTAAATCAAATGTGTAAATCAGAGGAAATTTTCTTTTGCCAATATTTTGCATAATTAATAATTCTGCATTTTATGTTTGTAAGCGATAGAAATAAAGGCGTTGCAAATTTTAGAATCTCCCAGCAGACAGAGATATTTAAAATAAGATTGCACACAATGAAAAAACAAGCTCCATATATTCGTACACCACTTACTTTTCCATTTAATGTCTGGTAACTACTACCAGCTTCATCCACAGGATACAGGACATAAGATTCAAAGTGGGCAGCAGCCACGCTGCCTCTTGACAAGCTAGCTTTGCATGGCACCAACACCTAAATGTGTAAAATAACAGTTAACATACACGACAAGAAAAGGGTCTTAATAACCAAAAGAAATGAGGACTTTAAGCCAAATGTGTAACATGAATTACTGAAAACATTCTTTTTATGATATGCATCTTATACAGCAGAGACCCAGATAAAATACCATATTACATCTTATACCAATACTGTGCAAAAGTCTTAGGCACATATACATTGCTAGGATGCCTAAGGCTTTTGCACAGTACTGTATTAATTTTATGTATTGAACTTATGGCTGCCACAAAAAACAACAAATTTCATGACATATGTGAGTGATGATAAACCCGATTCTGATATAGGTCTCTATTGTGGACTGAGAGTAGGAATGAGACAGGGAGAGGAGAATCAAGGCTGAGAAAAGGGGAAGGGAGAGGGGAGGTAGCGGGAAGTACTCCTATCCAGTCTGGGTACATGTAAACAGGCAGGGTCCTTGGTCCTTCAGATGAATCCAGCTACATTCAGCCTATTATTTTTCCGTCTGTTGTGCTGTAGAAAGGGCTGTCCATATATTCTTGGAAATAATATGTCATAGGAAGCTGTGTTTCCAACACAGAATTTACTCACAGATCTAGCCATTCACCAGAAGGCTCCAATTAAGTTTGTACTTTTTAAATATTCTGCTGCTCACATTGTGGCCTGTATATTATTATTACTTAATTCCAAAGAACAGTTTTTTTTCTAACTTATTTATGATTTTCTTTGTTAGTTATATGAATTCTGCTAGGAAATAAATTGTGGGCACTTGGCCAAGTGGTTAAGGCATTCGACTAGCAACCTGAAGGTCGCCCCAGCCGAGGCAGCGCGTTGTGTCCTTGAGCAAGGCACTTAACCACACAATGTTCTGCAACAACACTGGTGCCAAGCTGTATGGGTCCTAATGCCCTTCCCTTGGACAACTTTATTGTCAACTGCCAGTCTTCCACACAACCTTGCCCAGGCGCAAATCCATGGTCTCACGAGACTAACGGATGCCTTTAATAAATTCAAGATGCTGCACAGAACAACTCTGAGAAATGAATGCTATCAGATCATTTGTAATTGCAACATTTGAATTGTCTACTTTCAGTTAAGGATCTTCATGAACCTTTATTTAAGTAAATACTCTGGTCAATCTCTTTCTTGAAGCCATTCACAAGTAATATTGTTCCTTAGCTATAACTCACTATACGCATTTAATACAAGACTCTTCCGTATAATTCACTTTTTATAATCAATGTTGCACATGATGAAAAGGTCAAGCTTTTGACACAAATAAAGATGATGATGATGATGATGATAGATGTTATATTTTTCAGATTTCTTTATAACATAAATGGACATTTGGCATTTCAAGTCTATTGCAGCTTTCAGAGCAACTCCATCAATCTCATTTCTCCCAGCATAATTCCCATGATCTATTCTCTCTCACATGCTCATTAACACCGTTCCAATTCTCCTACAGTCAACTACACTAGGGGTTATTTACAGTAGCTAACTAACCAGCATATCTTCCAGATATGTGGAAAATCTCAAAGCACCCAGGGAAAACATTCATGGTCACATGGAAAATGTGCAAAATCTTTTCAGACAGCAACCGAGACCAGAATCAAACCCCGGTTTATAGCATTAAAAAGATAGATTTTAACTTTATTATTTTTAGCTTAGAGAAATAAGCATAATAGGATTATGTTAAAATATTAAGGATTGGTTCTGCCTAATCATACAAGTTCTTTATACACTGGAGCTTGTGATTTCAAAATTGCACAAGCAGGGAATGATTTTCTCCACCTTTTGGAACAATTTGCTGAGGGAACTGGGTAAGTCCATAATTACATCTTCAGAAGGAACTTAAAGTCCCTTAAAGAATTCCAGTAATAGTGAACATACTTCTTGTTTGTTGAGTTTATGAGTAACTACCAGCGGTCATGAACTCTCTGCAGTTGGTACTCAAAAAAAAAATCTATTATTTCTCCTGAATTGGCAATAGAGTTCACAACTATTTTTGCTTTCTTCAGTAGGACCCATTTTTAGAGGTGAGACAGCTTAGGTTATTAGAAAATTACAATTCTAATTTCATGGGTACATTGACTTTTCCCTGATCTTATTTATTTATTTGCTCATTTCTCTGCAAATGCTTATAAATTAAGCTCATACTGACGGAATCAAAGGTTCCAATATACATGGAGGGAGAGTAGAGAGGAGCATGGTCATGGACAGAGATCTCTGCAAAGCTGGGAAATGCAGAACTTGTATCAGATTTAGTATCAGAACTTCAATAAAATATTTCACTTCTTCTCTTGGCTGTTACCTAGCAAAAATGACAGTATGGAAAGAAGAATGATCAGGTAAGCTGCACTGAGGATGGCTAATTTAATTATGTTGAACTCTGCTGTCACCTTATCTGACCCAAATCCTACTGCCATATGGCTAAACTCTAAATCTCCTATGAGCCTTTCCTACCCATTGTGGCAGCTGAGCAGGGAGGTAAAGAAATTTAGAATCCGGAAAACTTGTATTCACTAAAAGTGAAACCAAGTTTAAAAAAAATGAAAACAGTAACAACTGATATTAAGTGATATTAAGGCAAAAATACCAAAAAGAAGTTGGAAATTCATTGATGCTGAAGGCCATGGAACACAATACAGGATAAAACATGAAGAGAAGAGATATGTTTGACCTCCAAATGCTGACTGTAATATCAGGGGGAAAAACTGAAATGACTCCATTCCTAACTAGAAAATTTTTCTTTGTGTTGGCAAGTCTTTTCAGACTTCAAAGTCTGAAGAGTCCTGAGGAAGGGTCTTGGCCCGAAACGTCGACTGTACCTGTTCCTAGAGATGCTGCCTGGCCTGCTGCATTCACCAGCAACTTTTATGTGTGTTGCTTGAATTTCCAGCATCTGCAGATTTCCTCGTGTTTGCCTCTTCAGACTTTGTTACATGAATGTAATAGATTACTCACAATTCCATGTAGTTCTGCTACACGGTTGGCGGCATCAGGCTTTTGCTTCTGAAGAGCTAAATAGAAAGGGTTTCTTGAAATATCTTCATCATACATAGCCATGGACACCAAGCACTGTGCACTAAATTTCAACTGTGCAAGAAATGGAAAGTTATAGTTTGATTATTTACAAGGTGCAATATTAATACAACATTTTGTAGCATTATAACAACAAAAAAAAGGTTTACTAAAGAAAAATGGCAAAATATTAAGAGAGTTTAATTAGGTAACACGTGTAATAGCAGCATTAAAAAAATCAAGGAAGAGTTCAAGTTCCACAAGGTACGCCCAACAGATGAAGTGTATCTACACAAGGAACAATAATGAATACAGTAGGTTTTATGAATACAGTTTCTACTTCTACTTTCATACATCCAGCGTAAAAAATATTTCACTTCCTGATTCCCTGTCATTTTATCACCAATTCTAAATTCCCTTGAATAACAAACCTTGAAACATTAAATAATATTGAATTTAAGGGGCATTTAATAGTCAGAAATCACAATATTTTAATACCGCAATAACTTACTTTGGAAATAATACCAATAATCTCACAGCTCCAGGGACCCAAGCTCCACTGTGAACAGTCCCAAGCCCGACTGTGAAGGGACATGGGGCTGGCAACGCTATCCTGATAAAAACCCAGAGCTACAGAAATGCCAACAGAAGTTCCAAAGACCTCATCCCTGGGAGAGGAAGAATCTTCACCTTAAAGACGCAGGATGTTGTGTGGTGAAAGCCGCAAGCCCATGGAAGCCACAGGGCGAATGAACGTTCTATCATCCAGGAAAAGTGGCCAAAGGACACTTAGCAACATGACTTTGACGCTGACACCAAGAAGTTGGGCTACACCTGTAGACAGCTTGAAAGGCTGACCCAGGGCAGAGTACTCTGGTGAGCTGCTGTTGACGGCCCATGCCCCAGTGTGTGTGGGCTGATTTGCTTAACTAACTTATGCTAGGGTCGCAGGTTCGATCCAAACCTTGGATGCTGTCTATGTGGCTTTCACATTCTTTCAGTGAACAAATGGGTTTCTGCTGGGTGCTTTGCTTTCCTCCAACATTCTAACGAAGTACTGGTAAGATAACTGACTTCTGTTTATTACAGGTTAAAATAATCAAGAGAAGTTTTTTGGCAACTGAGGAAGAATTAGTTGCAGCGCTGCAGAGACATGAGGAGGGAATTGGACTCATGGAAATTACTGTGCTGGGAGCTAGCATAAACTTGATGAGGTTAATGGCTACCTTCTGCATCATAACAAGGAGGTGGATTGATGTAGTCAACAGGGAAATGAACAGTGTGAGTATTTTATAAATATGAAAGGGACAGCTAATCTGAAAAATTAATTTTTAGATTATGACTGGAGTAACTGCCATTCTCTTCTGTGCATCATAAATAAACTAACCATCAAAGGATTCTTAAATACATATGCTAAATCTGTCTTAAAATCATTCAGGAAGAAGATTACAGAATTGAATTCAAAACAAAAACAAAACAGGAAAACTTTAAAGGTTTCTAAACAGATCACACTGAAAAATCTCAATAAATATACATCACTCAGCTGTCGTTTATCTAAATGTTCTAGCTTGTTGCATTCAATATAGTGAAAAACCTTTGAATAATATGCACATGTAAATTCTTAATGAGAGCTCTAATTTTTGCTACTAAACAAAATAAAACATGGTGTTGAAAATGTGATTTGGATTTTACCTGCAATTTACCAAAAAAATTAGTCACTTCGAGCTTGAATTAATTAATTTCCTAAAAACAGAATATCACACCAGTATAACAAACACTACAGGTGAAAAGGCAAATAAGTGGGTGGATAGCTGGTTAAAAAATAATCATGCTTACATAGTAGTACATCACAAGCACAATTAATATGGAAAGTACAACATTTGGTTAATTTGAAGAACTTCATTTCTATACTGCGATTGTAGGTATTGTTGTTGTATTGTGTGCATCATGAATAAACTGTAACCAAAATGCTTCTAATGTACATTTCATAAATAAGCTGAACTGGTACAATGGGAACAGGAGTGGGAGGAGGAGGGTTGGGAAAGCAGCCTAGTAGATTTTAAGTTAAGGAAATAAGAAAATCTATAGAGTGTGGCATCTTCATTCTGCACATGGGGTAAAATGGTAGCATCATTCAGAAAATCAGATGAGGAGTGGGATAGTGAATTTAAGTGGCAGGTAATAGGAACCTTAGGGTCACCTTCATGGACTGAAATCAAGTAGTTTTTAATTGCTGAGCTTTGGACAACAGCAATTTGTACTGATTTTACAAAAGCCATTACAAAGGGATAAATTAGGAAGCAACACAAGGACCTTCAGCCCTGACACAATAAGGTCCTACGTGTGAACTAGAACATGGCTCAACTTGACCAGTGAATCCCTGTTTGAAGCAAGGACATTCTTCTTCCAATCTCCCCCTTAATCTGTTAGGTATAAGAGAACCAAGCAGTGGTATAAGGCAACTTAGATGTCTCGACAACACACACAAAATGCTGGAGGAACTCAGCAGGCCAGGCCTGAGCTCCTCCAGCATTTTTCTGTGTACAGTATTGCTTGGATTTCCAGCATCTGCAGATTTTCTCTTGTTTGTGATTAGATTTCTAGATATGTTCTTACTACTTAGGGATAAGAGATTTTTTATATGAATCCAATTAGACTAATACATTACTGCAAGAGATATGCCAATACCAGAAAATACTAACACAAAGAACAAATTTCTATTTTTATAACACGGTTTTACATAGCACCTTTCATGACCAGGAGATCTCTACACACTTTGCAACCAATTAAGTACTTCTGAAATGTAATTAGATGTTCTATAGGAAAACATGACTGCAAATACACATATAACAAGATCCCACAATATTGATATTCAATTAGCGATAAATATCAAGCAAAATCCTGCGCATCCCCAAACAGGATCTTTCAAATCAATCGATGAGAACATAAAAGGTGTTCATTTGAAGTTTATTTAAAAGCACCTCCAAATGGTGCAGTACTGCCTCCCTCTTTATCAAGATTAAGTGCTTAAATGTCTGATGGGGTTCAGGAGCCAAGCTCTTGATTTAGATAATAGTCAAGATTGACATCCCAAAGACAACTGTTCACTGAGAGAAAATGTAATGATATATTCTTTAGCTGTATCATTTTCTGTAACAATACCAGCAGATGCATTTCGTGATGTCTATGCATGTTCTGATTTCCCACAGAGTCAGCTTGTTCTTGCATCATATGATCTCTTTTCTAGAAACAGCTGGCAAAGCTATTGTGGTTAATTACGACTCGATGGTCAATATAGTTTGCTAATAATATTAGCAATTAAGTACAACTGCGGGCCTATTCGTTTCCTTAAAGAGCGTTGGAGCACTACACTTCCTCATACATCCTGTTTAAAACACGTCAGGTACGCCTAACCGAAATCCGGATTTCACTGAAACATTAGCTGACATAAAATTAAGCTTTCGAATTTAAATATTAAAACAATGTAACCATACCTAGCTGGTGATGCCGCTATCTTCAGCCAGGCCCGTCAGCGAGTCGAACTTAACCCCAGAAAATCCTGACCCATGCTCTACCCATCAGCTTGAACCCACACACACAGCCTCTCCTTGATGTTCCGCTTCATATTCCAACACAACACACAGCACTTACCAGATAGTCATACACTGAATCATTTCACCCTCACTTCGGGTTTAACTTTCCAGCACTGTTTCGTTTTCTTGACAGCGGAAACGATGTTGCTATCCTTGTGACTGACAGTGCTGTTAACCAGTCAAGTGTCGACGTGGAGAAAAAAGTTGCAATCTCCCCCAATGGCCCCCGCAACCAACTGGCGCCCCCATGAGACAGCGCTCTGACTACCAGCTACCGTGAATAGAAACATTTGGCGACGGGTTTCACTTCCTGGTTTAGAGAGCACGTGATACGGTGCTGGTATTTAGTCCGACGATTGAAGCCGACGATGCTATGTACCGGTTCATGCAGGAATTGAGGCTCAGTGTTTCTGTTGTCATTATACGCAGCTATTTATCTAAAATCAAGATATTGTAATGAATCTTGCATGCTACAATAACTTAGAAAACTGACGTAAAATAGTCAAAAGGCAAGAAAAATCACGATTAACCCGATATGCAATTGGATAAATGGCTAATGGTGGTAAGATTATTGGATCTAGGATAATCACGCAGTTTGAGTTCGAATGCGTATTTTAGAACTATTATTAAAGCATCGCACTAATATATTTTGTAGTGATATTATAAACGAATCTGAAAGGATCGTGGCCGGGCATTAAAATGGTGAACGATGAATGTAAAACGCTTTTGGATGCCCTAAACAAAGTGTCAGCTTGCTATCGGCATTTGGTTATCTGTGCTGGTGGGACATCCGATTCGCAAAATTTACGAGAAGAATTAAAGAAAACCAGACGAAAAGCACGGGTGCTAGCAGTTGCTAACAAAAACAAGCTAACAACTATTTTAAGGGACAAAACTATAAGCAAAAATGAGCGGGCTGAATTCGAACGGCTGTGGGTGCTGTTTTCGACGTGCATGGAAGTCTTAGAAGTCGACATGAGACGGGCTTTGGAACTGGGTCAAGAGTTTCCACTGAATGCTCCCACAAAACATCTGATTCAAACGGGGATGATTGGCGGGACATCTGCTGTAGCCGCCCGTGCTATGAATATTCAGAACATGAACTACGAAGAGGGGAACAACATAGACACTGTCGATCTAAACGATTTGGAGCAAGAGATCTATGAAGTCGGGGAAATGATACACGAAATGGAGATGAAAGTGAACGTCCTTCAGTGGACAGTGGAAGCAAAGCAAGGCCCCGGTTCTGAACTGAAATCAACCACTAGCGCTGGTGTTTCATCACTAGCTGTCATGTCCGTGAGCGGAGATGGCAATAAACTGTGCGACACCAGTAAGGTCTTTGCTGGAGCGATGTTCAGCGCTGTGTTAATAATTGCCATTGGTCTAGCTGTTTGTATTGTAAAATTTGCTTAACATTACTGTGTTCATTTTCACTTTGTGTAGGAGGAATTTAATTTGGACTCTTTTGACCATGTGAGGTACGATTTGCCTGTGGGAGAAATAGTGTTACAGAAAGTGTATACTGTACCTCGCTGCTGTTAGTGCTACAGAGAATAGCATAACGTAAATTTTCGTGTATATCATCGAACATGTATTATGGCAATACTTAATGTTATTAATGTTCAGTAGCAAACGGCACATTTCATTGTACCTACCCTTAGAGTCGAGTGTTATAATAAATACTTATTTTGATAAAATAGCCACTTAAGACAGATTAAAAATTCATTCCCTTCAGCTCAATATTTGCAAAATGTCTTTGGTCTTTGTCACTTGGCGTGATTTGTTCCATGTGCATATGGTAGCGCTAAGAATTTTAAAACGAACTTCACTTGCTGTAGCTACTAGATCAGAAACTGTCTCGACCTGTAGTCGAAGACGTAACTCATAATTGTTTGGCAAAAGTAACTTATTTTTCCTTAAAGATGTTTTCAGCAAGCAGGGTATTTTTGTATATTTTTCAATGTGCAAACTTTTTTTAGAAGTGAAGTTTGTATGAGATTTCCATTGAGGAACAGGAAAAGTAGAGACCAGCATTGTCCGCCGATTCATCATGAAAAATGGGGAAGAAAAATATCCATGGAATGGAAAGCTAACTGTTAGAGAGCGGTTGGGTTAAAATTAACATTTTATGTGATCAAGTAAGCACAAAGCGAAAGAAATCCAAAGAATGGGAAGAGACTCATGGCACGTAACCGTTGGTTACGCCAAAAACCTATTTAAACCCCCATGAATGGGAAATATTGAAATATAGTGGTTATCTAGATAAATAGCAACGGATGGCTTCTAGGTTTGAACATTCTCTTAAAGAAGATCTGAAGATAAATACAATACCACACTTAATTAGCAAGAATAAAATTGTCTGTAAACTGTTCAATATTATTTCCAATATGTTGTTCCTTTTATTTTAAATAAAGTACAACTTCTAGTCCCTAAGCCTCTCTTAATATTGAATACATATTTTTATATCTTCCTACATACAAACTCCACAAAATAATTTTATCAGTGAGATGAGACTTCAGTTTAATCCCATTCTCTATACTGCAACCTTCCTACACACCATTGAAAGTGTGAATGGTTCACAAACTAAGTTTAGTTAAAATCCTTGACACGTTATGGCTTGCTATCTTCCGCCAACTTCCACTTGTGTTGACTGTGTGCTTTCATACAATTCTCCATATCTTTGTTCTACCGCTGAAACACTTGTTGCAGATAATTAGTAACCAATGAAGTATGTTCAATTTCAAAGTCAGAAAACTACCAGTGTTACATGTCTAACTAAGTGTTATCATCTATTGCCTTGTTTTCACCTCTGTCCAGCCAATCATAACCAGACAAACTCTTGAAATTACTTCTTTAACACTGATCCGTCATGGTATCTCTGCACCATTCTTTTTCTTAATCTAAGTGCTTATTTTAAAGGCATCACCCGAAGAATTCTATGTGTGCATTGAAAACAATCAGTTAAATTTCCATTACTTTGATCCCTGCTCCTGACTTTGGTCTTTGAAATACCTTCCAATATTGGTAGCTACGTGCTCACCAACCTGCACAAAAATTTCCCCGGAGATTTCGGCCTCCTCCCCCCACTCCGCCGTTTTTTTCTTCCTGGTAGATACTACATCTTGGTAGTTTCTGGTAGATACTACATCTTAGTTGTTTCTAAGCTGTCGATTGTTTCTAGTTGATATTTTGAAAGTACTTTGGACCCTTTTCCCAAAGTAAAGGCCTAAAATAATGCAAGTTTATGTCAAAGACTTTTCACGCGTCCCCGTCTATTAATACAGCTGAGCAGCTTTAACAGCCGCAGATCAAAGTTCATTACGTCAAAAGCAACCCCAGCCAAAACCTCAGATTAAAACCTCTCAAAAGGCCCTCAATACGATTAAAAGCTAATACGGGTTTCCAATTCAGGACGATCTGGATAATATCCATTGCTTATAACATTGCATGGAATTCCCACCGTTTCCCTTTTTTAAACCGCTAGGATACTTGTTTTTCATGGTGTTATGAACGTCAATCCCATGCCAAGTGCGATTCTGGAACAGTAACGCTTTGGTAGAATCTACAAATAGTGTTCTAATTGGATAATCTTTGCAATTGGCGTGACTGTGAATAATTTAGATAAATACACTATGTCTAAATTAAGATTCCCATCAACTTCGAATGCAAAACACAGCGGTTGCCCAAGGAGGATCGAATAAATTCTGTGCTGCTAGCATTTGGAGTACCGGTAAATTAATCCTCGAAATACCTGTATATGAGCTTCGAATGATTCAGAACTTCCTTTCATTCATAATTCTACGAAAAGTGTTTAACATTGCAATTTAAATTACAAATTATGATTTGGCTGCAATGATGCCAAGAATCATTATGAAAGAATTAAAACATCAGCATTAGTCACCTGTACATTTAAATTACGTATTTGTACTGAATTCGATTTCGCGAATTCAAATATTCAGATTTAAGACGAGTATTTAGCTAAAGTCAACCACGCCATCAAGTGTATAACTAAATCCTATATTAATTCATGTAATATTTCACATATATACATATTACATGAATATGATACTTAATGTAATATTTTATATACATTTATTTCACTTACATCCATCTCATGCATCCAATTTTACACAACAGCACAATGAAACTGGATACAAAAGAAACTCTTCTTTGTCTGTAACCTATCACATCATCAGATATATCATCTATAGGCAAATCCTCTCTGCCGCCTCTTCCAGCTATGCTTCTGGGGTGGTGTATTCCCAGAACAATGGAAAATACCATCAGTAACACCAGTACACAAGCGGGACTCCAGAGCTGATCCTACAAATTACCGCCCATGTCCTTACTCAGTGTCATCAGCAAGGTAATGGAAGCAGCACTCCACAAACAAGTTCAGAACTACCTACTCCGTAACAACTTAATTTCAAGAAGGCAGTATGGATTTAGACCTGATCACAGTACAGCCGATCTCCTCACCACCTTATCTCAAACGTGGAACACCTTCTTAGACAAAGCCCTGGATATCAAAGGAGCATTTGACAAGGTCTGGCATAATGGACTCTGTGTTAAGCTGAGATCCAAAGGAATATCTGGAAAGCTGCTTAATGGCTGCAGAGCTACCTTCATGGACAGACCATCAAAGTTGTTATCTCTGGTCAGGCTTCTGATTCTTCAACCATCAATGCATCTGTACCACAGGGTTCAATACTTGGGCCACTTTTGTTTTCCATCTTTATTGACGACTTGGTTGATGCATGCAGTAACTAGCTTTACCTGTACGCTGATGACTCCACAATATTTAGCACCAATTAGAGCAGGAGAGAGTAATACTGTGGCGGCAAGCCTGAATGGGGATCTTGACAGGATGAAAGCCTGGGCAGACAACTGGAATGTCACCTTTAAGCCTACTAAGTGCAAGGCGATGGTGATGTCTAGGAAGAGAAATCCATCTAATCCCAACCTGTATTTTGGGAACTGCAAGCTGGATTTAAAGAAAGAGCTAGTAATCCTTGGTGTTAATATTGACAGCAAGTTGGTGTGGGATAAACACCTTTCCACTATTTCAAACAAGGCTGGACAAAGGCTTGGAGCTCTGCAGAAAGTAGCATCCAAACTAGACAAAGAGAGCAGAGCCACAGTTTACAAAGCCCGGGTACGAAGTATCATGGAGCATGCCTGCTTATCATGGATGAATACCTCACAGAGTGTCCTTAGCCAGCTTGATTCCATTCAAAGAAAAACTCTCAGGATTATAGGTGTAGATGGAGCCACAGCTCATGAGAAGCTAGCCACCAGTAGTTTACACCACAGACGACAGATTGCTGCAGCTATTGTGCTTTACAAAATGCACACCAGCCACAGCCCCGCAGACCTTCGCGCCATGCTGCCTTCATCTTATGAGAGACGGTGCACCACAAGATCAAGTTTATCTATGCCTGCTCATGCTGTTTCTATGCCTGATGCGAGAACCTACACACTGGATAGAAGCTTCCTTCACTGTGCTATCAGAATTTGGAACAGTCTTCCAGATGCTCTGGTTGGAAATATCTGCAATGATGGGGTCCAAACCTTCGAGTGCACAAACACCTATCGTCTCTGGGAGGGAAGTCACATGCTTCTTCATAAGCTATCATGAAGGGGACCAGGATGGCAATGCTTGGTTGTTGGTAGGTAGGGTTAATACCTGACTTTCAAGAGCACTTGTGAGTTATGCTCCGGCTGGACTTAGTCCTTAAGCTGCTGGAGAACAGTGTGGAAAGAACAGGTGCTGTTTTCTCCTGGTAGGGATTAGTTTTTAGTTTCAAGTGCTCCTGCCCCTGCAACCTTATCCTTCAATCTCTTTGAATTATGGAGGACAGCATGTGTATAAATGTCTCTCTCCAGCAGACTTCATCATGACTCCAGTATTTCTACTATTTTTTAATGTTTCTTAATTGTACATGATTTTTTTTTGTGTTCTATCACCGAGCAGCAGTGAACCATCTGATTGGCCTATCAGAGTTCTCTTTGGGAACTAGTTGACTTGATCAGCATTTCTGATCTGGCTATTGTTCATGATTGTATTTAATTTTTAAAAAATAGGCATTTAGAGCGGAACTGCAATGCTGACATTGGATAAATTCCAAAGTACGGGGTATTAGTGCCTGTCACATAAAGACCTCGTAGTCTGAAATAATATAAAATCACTGTGGCCAGAAAAGATTGCAAGAGAAAAACAGAGCAGGCCAGAGGTAGCTGCAAAGATGGAAATTACTCACATAATGTGGCTGACCGGGTTCAGTCTGCCAAGGGTGACCTTGTGCTTCTCATTGCCTGCCTCTTTAATTTTCCATCCTACTTTCCACTCCAATCTGTTGGTTGGTTATATTTCTGCACCGTTACAATGACATCCTATGTAAGCTTGCGGAGATGCATTTCACTTTCCATTTTTGTGAATGAGACCATTCATAAGATTTCTCTATATGCTGACGATTTATTGGTTTATATATCTAATCCCGAGGAATCTATTCCTGCCTTGCTACAATTATTCAATGAATTTGGAGATTTTTCAGGATATAAAATAAATTTTAGTAATAGTGAATTGTTTCCTTTAAATGAATCTGTCTCTGTATATGATAATACTCCTTTCAGAGTCACGGATTCTTTTAGATATTTAGGTGTTATAATCACAAAAAAAGTAAGGATCTTCATAAAGCCAATTTCGTTCCTTTGGTAGACTCTATCAAGTATTTATTTAGTAGATGAAGCCCACCTACATTTTCACTTGTCGGTTGTATCCATATAGTCAAAATGATGATTTTACCAAAATTTTTATATTTATTTCAGAATATCCCTGTTTTTTTGACTAAGAAGGTTTTTGATCGGATTGATTCTATTATTTTGTCTTTTATTTGGAGTAATAAAAGACCAAGAATTAATAAATGTCATCTACAAAAGTTGAAAAAGGATGGAGGTCTCGCTTTGCCTAATTTAAGAATGTATTACTGGGCTGTTAATGTGCGATACATGTCCTTTTGATTACGATCGGCCAGTTTGGGTAGACCTGGAATTGAAAGCTGTGAAACAGTTTTATTTAATCTCGTTATTGGGAGTTGTTTTACCTATACAGTTAGCTAAGGTTGCTAATTTAAACCTATACCCTGTGACTAAGCATTCCTTACAAATTTGGCTCCAGTTCTGCAATTTTTTAATCTCAAAAAATTTAAACTTTGTAGATTAATTTATTGAAATTACTTTTTTTAAACCTTCTTTGAGTGATCCAATTTTTTTACTTTGGAAAAATAAAGGTATTAATTCTTTTTTGGATTTATTTAAAGAAAATAGATTGATGTCTTTTGAACAATTTATTGATAAATATTCTTTTTCATACTCACACTTCTTACAATACCTTCAAGTTAGACATTTATTACAAAAATATTTAAGTAATTTTCCTTACATATTGGATGCTGACCTGTTGGATACTATTATGAGTATGAACCCTTCGATGAAGGGTTCTAGTGGAAGAATTTATAATTTATTATTACATGGGATAAGCGTCCTTTATTTAAGATTAAACACGATTGGGAAAAGGAACTCAATTTGACTTTTATGACTGGTTAACTCTTCTTCGATCTGTGCTAGTCATTCACTGATTCAATTTTAAATTGTACATCATTACCAGTTGACGAAGGAGAGACTGTCTAAAATATTCCCTTACATTGATAGTTATTGTAATAGATGTAAAACTGAGACAGCTACACTGACACACATGTTTTGGTCTTGTTCTATACTGCAACAGTTCTGGAAGTCAGTTTTTTCGACAATTTCTAAAGCACTTAAAATTAATTTACAACCTAACAAAGTAACTGTGCTTTTTGGAATAATTCCTCAAAATATCTGTGGTATCTCTGTGTCTGACCAACATGTTACTGCATTTGTTACATTGATAGCTAGGAGGGCCATTTTGTTGAAGTGGAAGGAAACATTAGCTCCCACGTTGTCACAATGGTTCTCTCAAGTAATGCTATGTCTTAGTTTGGAGAAAATTAGAAGTCGAACCTTTGAACCTATATTTGATTTTGAGAAAAGATGGGGTTCATTTGCTCGTTATTATCATTTGAGTTAATTGATAGATTTCTTCCACGATCTAATTGTAAATTTTTGGTACTTTTTTTTCTTGCTGGCAGTTTGATGTCTATCTTTAGAAGCTTTTTGTATGATGCATGGCTCCGGGGTTGAACACATAATGGGGTTTTTCCCCCACTTTTTCTTGCTTAGTAGGGTTTTTTTTACTATCACCAAAATTTTTCAATCTTTAAAATAATGTTTTTTTCTCTTGATACATTTTAAGTGTTGCTTGCTTCGATATACTTGTGTTAATTTTGGATAATAACACTAATAAAAAGATTTGAAAAGAAAGAATCTACATGACATGATTAGCAGGTTTGCTGATGACACTAAATTAGTGGGTCTTGTTGATAGTGAAGCAGGTTACATTGAACTACAAAGAAATCTTATCACAAACAAGAGAAAATCTACAGATGCTGGTGCCAAGAAATCTTGATAAGTTAGGGAGATGAACTAAACTAACAAATGGATTTCAACTTAGATAAGGGTGAGGTGATGCATTTTGGATATTCAGACCAGGGTTGGACATATAGGGTACTGACAAGTGTTGTTGAACAGTGGAACTGGGGAGTACAAGTATACAGTTTGCAGAAAGTGGCCATGCAAGTAAAATGGATGATGAAGAAGACATTTAGTGTGCTGGCCTTCAGCTGTCAGCCTTCAGGAGTTTAGAAGTGGGGGCATTGTGTTGCAGTTATACCCATCATTGCTAAGACCACATTTGGGATTGTTGTGTAGAATATTTGTTATCCTGTTTTAAGAGATTTAAGAGGCTGCTACTTGAAATAGAGAGCCTGAATTATAAAGAGAAGCTGGCCATGCTGGATCTATTTTCCCTGGACCACAGAAGAATGAGGGATGACTTCATAGAAGTTTATAAAATCATGAGGCGTATGATAAAGCGGATGGCATTCTTGTTACCCCAGGGTTGAGCAGTCTAAAGTTAAAGACAACTAAGAAACAAACCTTAAACCTACAATTGATTGATTTTGTCACAGGACCTAAAATATATGATAAAATTTGAATGACACGAACATATATTTTTCTGTTCCAATTATAAATATAGTATATCGTGTAAAGAGCTGTAACAACTTAATTCTATGAAGCAGTTTAGTTATTTATTACATCTTATTTGATTCTAGGTTGCAATTCAAAGCTAATCTGTTTTGTACATAAATATCTTATTCATGACCTATAATAAAGATGTAATTAACTTTTTCTCTGTTACTGAATGTCTTATGAAATTATGTACTCAAGCAGTCCACATTATGTGTAAAGATTATAATTTATGTCCAAAATGTTTGCTTTCAATTTTCACTTTCGTCATTGCCGTGTAGATATATACATTAATTGTCAGTACCTCCAGTTGAACTCTCTTTTTGTGTGTTTCCCCCAGCCGTCATTCTGTGTTTTTAAATTGCCATGTGCTCATTTGTTTTCATGCCCCATGTGCTTCTGTCTCCACCCCGTATCACTGATTACTCCACCCCTCACCTGTTTCCCAATATTACCTGTATTGCTGTGACTCATTGTGCTCCACCTATCATCTGCCTCTCTGTTTATTGCTCAGTGTATTTCAGTCCTGTGTTTTCACCTGTGTTTTGCCAGATGGTGCCAGTGAGTTTTCCTGAGCCTGTCCAGCATTCATATCTAAACTCTGTCATCCCGAGTATTGACCCTGTCTGTTTGTTGACCCTGATTTCGCCTAGTTATCTTGATTGCTCTGGTTTTTGACTCTGCTTGTTTCCTGTGTTACGATTTCGTAACGCACCAGCAGCAAGAGATGACAAGCTGAGTCGGGTTTTAATACTAAAACCACTATACAGTATTTATTTACATCTACTCAAAAATATAGAAAATTAAATAAACTACTTTCTTAAACAGAAGTTAACAGTGTATGTGTCTATAGCTCCCTTACAGTCAAACTTAGAACCTGTTCTTAACAAATCTTACTCAAGCACAGTCTTAAAGGGGCAGTTCAGAGAGTCCCAGTAATTCACAAAATAGATGAGAGGAGAGACTTATGGATTCACAATGCAGCGACAAGGCGATCATGACGAATTCCAAAGATTCCATGACTAGCGATCGAAGAAACGGTTACTGAAGATCCCAGCAAGGAATACTGTTGTGAGGTCCACAAAGAGCGATTTCACAAAGTGACTGTCACGAAATCCACACCCATGGATCATACGAAGGACAGACACGTCTCCACAATGCACAGTGTGCCACTGATTAAACAAATCCTTTGGGTTTGGGTAAGCATTAGACTTTACCCTTCTCAATCGTGAGCTGTTCCCAGATAGCTCGAAGTCTGCAATCTTCACTCTCTCTCTCTCTTTCCTTTGACTCCTTCTCAACACTTTGACCACATTTCTTTTATACCGTCGGCATACGTCATAGGGTAACGCTCACAGAAACGAAACTGTGGACTCAAAGTAAAACGAAACTGGGGACACGTGACGCCCACAGTAAATGAAACTATGGACCCCCAGGAAAACAAAACTGTGGACATGTAACACCTGATTCTGGTTTTTGGATTTCACTGGATTTTTTTTTGATCTTCGTCTTAACTTTGACACCGACTTTGTTGCCCCTCTGAACTTGTTACTCAATAAATATCATAGTGTGCACAGTACTCAGTCTGGGATTGGGTCCCTGCTCCAGCGCCCTGACAATTAATAGTATAATTTTCAGTGTAAAACTATGAATTTATGACTATAGTTAGTAACTTTTACATAATTTGAGGTATCACTTTGAAAACTGATTCCAAAATTGAATTTTGGAAAATTATGATGTTGCTTGAAGCATTTCTCAAAACATACCATTCAAGCAGTAGACATAACATCTGTGGAAAGTACTTCTCAAGTCTGAGGACAAAGGCAATTAATAAATGTCAAAATATATTCATATTAGAGTTTGTGGAGCTAATTAAACTTTAGCCTTAGACAAATTTAGCATATATTTCTATAATGTTTTTGTAGATGATAATTCATTGCACTTGTATTAAAGTTGCAGAGTGGTCAATTGAAAAGTTGCAGATCAATAATGTAAAATGTGGAAGTGTTGCAATTTACCATTGTCACATCCACTTACAAGACAGCAAAATGTCTGGAAATCTTTTCAAGTTATATTAAATAAATAACATTTTAATACAATTCCATTAATAAGTTTCAATCATACAAATTGACTCTATTCATTTTGGAATTTACTTTTATCATATTATATCAACATAAATTACTGATGGCTACACTTAAAGTTCAAAGTAAATTTTATTATCAAAGTACTGTTACGTACCCCGTAACTGGGTTGCCAAACCAGCAGAAATGGATCACTCAGTTGGAGTCTGGAGTACTAGAACTAAGAAAGTTTTATTAAAGAAACAAGCAACACAGTAATCGAAAGGATAATAAATGCAACAATTCAACAATGATAACCACACATGTGCACAGAATTAAGATAACAGCATCAATCAAGCTCTATCGTTGTCTAGGGGTAAATGACCAATTTCCAAAATGACTCAAAGTTCAGTCCAGTTTGTAGTTCAGTTCGCAGTAATCGTTGCCATGGCGATGGACAAGGTGGGGGAAGAGAGACAGAATAGGAACAACTGATCATTCAGAACACTGCTTCACTCACAGACCAGCGGGATGGCTCACAGACCAGCGAGATGGCTCACAAACAGCTTTTGGGCAGGTCCTTGGTGATGTCACCTGAGGTCACCGACTGTGACCCCTCCTCCAGATGCGGTCGATCCTCTGCAGTGAACCCGGCACCCAGGCAAGGGCGGACACACACCGGGTTCCCGCTGATCGTACCTTTCCACCCTTGTCGTTGTCCGGTACTTCTCACCCACTCGTGAGAAGCGCACCGCTTCCAGGGTCTCGTTACCTCGGGTGGCGTGTGTGTCTGTCTTAGCGAACCTGTCCCTTTTTATCCCCCTGCTGGGGTATCGCCTGTCCATCACTTCAAACAGTTCAGGGTTCAAAGGGGGAGCCGCTCCAGACAGCTCCCTCTCCCACGTCCCTCCATTACACATCTCCAGACGCTGCTCCATTGTTCCTTATCTCTCCTTCCCCTGAGGGCAGGTGGCAGACCAACTGCTGATGCCACTGATGCTAGCCCAGGCCAGCAAACATCTTAATTTTATGTGTATTCTCGTAACACTTCCCCCCTTTAAGGATTTTTACCGGGAGGTAAAAATTACAAACATGACTACATTATCTGATACATACACAATATACATCTTTAACAGTTATTTAGCTAATACAGAGAATTTGAAGCTGTCAACACCTTGACAGACAGTCATCACATTTTCTGTTCCTTTTACACGTGTTATTAATAATCCCTTAGACCAGGCTCCAACTCAGCAAACTTCATAGTGGCCAAAAACACTGATGAATTGCGACCAATGTAACCTCTCATTTGGTTTTGTCCCGGACCACAATAACAAGGGTCGTCCCATTCCGACTCAGTTTTCTCTCGCAAGGGCTTAGTAGGAGGGGGACGGGTATTGACCGCAGAGTTATTGCAAAACTTCCTGCAGTACCCCACCATCTCCAAGAGCCTTCTGAGGGCCCTCTTGTCTGTCGGGGTTGGGAGGTCAGCGATAGCCTGCACTGCAGCTTGCATCGCTGCCAGCTGCCCCTGTGTCACCACAATTCCCAGGTAGGTGACCCTCGTGTGGCCGAATTCATTTTTTTCAAGGTTCACTATCAGACTGGCTTCAGACAGCCGTATTAAATTGCCAATACACACCTCTGTGGTCATCAGCCCTTTAGTCACTGAATTACTCGAAAAATATGGGTGTTCTTTACTTGGCTGCCCTATTGTAACCACAATCACCCAACGTCCCAGTTCTTTGCATTTCCTCGGGACAATCAAACACATGGGTGCGAGTCGTTTAATTACTCCTTCGGGGATTAAGGGAGAGACCTTATCAGTAGACCTGGCCAAAACAATAGCCTTCTCCCATCTGACCGATCCCATCCTAATCTTTTCAAAATGGTTTTTTTCTCTTATCAAGGGGCCCCTAGCTTCATTGATTTCCACGCTAACACCGACTAGGTTTGTTAGCATATCAAAAGCCGGTGACCGTCTCAGTTCGCGTCGGTCATGATCAATAACATTCTTCCCCCTGGGCAGCCGGTAAATCTCTTTCATGATTCCACCAACTGTTTCCTCCAGCACCGCAAAATGTCCACCGGGGGGTACCTCGTGGGCCATGTTAAAAACCTCATCCCCATAACTCTTTTGCACCACCCCCCACTCCTCATCTGCGGATACTGTCCTTGATTTCCCTTTCTTCCTTAGCACTTCCTCATCCGCACAATAGCCTACTAGTTCCCTTGTCAAGGCTGTGTCAGAGAGAGCTGTCTCTGCAAAACCCATCAGCCCCTCGCCTCGCTCCTGCGTCTGCACAAATTCTTTCCTGGCTACTGCTACGTCCGTCCCAGCTCCCTCACTACCTCTTATCTCACTACACCCTGTCTCATACAAGGTTGGCAGAAATGTTTCAGCCAAATTCACCATCGCGGGCGGGGCCTCCATGCTGGCAGGCTGACCCGTCAATCTCACGACTGGGAACACGATTCCTCCGGCGATGTCATTACCGAGCAAGACTTCCACGTCTTTCATCGGCAATTCGGACCTCACCCCGATCGTGACTAGTCCAGAGACCAGGTTGCTCTGTAAATGTATCTGGTGCAAAGGGACCGACTCTGTCCCTTCCCCAACACCTTTGACCTCTACCTCCCCAGTCTGGGTCTCTGAGCTAAACTCTAATACACTCTTCAGTATTAGTGACTGACACGCTCCCGTGTCTCTCCAGATCCGCACTGGAACTGGTTTTAACCCCTCCTTCACTGACACCAGTCCGGCCGAGATAAACCTCTCGCGCCCTTCCTGGACTTTTTCAGACCTGTCCTTCCCTAGCGGTTCGCTTAACAGCTCAATACAGCCATTCAAAATTTCCGCTTTTCCTTTCCCCGTCTCCTTCCTTGGGGCAAAGCACCTGGACGCAAAGTGTCCGACTTTCCCACAATTATAACAGACGACCCCAGGAGACTTCCTACCAGGCTGCTCCCGGTCTACCTTATCCTTTTCACTAGTCCCCGGCTTACTTTCTGACTTTTCCGGCGGACTCTCCCCGCCGTCCTGACTACCCTTCTGGTAGCCTTTACTCGGGGCAAACTTCATTTTATGCGTCAACGCATACTCATCCGCTAACTTAGCAGTTGCGGCTAACGTGGCTGCCTCTTTCTCATCGAGGTAGGGTCTCATACCCTCAGGGACACAACCTTTAAACTGCTCAATCAGAATCAGCTGCAGCAGTCTGTCATAATCCCCCTCTACCCCTTTCGAGGCGCACCAACGCTCACAATATGTTTGCATCTCACGAGCAAACTCCAAATACGTGCGGTCCCACCGCTTCCTCGCATTCCGGAACCTCTGCCGGTATGCCTCCGGGACCAACTCATAAATCCTGAGGATGGCCTCCTTCACCACCTCATACTTCTGGGCATCTTCCGCGGATAAAGCGGAGTAAGCTTGTTGGGCCTTCCCTTTCAGTACACTCTGAAGTAAGACAACCCACTTATCCCTCGGCCATTCCTGACTTATGGCCACTTTTTCGAAATGGAGAAAGTACCGATCCACATCGGTATCGTCAAATGGGGGAACCAGCCTAACCTCCTGGGTCGCCCGGAACCCTCCACCTTGGTTCGGCACGAGCCCCTGCTCGGCCCTTATCTTTAACTTCTCCAGCTCAAATTCCCTTTCCCTCTGTTTCTCCTCTCTCTCCAACTGTCTGTCCCTCTCTCTCTCTTCTCTCTCCAACTGTCTTTCTCTCTCTTGCCTTTCTACCTGCTTCTCTTCGTGTTCTAACTGCCGTACCCGGAACTCGTGCTCGAGTCTCAGTTTTTCAAGCTGTACCTGTACCGCGTCTCCAGCAGGTTTTTCAATAGACACCTCCCCCAGCTCACCTTGGGGAAACACACCTTTAGATACATAGTGCTCTACAATAGCTCTGTGTATCTCCTCTCTCCTCATTGTCGACTTCACCTTAGCAAGATTCACCCGTTTGGCCACAGCTATCAATTCCGATTTCCTGGCATCCTCTAATGCCTCCAAGGTCGGCGCCTTTATAAATTCCTCAACCTCCATTTCTGCTGTTTGTCTTTTCTTTCTTTCGGGAATTTTAACCCAATCAATTTACTCCGTCCCAAATTTAGCGTTCAAAATTGCGGACGAGAACCCCACTTATGTTACGTACCCCGTAACTGGGTTGCCAAACCAGCAGAAATGGATCACTCAGTTGGAGTCTGGAGTACTAGAACTAAGAAAGTTTTATTAAAGAAACAAGCAACACAGTAATCGAAAGGATAATAAATGCAACAATTCAACAATGATAACCACACATGTGCACAGAATTAAGATAACAACATCAATCAAGCTCTATCGTTGTCTAGGGGTAAATGACCAATTTCCAAAATGACTCAAAGTTCAGTCCAGTTTGTAGTTCAGTTCGCAGTAATCGTTGCCATGGCGATGGACAAGGTGGGGGAAGAGAGACAGAATAGGAACAACTGATCATTCAGAACACTGCTTCACTCACAGACCAGCGAGATGGCTCACAAACAGCTTTTGGGCAGGTCCTTGGTGATGTCACCTGAGGTCACCGACTGTGACCCCTCCTCCAGATGCGGTCGATCCTCTGCAGTGAACCCGGCACCCAGGCAAGGGCGGACACACACCGGGTTCCCGCTGATCGTACCTTTCCACCCTTGTCGTTGTCCGGTACTTCTCACCCACTCGTGAGAAGCGCACCGCTTCCAGGGTCTCGTTACCTCGGGTGGCGTGTGTGTCTGTCTTAGCGAACCTGTCCCTTTTTATCCCCCTGCTGGGGTATCGCCTGTCCATCACTTCAAACAGTTCAGGGTTCAAAGGGGGAGCCGCTCCAGACAGCTCCCTCTCCCACGTCCCTCCATTACACATCTCCAGACGCTGCTCCATTGTTCCTTATCTCTCCTTCCCCTGAGGGCAGGTGGCAGACCAACTGCTGATGCCACTGATGCTAGCCCAGGCCAGCAAACATCTTAATTTTATGTGTATTCTCGTAACAGTACCTATAACCATATAACTCTTGTACCATATACAACCCTGGGATTCGTTTTCTTGTTGGCATTCTCAGCAAATCTATAGAAAAGTATCTATAACAGGATCAATGAAAGATCAACCAGAGTGCAGAAGACAACAAACTATACAAATGTAAATATAAATACAGTACATAGAATTAAATAGTGAGACCATGAAATAATGAGATAAAGATTCCTTGAAAGTGAGATCATTTGTTGTGGGAATCATTTCAGTGAAGAGGAAAGTGAAGGTAAGTGTAGTTATCCTATTTATTCAAGAGCCTGATGATTGAGTGGTAGTAACTGTACTTGAACCTGGTGGTGTGAGTCCTGAGGCTCTTGTACCTTCTACCTGATGAGAACAGCAAGAAGAGACCATGACCTGGATGGTGGGATTTCTGATTATGGATGTTGCTTTCCTACGGCAGTATTTCATGTAGATATGCTCAAAGGCTGGGAGGACTTCACCCGTGATGTACTGGACCGAATCCACTACCTTTTGTAGGATTTTCCACTCAAGTGCATTGGTGTTTACAGCCATCTTATGATGTAGCCAGTCAATATACTCTCCATACTCAATATAATCTCTGCATACTCCTAAGGAAGTCATGCCTCATCCTCATCCTGGGGTACTTAATACTCAAGAGAGAGTGAGAAGCCGCATTTGATAGATCAGCAGGGCCACACAGGTATGACAGATGATAAACACTTTGTGCATTTAAAGGAGAACAATTGTATCACTGTGTTACGTGTCACGTACCCCGTTACAGGTTAAAGAACCAACAGAAATGGAAAACACTTTGGAGTCCAGTATTGCTATTAACTAATGGTATTTATTAGTAACTACGCAATACAGTAGTATAAATGCCGATATATCAAACAAGTGAGCAATGATTATATATAAGTAAGTGTGGAAATATATGAAAACCAAGCTTCTTCAAGTCTAGGGGTAAATAAATAGTCTTACGATGATGAGTAAATTTCAGTTCAGTTCGTGGTATTGAGTCGAGTAGTGATGGAGAGAGAGAGAGAGGGAGAGATTTGAGTCTTCAGGTGAGCTGACGCCGTCGATCTTCCCATTGTCCTCTGAAATCCTTTAGATGTCACCAACTGTGACCACAGCAAAGGGGACCGTTCTTCTGTGGTGGAGTTATCAAGCCAGGCGAGGGTTGGAGACACGAATAACTCCCCACTGGTCACACCCTTTTCACACTGCAAGAGCCACTGATCGATCCGCCTGATTGATCCTCCAAAACCCACTTTTTCTGTGGGCACAACAAAGCTCATTCAGTGTCCAAAACCATGTGTCTGTAGGTCTAACAGCTGACCTTCTATTTATCTCACTGTGTTGAACACCAGCTGCCAATCAAGCAGCCCCTCCCTTCTCTCTCTGTAAGTACTTGGAAGCTGCCGGTGTCCTTGCAGAAAATACGAACAAGTGCTTTAGAAATTTTTAACTGCTTTAGAAATTGTTGAAAAAGCCGACTTCCAGAACTTTTCCAATATAGAACAAGACCAAAACATATGTGTCAGTGTAGCTATCTCAGTTTTACATCTATCACAATGACTATCAACATTAGAAAAGATTTTAGAAAGTCTATCCTTCGTCAAATGATAACCATGTACAGTTTTAACTTGAATCAATGAATGGCTAGCACAAGTTGAAGAAGAGTTAACCAACTTCAAAATCCGCATCCAATCCTCCGTCATAAAACTCAAATTGAGTTCCTTTTCCCAATCCTGTTTAATCTTAGATAAAGGACGCTTATCCCATTGTAATAATAAATTATAAATTCTTCCAATAGAACCTTCGATCAAAGGATTCATACTCATAATAGTATCTAACAGGTCAGGCTCCAATACGTAAGGAAAGTTACTTAAATATTTTTGTAAAAAATGTCTAACTTGAAGGTATTGCAGAAAGTGTCAGTATGAAAGAGAATATTTATCAATTAGTTGTTCAAAAGACATCAATCTAACTTCGTTAAATAAATCCAAAAAAGAATTAATCACCTTTATTTTTCCAAAGTAAAAAAATTGGATCACTCAAAGAAGGCTTAAAAAAAGTAATTTCGATAAATTAAACTACAAAGTTTAAATTTTTTAAGATCAAAAAAATTGCGGAACTGGAGCCAAATTTGTAAAGAATACTTAATCACAGGATATAGGTTTAAATTAACAACTTTAGCTAATTGCATAGGTAAAGCAGCTCCCAATAACGAGATTAAATAAAACTGTTTTACAACTTTCAGTTCCAGGTCTACCCAAATTTCTAAAGCACTTAAAATTAATCTACAACCTAATAAATTAACTGTGCTTTTTGGAATAATTTCTCAAAATATTCATGGTATTTCTGTGTCTGACCAACATGTTATTGCATTTGTTACATTGATAGCCAGGAGGGCCATTTTGTTGACGTGGAAGGATACATCAGCTCCCACTTTGTCACAATGGTTCTCTCAAGTGATGCTATGTCTTAGTTTGGAGAAAATTAGAAGTCGAACCTTTGAACCTTTATTTGATTTTGAGAAAAGATGGGGCTCATTTGCTCGTTATTATCATTTGAGCTAATTGATATATTTTTTCCACGATCTAATTGTAAATTTTTTAGTATATTTTATTTTCTTGCTGGCGGTTTGATGTTTATTTTTAGAAGCTCCTTGTATGACGCATGACTCCAGGGTTGTACACCTAATGGGTTCTTTTTTTTTCTCACATTTTCTGCTTCGTAGGTTCTTTTTGTTACCACAAAATTTTTTTCAATCTTTAAGATAATGTCTTTTTTGAGACATTGTAAGTGATGTTACTTCAATGTACTCATGTTATTTCTTTTGCATAACAATAAAAAGATTTGAAAAGATAGAAGGAAAATATAAACAAACTGTGAGCAGTCTTCACCTCTCTCTCTCTTTTTAACAAGGTGTTTGTGTTGAACAACCCTCTCTCTCTCTTTTCAAAAGTACAGTTCATAGGGGTAATTCAGGACCCCGTCACACTTGTTCTTCACATGGGCTAGTTTCCCCACCGCAAGTAATCTTTGTTTCTCTTTAATGTGTCTAGAAAAGAACATTCTCATATTGTCACACTACAGGTTTCTTTGCATTTCACTTCTTTATCTTCTACAAATGTACTGTAATTGACATTATTTTTTTCTGCTATATTATGTATTGCATTGAACTGCTGCTACTGCTAAGTTAACAAATTTCACGACACATGCTGGTGATAATAAACCTGATTCCGATTCTAAAATGAAGTAAAAACCTTGATACATATAGCTCCTTTTGTGATCTTTAAAAAATCTCATCAAGAGTGCTATCAATCACTTGATCCCAACCCTGATCTAACCATGACAAAGAGCTATATTCCAGAGTTGGAGATAGTTACTTCCCTTCATATAAAAATAACAATGGACTAAAGAGTCTGGTAGAACTGAAATCAATGGGCATCATTACAAAACATTATCTGAGGTCAATCATCATGGATTAGCTGCTGTCTTGCCTTCTTTATAACTACATCAATATGTTGGGACCAGGTGATCCTCAGAGATCTTGACACTCAGGAGCTTGAAACTGCTCACTCTCTCCACTTCTGATTCCTCTTTGAGGATTGGTATGTGTTTCTTCATCTTACCCTTCCTGAAGTCCTCAATCAGCTCTTTTGTCTTACTGATGTTGAGTGCCAGGTTGTTGCTGCAGCACCACTCCACTAGTTGGCATACCTCACTCCTGTACACCTTCTTGTCACCACCTGAGACAAAACGTATTCCAGTTATTTACAACACACATAAAAATTGCCGGTGAACGCAGCAGGCCAGGCAGTATCTATAGTAGATCCCTCCCCCTCCTGTCTTCTCCTAGCATTTCGGATCTCCTCCTCCCACTCCCACTTTCAAATCTCTTACTATCTCTTCTTTCAGTTAGTCCTGACGAAGGGTGTCGATCTGAAACGTCGACTGTACCTCTTCCTATAGATGCTGCCTGGCCTGCTGCGTTCACCAGCGATTTTTATGTGTGTTGCTTGAAATTCCAGCATCTGCAGATTTCGTCGTGTTCCGGTTACTTACCTAGGTTATTCCTACAGCACCTTCCAAAACCCATGATCCTTATCACTAAGGACAGCAGGAACATAGGAAAGGTAGAAACCTACTGTGCTTTCCTCCAAATCACACATCATGCTTCACCTTGAAACCATATCAAAGTTCTTTCATTATCACCAGATCCAAACACAGGAATTCCCTACCCAATAGCACTACGGGAGTACCTTCTTTTCTTCTAAGCATTCCCTTGAGATGAAGACAACTTTCTTCCCGTGTAGATCATACAGTTATACCGCACAGAAATAGAAACCTTCAGTCCACCAGTTCATGCTAACATCAAGCACCTATTTATAGTAACATAAATTCTCTCTTATTCTCCTATATCCCATTCAACCCCACCTTTGTATCTCTAACCATTTACCGCATACACTAAGGGCAATTTAGAAAGTCTGTTATCTCTTCTAATCTGTACATCTTTGAGATGTGGAATAAAAGAAACATAATTCTTGGTGGAAACCCATGTATACAGTGGAAGAATGTGCAAATCCTACACAGGCAATACTGGAGGTCAGGACTGAAGCTAGCCTACAGGAACTCTAATGCAGCGGTCCCCAACCACCCACCATGCATGTGGTAACGGGCTGCAAGGAAACAATATGATTTGGCGATAGGAGTCAGCTGCACCTTTCCTCATTCCCTGTCACACCCACTGTTGAGCCATTACGCACGCGAGGTCATTACCCGCGCGTCATCCATGTCAGCGCGGGAGGGAGATCAACTCCTCGAGCTTGCAAATGATGGCGGGCAGAAAAGTAGGTTTGACATAACATCTCTGCTGCTATTCTGAATCAAAGTCAAGGCTGAATATCCTGAGATAGCCACGAAAGCACTGAAAACGTTGCTTCCATTTCCAATATATTTCTATGAAGCGGAGTTTTCTGCAACGAATGCAACGAAAACTAAATTAAGGAATAGACTGGACATAAGGAACCCCCTTCGAGTATCACTGTCTCCCATCACCCCTCGATAGGACCGTCTTGTTGCAGGAAAACAAGCCCAGGGCTCGCACTGATTCAGCAATATTGGTGTGTTGCAATGATTTTATATCTTCATACGGGGAAAAAATGTGCTGTGTGTTTAACATCCAAACGTTACTTAAAATGTTATGATGCTATTGGCTTACTTACATAACCATATAACAATTACAGCACGGAAACAGGCCATCTCGGCCCTTCTAGTCCGTGCCAAACGCTACTCTTACCTAGTCCCACCGACCTACACTCAGCCCATAACCCTCCATTCCTTTTCTGTCCATATACCTATCCAATTTTTCTTTAAATGATAATATCGAACCTGCTTCTGCCACTTCTACTGGAAGTTCATTTAACACTTACTTCAAGCTCCCGTGATAATTGACTTATCACTATATTCATGCGAGGAAAATATGCGCTGTGTGTTTAATATTAAATTCATTAGATAAACCCTTTTAGAAATGAAATTGAGTGTATTAGCCACTTATCACCTATGTTCCGGTCGTGATTAACATCACGCCCCCCCCCTCCCCGAACAGAATCGCCAAAAACGATTTGCAGGGGAGAAAAATCGGCAGGTACACGCATGCACAATGGTGCCAATGCAAGGCTTCATGGTCATTGTAGTCTTTTCTAGGTAAACACAACGTATTTGACTGCTACTCTTGTCCGTTGGCAACCCTACGCGCCGCCCCCCCCCCAGGTCGACCGGTCCGCAAGAATATTGTCAATATTAAACCGGTCTGCAGTGCAAAAAAGGTTGGGGACCCCTGTTCTAATGCAACAGCAGCTCTGCTGACTGAACAACTATATCACCCCAAAGTTCTGTGGGGAATTAGCTGACTGGTGAGATACACAGATTCAGCCACAGGTAGGATTGGGGCAGGCTTGTTGAGGTGGTTGGGCAGGTGGTTTGACAGATGGTGTTATGACCCAGTCTGTGAAAAAGACCTTGAATTATTTGTCCTCTTCCCTTGGTAACCTGTTGTTAGGATGGAGCTCAGATTGTCTATTTTGAAAGTTTGGAGTTGGGCTAATGGACATCCTGGCATACATCAAGGCTACATGAATATAATTAGGGTCTCACTGCGACGTGTTGGCTTTGCTAACAGTCATTTTGCTTCACTTATCCTGCTTCGATGTACCTTTAACAGAAGAACTGCAACAATTACTGAAGAGCAATAAATAAATGCTGGTTTTGTCTCCAACGCTCACATCTCCAAAATGTGGATTAATAAAGAAAACCATTGTATGAAAATTACATGCCAGAAACTAGAGATGCAATAACTTAAATGTCTTATCTGTACGGTTGAATCATTAACGCGTCGGCCACTTTCTCGCCGACACCCCTATTTGAGCCGGAATCCCGTTTTCTGAGAGAGAGGTGGAGACTGAAATCTTTATCAAAAACATGAAGCACCTGACAGAAGAAGTGCTTCGATCAACAAGTATATAGAGACACGGAACTAGCAGTGGGATTGGCGTGAGTGACCTTTTTTTTCTAATCAATATGAACGTAGTTTGACTGCACATGACTGAATTAACCAGCAGGGTTCTCTGGCTTCGAGTGGTGAGGCCCCTAAATCTGGCCGAGGCGCCTTTAAGAGACTGCGCATGCGCGTCGGGAGCAGTGCTCGAGAGAGGGAGAAGGCGGCGAGGGAGGAGCAGATGGTGTATTAGTACGTTAGGTGGGTATCGTTGGACGGAGCAGGAATGCGAGGGTGTGTCCTTATTGTTAACTTTTCTCTAGCGAGGCTCAGCAGATGCTATCGGCCGCGGGGTCATTAGAAGAGTGGCGAGGCCTGAGGGGTGGAGGCACTGAGAAAGCCCGGTAACTTCAAAGTTACTTTTCCCCGACACTGTATGAAGCGTATCGTGCTGAGGTTATGTTCATTTTTTTGTGGAAATCTCTGTTGGTCTTATTTCGTGTAAAGAATGAGTTTTCAAATTCTTAATTCTGTGTTTTTTGGAACGTGGCCGAAGATAATGCCATATTTTTGATAATAAAAGAAAACATTTACTTGAAATGCAAAAACTCAAACGGAGGAGTAAAATAACGTGTAGTGTTTAAAGGTGAAGAATGGAGATTTCATGTCCAGGTGCAAATGCTTCCATTTTAGAAATGCATATTCTTTATAACATGATAAGACCATAAGATATAGGAGCAGAATTGAACTATTCGGCCCATTGAGTTTGTTCTGCCATTTTATCATGGTTAATCTATTTTCCCTTTCAACCCCAATCTCCTGCCTTCTCCCCGTATTCCTTCATGCCCTGACTGATCAAGAAACTATCAAAAAAAACCTCTGCCTTAAATATACCAAGTGACTTGGCTTTTCCCACCCAGCACTTATCCCTGAAAGTGTAAGTGCTACACCTGTCCCTACACCACCTCTCTCACCACCATTCAGGGCCACGAACAGTCCCTCCAGGTGAGGCAACACTTCACTTGTGAGTCTGTTGGGGTTATCTGTTGCATCCAGTGTGGCCTCCTCTACATAAGACCATAAGACAAAGGAGCAGAAGTTGGCCATTGGGCCCATCGAGTCTGCTCCACCATTTTATCATGAGCTGATCCATTCTCCCATTTAGTCCCACTCCCCTGCCTTCTCACCATAACCTTTGATGCCCTGGCTACTCAGATACCTATCAATCTCTGCCTTAAATACACCCAATGACTTGGCCTCCACTGCTGCCCGTGGTAACAAATTCCAGAGATTCACTACCCTCTGGCTAAAAAAATTTCTTCACATCTCTGTTCTGAATGGGCACCCTTCAATCCTTAAGTCATGCCCTCTCGTACTAGACTCTCCTATCAAAAGAAACAACTTTGCCATACCCACTCTGTCCATGCCTTTCAACATTCGAAATGTTTCTATGATGTCCCTCCTCATTCTTCTAAACTCCAAGGAATACAGTCCAAGGGTGGACAAATGTTCCTCATATGTTAACCCTCTCATTCCTGGAATCATTCTAGTGAATTTTCTCTGTACCCTCTCCAACGTCAGCACATCCTTTCTTAAATAAGGAGACCAAAACTGCCCACAGTACTCCGTGAGATCTCACCAGCGCCTTATAGAGCCTCAACATCACATCCCTGTTCCTATGCTCTATTCCTCTAGAAATGAATGCCAACATTGCATTCGCCTTCTTCACCACCGACTGAACTTGGAGGTTAACCTGAAGGGTATCCTGCACGAGGACTCCCAAGTCCCGTTGCATCTCAGAACTTTGAATTCCCTCCCCATTTAAATAATAGTCTGCCTGTTTATTTCTTCTGCCAAAGTGCATAACCATACACTTTCCAACATTGTACTTCATTTGCCACTTCTTTGCCCATTCTTCCAATCTATCCAAGTCTCTCTGCAGACTCTATTTCCTCAGCACTCCCCTCCACCTATCTTTGTATCATCAGCAAACTTAGCCACAAAGCTATCTATTCCATAATCCAAATCGTTGATGTACAACGTAAAAAGAAGTGGCCCCAACATGGACCCCTGTGGAACACCACTGGTAACCGGCAGTCAACCAGAATAGGATCCCTTTATTCCCATTCTCTGTTTCCTGCCAATCAGCCAACACCCTATCCACGTATGTAACTTTCTTGTAATTCCATGAGCTCTTATCTTGTTAAGCAGCCTCATGTGCGGCACCTTGTCAAGGGCCTTCTGAAAATCCAAATATACAACATCCACTACATCTCCCTTGTCTAGCCTACTTGTAATTTCTTCAAAAAATTGTAATAGGTTTGTCATGCAGGATTTTCCTTTAAGGAAACCATGCCTATCTTGTCATATGCCTCCAGGTAGTCCGTAACCTCATCCTTGACAATCGACTCCAACAACTTCCCAACCACCGATGTCAAGCTAACAGGTCTATAATTTCCTTTTTGCTTCCTTGCCCTCTTCTTAAATAGCGGAGTGACATTTGCAATCTTCCAGTCCTCTGGAACCATGCCAGAATCTATTGACTTTTGAAAGATCATCGCTAATGCCTCCGCAATCTCTACAGCTACTTCCTTCAGAACATGAGGGTGCATTCCATCTGGTCCAGGAGATTTATCTACCTTTAGACTATTCAGTTTCCTGACTACTTTCTCTGTCGTAATTGTGACTGCACACACTTCTCTTCCCTGCCACCCTTGAGTGTCCGGTATCCTGCTGTCTTCCTCAGTGAGGACTGATGCAAAATACTCGTTCAGTTCCTCTGCCATCTCCTTATCTCTCATTACAATTTCTTCAGCATCATTTTCTATCGGTCCTATATCTACTCTCTCCTGTCTTTTACTCTCTATATACTTGATGAAGCTTTTAGTATCCTCTTTGATATTATTTGCTAGCTTCCTTTCATAGTTAATCTTTTCCCTCTTAATGACCTTCTTAGTTTCCTTTTGTAAGCTTTTGAAAGCTTCCCAATCCTCTGTCTTCCCACTAATTTTTGCTTCCTTGTATGCCCTCTCCTTTGCTTTAACTTTGGCTTTGACTTCTCTTGTCAGCCACGGATGCATCCTTTTTCCATTTGAAAATTTCTTCTTTTTTGGAATATACCTGTCTTGCACCTTCCTCACTTCTCACATAAACTTCAGCCACTGCTGCTGTGCTGTCCTTCCCGACAATGACCCTTTCCAGTCAACTTTGGCCAGTTCCCCTCTCATGCCACTATAAATTCCTTTACTCCACTGAAATAACGACAGATCGGATTTCAGCTTCTCTTTTTCAAATTTCACAGTGAACTCAATCATGTTATGATCACTGCCTCCTAAGGGTTCCTTCACCTCAATCTCTCTAATCACCTCCGGTTCATTACACAATACCCAATCCAGTACAGCCGATCCCCTAGTGGGCTCAACAACAAGCTGTTCTAAAAAGCCATCTCGCAGACATTCTACAAATTCTCTCTCTTGAGATCCAGTGCAGACCTGGTTTTCCCAATCCACTCGCATGTTAAAATCCCCCACAATTCTCATAACACTGCCCTTCTGACAAGCCTTTTCTATTTCCTTTTGCAATTTGTAGTCCGCATCACTGCAGCTGTTTGGAGGCCTGTATATAACTGCCATCAGGGTCCTTTCACCCCTGCGATTTCTTAGCTCAACCCGTAAAGATTCTGCACCTTCCGATCCTATATCACCTCTTTCTAATGATTTGATATCATTTCTTACCAATAAAGACATGCCACTCCCTCTGCCTACCTTCCTATCTTTCTGATACACCGTGTATCCTTGGACGTTCAGCTCCCAGAGACATGTATCCTTTAGCCACGTCTCAGTGATGGCCACAATAGCATACCTGCCCATCTGTAGCTGTACGACAAGATCATCCACCTTATTCCTTATGCTGCATGCGTTTAAGTATAACACCTTAAGACCAGTATTTGGTACTTTTCGCTTTGGTTGCACTGCAACTTTATTGCACTGCAACTCATCCCAATGGCTACAAATTCGCCCCATCACCTGCCTGTCTTTCCTGACATCTTTACTGCTCACTATCTTAGATTTATTTCTGTTTTCCCCATTCCTCCGCTCTATCATTCCGGTTCCCATCCCCCTGCCAAATTAGTTTAAACCTCCCTAACAGCTCTATTAAACCTTCCCGGCAGGATATTGGCTCCCTTCGGGTTCAGGTGTAACCTGTCCATTTTGAACAGGTCAGACTTCCCCCAGAAGAGATCCCAATGATCCAAGAATCTGAAACCCTGCCCCTTGCACCAGTCTCTTAGCCACGCGTTCATCTGCCTGATCCTACTATTCTTGCCCTCGCTAGCACGTGGCACAGGTAGCAATCCCGAGATTACTACCCTGGAGGTCCTGCTTCTCAGCTTCCTTCCTAACTCCCTGAAATCTCTCTTCAGGACCTCCTCCCTTCTCCTATCTATGTCATTGGTACCAACATGTACCAAGACAACTAGCTGCTCGCCGTCTCCCTTCAGAATATTCTGGACCCGATCCGAGACATCCCATAACCTGGCACCTGGGAGGCAACACACCATGCGGGTATCTCTATCAGGCTCACAGAATCTCCTGTCTGTTCCCCTGACTATGGAATCCCCTATGACTACCGCATTCCTCTTCTCCCTCCTTCCCTGCTGCACAACAATGCCAGGCTCAGTGCCAGAGACCCGATCACTGTGCAGCATCCAGAACAAGATATTTGTTGTTGAGGGGGATAGCCACAGGGGTGCTCTCCACTATCCGGGCATTTTCCTTCCCTCTCTTGACAGTCACCCATTTTTCTAACCCCTGTAGCCTAGGGATGACTACCTCCCTGTAGCCCCTGTCTATCACCTCTTCACTTTCCCTGATAAGCAGTAGGTCATTAAGCTGCAGCTCCAGATCCCTAACACGGTCTCTGAGGAGCTGCATCTTGGTGCACCTGGCGCAGATGTGGCCATCAGGGAGGCTGGAGGTCTCCCAGGATTCCCACATCTGACACCGTGAACAAAGCACTAACTCTGCAGGCATGCTATCTAATTCTACGGGAATGAAACAGGAAAAATAAGTCTACTCACCCACTTACCTTGACAAACAGACGAACTTTTTAAACTGTTAGCTCGTACAGTTAGCTGTGAGAGCCCTGCTGTTCCTGCCAATTTGCCAAGGGGGATAAAAAAGAGTTGGTGCTTCGCTCTCGCCTCTTCCCGTTACCGTTGAAGCCAAAGCCCTACACTCTGCTGCCAGTCACTCTGCTGCCTGCTCCAACCGCTGCCCGCTGTATAGGGTGGTCTCCTTTTTAAACTCCACGCTGTCCTGTCTACGTCACGTGCCTGCGCAATCTCGTCCTTCTTGCACTTGAAGAAGTTTTTTTAAAAAACTGCCTTCCTTCAGAATTCAGCTCCCACACCGCTCTGCTTGTCCCGATCCATCAGTGAGACCTGACGCAAATTGGGGGACCGCTTCGTCGAGCACCTCCACTCCGTCTGTCACAACAGACAGAATCTCCCGGTTGTCACCCACTTCAACTCTGCTTCACATTCCCATTCAGATATGTCCATACATGGCCTCCTCTACTGCCATGATGAGGCCAAACTCAGGTTGGAGGAGCAACACCTTATATACCGTCTGGGTAGTCTCCAGCCCCTTGGCATTGAATTCTCCAACTTCCGGTAATTACCTCCCCCTCCCTTCCCCCATCCCTGTTTCCCTTTGCCCCCTCCTCCAGCTGCCTATCACCTCCCTCATGGTTCCCCTTCCTTCTACTACCTGTTGTGCTTTCCCCATTCCACCTTTCCTGCCTATCACCTGCCTGCTTCCCCTCCCCCACCCCTTTATCTTTCCCCTTACTGGTTTTTCACCTGGCATCTACCAGCCTTCTCCTTCCCACCCTCCCCCCACTTTCTTTATAGGGCCCCTGCCCCTTCCCTCTACAGCCCTGACAAAGGGTCTCGGCGGAAATGTTGACTGTTCATTTCCACGGATGCTGCCTGACTTACTGAGTTCCTTCAGCGTGTTGCTTTGACCCCAGCATCTGCAGAGTATTTTGTGTTTATGACTTGGCCTTTGCAGCTGCCTGTGGCAACAAATTCCACAGATTCTTCTCTCTGGCTAACAAAAAAATCCTCGTCATTCTGAAAGAAACCCTTTCTGTTCTGAGGCTGTCCTCTTGGGTCTCTGACTCCCCATTATAGGAAATATCTTTTCCACATCCACTCTATACAGACCTTTCACCATTTGATAGGTTTCAATAAGGTCACCTGTCATTCTTCTGAATTCCAGTGAGTAGAGGCCCACAGCCATCAAGCAATTTTCATATGACAAGCCTTTCAGTCCTGAATCATTTTCTCAATCTCCTTTGAACCCTCTCCAATGTTAACACATTCTTTCTTAGATAGGGGGTCCAAAACTACTCAGAATGCTCCCAGTGAGGCTGAACATTACATCCTTGCTTTTATATTCTAGTCCTCTTGAAATGTCTGCCAATATCACATTTGCTTTCCCCAACCTGCAAATTAACCTGTAGAGAATCCTACATGAGAACTCCCAAGTCCCTATGCACCTCAGATATTTGAATTTCTCTCCTTTTAGAAAATAGTCTACTCTTTTATTTCTTCTACCAAAGTGCATGGTGCATGACCATACGCTTCCCAACACTATATTCCATCTGCCACTTCTTTGCCCATTCTCCTAATCTTTCTGAGACATTCTGTAGCCTCTCTACTTCCTCAAAACTACCTGCCCCTTCACCTATCTTCATATTATCTGCAAATTTGACCACAAAGACATCAATTCCGTCATCCAAATCATTGACATACAACATTTTTTAAAAAAGCGGTCGCAAAGCAGAGCCCTGTAGAACACAACAGAAAAGGCTCCCTTTATTTCTACTCTTTGCCAATCAGTCAATGTTCTGCTCATGCTTTCTTCTGCCTCTCTCCCTTCTTGAAGTGTGGAGTGACATTCGTAATTTTCCATTCCTCTGGAACCATGCCAGAATCAATTGATTCTTGAAAGGTCATTACATTACTAATGCATCCACAATCTCTTCAGCCACCTCTTTCAGAACCCTGGGGTGTATTCCATCTGGTCCAGGTGAACTGTCTTTCTTCAGACCTTTCAGTTTCCCAAGAACCTTCACCCTAGTAATGACAACTTAACATACTTCTGCCCCCTGACACTCTCGAATTTCTGACATACTGCTCATGTCTTCCACAGTGAAGAATGATGCAAAGTACTTACTCAGTTCATCTGCCGTTTCCTTGTCCCCCATTACTACCGCTCCAGCATCATTTTCCAGTGGTCTGATAGCTACTCTTGCTTCTCTGTTACACTTTATATAGTTGAAGAAAATGTTAGTATCCTCTTTAATATTATTGGCTAGCTTACATTCATATTCCATCTTTTCCTTCTTTAGGACTGTTTTAGTTGCCTTGGTTAGTTTTAAAAGCTTCCCAATCCTCTACCTTCCCACTAATTTTGCTCTATTATATGTCCTCTCTTTGGCTATTTTGTTGATTTTGACGTCGGTTGTCAGCCACAGTTGTGTCATCCTGCCTTTAGAAAACTTTCTCATCTTTGAGATGTGTATATCCTGCACCTTCTGAATTGCTCCCAGAAATTTCAGCTATTGCTGTTCTGCCGTCATCCTTGCTAGTGTTCCTTTCCAATCAGTTTTGGCCAGCTCCTTTCTCATGCCTCTGTAATTCCCTTTACTCCACTGTAGTACTGATACATCTGACTTTTGCTTCTCAAACTGCAGGACGAATTCTATGAGATTATAATCGCTTGTCCTTAAGGGTTCCTTTACCTTAAGCTCCTAAACAATTCTGGTTCATCGCACAATACCCAATCACGAACTGCTCTAAAAGGCCATCTCGTAGACGTTCTAGAAATTCCCCCTCTTTGGATCCAGCACCAACCTGATTTTACCAATCTGCCTGCATACTGAAATCCCCTATTGTAATTTATAGACTACATCTTGACTATTGTTTTGGGGGTCTGTATATAACTCCCATCAGGGTCTTTTTACCCTGATGCACAAACAAAGCAACAGGAAAACAGAACACACTAATGGTCAATTCATTATAAAGGTAACATTATAAATTTCAAAATCTACATTTAAGGTACAATCTTGCGACCAATAATTTTATGTCATCAACTTACCCTGTTCCTCAATTCACATTGTATACATTTTAAACTTCAGTCAGCTATGCTTTTCAAATTGACCTTGTTTTACTTTAGTATAGAAAATATGAAAAGGGAATCTATGAAAATACAGATGAATGCATGGCTGAAGAACAGGTGCCGGGGGCAGGGGTTCTGGAACATTTATTACCCCTCAAACATCAGGCTTTTGAACCGAACGGGATGACTTCACTCAACTTCACTTGCTCAATCATTGAAGTGTTCTCACAACATATAGACTCACTTTCAAGGACTCTTCACCTCATATTCTTGATATACAGTGGCATGCAAAATTTTGGGCACCCCGGTCAAAATTTCTGTTACTGTGCAATTGTCAATTCATCAGCAACTTTGATGTGTGTTTGTTAAACAAAAGATAACGTTAAGTAGCTAAGTATTTAAATAATACTCTGCAGTCTAATTACAGTTGAGTTGGTAATATGTCCGTGAGTTGCTTGGACCACTCTTTCAGGTCGTAAGTTTATCTCAACACCATTTTTCTTCAGCTATCGACTTGTACAGAAAACTTCCAAAAGATCTTTACAAGAGCAGGTATCATCTTCATCATTCCTTGCAAAAGGCTTCTAGTTCTTTGAGATTCTTTGGCCGTCTTGCATGTACTGCTCTTTTGAGGTTTATCCACAGATTTTAGTCATAGTCATACTTTATTGATCCCGAGGGAAATTGGTTTTCGTTACAGTTGCACCATAAATAATTAAATAGTAATAAAACCATAAATAATTAAATAGTAATATGTAAATTATGCCAGGAAATAAGTCCAGGACCAGCCTATTGGCTCAGGGTGTCTGACCCTCCAAGGGAGGAGTTGTAAAGTTTGTTGGCCACAGGCAGGAATGACTTCCTAAGACGCTCAGTGTTGCATCTCGCTGGAATGAGTCTTTGGCTGAATGTACTCCTGTGCCCAACCAGTCCATTATGTAGTGGATGGGAGATATTGTCCAAGATGGCATGCAACTTGGACAGCATCCTCTTTTCAGACACCAACGTCAGAGAGTCCAGTTTCATCCCCACAACATCACTGGCCTTACGAATGAGCTTGTTGATTCTGTTGGTGTCTGCTGCCCCAGCACACAACAGCAAACATGATCTCACTGGCTACCACAGACTCGTAGAACATCCTCAGCATTGTCCGACAGATGTTAAAGGACCTCAGTCTCCTCAGGAAATAGAGACGGCACTGACCCTTCTTGTAGACAGCCTCAGTGTTCTTTGACCAGTCCAGTTTATTGTCAATTCGTATCCCCAGGTATTTGTAATCTTCCACCGTGTCCACACGGACTCCCTGGATGGTAACGGGGGTCACTGGTACCTTAGCTCTCCTCAGGTCTACCACCAGCTCCTTAGTCTTTTTCACATTAAGCTGCAGATAATTCTTCTCACACCATGTGACAAAGTTTCCTACCATAGCCCTGTACTCAGCCTCATCTCCCTTGCTGATGCATCTAACTATGGCAGAGTCATCAGAAAACTTCTGAAGATGACAAGACTCTGTTCAGTAGTTGAAGTCCGAGGTGTAAATGATGATGAGAAAGGGAGACAAGACAGTCCCCTGTGGAGCCCCAGTGCTGCTGACCACAGTGTTGCAAGCACACGTACTGTGGTTTGCCAGTCAGGTAATCAAGAATCCATGATACCAGGAAAGCATCCACCTGCATCGCTGTCAGCTTCTACCCCAGCAGAGCAGGGCCGGTGGTGTTGAACGCACTGGAGAAGTCAAAAAACATGACCCTCACAGTGCTCGCTGGCTTGTCCAGGTGGGCGTAGACACGGTTCAGCAGGTAGACGATGACATCCTCAACTCCTAGTCAGGGCTGGTAGGTGAACTGGAGGGGAATCTAAGTGTGGCCTAACCATAGGCCAGAGCAGCTCCAGAACAAATCTTTCCAGGGTCTTCATGATGTGGGAGGTCAATGCCACCAGTCTGTAGTCATTGAGACCGCTGGGGCGCGGCGTCTTCGGCACAGGGACGAGGCAGGACGTCTTCCACAGCACAGGAACCCTCTGGAGACTCAGGCTCAGGTTGAAGACATGGCGAAGTACTCCACATAGCTGAGGGGCACAGGCTTTGAGCACCCTGGTACTGACACCATCCGGGCCTGCAGCCTTGCTTGGGTTGAGACGTTTCAGCTGTCTTCTCATTTGTTCAGCTGTGAAGCCCACCGTGATGGTTTCGTCTGGGGAAGGGGTATAGTCATGAGAGCATGGAGGGGGACTGTGAGGAGGGGTAGGAGGGGAGAGTGGAATATGTGTTGGTTGGGGGCCAGCAACAGATGACTCGTGGGGGATGGGCAGGGGCCACAATGTCAAATCTGCTAAAGAACAGGTTAAGTTCGTTGGTCCTGTCCACACTGCCTTCAGCTCCTCTGTTGCTAGTTTGCTGGAACCCAGTGATGGTCCTCATCCCACTCCAGACCTCTCTCATGTTGTTCTGCTGGAGTTTCCACTCAAGCTTCCTCCTATACCTGTCTTTAGCCTCCCTGATCCTGGCTTTCAGGTCCCTCTGTATTGCCCTCAGCTCCTCCCTATTTCCATCTCTAAACGCCTCTTTTTAGCATTCAGGATGTACTTAATGTCCTTTGTTACCCATGGCTTGTTATTTGAATAACAAAGGACAGTTCTTGTCGGAACATCGCAGTCCACACAGAAGTTGATGTAACCAGTGATGCACTCTGTGAGCCCATCAATATCCTCTCCATGTGGCTCACAGAGTGCCTGCTAGTCTGTCACCTCAAAACAGCCCTGGAGCGCCTCATAAGCCTCCTCCGACCATTTCCTCACTGTCTGCGATGTTGCAGGTTTAGATGCACCAGGTTGTGATCTGACCTTCCCAGTGGGGGGAGGGGAGAGGAGCTGTATGCATCCTTAACGTTAGCATACATCAAATCCATAGTCCTCTCCCCTCTGGTTGTGCAGCTCACATACTGCGTGAAGTTGGGCATTCTAGCCGTGGTAACATGGTTGAAGTCACCCGAGATGGTAATGAGGGCATTCGGGTGCTGGGTTTGTAATCTGGCTATGACGGTGTAAATGATGTTACACGCCGACGTCGGGTTGGCAGAGGGAGGGATGTACACAACAACCACAACTACATGTGAGAGTTCCCTTGGCAAATAATATGGCCGGAGTCCAACAGCAAAAAGTTCAATATCCGGGCTACAAACACGTTCCTTGATCGTAATATGACCAGGATTGCACCATCTGTTGTTTACCAGAACAGCAAGCCCCCCTCCTTTACGCTTACCGCTCTCAGTGCAATTCCGGTCAGCCCGAACGGTCTGGAAGCCCTCTATGGAAACGTTTTGATCGGGTATGTCCTCGTGCAGCCACGTTTCGGTAAAACACATAACACTGCTCTCCCGAAATGTTCTCTGACTCCTGACTAGTGCCGTCAACTCGTCCATTTTATTACCCAGTGATCTCACATTGCCCATAATGAGAGAGGTGAGACACGGCTTATAACTTCTCTTCTCCATAAGCCTCTGTTGTCTCGACCCGGTCCTCTTCCCTCACCTATCTGATCCCCCTCTGTGTGTTTTCCTCCAGATTTCAGCCGGAGTGTCCGCCGCTCTGTTCGCTAAACTGGCCGGCATAAGCGCAATCAGCTGGTCCCTGGAATAAACAATGCGACCTTACTGCTGCCACGCTAATGAGATGTGTCCGAATGTAACTATTTCCAGCTCTAAAAACTCAAATAAAACTCTCTCCACCAGCATGTTAGAGAGGGTGCAGCTTCAACATGTTACTGTGAAAAAAAATACAACAAATAATGTAAGTGAAAAAAGTTTAAAAAGTAAGAAAACTAGATGGAGCGACTGTAACAGGCTGCGTGCACGACCGGTGCATGCGCACAATAATGTTTTCAATGATTTTCAATTATATTTAGGTCGGGGGACTGTGAGGGCCATGGCAAAACCTTCAGCTTGCGCCTCTTGAGGTAGTCCATTGTGGATTTTGAGTGTAGGATCATTAACCTGTTGTAGAAGCCATCCTCTTCATCTTCAGCTTTTTTACAGACGGTGTGATGTTTGCTTCCAGAATTTGCTGGTATTTAATTGAATTCATTCTTCCCTCTACCAGTGAAATGTTCCTCGTGCCACTGGCTGCAACACAAGCCCAAAGCATGATCAATCCACCCTCGTGCATAACAGTTGGAGAGGTGTTCTTTTCATGAAATTCTGCACCCCTTTTTCTCCAAACATACCTTTGCTCATTGCGGCCAAAAAGTTCTATTTTAACTTCATCAGTCCACAGGACTTGTTTCCAAAATGCATCAGCCTTGTTCAGATGTTTCTTTGCAAACTTCTGACGCTGAATTTTGTGGTGAAGATGCAGGAAAGGTTTTCTTCTGATGACTCTTCCATGAAGGTCATATTGGTGCAGGTGTTGCTGCACAGTAGAACAGTGCACCACCACTCCAGAGTCTGCTAAATCTTCCTGAGGTCTTTTGCAGTCAAACAGGGGTTTTGATTTGCCTTTCCTAGCAATCTTACGAGCAGTTCTCTCGGAAAGTTTTCTTGGTCTTCCAGACCTCAACTTGTCTTCCACTGTTCCTATTAACTGCCATTTCTTAATTACATTACGAACTGAGGAAACGGCTACCTGAAAACGCTTTGCTATCTTCTGATAGCCTTCTCCTGCTTTGTGGGCATCATTTATTTTAATTTTCAGAGTGCTAGGTAGCTGCTTAGAGGAGCCCATGGCTGCTGATTGTTGGGACAAGGTTTGAAGAGTCAGGGTATTTATAAAGCCTTGAAATTTGCATCACTTGGGTTTTCCTAACAATGACTGTGAACAAGCCATAGCCCTAACAAACTAATTAAGGTCTGAGACCTTGGTAAAAATTATTTGAGAGCTCAAATCTGTTGGGGTGCCCAAACCTTTGCATGGTGCTCTTTTCCTTTTTCTCACTCTCAAATTGTAAAAGGAAAGGTACGTCGCATCTGGAGTTTCTCGGGTTAGCGTTTGATTTTCCTCCATGCCTCACTAACGTAGTGGGGAACCGCGTATGAGGCAAGTTACAGCAGTGGTTTGCCATTGCCTTCTGCCGGGTGAGTTTCCAAAGAGATCACCAGCTTGTAACCCAGCATGGATGGAAAGCATGCAGGAGAGCCGGCTGGATTCAAACTCGGGACCTTTCGTCCCGAAGTCTGGCGTGATGCCACTATGCCACCAGCCGGATCTCTAAAATTGTACAAAACAAAAATAATACATAAACTACACAGACACAAGGAAATCTGCAGATGCTGGAAATTCAAGCAACACACACAAAAAATGCTGGTGAACGCAGCAGGCCAGGCAGCATCTATAGGAAGAAGTATAGTAGGTGTTTCGGGCTGGGACCCTTGGGCTCGAAACGTCGACTGTACCTCTTCCTATCAATGCTGCCTGAGCTGCTGCGTTCACCAGCATTTTTTGTGTGTGTTAATACATAAACTAATCCTGCTTAAAATGTTGAAAAGGATGTTTCATCTTTAACTTTGGCTTTTGGCGATCAGTTCATCTTTTACTCGCTTAGCTATTCACAGTAACAGAAATTTTTCATGCCACTGTATGTTAGTTGTAACAGTGATAGATTAACCTACACTGATGAGTTAGCATTCTATAACATGAGACTTCTTACAAGGAGAAAGGAATCCATTTATAAGATGTCATCTTAAACAATTAAATGCACTTATGAGTTTTATTTTCTTCCTGTATGATACAGGTCTGTTCTCCATTCCCTCATTGAGTCTCTCTGGAGCAGTGGTTCCCAAACTTTTGGGTTACTGAGCCCTTGGCTCCCAAACTACATTCCCACTGCCCTCCCCCATCCGTTACATAAAAACTATAAAAAAATTTTGATTTACGATGCACAGTGAAGGGAAGTATGAACTGCAAATTCAAAGAAGTGACAAAAAATTTCAGAAATTATTCATATCTATTTAAAGCTACTAATAAAAGTATTTCTTTATTTATTTAAAGTAAAAACAATTTTCAAGGTTCGATATCACTCGGAGGATAATCTCAGATTCCCATGTTAAGTAATTTGCAGTCTGTTTCATTGCTTTGAATGAAGTTGGATGACTGCACTGGAATCACGCTTGCTAAATATGATGTTGGAAAGGCAATAGAGAACATCTTGACCTTTTACCACAGTGCAGGATAGCATTCCGAGATTTCTTTCTGCAACCAAAGTCTTGATATGATTTTTTGTTTTAAATTTCACCTTCAGCTTAAAGTAATTTTGTAGCAAGGTCAGTTTTTCCTATATACTTCCTGTTAATTCCTCCATTATCAGTGTTCAGGAATGGATTTATTACCCAATATGGAATTTGGATAAGAGATGATGTTGAAATCTCTCTGACTTGTCTGTAAGCAGCTCACCCATTTGGGCACAGTATACTTGAAGATCATCATCGGGTATTCTCTTTCAATTCAGTCTTGGAAATTGGAAAAGCTTACAACGGCCATCATTGCACTTAAATAGGGTTTACTTGGACAGAATTGTGGAAATGATGTTTGACTTTGAGATTCACATCATTTCCTTGAAATTGAAGACTGACTTCATTAAACGGCCTATAATTCTGGCAAATGAGCAATGTTATGCTTAATATTCTTGAGTTGATTGATGAATGAAACATTTGTGTCTTCAATGAATTTTATCATGGTTTCAAAAAGTACATAAAAGCATCTGAGGCAGTTTCCTTTTGGGAGGCATCTGACTTCTGTGTGGAACAGCAAGTGTCCAAACTGTTCATTCTCAATACAAAACTCTCAGAATAGTCGAGAATTAAGAGCATGGGGTGTGATTTTATTTGCCGCTCATAACAATATTAAATGAATTGTGCAGCTGATTACTTTGATTCTTTTTCGACAAGATATCTATGAATTATATAGTGAGTGGTAAATATAAGGTACAGCTTTTTCAAGAAAGTAATAACCCCGCAGTGGTGTCCTGTCATTAATGGTACCCTATCTAATGCACAGTAAGAATGTTGGTGAGAAAAAAATAATCAACAATCCAAAATACTGACCCCCCCCATACCTGTTTCTAGTCCCCTTGAAAATAGCAACTCTTGAACCATGCTTCCATCTTTTATGAGGCAAACATAACAAAGAAGCGAAGATTTGTTGCTTAGTAAACTTGACTCATACAACTGTAGAGCAGATTCTGTTGTCCTAAGTATGTAGTACGATGTGTCTTCCTCATTCTCAGATATTTCAACTATTTGTCTTTGAACAGAGTTGTCATTGAATGCAATCGCTATAATTATGTAACATCCTGGTTCACAAGGTTACTGCTATGCTATAGATATTTCACTTTAGCAGTCTGTTCTGCTTTCAGCCTGTTTGGGTTACCATTGAAGATGAGGGATGTTTAGGAATGTGTGCCATCCAATTAGGATAGTGGAACTGGGAGGAAGTTCCAGAGAATGCTGGGAAGAGAGGTTTTGTGAGGGGCACAAAGGTTGGTCTTGGTCTTTGTTCAGTGGGAGATGAAGAGAGAAGATGCTGGAGAGAACCTGTTATAGGATTTGATCCAGTGGGGATGATGATTCGATGGAGCCAAGGTGCGGATGTCTACTGGGGATTGGTGAATATAACCTTTGGAAGATTTGAGCTCCAACCTGTGTACATTTGACTGTTTAATTATAAAGGGCCCTTTTTGTCTTTTTCTTTCTTCTCTCTACTAACTCTTCAGTAAAGTATACTTCTTTCCATTGTATGCCATGTGCAATCTGTTAATTCGAGCTGTAACAGGACAGCAAGTCACAAAGCAATCACACCCATTGGGGCTTTGGTGGGCGAGACATCCCAATCTCTTGATTTGATGGGACTGGAGCATGTATACCCCAGACATACAAGGCCCGAGAAAGATGGGTTTCTCAGCACTGAGTTGGGAGACTGCCAGTGATGGCTAACGAGCCATTTACTGAGATGCACGGAAAGAAAGGGGGTTTCCTTTGGTCTGGTAACTTATGCAAAACCGTACTCAGAACCTTACTTCCTGCTAGCAGAATCAGTTCTTCTCCAATTGTATGGGGCTTTCCAGATTTAACGGTGAGCTTTGCAATGTTGTGTGAAGCACACAAACCATCACAGTTTTGTTGTGAAGTGCTGGCAAATATGTTTTGTAGTGTTTTCTCTTTTTGAAACTTTCCATGAAGTGACTGAAAATAAGCCAAGTTCTTGTTTGCTTTATCAGAGTGTATTCTGTTCAAATATTCAAGAAGCCTGGATGGTTTCATTGCCTACTTTGAAAAAAATGTTTTCATATAACAGGCACATGGCTGCTGTTGGTTGCTCAGTGCTAGTAAAAATCTATGTTTCAGATACTCCACACTATATCATCTACACTTTTTTGTTTGCTTTTGCCATTTTCATTATGAATTAATGATCACGGTCAATTGCCTGTTAAGTCCAAGCTCACGCTCTGCGAACAATAAAGAGTAAAGTTATGACGTCAGCAGAGCTCAGGCAAAACATGACTGTCTGCCTTAAGGTACATACAGTGGAGCAGCGATACCTTGGTTGGGCCATGGGCTAGAGAAATGTGGTTAACGCATTCAAAAGAATACATTCTGAATTTTACACCATTGAAACCCATGCCATAATTCACAGGAATTTTGTCAGTGTTAATGCGAATGTTAAACAGCTAACACTGTTAGTAGTGAATGGCAATAATGTTCAGGCTGTGAATGGAAATAACTTTCTTTAATACAGTTTTCTCATGATATGCCAAATGCAGAAATGTCATTTTGCTTTTTCACAATTGTAATGCACTTGAAGCAAAGTCTAAGGGAATGATGGGCTAGCAAGAGTTGAGATGGTTATGTGATCCTTATAATCAATTATGAGGCACTGAGGATCAAATGCTTATAATAAGTAATTAATTTCTTAAGCCTGTAATCCATCAGCTGCCCCCTTGCTACTGAATACCCTTCACCAACCCCGTTAATCTTTATCATCCCCTTATAAACTCTCACTGCCCTTGGGAGGTGTGGTGGGGGTACAATATCACCCACTTTGGAAACCACTGGTCAAGAAAAATGGCCAAGTTTGAACAAGCAAAATCTTCCTGATGAAGGGTCTCAACCCAAAACGTTGACTGTTTACTCTTTTCCATAGATGCTATCTGGCCTGCTGAGTTCCTCCAGCATTTTGTGTGTGTTGCCTAGATTGCCCCAGGTATGTTTTTTGGTCCGACATAGTTACTTGAGTTCTGCATGATAAATTTGGCAAGTATTTCCTTAACTATTACTTGGGGACTGCAAAGTAGACTTGGTGGACTGACTGGCCTAATATCTTATGGTCTTATTATTCTAATTTTAAGAAGCTATGGAGTGTCTCTATCTGATTTTTTTTTACATATATTGAAAATACTCGTGCAAATGTAGGGTCTCTCTGTTTTATCTTGAGATGTGCCCAGTTTCATAAAAATTACTACACTTCAGTTGAGACTAAACATGCATCTAAGTTTACAGACTTAAGTGTACAGACTTGTGCAAGTCTTTCCTAACCTTTTTGAGTTGGGAAAAATGAACTCAAATTTCAAGTAACTGATTAGAATTTCATCTTGTCTTTACACTAGTGATTCCCCTGTAGTCTAGACTGTCCTTGTATACAGCACAGAAAAGTGTTGTTATTTTACTTGCCTCCACCTCTTTGTGGAAAATGTTATCGCTCAGGTTGTGATTAAATCTTTTGCAACTCATCTTAAGCCAATATGCTCTAGTTCTTTAATCCCCAACCCTGAGTAAAAGGCTATGTGTATTCTCTTATTTATGCCCTTATTTTTTTTTTACAGATCTTTTAGATTAGTCCTGAACCTTCTATGCTCCAAGGAATAAAGTCTTACTCTGTCCAACTGTTCCCTGTACAGTAACTCAGTGTGTTGTATCCTGGCAACATCCTCCAAAAATCTTTTCTGTGCATTTTCCAGCTTAATGGCATCTATATTATAGCAGGTGACCATAACTAAACGTATTTCTTCAAGTACAGCCTCACCAATGTCTTGTACAACTGAAATATAACATCCAATTTCTGTACTTATTGCTGTGATTGATGATGCTTAGCGTGGCAAAAGCCTTGTTCACCACCTTGTCAACCTGTGACACCGCTTTCAGGGAACTATGGCCCTAAGTCCATTAAGAGCATTCTGACTGGCTGTCTCACTGCCCAGTACAGGAGCTGCACCAACCTTGATCGCTGGACACTGCGGAGAGTGGTGCGGATAGCCTTGCACATCTGTGGATGTGCACTTCCCTCCACTGAGGACATTTATAGCAGCATGTGAAGAAAGAAGGCCTGGAAGAACACTGGGGACACCAGTCACCCCAACTATAAACTGTTTCAGTTGCTTCCATCTGGCAAATGGTACTGCAGCATTAAAGCCAGGACCAGCAGGTTACAGGACAGCTTCTTTCTACAAGCCATTAGACTTGAGACTGATTTATACTTGTACGTCAAATGTACGCCGAAGGTACTGCGTACCCTACGCCGTAGGGTGACGTGCACCTCCCCAAAAATGTAACTCACGTGTCATGGCGACACAGACTGCAACAACTGTGATTGGTCTGCTTGGTAGCATTGCATTTCCTCATATGTATTTACGGTTGCTTTTCCCTGCCATGTCTGTACACTGATGCGAAATAAATGGTTGGAGATGATGAACCAAATCATCAAACCTACCTGCCAACATCCGAAAGTACTTGAAATGCATTTCCTCGTCCATGTCTCACACTAAGAAACTCAACACAGTGGCATAGAAACCCCACCGCCAACTAGCATTTTGGCGGTGAATTGCAGAGCGACACAGACACAACTACGCATGCTCGCTACGGCGTAGGGCTACGCAAAAGTATAAATCAGGCCTATGGTGTAGCCCGTACGCACAAGTATAAATCAGCCTTTATAAGTTCACATGTCTGTACATTGCAACGGAGTCACAATGCAAAGATTTTTACTCCCTCGTTGTGGAATGGATGTAAGATTTAAATAAATTCAATTCAATTCAAGCCCCTCTGTTCAACAACACTCCCCTGGGCTCTACTGTTCACTCATTAGTATTTGTCACCCCAGTTACCCAACTTACTCAAGATCTTCCTGTAATTCTTGATAACCTTCTTTACAGTTTAGGATACCATCTATTTTAGTGCCATCAGCAAACTTTCTAACCATGCCTGTATATTCTCATCCATATCATTGATATAGTTACAAACAACAATGGATCCTAACCCCTGAGGCACACCACGAGTCACAGGCCTTTGCTTCCTACCATCAAGCTAATTCTGTATCCAGTCAGCTAGTTTCTCTGGATCCCATCTGATCTAATTTTCCAGAGCTCACAAATCCCCGCAGACTATCAGTAATCAATCTCTGTTCTTATCTTCTTTAGAATCCCCGACAATACCTACACAGATATTAACCTTACTGGTTTTACAGGTTCCATGTAGCCTTACTTAAAGGCACAACATCAGCTACTCTCAACTCTTCTGATACCTAATCGATCGCGTATGATAATGCACATGTCTTAGCCAGGACTTCTACAATTTCTTCTCAATCTTCCCACGGTGTACTTGAATGTACACGATCAGGTACTGAATATTTACCTACCTTGAGCTGCAACCAATCAACACGAGGAAGTGAGTAAATAGAGCTACCTTTTCAATCAGGTCCACCATCAAGATTTAAAATGCTGGGCTTCATGGCAATTTCTGAGTTGGGCAACCAATCAACGAAAGGGATTCATTAAAAAGAACAAATAAAAATAACAAGTGCAGGCAGAGCAGCTGTTCTTTTGAGTGTGCCAGTGTTTAGAGTGGCTTAAACAAAGTCAGGCATGGGCGAGGTAAAGTATCTGATAAGATTCTTTTTTTTGTTCTTACTTGTTCATTCATTGTCTATTGGGACTGAGTAATGTAATGGGAATGGCTCCAGGGATGGTATTTTGTACTGTATATGGGAAGTCTGGGAGACCTCCAGTCTCCCAGATAAACACATCTGCACCAGGTGTACTGAGCTGCAGCTCTTGAGAGGACATGTTAAGGAACTGCAGCTACAGCTCGATGACCTTCGACTCATACTGACAAATGAGGAGGTAGTAGATAGGAGCAACAGGAAGGTTGTCACCCCTAGGTTGCAGGAGACAAGTAACTGGGTGACTGCCCGGAGAAGGAAGGGCAATGTCCAGCCAGTGCAGAGTACACCTGAGGAAGTTCCTCTCAATAATAAGATACACCTTTAGATACTGTTGAGGGGGACAGCCTGCTGGGGGCAGCCACAGTGACCAGGCACAGAGTCTGGTGCTGTGGCTCAGAAGAGCAGAGAGGTGAAGAGGACTGCAGTGCTGACAGATTCAACAGTCAGAGGAATGGAGATTCTGTGGGTGCGATAGAGACACCCAGGTGGTATGTTGCCTGTCAGGTGGCGTGGTCAGAAATGTCTTGGATCAAGGGCGTGGGTGAGCAGCCATATTGGCACCAATGACATTGATAGTCAAGGTGAGACAGTTCTGAAGAGAGATTTTAGGGAGCTAGGTAGAAAGCTGAAAAAAGGGACATTCAGGGTAGTTACCTGGATTGTTGCCTGTGCCATGTGCCGGTGAGGGTAAGAATAGGATGATCTGGTAGGTGAATGGATGGCTGAGAAACTGGTGCAGGGGACAGGGGTTCAGATTTATGGATCATTGGGACCTCTTCTGGAGGAGGTATGACCTGTACAAAATGGACAGGTTACACCTGAACCCAAAGGGGACCAAAATCCTTGCGGGCAGGGTGGCTAGAGTTGTTCAGGAGGGTTTAAGCTAATTTGGCAGGGGAATGGTAATGACAGTGCTTAGGATGAGATAATTGGTTTACAAATAAAGGCAATGTGTAATGAGACACCTAGCAAGGAGAGGCTGATGATTGGGTAAAATTGCAGTCAACAGGATGAATTACGATGTAAAAGGCAGTCAAAATAGAAAAGGGTGAATACAGGACTGAAGGTGTTATATTTGAATGTGTGTAGTATATGGAATAAGGAAGATGAACTTGTAGCACAGATACAGATTGCCATGTATGATGCTGTAGGCATCACTGAATCATGGCTGAAAGGAGATTATAGTTGGGAGCTTAAAGACCAAGGATATACGTTGTATAAAAAGGATAAGCGGGCAGGCGGAGGTGGTGGCATGGCTCTGTTGATTTAAAAAATGAAATCAAATCATTAGAAAGAGGTGACATAGGGTCAGAAGGTATTGTGTCATTGTGGATAGAGCTAAGAAACTAAAAGGGTAAAAAGACCCTGATGGGAGTCGTATACAGACCCCCAAACAGCAGCAAGGATGTAGTCTGTAAATTACAATGGGAGATAGAGAATGCATGCCAAAAGGGCAGTATTACAATAATCATGGGGGATTTCAATATGCAGGTAGATTGGGAAAATAAGGTTGGCGTTGGACCCCCATGAGGGGGAATTTCTAGAATACCTATGAGATGGCTTTTTAGAGCAACTTGTGATTGAGCCCTCTACAGAATCAGCTATTGTGGTGGATTGGATATTGTGCAATGAACCAGAATTGAATAGGAGCTTAAGGTAAAAGAACCCTTCGTGGCAAATGATCATAATGTGATAGAATTCACCCCCCTGCAATTTGAGAAGGAGAAGCTAAAGTCAGATGTATCAATTACAGTGGAGTAAAGGGAATTACAGAGGCAGGAGAGAAGAGTTGGCTGAAAATGATTGGAAAAGAATACTGGCAGATATGACTGCAGAGCAGCAATAGCTGGAATTTCGGGAAGCAATTCAGAAAACGCAGGACATGTACATCCCAAAGAGGAAGAAGTATTTTAAAGGCAGGGTGATGCAACCATGGCTGACAAGAGAAGTCAAAGCCAACATAAAAGCTAAAGAGAGGGCATATAATAGAGCAAAAAATTAGTAGGAAGTTGGGGAAACTTTTAAAAACCAACGGAAGGCAACTAAAAAAAGTCATTAAAAAGGTAATGATGAAATACAAAATACAAAAGGTTTCTTCTGATAAATAAAGAGTAAGAGAAGTGAGAGTAGAAATCGGACCACTGGAAAATGATGCTGGAGAGGTAGTAATGGGAGACAAGAACATGGCGGACGAACTAAATAAGTATTTTGCGTCAGTCTTCACTGTGGAAGACATTAGCAATATATTCGAGAGTGTCAGGGGTCAGAAGTGCGTTGAGTTGTCATTACTAAGGAGAAGATTCTTGGGAAACTGAAAGGTCTAAAGGTATATAACTCATCTAGATGGTTATACACTCCAGGCTTCTGAAAAGGGTGGCTGAAGAGATTGTGGAGGCATTAGTAACGATCTTTCAAGATTCATTAGATTCTGGAATGGTTCCCAAATACTGGAAAATTGCAAATGTCCCTCCAATCTTCAAGAAGGGAGAGGCCGGTGGGGGGGGGGTGGGGGCAGGATCTTTGCTTGCTGCCGCTTATGCGCAGGAGGGAGGGACTGGGGGTGACTTTGAGGTTCTAAAATTTAGCTATCATTCATTCTTTGGGGTACTCCTCTATTTTCATGGATGGTTGCGAAGAAAAAGCATTTCAGGATGTATATTGTATACATTTCTCTGACATTAAATGTACCTTTGAAACTTTTGAAAGGGAAATTATAGGCCAGATAGTCTGACCTCAGTGATTGGGAAGATGTTGGAGTTGATTGTTAAAGATGTGGTTTCAGGGTACTTGGAGGCAACTGGTAAAATAGACCTCAGGCAGCATGATTTCTTCAAGGGAAATCTTGCCTGACAAATCTATTGGAATTCTTTGAAGAAATAGCAAGCACGGTAGACAAAAGAGAATTTGTGGATGTTGTGTACATGGATTTTCAGGAGACCTTTGACAAGTTGCTACACGTGAGGCTGCTCATTGGCAGAAGGCAAAGTGTGGGAATAAAGGGAGCCTTTTCTGGTTGGCTTCTGGTGACGAGTGATGTTCCACAGGGGTCTGTGTTGGGACTGCTTCTTTTTGCATTATATGTCAGTGACTTGGATGACAGAATTCATGGCTTTGTGGCAAAGTTTGCAAATAATATGAAGATGGGTGGAAGGGCAGAGAGTCTTGAGGAAGTCGGGAGGCTACAGAAGAACTTTGGCAGATTAAGAGAATGGGCGAAGAAACGGCAGATGGAATACAACACCGGGAATTGTATGGTCATACACTTTGGCAGAAGAAATAAAAGGATAGACTATTTTCTAAATGGGGGGAAAATTCTAAAATCTCAGGCGCAAACAGACTTGGGAATCCTTCTGTAGGATTCCCTAAAGGTTAATTTGCAGGTTGAGGAAGGCAAATGTGATGTTGCTGTTCATTTCGAGGCGGCTAGAATATAAAAAACAAGGACTTACTGTTGAGGCTTTATAAAGCATTGTTGAGGCTTCACTTGGAGTATTATGAGCTCCTTATCTTAGAAAGGATATGCTGACACTGGAAAGGGTTCAAGGGAAGTTCATGAAAATGATTCCAGGATTGAACGGCTTGTCATATGAAGAACGTTGGATGGCCCTGGGCCTGTATTCACTAGAATTCAGAATAATGAGAGGTGACTTATTGAAACTTATTGCCTATTGAAACTTACTGAAAAGCCTCAAAAGTGTGGATGTAGAGAGGATGTTTCCTATGGTGACAGAATCTAGGACCAGAGAACACAGCCACAGAATAGAGGGACATCCCTGTAGAATGGAGGTGAGGGGGAATTTCTTTAGCCAGTGGGTGGTGAGTCTATGGAATTCATTGCCACAAGTGGCTGTGGAGACCATGTCTTTATGTACTGTATATTTAAGACAGAGGTTGATAGATTCTTGATTGGACAGGGCATGAAGGGATACGGGGAGACGGCAGGAGATTGAGCTGAGAGGAAAAATGGATCAGCCATGATGAAATGGCGGAGCAGACTCAATCGGCCAAATGGCCTAATTCTGCTCCTATATCTTGTGGTCTTCAGAAATTTTAAGATGTCCAGTACATCCCCTGCTGTAATATCCTCAATATATTCCCATTAACCTTCCCAAGTTCCCTAGACTTCATCTCTTCCCTTACAGTAAAAACAGAAAAAAAGTCTTCATTAAAGACCTGGCCCATTTCCTGCAGCTCCACAATTGATATCCATTTAGGTCTTTGAGAAGTCCTATTCTCTCCCCTGTTACTTTTTTCCTTCAATACGCATAAAATGTCTTTGAATTCCCCTTAATATTTGCTGTCAAAGCTATCTTATTCCTCTTTGTCCTTCTGGTTTCCCTCCAGAGTATACCACTACATTCCCTGAACTCCAGGGATTTCTTTGATCCCAGCTCCCTGTGCATGCACCTAACCATGCCTTTTATTTTTGGACTGGAGCCTTAATGTCCCTTTATAATTCAGGATTCTCTACTCCTGCTAGCCTTGCACTTCAGAGCAGAATCATACAGACTTCTCGCTGCCTTACTTTTAAAAGCCTTCCGCTTGCCATGCCCTCTTCTTGCTGCTGCCCTAAGAAGGAGGTGCAGGAACCTCAAGTCCCACACCACCAGTTTCAGGAACAGTTATTACCCCTCATCCCTGAGGCTCTTGAACCAGAGGGGATAAATTCACGCACCCCCAACACTGAACTAATTCCACAACATACGGACACTTTTAAACACTCTACAGCAGTTTTCGATATTTATTGCAAGTGTGTGTGTGTGTGTGTGTATGGGGGGGGGTAGGTGCATGTGTGGGTTTTCATTGATTCTGTTGTATTTCTTTGTATTTACTGTAAATGCCTGCAAGAAAATGAATCTCGTAATAGTATATGGTGACATATATGTACTTCGATAATAAATTTGCTTTGAACTTTGAGGTCTTGCTTGTGCAGTCAACTTGTGCAAGTTTTATGTAATGCTGCATAATTAGTCCTGTCCCAAATTAAAATTTTAAATTGTTGACTAATTCTATTCATTTCCATAACTGTGTTTAAAAACTAATGGATCTATGGTCATGGGACCCAGTCTTCCCCTACTGGCTTCTCAGTCACTTGCTCTGATGTATATCTGAAGAGTAAGTCAAACCTTTCCCTCTCCCAAAGTGGGGTTCTTAGTATATTTCCAGGGGGAACTTTCTTGAATGCACTTTACAAATTCTGCTCCCATCTAAGCCCTTAGCCCTATGGCAGTACCAGTCTATATTAGGAATGTTAATGTTTCCTCCTTTTACAGCCCGATTAATTTTGCAAAACACAAGAGGCTGGAAGAACTCAGTGGACCATGCAGCATCTATGGGCAGAAGTGAACGGTCAACATTTTGGGTTGAGACCCTTCATCTGCACGTTTGTTCCTCGAATGACCATTGACTATTTGAGGGCTTATAGTACAATCATAATAAGATTATCCTTTGCTTATTTCTCACAGCCACACATAAAACCTCATCGGATGATCCCTCGAGAATTTAATCTCTGACTTACTGCTATGATGTTCTCCTCAATCAAAAATGTAATTCCCTTTCATTTCTTTCCTCGAATTCTATCTTGTCGGCAGCAGCTGTACCCTGAAATGTTAAGCTGCCAATCTTGTCTCTCTCTTAGCCATGTTTCTGTAATAGCCCAGTTTATATTAGGAATGTTAATGTTTCCTCCTTTTGCCAACCCTATTATTTTTGCAAAACACGATGCTGGAAGAACTCAGTGGGCCAGGCGGCATCTGTGGGCAGAAGTGAATGGTCAACATTTTGGATTGAGATCCTTCATCTGCACTGGTCTAGTTGAACGGTCTCAACTCTCCATAGATGCTACCTGATCTGTTGAGTTTCACAAACCTCTTGTGTACTTCATCTGCAGTCTTGTTTCTATATTAGCCCAGTAGCATAGATCTATCCATGACTGAGTTCATCCCCTTTTATTTATTCCCTTTTCTCAGTTCAGCTCCTAAATGAGTGATAGCTCTTGGTTGATCTTGGTCAGAGGAAAGCGGTAATTGTTTTACTGCACCACAAACTTTGTTACGAATATTTCCAGATAATGCTTTGCAGATTCAAATCCCATTTCAGAAGTCATCTCACCAGCTAGATGGAATTGTTCCATATATCATAAATTGGTTGCTCTTAGGAAGGTTTATTTGGACATATTATCTTAAGAAAAAAGCCTTCTTGCAACTCTCAAAATGGCAGCCTATTTCTTTTAGTCACAGCACAGGAGAATGCACCTTTTTACTTGAACTGTTTTATTGCTTCTCTAGCATTTTTAAGAGGTAAAATTAATGTAATGTATTTCTTTTGTTCTCAAAACAGGTTTATTTTTCTTGAAGCATTTGAGATTTTGTACTGCTATACAGAAGATGATTGAAATTATCATCATAAAGGTAACACTAATTATTGCCACCTCTTTAGGAAGATCTGAATTCATTTGATCAGACTGAAATTTCTTTTTGAACTGAATTTTTCATTTCTAACAGATATATTTTTGAGCCCTTGTAAGAACAGATGGTACTTGCTATTATGATAAAAGAAGTGTATTTATATTTCTCCATTGTTGATGCGATGATTATCCCATCATGATGTTTGGAAAAAAATAAACAATTTCCAAATATTTAAATCAATTTACCAAATGTATGTCAAATTGAGAAGTATGGATAAGCAAGTACAATTTGGCCATGATACCATGCATTCGTATGTTTTCTACTTAAAATTTAAAAGTAATGTGCAACGTATTCATTTTAAAACTAAAAATGATTTATCATTCTGATTCTCTAAGAATCAGGAAGTGCTGAGCAGTGGAAATAATTGGAAAGAGCCTTCAAAGCACAACATCTCTTTTTAAAAACTTCATTCAGGCCATGATGCACAGAAGTCTTACCCATTTTATGAAGAGGATGTGTCCATGGAAAGTATTTCATCAACCAGAAGTTTGTATATTGAGAGGGTTAGTGTATTCTTATGGGTGCTCAGTGCTCTGCTATTCGTTAGAAAGAAAAATAAGTGATGTGTAATCAAGCAGTGAATGACATGTTATCAAATGTTTAAGATTGAATGGCCATGCATTTCATAAGGATGCTCTACTTGGGCATCTACAGATGGTCATTTGTACACTTTATTTTTATGTAATGGAGTGTTCTAATGTGTGTCATTCGTCTACAAGCAAGATTTGATGCCAGGCCACATGAGATACTGAGACAAAAACTGTCCAGTTAGTAGGTTTTAAAATGTTTCAAGGAAATCCCTTAAAAAGAAAAGAGAATTCAAGGCAGGTAAGTTGTATCTTGGCAGTTAGATATAAATTTGCCTTTTGTGTGAGTTATTATAAATACATGCATACAATTGGAAACATGTTGACATCTCGAGAGGGTTGTAGAAATGACAAACATTATTCAGATGTGGATATGACTATGCAGGTATACGAAAGCAAGAATGAGAGTTCTAAAGTTGAGGCATAGCTCATATATAAGCAATATAGATCGAGAACACATTAACATACTATTTACCTTCACTGGCTGTTCTTGCGTACATCTGTATCTTGTCTATCACAACATCAATATTTATTTACTAAAATTATTTCTCAATTTTTTTAACCAACATACATAATCTTATATTTTTCCAAAATGTACCACCTTGCCTGCTCATTTAATGTTTTTATTTTCCTTTGCAGACTTCAAACACCCTCCTCGCCACTTGCTTTCCCAATTAGCTTGGTACTATCTGCAAGCTAGAATGCTCTGTCTTTTCATATAAATCATTAATGTAAATTGTGAATAACTGAAGTCCCAGTACTGATCATTCTAATATGCCAACCAGTGTCTTGTCATTTCTGCAGCAAATGACACCACCTAACATCCCATACCTTTTCACCATCTTCAAGCACGAGTCAGAAGTCCTCGCTTGGATAAATGCAACTCCAGTTCCATTCGGAACTTGATAGTATTCAGGACAAAGTAACCAGCTTGTTTATCACTGCCATTCACTATACCAAATATTCATTCCCTTAAGCTTTGGCACACTTTGGCTGCAGTTGGCAACATCTACAAAATGCAATGCCTAGGCCACTCCAACAGCACTTCCCAAACTTGGGGTGTTTGCCATCCAGAAGCAGTGTAGTGGTTTTACATCTATTGCATTCACCTTGGCTACTATTCTTAAAATTTGTGATTTTGGATGATTATCATTAATGCACTTATTACTTCTGCAACCATTTCTTTTCAAATTCATTGTTGCAGACAGAAGGCTTTGAAGATTTCTGAATTTTTTTAATCCCCTTTATTTTCCCAGTATTTGCTGTTCAGTTACAATATTGTAAATAGTTCATTAATGTCTTTAGATTCTTCTCCCCACCCCCCACCACCACCACTTCTATCTCTTTATAGAGTAAAAATGTAGATGGTTGGGTTATTAAAACAATTATTTTCTTATTTCCTCTTTGAATTGTCACAATTTTGAGGCTCTAGGTACACTAGATATTGGTTGAAAATTGGTGTGATCATTCTGCGCACTTTATAATAACTCCCGAATTACTTAATAAAATTGCTTTAAATGTATATTCATCTTTACTCCTTACATCATCCTTTATTCCAGTGCTGCAATGCTATAACATATGTAAATCGAATGACAGCTCTCTACACAGATTGTGACACAGCAACAGTAAATAATTTTGTTAAACTGGGCTATTAAAACTGAAAAAACATATACTCATGATTAACATAAACTACCAAGATTGGGATATCGATCCAAACAGTTTTTTCATTTCTTCTGTTTGAAGTTGATAACGTCCATTGACAATTAAAGCTAAAAGACTATTTTTGTGTTTGCTTAGGTGGAGGATTCAGGCTATTTCTGGGGGAGAATAAAAAAGGGATTCAGTGATGTGGCTGAAAATGAAAATCAATATGAAAGATTGGAGGAAAAGATGAACCAGCTATATCAGCAGAACAGTGAGGAGCTAGAAGAAATTAAACTTCCTGTTCTGGAACAAGGCCAGGTAATAATTGATTACTTGAAAATATTAGAAAGAGAATTCCATGTTATTCTTGTATCAACTCAGTTCCCATGGTTACATGAGACCATGTGTCCTGGACACTTTGCTGCTGCAGCTGTCCCTTGAGGTGCAGTCTGGGGCAGCAGATCTAAGGGCCCATCCCTGGAATGCTTTTGCCTTTTGACAGCTATTTAGTGTTTTGAACTGCTTCTAGATGTCTCTGATAAGAAAGATTAAATGCTTAATATTTAGATGATAAATGTAATACATTTACTTTGTGCTATAAACTGATTATAAAGGGAGAATCCTTTGATAAAGGATAAGATCAGAGGTGTCAGAATCTGAGCTCCAGACCCCTGTGGTGCTTTAAGGCAAGGAAGTCAGGGCAGCTGAGTTGTCAGGAACATCTTTAAAGCTTTGAAATTCTAACCGGTGACTGAAGGTTAGAGTCGATGTGTTGTTTCCGGGTTTGCTTGGATGATGTAAAACCTTTGAGAGGGAACTTGACGATGGTGAGGACAATATGAGTGAGGTTGATGTTCTGGAGCATGCTGATATTAAGGGAGAGGAGGTGTTGGAGTTGTTAAAGTACATTAGGACAGATAAGTCCCAGTGGCCTGACGGAATATTCCCCAGGCTGCTCCACGAGGCGAGAGAAGAGATTGCTGAGCCTCTGGCTAGGATCTTTATGTCCTCGTTGTCCACTGGAATGGTACCGGAGGATTGGAGGGAGGTGAATGTTGTTCCCTTGTTCAAAAAAGGTAGTAGGGATAGTCCGGGTAATTATAGACCAGTGAGCCTTACGTCTGCAGTGGGAAAGCTGTTGGAAAAGATTCTTAGAGATAGGATCTATAGGCATTTAGAGAATCATGGTCTGATCAGGGACAGTCAGCATGGCTTTGTGAAGGGCAGATCGTGTCTAACAAGCCTGATAGAGTTCTTTGAGGAGGTGACCAGGCATATAGATGAGGGTAGTGCAGTGGATGTGATCTATATGGATTTTAGTAAGGCATTTGACAAGGTTCCACATGGTAGGCTTATTCAGAAAGTTAGAAGGCATGGGATCCAGGGAAGTTTGGCCAGGTGGATTCAAAATTGGCTTGCCTGCAGAAGGCAGAGGGTGGTGGTGGAGGGAGTACATTCAGATTGGAGGATTGTGACTAGTGGTGTCCCACAAGGATCTGTTCTGGGACCTCTACTTTTCGTGATTTTTATTAACGACCTGGATGTGGGGGTAGAAGGGTGGGTTGGCAAGTTTGCAGATGACACAAAGGTTGGTGGTGTTGTAGATAGTGTAGAGGATTGTCAAAGATTGCAGAGAGACATTGATAGGATGCAGAAGTGGACTGAGAAGTGGCAGATGGAGTTCAACCCAGAGAAGTGTGAGGTGGTACACTTTGGAAGGACAAACTCCAAGACAGAGTACAAAGTAAATGGCAGGATATTTGGTAGTGTGGAGGAGCAGAGGGATCTCGGGGTACATGTCCACAGATCCCTGAAAGTTGCCTCACAGGTGGATAGGGTAGTTAAGAAAGCTTATGGGGTGTTAGCTTTCATAAGTCGAGGGATAGAGTTTAAGAGTTGCGATGTAATGATGCAGCTCTATAAAACTCTGGTTAGGCCACACTTGGAGTATTGTATCGAGTTCTGGTCACCTCACTGTAGGAAGGATGTGGAAGCATTGGAAAGGGTACAGAGGAGATTTACCAGGATGCTGCCTGGTTTAGAAAGTATGCATTATGATCAGAGATTAAGGGAGCTAGGGCTTTACTCTTTGGAGAGAAGGAGGATGAGAGGAGACATGATAGAGGTGTACAAGATAATAAGAGGAATAGATAGAGTGGATAGCCAGCGCCTCTTCCCCAGGGCACCATTGCTCAATACAAGAGGACATGGCTTTAAGGTAAGGGGTGGGAAGTTCAAGGGGGATATCAGAGGAAGGTTTTTTACTCAGAGAGTGGTTGGTGCGTGGAATGCACTGTCTGAGTCAGTGGTGGAGGCAGATACACTAGTGAAGTTTAAGAGACTACTAGACAGGTATATGGAGGAATCTAAGGTGGGGGCTTATATGGGAGGCAGGGTTTGAGGGTTGGCACAATATTGTGGGCCGAAGGGCCTGTACTGTGCTGTACTAATCTATTCTTTGAAGAATCTTCAATGGTTATTGTGTTCAAAATCCAATAAACCTCTTGTCACATTTTAATTCTAACAATTTAAATGTCTAGCCAGTTGAACAACTAAACAGAATGATAGCATTCAAACTTATATAATTGGGTAATGACTCTTTTTTTGCAGATCTGTGTTATTTATTGCCATGAACTCCATTGCTGGTGCAGGGCAGTACTGGAATCAATTATATCAAGTGGAATCAATTACCTTGCAAAGTGTTTCCTAGTTGACTATGCCAAGCACATTTTGGTGAAAGCAAAAGAGTAAGAATTTAACTCTATCTGTTTCGAGCTACTAGCAGTTTTGATGTACAAATATTTAAATGAAATATGCTATTACAAATTGTATTGGTATTGTGTGCCCTTGACACCACACTTGAACACATTGATGAGGGAGGAGTTAGTGAAGTGGTGATCTCCAAAGGCTAAATGATGATCTTGAGGCTTTAATAAAATTTAATGTAACATAATTATAACACTGGCAAATAGCCGCCCTGCCCATGGGGAAAGTACACGTTTTAAAGAGTGTGAACAAGTGGGGCTTTGATTTTTCAAGTGAGAAGCTTTAGAATTGAAATAGGGTAAGTTCAGGGCCGGCATGTTCCTGTTGGAGAGAAGGGCACAGCTGGTGGGATAGAAAACACAGATTGACAAGGGATATTGAGACTGTCATTTGCCTTTTTCTTTTTGACCACAGACTAGGGTTGGCTGAGAACAAGCTTGCGGAGTATAATGGATGTAGAAGTACACTTGAGAGTGCAATAAGCAGGGCAAAAAGAGGGCAAAAAGAAGGATTCTCCTTCCCCTCATCCTTGACAGATGAGGGGAAGGAGAATCCTAAGAGTTCTATAAGTATATGAAGAGCTAAACAGTAATTAGGGCAAGAATATGTTCCCTTGAGGATCAAAGTGTTCACCTATGCATGAAGTCACAGGAAATGGGTGAAGAAGAATTTGGAAGCTCAGGAATTCATGGAAGAGAAAAATTATGTCATAAAATATTACGACTTTACAGAGAAAAGTGTTGGAGGTCTTAAAGCATTGATCGTGTGGATAGTCAGAGGCTTTTTCCCAGGGCTGAAATGGTTGCCACAAGAGGACACAGGTTTAAGGTGCTGGGGAGTAGGTACAGTGGAGATGACAGGGGTAAGTTTTTTTTACGCAGAGAGTGCTGAGTGCGTGGAATGGGTTGCCGGCAACGGTGGTGGAGGCGGATACGATAGGGTCGTTTAAGAGACTTTTGGATAGGTACATGAAGCTTAGAAAAATAGAGGGTTATGGGTAAGCCTAGTAATTTCTACGGTAGGGACATGTTTGGCACAACCTTGTGGGCCGAAGGGCCTGTATTGTGCTGTAGGTTTTCTATGTTTCTATAAGTGTGAATAAATCCCCAAATTTGATCAAGTGTAATCTAGGACATTGTGGGAAACCAAGGAAGAAATTGCTGTGACTCTGGTAGAGATATTTGTATTGTCATCATTAGCTTTAGGCCTGTACCAGAAGATTGGTGGGTGGCTAATGTTATGCCTTTAATTAAGAAGGCTTCAAGAACAAGTCAGAAGCTGCAAGCCTGTGAGCCTAACATTAGTGGTAGGAAGTTTCTGGAGGAGATTCTGAGAGACAGGATCTATCTGCATTTGGAAAATCAATGACTGATTAGAGACAGTCAGCATAGTTTTATATGTGGGGAATCATAACAAATTAATATATGTTTTTTGAAGAGGTGTCCAAGCAGATTGACAAAGACCGGTTCAGTAAACGTCACCTCTGGAACTTTAGCAAGATCTTTGACAAGGTCTCACATGGTAGACTTTCAGGAAGGTTGGATCACAGAGGATCCAGAGCGAGTAGTTTAAATTGGTTTGTTGTTAGAAGTCAAAGGGTTGTTGTAAAGGGTTTTATATTGGTGACCTGTGATCAATAGTGTGCCCCTGGGATCTGTGCTGTAACCCCTGTTGTTTGACACCTGTATTAACAATTTGGATGTGAATGTAGTTAGCATGTAGTAAATTTGCAGGTGTAGTGTACAGTGAAGAAAATCAACTAAGGCTACAATGGGATCTGGTTCAAATGAGAAAGTGAGCCAAGGAATGCAAATGGAATTTAACTCGTGTAGACTGATGCATTTGGTAAGTTAAAACGGGGCAGGATGTGCACAGTGAATACCAGGGTCCTGGAGAGTGCAACATACAGATCTAGGTGTACAAGTTCTCTGAAAGTGATGTTACAGGTGGACAGGTTGGTGAAGAAGGCACCTAGCACATATGCTTTCATTGGTCAAGGCATTAAGCACAAAAGTTTGAATATTATGTTACAGTTATACAAAATGTTGGTGAGATTGCATTGCTGTATTGTGTACAATGCTGGTCACCTTGCCTTAGGAAGGTTGTCATTAAACTTGAAAGGGAACAGAAAAGATTCACAAGAATGTTACTAGAATGCTTGAGTTATAAGGGGAGAGTCCAGACAGGCTGTTTTTTTTTACCCCGGCAGCATAGGAGATTGAGGAGTGACCTTTATAGAGATATAAATGAGGGACATAGATCAGGTGAATGGTCAAATTCTTTTTCCAAGGGTAGGGGAGTCTAAAACTAGAGGGCACAGGTCTATAGTGAGAAGAAAAAGATTTAAAGGGACCTGAAAGGCAAGATATTCATGCAGTGCTTAGTGTTTCTATGGAATGAGCTACCAGAAGTAGTAGTAGAGGTGGGTACGATAACAACATTTAAAAGCATACTCGCAGGTATGTGGATATATGGGCCAATTGCAGGCAATTTGGACTAGCTTGGATAGCATGGGTGATTTGAACTGAAGAGCTTGTTTTCATGTTCTAATTCTAAACCTATAAATGCAAAAACCAAATGGTGTAAGCGTTCTGCAAGTTTGTTCTTGTGAAATGTGTTACATTTTGTTCAGTAGCTTAATTTTCATAGCCAAGGAATATTTTTCTTGGCTGTTTACAAAGAAGTTGCATTTTTTTTAAGTGTGTGAGAATAAATGAGCTTCACTGGATTTTAAAAATAGAAAGTTTATCCTAGAGTGGTTCCGGGCTGGGGTACAGCAACTAACGCAGAATGGGGACACTGGAATTGTTTTTAGAGAAAGACGGTTGGGAGGCAACACTGTTTTTTGGGATGGATGAAACTAATTATTCATACAAATTTTCTGTGTGTATGCAATTTAAATTCAGAAGCATCTCTGAATAGAACAATGAGGCCAATGCACAAGAAACATTGGTAAGAGGCCACATTATTCTGTATGCCTCATGGCCCAGCAAAACCATCCAGATAAGCATTTAGAAAGTTAGGTGTTCCCAAGACTGTAGTCCACATTCATCCTAAACGTCTTGTACTGTTTAGTGTGTATAATATTATTACGCAGCTCATGTTTATTGTGATTTGTAAAATTAGGGTAATGGAAAACAAGCTGCAGCAATTACAATTTTGCTCTACTTAATCAAAACATTCAAAATTACAATTGATTTAGAGAGGGTTGAGAGAACCTATTTTTGTCGGTGGATGGTTCAGTGACCTCTATAAAAGGTCACTCCTCAGTTTCCTATTCTCCAGGGGGAGAAAATAATTTATCCAGCTGCTCCTTATAACTCAGGCCTTCCAGACCCAGTACCATCCTTGGTGGATGGTTCATTGTACCTAAAATAGGTAAAAGATGGGGCATGAATAGGGCCATGCGAGGAAAAACCTTTCAGAACAATTTGATTATTGTCATCTGAACTTTCTATCTGTAAGGATGGTCAAGGCATTCAAAAAGAAATAAGATAGACACTTGAAGGAAATAATTTGCTTCGTAATGGAGAAAGACTCTTGGAAAGGTACTGATTGGATTGCTGAATTAGCCGGCATGGATGATAGCTATTCCCTGTGTTGTAACAATCCGTTACATTTTAATTTGGCTCTAATTATTCAAAGTTCAATATAAAATTTATTATAGGAGTACATACATGTCACCATATAAAATCCTGAGATTCTTTTTCTGTGGGCATACTTAGCAAATCTATAGAACAGTAACTGTAAACAGGATCAATGGACAGCAAACTGCAAATGAAAATATAAATAAATAACACGCATGAAATAACATGATAAAGAGTCCTTAAAGTGAGACCAGCGGTTGTGAAAACGCCAGAAGTAGACTGAGTGTAGTTATTCCTTTTTGTTCAAGTACCTGATGGTTGAAGTATAATAACTGTTCTTGAACCTGGTGATGCGAGCCCTGAGACACTTGTACTTTCTACCTGATGGCAGCAGTTCTCGCTGGGTGCATGGCCTGGGTTATGAGGATCTTTGATGATGGATGCTGCTTTTCTATGGCAATGTTTCATGTAGATGTGCTCAATGGTTGGCAGGGTTTTACTCCTGATGTACCAGACTGAATCCACTACTTTTTGTACGATTTTACGATCAATGGCATTGGTGTTCCCATACCTGACCGTAATGCAGCCAGTCAGCATTCTTCTCACCACACATCTCTAGAAGTTTGCCAATTATTTAACCCAAATAATTACATATAATCCAGAAAAATATCCTCAAGTGAAATATTCTCTAGGAAAACATCATTGGTTGCTTTGAATAAGCAAAAGAGTTAAGTTATGAATATTGATTTTCATAAAATGCAGTTTGAAGCTGACACTTATTCTGCATTTGGTGAATCCTTAATGAAATAAATTGTGCACTCGATGACCTCGATCTCTCCTCAAAGCTGCATGCACAAGAACACAAAATAGAACCAGCAGTAGGGCCCCCTGGCTCCTCAAGCCTGCTCCATCATTCAATATATCGAGCTCCAAGCTCTCCTTCCATCTGTTCCCTTCAACCTGAATATCCCAATCTTTCAAAAAGTTTTCTACATCTTTAAATACCTCGAATGATCTGGTCTCCACATATCTCCAAAAATTAGCTATCCTCTGTGGTACAAAATTATTGGGCTCCTCAGAAAGTTTTAAAAGATATTCTTCTCTTTGTTTGAGACTCTCCTAGAGTGGAAACATCATATATCTACTTTGTCACACTGCCCAAAGAACAATCTCTCAAATGTTGATATTGAGACAATACTAACTGGAGTGAGTTATAAGCATAATCTTTACTTAAGAAGTAAAGATTAAGGTTGTCCACAATTTTGTGCATTTTCTTGGGAATATATATTTATAATGATTATTTTCCTTAATAAGTAATTCCTCTTTAAAGCCACCATTTTATGTGCTTTAAATTATCATGTACTGTTGTATTTCTGATTCCATTTCTTTCCATTACCATGATATTCAATGTTTCTGTTTAGTGTTCGAAGGGCAGTTGATACTTTTTGGAAGTTACCATATCGAGCAAAAAAGTTCACATTATTTGGTATACAGCCAGTTACATTGAATATTAATATTTGTGAGGAGAAAGCAATAATTGGGTGAGTGTGAATGTTCCAAAATATTAATTGTATTTTTATATAAAGTTAAGATAAACTTTGATTATGTGATCAAATCTGACTTCAAATGTAAACATCTGGTTGAAACAACACTACCGGTTAATTAATCCAGCGGTCCCCAAACACCAGGCCGCAAGGAAACGATATGAGTCAACTGCACCTTTCCATATTCCCTGTCATGCACTGTTAAATACGCCCTTGTCCCGTATTTCCCCCGCTAAAGTAGAGCGTTCCTATGAAACTTTTCGTCCCGAAATGGCGTAAAGCAAAGAAGCAATTACCATTAATTTAAATGGGAACAATTTTTGAGCGTTCCCAGACCCAAAAGATAACGTACCAAATCATACCAAATAACACATAAAACCTAAAATAACACTAACATATAGTAAAAGCAGGAATGATATGATAAATACCCAGCCTATATAAAGTAGAAATAATGTATGTGCAGTGTAGTCAGGAAGATTAAGTCAAAACTGATTTGTGGGAAAAAAAATCGGCAAATACGCACATGCACACGTCATGCATGCGCACACAGGTGCCCACGCAAGGCTTCATGGTCATGGCAGTCTTTCTCAGGGTAAATACTGTCCCGTGTTCTCGGGGTGAGAAAGTTGGCAACCCTAACTGTAAAAGACCTGTTGAGGTGAGTTTAACCCTACTTGAACACCCCCCCACCAACCCGGGTCAGCCAGTCCGCAAGAATATTGTCAATATTAAACCAGTCTGTGGTGCGAAAAAGGTTGGGGACCCCTGAATTAGCCCCTTTAAGCCATCTTTTTTGTAAGTCAGCTGATCTTTACTATTAGAATGTATTCATTTAATATGTTAATTTTTAAGCTTAAAATAGCTGCTATGAGTCTTGCTTTAAGGTAGTGTGGGATCTGGAATGTGGACTTCAAAGTTCCAAGTAAATTTATTATCAGTACATGTACAAGGGGTGATTGATAAGTTCGTGGCCTAAGGTAGAAGGAGTCAATTTTAGAAAACCTAGCGCATTTATTTTTCAACATAGTCCCCTCCTACATGTACACATTTAGTCCAGCGGTCGTGGAGCATACAGATCCCTTCTTTGTAGAACTGGTCCACAGCAGGGTGATTAATAAGTTTGTGACCTAAGGTAGAAGGAGGTGAGGTATAAACTTCAAACTTTCTGCATTATCACTTAAAGAGTTGAACTGCATGTGCATGTAATGAGAGCATCTTGGACCTCTAGGTGGTTCACAACAGGGGTGATTGATAAGTTTGTGGCCTAAGGTAGAAGGAGATGAGTTATACAGCTCTCGTTACATGCATGTGCAGTTCAACTCTTTGAGTGAAAATGCAGAAAGTTTGAAGTTAATAACTCATCTCCTACACCCCTGCTGTGGATCACTTCTACAAAGAAGGGATCTGTATGCTCCACGACTGCTGGACTAAGTGTGTAAATGTAGGAAAAATAAATGTGCTAGGTTTTCTAAAATTGACCCCTTCTACCTTAGGCCACAAACTTATCAATCACCCCTCGTATGTCACTATATACAACCCTGAGATTCATTTTCTTGTGGGTATACTCATCAAGTCCTTAGAATAATAGCCATAATAGAATCAATGAAAGACTGTACCAACTTGGACATTTAGCCAGTGTGCAGAAGACAGTAAACTGTGCAATTACAAAAAGAAAGAAGGAATTCAATAAGCAATAAATATCGAGAACATGAGATGAAGAGTCCTTGAAAGTGAGTCCAAGGGTTGTGGGAACATTTCATTGATGGGGCAAGTGAAGTTGCCCCCTTTGGTTCAAGAGCCTGATGTTTGAGGGATAATAACTATGCCTGAGTGATTATTATCATACTTCCCTAATGGCAGTAGCGAGAAGAGAGCATGTCCTGGGTGTTGCAGGTCCCTGATGATTGATGCTGCTTTCCTGCGACAGCATTTCATGTATATGTACTCAATGGCGGTGGGGGGAGGGGTGGGACTTTACTGTGATAGACTGGGCCGTATTCACCACTTTTTGTGGGATTTTCCATTCAAGGGTATTGGTGTTTCCATACCAGGCCATGATTAGGCAGTCAACATACTCTCCACTATACATCTATAGAAGTTTGTCAAACTTTTAGATGTCATGCTGAATCTTTGCAAACTCTTGAAGTAGAGGCACTACCATGCTTTCTTCATTATAGCACATCTGCTGGGCCCAAGCCAGGTCCTCTGAAATAATAATACTGAGGAATTTAAAGTTGATGACCCTCTCTACCTCTGATCCTCTGATGAGTACTGGCTCAGGACCCTGGTTTTCTTCTCCTGAAGTCAATCAGCTCCTTGGTCTTGCTGACATTAAGTAAGAGATTGTTGTTATGGCAATCTCCATCCTATAATTAAGTTCAATAGACAATAGGTGCAGGAGTAGGCCCTTCGGCCCTTCGAGCCAGCACCGCCATTCACTGTGATCATGGCTGATCATCCACAGTCAGTATCCCGTTCCTGCCTTATCCCCATAACCTTTGATTCCGCTATCTTTAAGAGCTCTATCCATCTCTGTTTTGAAAGCATCCAGAGACTTGGCCTCCACAGCCTTCTGGGGTCTTCATCAGAACTTATTTACAATTGGAAATTGCATTTGACTGGATTGCTAGGGAACTCTCATTATGTAGTCCATGTAAATATGGAGTTTACAAATAGGCAAGAAGTAACTGAAGGGAATAAAAGGAAAAAAGAAGCAATGCTAAATATCTCAGCTATAATCAAAACCATCTGAAGCTAGATAAATCAAGTTAGCACCTGTAAAGAGGAGAGGACTGTTGAGTTGGGGCACTCAGACATTAATTGACCTGAGAAACACTCAGAGCTTGACTTGTGTGCAATATTCTAAGTGTTGCATGAATTGGCCATCATTTGTGATCTATGCCAAAAGTGAGATGGGGAGAATATTGTATATGGGTAGGAAAGAGGGTGGAGGGTGTCAAATGGAAAATTACGAGAAAGGAAGCAAGCAAGTGGAGAAGGTAATGGCTGATGATCAGGTAAGTGATTAAGGATGGTCATGGGCGAGGATGGGATAGTGTCAGACAGAATGGTTAAGAAAAAGATGATTGCAAGAGTCAACTATCATCAGCTATGTGTACTTTAGTTTGGGTATGTGTGTGTATTTGTGGGAAGAGAGAAAGGAGGCTTGGCCATAATCAGTACTGGAAGTTAAAAGTAGTGCTCACCTGAAGGAAGATGGATGCCTTATAATCTCTGGCATCAGCCAGATTAGATGGTACCCATTATGGCTAAATCAAGCCTTAATCATGTGGTTAAGACCCCTTACCAGTAAGAAATTCTTGGATCTTCTACGGACATCAATTTTTTTTTTACATAGCCTATCTATAAGACAATAAGAATTAGGCTGTTCGGCTCATTGAGTCTGCTCTGCCACTCTATTATGGCTGACTTATTATCCCTCTCATATAAAACCAGAAGCATCTCATTGAGTACTGTTTATTATTATGATCAGTGTCTTCCATGTGTACACGGTATGGGGTTTAATTTTGTAAGAGATGACAGCATAAGAAAACGGATGAAAGCAGGAATAATGTTTCATTCTCAGGAAAGTAGTCCAAAGGAATTGTGTCTTTAGAAAGATTATGCTGCCTGTTGATCTAATTGCTGGGGTAACAAATGATGTTAATCATACCATTTCTACAAAAATGAATAAAAACATCCCTCATCATGGCAGAATCAAATACTCTGTACTAGTGAAAGGTTTTTATGGATTTTCCATGTTTTCTTGAAGATAGTAGTTCATATGCTAAATGTATCTGTTAATTTAGATTTTTTTTGCATCATTTAATCTTTTTCAAGAATCTGTACTATTATACCTAATTGTTTTTTTTATGTAAACTATTTTGTGTTTTCTTTTTGATGGTAAAGCTGTGTCCAAAATAAAGAAGTAAATTACCTACTACTTAAAACCTTTTAATCACCTCTCTTTATTTTAATACTTATTTTTGTAATAAAAAGTTAAGCACTGCTTCTCTTCCCCCTAAATTTACAGTCCAGCAGGAAGATGGGATAGGGCTGCAATACAGTATTTCCAAAAAATGGCTCAAGGTATGTTGTTTTTGGTTCTCTATTGGTTTAAGACTCACAAAACATGAGCATGTATTCCAATTGAGTATTCAGCTAAATGTTGGTGATTCGTGCAAACAAACTTTGTATTCATGTTATTGTATTTTAAATAATCCTACTCTTTGTGAATCCTACCCCTAGTCTTTGTGATTTTTATAAATGACCTGGATGAGGAAGTGGAGGGATGGGTTAGTAAATTTGCTGATGACACAAAGGTTGGGGGTGTTGTGGATAATGTGGAGGGCTGTCAGAGGTTACAATGGAACATTGATAGGATGTAAAACCGGACTGAGAAGTGGCAGGTGGAGTTTAACCCAGATAAGTGTGAGGTGGTTCATTTTGGTAGGTCAAATATGATGGCAGAATATAGCATTAATGGTAAGACTCTTGGCAGTGTGGAGGATCAGAGGGATCTTGGGGTCCAAGTCCATAGGATACTCAAAGCTGCTATGCAGGTTGACTCTGTGGTTAAGAAGGGAAATGATGCATTGGCCTTCATCAATCATCAATCGTGGGATTGAGCTTAAGAGCCGAGAGGTAATGTTGCAGCTATATAGGTCCCTGGTCAGACCCCATTTGAGTACTGTGCTCAATTCTGGTCGTCTCACTACAGGAAGGGCATGGAAACCATAGAAAGTGTGCAGAGGCGATTTACAAGGATGTTGCCTGGATTGGGGAGCATGCCTTATGAGAATAGGTTGAGTGAAACCAGCCTTTTCTCCTTGGAGTGATAGATATACTCTATTGATCCCGAGGGAAATTGGGTTTCCTCGTGACGGAGGATGAGAGGTGACCTGATAGAGGTGTTCAAGATAATGAGAGGCATTGATTGTGTGGATAGTCAGAGGCTTTTCCCCAGGGCTGAAATGGCTAGCACGAGAGGGCATAGTTTTAAGGTACTTGGAAGTAGGTATAGAGGAGATGGCAGGGGTAAATTTTTTACGCAGAGAGTGGTGAGTGCATGGAATGGGCTGCCAGCGGCGGTGGTCTTTTAAGAGATTCCTGGATGAGTACATGAAGCTTAGAAAAATAGAGGGCTATGGGTAAAGCCTAGGTAGGTCTAAGGCAGGGACATGTTCGGCACAGCTTTGTGGGCTGAAAGGCCTGTATTGTGCTGTAGGTTTTCTTTGTTTCTATGTTGTCTATAATAACTTCCAAGTGGCACGTTTTCCAGTTATTGTATCAGTCAACAGAACTAGATATTTTTTGCAACTTTGTATAGTATAATAGCTAGTACTTTGTTAATGAAAGGAAGCTTAATACTAAATTTAGTTTTAAAAATTGTTTTGGTTTAGTCTGCCACAGATTATGCATAAATTTTAAACTGAGACTGCCATTCTGTGGGATTCCTAGTATGATTTCTTTTATTGTCTGTAACAACAGAATCTCAGATTGCTGAGGCAAAATTAAAAGGTATTGCTGGGGATACTATTGCAGTTCAACTATATCTCACTTTGAAAGATGGAAAGGTAAACTCTTCAATTACTCATCTATTTCTATACATTAAGCAGTTTTCTTTAAGGAAATTCTAGATATTATGCATTTATTTTATTTATAATTATCACAATTAAATAACTTAATTTCTGTGTATATTCTAAAAATGCTGAAATTCCATCACTCTTAAGTGCTGCTTATATTAGGCCTACAGATTTAGCCAGCCTGCAATATTTTGTAGTCATGAGACATTAACCGATAATTAACCCCATAATGAAGGGGAAAAAAACTGAAACTGCTTGAATTTCTTTAATTGGTGAAGCAGTATTTGCAGAGAGAGGATCAGTTAACATTTCAGATCGTCAACTCTTTAATCTAACATCTCCAGTTTTTGATTAAGTTCTGAAAGAGGAGAGGGGCAGAGAGAACAAAACGGAAGGAGACCAGAATGGATGAAATTGCACAAGTAATAGTGGCTGTGGCTAAAAGTGAATAATAATACATTTTCTAGGGTGGTGTAAATAAGACCATAAGATAAAGGAGCAGAAGTAGGCCATTCGGCCCATCGAGTGTGCTCCACCATTCAAACATGGGCTGATCCAATACTTCCAGTCATCCCCACTCCCCTGCCTTCTCCCCATACCCTTTGATGCCTTGGCTAATCAAGAACCTATCTATCTCTGCCTTAAATACATCCAATGACTTGGCCTCCACAGCCGCTCGTGGCAACAAATTCCACAGATCTACCACCCTCTGACTAAAGTAATTTCTCTGCATCTGTGTTCTACATGGACGCCCTTCAATCCTGAAGTTATGCCCTCTTATCCTAGAATCCCCTACCATGGGAAATAACTTTGCCATATCTGATCTGTTTAGGCATTTTCACATTTGGAACGTTTCTATGAAATCTCCTCTCATTCTCCTGAACTCCAGGGAATACAGCCCAAGAGCTGCCCAACATTTCTCATACGGTAACCCTTTCATTCCTGGAATCATTCTCGTGAATCTTCTCTGAACCCTTTCCAATGTCAATATATCCTTTCTAAAATAAGGAGCCCAAAACTGCACACAATACTCCGTGTGGTCTCATGAGTGCCTTATAGAGCCTCAACATCACATCCCTGCTCTTATATTCTATACCTCTTGAAATGACTGCCAACACAGGATTCGTCGTCTTCACCACTGACTCAACCTGGAGATTAATCTTTAGGGCATCCTGCACAAGCGCTCCCAATTCCCTTTGCATCTCTGCATTTTGAATTCTCTTCCCATTTAAATTATAGTCTGCCCTTTTATTTCTTCCACCAAAGTGCATGACCATACACTTTCCAACACTATTTCATTTGCCACTTCTTTGCCCATTCCCCTAAACTATCTAAGTCTCTCTGCAGCCTCTCTATTTCCTCAACACTACCCACTCCTCCACCTATCTTTGTATCATTGGCAAATTTAGCCACAAATCCATTAATCCCATAGTCCAAATCATTGACACACATCATAAAAAGCAGCAGTCCCAACATTGACCCCTGTGGAACTCCATTGGTAACTGGCAGCCAGCCAGAATAGGATCCGTGCATTCCCACTGTGTTTTCTGTTGATCAGCCATTGCTCCATCCATGCTAGTAACTCCCCTGTAATTCCACGGGCTCTTATCTTGCCAAGCAGCCTCATGTGCAGCACCTTGTCAAAGGCCTTCTGAAAATCTAAGTACACAACATCTACTGCATCTCCTTTGTCTACCCTGCTTGAAATTTCCCCAAAAGATTGCAGTAGGTTAGTTGAGCAGGATTTTCCTTTCAGGAAACCATGCTGGCTTTGGCCTATCTTGTCATGTGCCTCCACGTACTCTGTAATCTCACCCCTAACAATCGATTCCAACAACTTCCCAACCACTGATGTCAGGCTAACAGATCTATAGTTTCCTTTCTGCTGCCTCCCACCCTTCTTAAATAGTAGAGTAATATTTGCAATTTTCCTGTCATCCGGTACAATGTCAGAATCTATTAATTCTTGAAAGATCATTGTTAATGCCTCCGCAATCTCTCCAGCTGCTTCCTTCAGAACCTGAAGTGGACACAAATGAAATCTGAAATTACTGGAAGATGCTATATATAAAAAAAAAAACAGTGCGGGAAATGTGAGACGCAAGGCTGTAGTAGTTGATTATCAGGAACTATTGATTTCACTGGAGTTCTGAAGGCAGTGATGTATCATATCAAAAGATGAGTATCTGTCGTTGAGCTTGCATGCATAACTTTGTTTGAAGAGCCTACACAGATGGAGAGTCTCAATGGTGTAGAGAATTGAGATCACAGACTAATGACTTGCAGCCTGAATGCAGTGTTCTGCAACAAGGAGAGACCACATCACAAGCAACAAATGCAGTAGACTGTAACTGGAAAAAGTCCTGACTTTTTTCGGGTCCTGAGATGGGAGGAAGGAAGTAAATTAAGTAGAAGCTGATGCCTCTCCAGCAGTTGCGTGAGAGGGTGACATGAGTAGGGGAATGTTTATTGATTGTAGGATGTGTCACAGCATCCCAGAGGGAACAGTCCTTTTGGAATGGGGAACAAAAGAATGTGCTTGTTGGTGACATCATTTTTCATGACTGGTTGTGGTAGGACCATGGAAGCTGATCGTTGGGGAGTTATTTGGGTCTGTTTATTGTGAGTTGCTTTTGCTGTAAATACACATGTAATCCAGGATGGTGCCTGGTAAGCAATTCTATACACCTCACTGAACCTAAGTTGGTGTTTTGGCTTTGTAGCAGTGTGAAGTGAAATGTATGCCATCATGAGGTTGAACATAGCGGTGGAATATACTTGCAAATTTCAAAGTAAATTTTTTAACCAAAGAAGTATATGTTCTGATATGCTCCTTTGAGATTCATTTTCTTGCAGGCATTTTTACAAAAAATATAACTGCAATAGAACTTATAAAAAGCTGTTCATGAAGACTGACAAGTAACCAATGTGTAAAAGAAGACAAGCTATACAAATAAAGAACAAAATTGCTGCTAATGGCTTGTAGCACCTCCTTGGATGTCCATTTTTGATCTGTTTTATTTGGCACAATTGTAGTGCCAAGTAGTACAGTAGTAACCCTTTTTAGCTGTGAACATTCTGGTTCATTGGGAAGTGCAGTAGGGTTTACTGGGAGCAGCCCAGCTGTGCATAAAAATAGAGAGGAGGTGTAATCTAACAAAGCCTGGCCATGCATCTCATTCTCAGTTTGAATGAAGGTTCTCCAAACTGAAGCATTAACATTTTCTCTTTCCATAGATGCTGCAAACTAGCTGATATTTTCCAGCATTTTTGCTTTTAGCTACATACTTGTCCAGGCAATTCCAAATGCATTCTTCTGCTACTAAGAAGGACAAAGGCAGCAGGCAGTTTGGGATGCCACCACCCATGGATTGGGTTTGAGTCATATACCATCTTGACGATCACTGTTTTATCATCATTGTGTCTAAGTCTCAAAATACCCTTTACAACAGAACAGGAAGGAGTACTGTCATCAGAAGGACTGCAGTGGTTCCAGACAGCATTTGTCAACACCATATTAGGCAATTAGAGATGATCAATAAATATTGCCATCAAAAATACAAATATCTTTTAAATCAATAAAGCACCCTTCTCAGCCGTTAAATGTCCCCATTATAAAGTGAGCCTGTTTGATTGCATGTATCCTTTCATGATTGCATGAAATCAAAAAGGCACAGCCTCGAATTAGAGAGATATTCATTTAGAGCAGAGATGAGGAGGAATTTCTTTAGCCAGAGGGTGGTCCACAGGCAACTGTGGAGGGCATGACACTGGATACATTCAAGGTGGAGATTGATAGGTTCTTGATTAGTCAGGGCGTGAAAGGTTATGGGGAGAAGGCAGGAGATTTGGGTTGAGGGAAGTGGATCTGTTATAATGATGGGCTGTATGGCCTAATTATGCTCCTATGTCTTATGGTCTTATGAGGACTGCATTGGATAGAGCAAAGGCATTTTGTCTGAATCTGAAGATTTCTTGCCCAAAACTAGTTGCATCTCTACACAAGATGCATCAACAAAGCTGCAGCACTGATATCTACCTATTAATGTAGAAAATTGATGTCTAGTATTTAAAAGACCAAGATAGAAGCATATCCTCCAAAGCAAGACACTGTTGTCATACGTAGGAGAAATTCAATTTGAGTACGTATTTATAGCTTTGGTCCAAACTAGATTTTAAAAAACTTGAATTTCTGATGTGAGAACAAATACTTTGATATCAAAACAATTTTGGTCAAGTGTGGATGGAATCAGCCGAAAAGCATTGGAAAACTCCACTGGCTGGAGTCAAATGCAGCATGGAGGATCATGATTGTGAATGAAAGTTTAAAACAGTAATGAATCCCAAGGACAGCAAAATGGCACAACACCAAATCCTCACACTGCCAGAGACCCAGGTTCTGGTCTGATCCCACCACCAATATCTTCAACAGTAAGGGCATGGCAATGAAATGCAGGCCCTGTTAGCACAATCCCACAAATGAACCAAGTGTTCTGCTGAGATCATCTGAATATGTCTATATTTTTGGCACAAAGATCATAGTTAAATATTAGCAAAATGTAGTTTCTTTGGGGTCAGGCCACAGCAAGATATCTGAATTATTATTTGTACTCAAGCCACCCATTTTAGGAGGCTGCTGATAGAACGCTGTTGTTCTATTTATTGTGGACAGTTTCAGATGTATCATGGTTGCTGGGAATTATTGACAAAGAACGTCCAAAATCTTGAACATTGAGTTTTTATTGATGACAATGTCCAACTTCCTTTCTGTAGGTGTGTATGAATGATGAATTAGTTGCAAAAATGTTTGCACGCTACATTTCGCCAAAGAATCAAAACCTTGTAAAAAGCCCAAATTCATCAACATTGTGCATGAAGAATGAATCACCAGTTAAGAAAACAGTTGTTCATAAAGCTTTAGCCCTTTGGTCTGAAATTTTAGAAATGTCGACAATAACAGAACAAAACCAAGGTAAGACACAGCTCTTGTTCAAATAATTATTCATAATTTCTGGAATGGGAGCAGAAAATTTTAAATAGTATGAAAATTAGAATGTCAGTTATTTCTAAAGCTGCAAATTGTACAAGCTAGGTTATCAAATTGTCTTCACTAGTCACTTGGCCCCTACTTATCAGCAGTACTCTGATACTTTGGATTTCCAAACTGTTCTGTAGGTTTTTCAGACCAGGAATCAGTTGTCCAGTGTTTAAAAGACGAAGATAAAAATGCATTCTCCAAATATGTCAGCAAGACACCCTCATCATTACATAGGAGAAATTCAGTAGAACCGCTCCAATCAATTTTTCTCTCAAAAATGCAGTCAGATGAAAATTCAAGGTATGTAATGTGTCTATATATTTATAAATATACGATTCCTTTTGTTGAAAAGGAATATTATACAATTTAAATTTGTATGTTGAATACTGCATGAAGTGTACACATTTCTTATACAATATAGCAAATCAGAAGTAGTAATAAGAATTGGAGATTAGCAATCAGCCTCTCACAACCACTCTCCATTTATTTGGATTATTTCTGACACTGTTCCCTCTAATCTGCATGGGTGTGCGGCCATGCAATAACTGAAATGCACCGGTGCACACAACCTTTGTTACTGTGCATCTGGAATAAAGACAGATGAGAAAAAGTTTATAAAATGTAAAAAGTTTTCTTTATTGTGTTGTATTTCATTATAACCCTCAATTATTATGTAAAATCAAAAGTAAGTGATTTTTCAGTTTTCATTCTAAATGTTTATAGTATGCATATTATAAAAAAACATTTAAAGTACCACTTTAAAAACATGTTTTTAAAAAAAATCCTGCTCGGAGCAATGGTTGGTCCGCGCAGTTCTTTTAAAAAAAAAAATTACAGGGAATGTTGATACTTGATTTGACACCTAACATTATGTACATTTCTCCATATTGTAGCCTTCATTCCATCTCCTTTAGTGTCTTCAGTTAACAAAAATCTCAATCAGTTGATGCAGAGTCATTCGACAGAAGTGGAAGGGTTGCAAGCTTAAGCCAATTTTTGTCATCCTGGAAAACCTTCGAGCCCCACTTCCAAATTATCTGGTTCTAATTCTTAGACTTCCTAGATAGTTTATCCCTGTCTATCCTGAGTTCTGCTTAGACTTTGGAAATTTTAATTGGACTGAACGCAACCCTTCTTTAGAAAAATTTCTTGAGAATCCTTCTGTCATTCTACTATGTCAAAGTAGGAAGTTCAGTCTAACATGCTTCATTAGATACAAAATCCTTCAATTTATTAGAAACATTTTTTTACTCGTATCTATCCTTCACAATTTAATGATTTAACTGGTGCAAGCTGCTTAAGGTATTTTTCCATAATATTTGTTGGATTGTCATTGTGATGGGCTCTGAATTTGGACAAATGTTATACACTTATTTGCACGTTTCCAAGTAGAGAGCCTGAAATGTTATACACAAATTTGCACGTACCCATGTAGAGAACCTAAACTTGTTGGTACTTGCACATAGCCATGTTGGCAGGTACATATAGAAATACCAGTATTTTCCCATAAAATCTAGCAAAATTGTCTGATTATCACTTCCCTATGTATAGCAATTTCTTTGTTTTAGGTCTATAATCTGAGTTAGGAATCCTTAAATTTAACACCTGCAAAACCTCTTGCTGTGCATCACAGTGGCATTATTATATTTCCTAATTGATATAGCCTCTATTCCCATCTTGGCACCATGCAGTTCCCATCTGCAACCCTGACGAGATCCTTTCTCTTCCCTCCTTTCTCCTGCATTCCCAAACTAGTGACCATAATGTCCTAGCTGCATGTGTATGTACATATTTGTATGCCGACCTCCACTCAGAGCTGTTGGCTATTAAAATGTTTCTGTTTTTCTGCTGTTAATAAAACTATCCTTTTCTTCTATAGCATCCTACAATTTAAAAATAGGCTACATTTCTGGAAAATACTTTATGAAGCAAAAAAGGCAGGGCAAATTGCAATACAGGTGTCCCCCGCTTTTCGAACATTCGCTTTACGAAACTTCACTGTGATGGAAGACCTACATTAGTTCCCTGTTTTCGCTAACAGAAGGTGTTTTCACTATTATGAAGAAAGGCAGTGCGCGGGGAAAATCAGCGCGCGAAAAAAATCAGCGCGTGTTTAAAAAAAAACAGCGTGCGATTAAAAAATCAGCGCGCGCCCCGAGCATTCTCGCCGGCATTGCTTAAACACGTGCCTGTGAGCAGCTGTCTACAAGGTGGGTTCCAAGGTATTGGAAAAGCCTAAAAGAGCTCGTAAGGGTGTTACACTTAGCGTAAAACTAGACATAATTAAGCGTTTTGATCGTGGTGAACGAAGTAAGGACAAAGTGAGTTTGGCTTGTGGAAGTTGACGAAGATGATGTTGAAGAGGTTTTGGAATCCCATGACCGAGAACTGATAGATGAAGAGCTGATGCAATTGGAAGAGGAAAGGATAACAATCGAAACCGAATTCAGTAGCGAAAGTGAAGTGGTCCAGGAACTGAACGTGAAGCAACTGCGTGAGATTTTCACTGCAATGATAATGTACGACTTTAATTCTGAAAGGGTACGTTGGTTTAGGGCATACAGTATTTGCAAGATGGTTTGAGTGCTTAGAAAGAACTGTATGATAGAAAAATGCGCGAGGCTCAGCAGTCAAGCAAGATTTCCACATCAGCCACAGCAGACGACGAACCTTGACCTTCAACATCGAGGCGGGCAGTCATAGGAGAAGATGACCTGCCTGCCCTAATGGAAACAGACGACGATGAGATGACACCCCAGTGTCCCACCACCCCAAACCCCGGGCCGCGGACAGATACCGATCCGCGAAGAATGCAGCGGTAGCCTAGAGGCACACAGCACATCTTTAAGAAAAAAGCCGAAATAAACATGCTAATTAATTAGGTGCCGCCCGACATGTAAATGTCGGCCCAGATCAGGGGTGATTGCCGGTTGCATCGCCTCTGATCTGGGCCGACAATTACGTGCCAGGCGGCACCTAATTAATTAGCATGTTTATTTCAGCCTTTTTCTTAAAGATGTGCTGTGTGCCTCCCGGCCACTGCTGCACCCCTGCATGCTTCGCGGATCAGTATCAGTTCTCTGCCCGGAGGGTGGGGGCCACTACACCACCCAAACTCGGACGACTCAGTCTAACATACCGTTATCAGGGTGCTCGGCAAGCTGTCTTCCGGATTCCCGTAAGTGATACTACACTGTACATACATTATTTCTACTTTATATAGGCTGTGTATTTTTATGTGTTATTTGGTATGATTTGGCAGCTTCATAGCTTAAAGGTTACTGTAGAGAGTGTTTCTGCCAACAGCGCTTGCGTGAGGTTTTCTGCTGAGAGTGCTTGCGTGAGATTTTCGCTACAGAGAACAGTGCCAGCAATGATTGTGGGAAAGTATTTCTACTTTATATAGGCTGTGTATTTATCATAGCATTCTTGCTTTTACGATATGTTACTGTTATTTTAGGTTTTATGTGTTATTTGGCAGGATTTGGTAGGTAATTTTTTGGGTCTGCGAACGCTCACAAAATTTTCCCATATAAGTAAATGGTAATTGCTTCTTCGCTTTACGACATTCCGGCTTACGAACCGTTTCATAGGAACGCTCTACCTTCAGATGGCGGGGGAAACCTGTATCAGCATTTTGGCACAGTGAGCCATTAAAACACACAGAGGATGCAGAGGGAGATCAAAAAGGCAAGGAAAGAGGACCGGGTAGAGACAACAGAGGCTTTTGGAGAAGAGAAGTTATAAGCCGTGTCTCCCCTCTCTTATCATGGGAAATGTGAGATCGCTGGGGAATAAAATGGACCAACTGACTGTGCTCGTCAGGAGTCAGAGAACATTTCGGGAGAGCAGTGTCATGTGCTTCAATGAGAAGTGGCTGCATGAGGACATACCCGATTAAAGCGTTTCCATAGAGGGCTTCCAGACCATTCGAGCTGACCGGAATTGCACTGAGAGCGGTAAGCATAAAGGAGGGGGGCTGGCGGTTCTGGTAAATAATAGATGGTGCAATCCTGGGCATATTACGATCAAGGAATGGGTTTGTAGCCCGGATATTGAACTTTTTGCTGTTGGACTCCGGCCATATTATTGCCAAGGGAAATCTCACATGCAATTGTGGTTGTTGTGTACATCCCTCCCTCTGCCAACCCGACGTCGGCGTGTAACATCATTTACATCGTCATAGCCAGATTACAAACCCAGCACCCGAGTGCCCTCATTACCATCTCGGGTGACTTCAGCCAGGTTACCATGGCTAGAACACTGCCCAACTTCACGCAGTATGTGAGCTGTACAACCAGAGGGAAGAGGACTCTGGATTCGATGTACGCTAACGTTAAGGAGGCATACAGCTCCTCTCCCCTCCCCCCACTGGGAAGGTCAGATCACAACCTGGTACGTCTAAAACCCTGCTACGTGCCTCTGGTGAAGAGTAAACCTGCAACCTCGAGGACAGTGAGAAAATGGTCGGAGGAGGCTTATGAGGCGCTCCAGGGTTGTTTTGAGGTGACAGTCTGGCTGGCACTCTGTGAGCCACATGGAGAGGATATTGATGGGCTCACAGAGTGCATCACTGATCACATCAACTTCTGTGTGGACTGCAATGTTCTGACAAGAACTGTCCTTCATTATTCAAATAACAAGCCATGGGTGACAAAGGACATTAAGGACATCCTGAACGCTAAAAAGAGGGCGTTTAGAGATGGAAATAGGGAGGAGCTGAGGGCAATACAGAGTGACCTGAAAGCCAGGATCAGGGAGGCTAAAGACAGGTACAGGAGGAAGCTTGAGTGGAAACTCCAGCAGAACAACATGAGAGAGGTCTGGAGGGGGATGAGGACCATCACTGGGTTCCGGCAAACTAGCAACAGAGGAGCGGAAGGCAGTGTGGACAGGGCCAATGAAGTTAACCTGTTCTTTAACAGATTTGACAGTGTGGCCCCTGTCCATCCCACACATGAGCCATTTGTTGTCGGCCCCCAACCAACACATATTCCACTCTCCACTCCTACCCCTCCTCACAGTCCCCCACCCTGCCCTCATGTCTATACCCCTTCCCCACACGAAACCACCACGGTGGGCTTCACAGCTCTACAGGTGAGAAGACAGCTGAAACGTCTCAACCCAAGCAAGGCTGCAGGACCAGATGGTGTCAGTACCAGGGTGCTCAAAGCCTGTGCCCCTCAGCTATGTGGAGTACTTCACCATGTATTCAACCTGAGCCTGAGGCTCTGGAGGGTTCCTGTATTGTGGAAGACGTCCTACGTCGTCCCTGTGCCGAAGACGCCGCGCCCCAGCAGCCTCAATGACTACAGACTGGTGGCATTGACCTCCCACATCATGAAGACCCTGGAGAGACTTGTTCTGGAGCTGCTCCGGCCTATGGTCAGGCCACACTTAGATCCCCTCCAGTTCGCCTACCAGCCTCGACTAGGAGTTGAGGATGTCATCGTCTTCCTGCTGAACCGTGTCTACGCCCACCTGGACAAGCCAGCGAGCACTGTGAGGGTCATGTCTTTTGACTTCTCCAGTGCGTTCAACACCATTGGACCTGCTCTGCTGGGGCAGAAGCTGACAGCGATGCAGGTGGATGCTTTCCTGGTGTCATGGATTCTTGATTACCTGACTGGCAGACCACAGTACGTGTGCTTGCAACACTGTGTGTCCGACAGAGTGATCAGCAGCACTGGGGCTCCACAGGGGACTGTCTTGTCTCCCTTTCTCTTCACCATTTACACCTCGGACTTCAGCTACTGCACAGAGTCTTGTCATCTTCAGAAGTTTTCTGATGACTCTGCCATACTTGGATGCATCAGCAAGGGAGATGAGGCTGAGTACAGGGCTACGGTAGGAAACTTTGTCACATGGTGTGAGCAGAAGTATCTGCAGCTTAATGTGAAAAAGACTAAGGAGCTGGTGGTAGACCTGAGGAGAGCTAAGGTACCGCTGACCCCTGTTTCCATCCAGGGGGTCAGTGTGGACATGGTGGAGGATTACAAATACCTGGGGATACAAATTGACAATAAACTGGACTGGTCAAAGAATACTGAGGCTGTCTACAAGAAGGGTCAGAGCCGTCGCTATTTCCTGAGGAGACTGAGGTCCTTTAACATCTGCCGGACGATGCTGAGGATGTTCTACGAGTCTGTGGTGGCCAGTGCTATCATGTTTGCTGTTGTGTGCTAGGGCAGCAGGCTGAGGGTGGCAGACACCAACAGAATCAACAAACTCATTCGTAAGGCCAGTGATGTTGTGGGGATGGAACTGGACTCTCTCACGGTGGTGTCTGAAAAGAGGATGCTGTCTAAGTTGCATGCCATCTTGGTCAATGTCTCCCATCCACTACATAATGTACTGGTTGGGCCCAGGAGTACATTCAGCCAGAGACTCATTCCACCGAGATGCAGCACTGAATGTCATTCCTGCCTGTGGCCATCAAACTTTACAACTCCTCCCTTGGAGGGCAGACATCCTGAGCCAATAGGCTGGTCCTGGACTTATTTCATAATTTACTGGCATAATTTACATATTACTATTCAACTATTTATGGTTCTATTACTATTTATTATTTATGGAGCAACTGTAACGAAAACCAATTTCCCCCGGGATTAATAAAGTATGACTATGACTATTTGCTATAGAAGAAATAGCTTTGTAAATGAAGAGGTATGCGCCAGTAAGAGTTAATGATGTAAAAGTTAGGATGAGTTATTTTTGTGAATATAATACAGTGTTGATAGTATTGCAGAAAGTTGCCAACTCCCGTATGCACTTGATGTTCTCAAGATATTTGCACCTGCATTCTGCAGTGCAGGAATGTGAAACTCATCTGACCACCTTTCTCTCGCACTCATCTGTGACATACTCTAACATTCCTGGAAAAAATGGTACACTACAAGGTTGGTAATTGTGTGGTGTAAATGTATTGTGTATCTGAGGAGCTAGCACAGTGGGAGAGTTGGGTTGCGTGAGTGATCTCATAGTTGAGTGGATCCAATCAGCTATGATCCAGTCTATTATCTCCATTTCTTTTCATTTTAACAAGGTAAATTATCAATTTTACTTCCCGTTTGGTCCTTTATATCCCATGGCTGCTCCCCTCAATAACAAGTATATAATTTTTGATATTGTTGGGGGAGAGTGGTGATCAAGCAGAGGAAAATCACAGCAGTCAGATCCCTGGTACTGAGTCTGGTTCTGTGACTCAGAAGAGAAGGGAGGAGAATAGGCGAACAATAATGTTAAGGGATTTACTGTTCAGGGGGACAGACAGGAGATTCTGTGGATGAGAACAAGATTCCCAACTGGTATGTTGCCCACCAGGTGCCAGGGTCAGCGATATCGAGGATCAAGTCCATATCATTCTTAAGCTGAGCAACCAGAGGTTATGGTCCACATCAGAACCAATGATATAAGCAGGAAGGGTGATAAGGTCCTTAAAATTGAGTTTGGGGAGTTAAGTGCCAAGTTAAAGTACAGGCCTTCCAGAGTGTTGACCTCCAGATTGGAATCCATGCCATATGTCAGTGAGGCCACAAATGGGAAGATAATGCAGTTTAACATATGGCTAAGGAGATCATGCAGGAGGGGTCACACAGGTTTTTATGTTATTAGGCTGTCTTCTAGGGAAGATGGGAACTATACAAATGAGACAGTTTGCACCTGAACTAGGGGGTGACCAGTATCCTCGCCAGCAGCCTGCTCAGGGCAGGCATGGAGTAGGAGGGTTTAAACTAGAGTTACAGGGGACAAGAACCAGAGTGGCCGAGGCAGGTGGGGTAAGTAGATATTAAATCAACATGTCAAGATGAGAATAGAAAGGCAGAGTATGGTTTGAGTTGCATAAGTTTCAATGCAAGGAGTATTGTAAATAAGATGAACTTGGAGCATGGGAAAGTGCATGAAACCTTGTTTTTTGTGGGATAATGAGGTTCCAGTTAAGAAGGAGCTCCATGTCAGATATAGGCAGTTAGGATTAAATGAGGCACCTGAGGAGTAGAAGAATAGCAAGAGAACACTTAAGAGGAAAATCAGGAAGCCTAAAAAAGTACATGAGTTTGGTCTGGCGGACAAGGTGAAGGAGAATTCCAGATATATTAAAAGCAAAGTGTAAAATTGCTCATCCTGAAGAATAGTGTGGTCATTTATGCTTGGAGCTAAAAGAGATGGGATCTTAAATGAATTTTTGCATCTGTATTTACTTGGGAGACAGATTACAGGATCTATAGAACTGAGGCAAAAGAGAAGTGAGATCATGATCTGTATCCAGATTACAAAAGATGTGGTGCTTGCTGTCTTGAGGCAAATTAGGCTGAATAAATCCCAGGGCTGACGAGGTGTCCCCTCAGACCCTGTGGAAGGCTAATGCAGAAATTGCGGGGGACCCTACCAGAGATACTGTATATAAAATGTCTTTAACCTCAAATGAGGTGATGGAGAGCAAATGTTGGACCGTTGTTCAAGAAAGACTCTAGAAGTAAGTCAGGAATTTATAATACGGTGAGTCTGACTTCTGTTATGGTTTAATTATTGAAAGGTATTGTAAGGGTCAGTATATACAAGTATTTTGATCGAGGGAGCCTGATTAGCGATAGTCAACATGGCTTTGTGCATGGTAGATAATGTATATCCATCCTTGGTTTTCTTGAGGAGGTTTTGAGAAAGGTTGATGAAGGAAAGGCAGTGGATGTTGCCTACATGAATTTTATCAATGACTTTGACAATGTCCTGCACAAGACCATAAGATATAGGAGCAGAATTAGGCGATTTGGCTCATCGAGTCTGCTGCGCCATTTTATCATGGCTCTCTCCCCATCCCAATCTCCTGTCTTCTCCCTGTAACCTTCCTTGACTAATCAAGAATCTATCAACCTCTGCCTTAAATATGCCGATGCTGAAAATCTGAGGAACACACACAAAAAGCTGCCTGGCCTGCTGAGTTCTTCCAGCAGTTTGTGTGCGTTCCTTAAATATACCAAATGATTTGGCCTCCACAGTTGTCTGTGGCAACAAATTTCACAGATTCACCTCTCTGGCGAAGGAAATTCCTCCTCGTCTTCATTCTAAATGGATGTCTTTCTATTCCAAGGCTGTGCTGTCTGCTCCTAGACTCCACCATCATAGGAAACACCCTCTTTATATTCACTCTATCAAGATCTTTCAGCATTTGATGGGTTTCAATGAGATCCCCCCTGTCATTCTTCTGAATTCCAGTGAGTGCAGGTCCAGAGACATCAAACGTCCTCATGTGATAAGCCTTCCAGTCCCAGAATCATTTCTGTGAACTTCTTTTGAACCCTCCCCATGTCAGCACATCCTTTCTTAAGAAGGGGCCCAGAATTTCTCACAGTACTCTAAGTGAGGCCTCACTAGTGTTTTTGAAAGCCCCAACGTTACCTCCTTGCTTTTATATTCCAGTCCTCTCGAAATGAATGCTAGCACTGCATTTGCCTTCCTCACCACAGATTCAGCCTGAAAATTAACCTTTAGGGAATCCTGAACAAGTTCTCCTGAGTCCCTTTGTACCTCCGATTTATGAATTTTCTCTCCATTCAGTTAATAATCTGTGCTTTTATTTTTTCTACCAAAGTGCATGACTGTACACTTCCTGACACTGTATTCCATCTGACACTTCTTTGCTCATTTTTCTGTATAAACCCTTCTGCAGCCTGCTTGCTTCTTCAACACTACCTGCCCCTCCACCTATCCTCGTATCATCTACAAAGCCATCAATTGCTTCATCCAAATCATTGACATATGTAATGCTCTGGTTAAGATTTCTACTGTTATGCTATGGATATTTCATTTTAGCAGGTCTGTAAAAGCTGTGTATACTACTGATAGACTGTTTGGTTTCGGCTAAAAGGGGCTATGATGTTCAACGTAGGAATTTTGTGTTGGTCAATTCAGGGTGGTGGAATTGGGAGAAGGTTCTAGAGAGAACTGGGCAGAGTGAGATTTGTGATGGACAGTGTGGTTCACGGGTCCTTTGTGGGGAGTTGCGGAGAGGACAGGAGGGAAGATGGCTGAGGATGCTATGGGAAGGAGCGTCCCCCTTGCACAGAGTGCTTTGTGCAGATGAATGTCTCCAAGGAGGAGGGCCAATACTCCCTAGAGAGCATCCTTTTATTTGAGATGGATTTCAAGCAACGTTTGGAATGTGGTGTGTGTTTTCACACAGACCATGGTTTCAGCATATGAGTAAAATGCTAACTTCAAGATAAGCTCCAACTTTATGTGCATATTTGGACTGGGTTAACTGAAAAGGGCCATTTTATTTTTTTCTTTTTCATACCAACTTCAATAAAGCTGAAATTTGTAAACGTACTTTCTTTACAATTTTATGCGGTGTACAATCTGTTATTTCTTGCCGACTGACAATTGTGTATGGGCAATATTTACACAGTATTTGCTCAAATCAAGGATTGTACACAACATCTACAGATTTTCTCAATTTTCCTTTCTCTATCCTGCTTGTTATTTGTTCAAAGAATTCCAACAGATTTGTCAAGGAAGATTTTACCCTGAAGAAACCATGTTGGCTGAGACCTATTTTATCATGTGCCTCCAACTACCCCAAAACCACATCCTTAATAATAATTGACTCCAACATCTTAACAGCCACTGTGGTCAAACTAATTGGCCTACAATTTCCTTTCTTCTGACTCTCTCCCTTCTTGAAGAGTGGAGTGATATTTGCAATTTTCTAGTCTTCCAGAACCATGCCAGAATATATTGATTCTTGAAAGATTTTTAATAATGTCTCCACAATCTGTTCAGCCACCCCTTTCAGAACCTTGGGGCGTAGTCCATCTGGTCCAGGTGATTTATCAAACTTCAGACCTTCCGGTTTCCCAACTACCTTCTCCCTAGTAATGGCAACATCAGTCACTTCTGCCCCCTGATACTCTTGAACTTTCATACTGTTAGTGTCTTCCATAGTGAAGACTGATGCAAAATACTACTTCAGTTCTCCTCCATTTCCTTGTCTCCCATTACTACATCTCTAGTGGTCTGATTTTTACTCTCACTTCTCTTCTACTCTTTATATATCTGAAGAAACCTTTGGTATCCTTTAATATAATTGGCTAGTTTACCTTCATATTCTATTTTTTCTCCCTTTATGACTTTTTAGTTGTCTCCTGTTGGTTTTTAAGAACTTCCTAATCTTCTAACATCCCACTAATTTTTCCTGTATTATATGTCCTCCTTTCGGCTTTTATGTTGACTTTGACTTCCCTTGTCAGCTGCAGTTGCATTTCCTTGCCTTTAGAATACTACTTCTTTGATATGTATCTCTCCTGCCTGGCAGGATGGTCCAGAAGGTTAAGTTGTTTGGCGTTCAGGATGAAGTAGTAGATTGGATTCAGCATTGGCTTAGTGGGAGAAGCCAGAGAGTGGTAGCAGATGGTTGTCTCTATGTCTGGCGGCCTGCGACTAGTGTTGTTCTGCAGGAATAGGTGCTGGGTCCATTGTTGTTTATCATCTATTAATGATTTCAATGACAATATAGTAAACTGGATCAGCAAATTTGTAAATTATACCAAGATGGGGGAAGTAGTGTACAGTGAAGAAGGCAATCAGAGCTTGCAGTGTGATCTAGACCTGCTGAAAAATTGTGCTGAAAAATGGCAGATGGAAGTTAATACAGACATGTGAGGTGTTGTGCTTTGGCAGGACAAACCCATGAATGGTAGGGAATTGGGGAGTGTGGTAGAACAAAGGGATCTGGGAATACAGATCCATAAATCCTTTAAAGTGGCGTCACAGGTAGATTAGGTTATAAAGAGACCTTTTGAAACATTGGCCTTCATAATTCAGAATATTGAGTACAGGAGTTGGGATGTTATTTTGAAGTTATACGAGACATTTGTGAAGCTGAATTTGAAGCACTGTGTGCAGTTCTGTTCACCAACCTTCAGCTTTGAAGAGTGCAGAGAAAATTTACAAGGATGTTGCTGAGACACGAGGACCTGAGTAATGGTGAATGGATGAATAATATCAAAGAAGATACTAAAAGCTTTTTCTTTTTAAAGTATATGAAAGGTAAAAGCGAGTCGAGGGTAGATATAGGACCAATACAAAATGACTGGAGGTATTGTAATGAGAGATGCAAAGATGGCAGTGGAAAATGTCTGCAGTATACCGGACATTCAAGAGTGTCAGGGAAGTAAAGTCTGTGCAGTGAAAATTATGACTTGAGAAGGTGCTCAGGAAACTTAATAGTCTGAGGGTGGATAAATCTCCTGGACCTGATAGAATGCACCCTCGGGTTCTGAAGGAAGTAGCTGGAGAGATTGCAGAGGCATTAACGATGATCTTTCAAGAATCAATAGATTCTGGCATTGTACCGGATGACTGGAAAATTGCAAAAATTACTCTGCCATTTAAGAAGGGTGGGAGGCAGCAGAAAGGAAACTTACAGACCTGTTAGCCTGACATCAGTGGTTTGGAAGTTGTTAGAATCAATTGTTAGGGATGAGATGACTGAGTACCTGGAGGCACATGACAAGACAGGCCAAAGCCAGCATGGTTTCCTGAAAGGAAAATCCTGCCTGACAAACCTACTGCAATTCTTAGAGGAAATTATAAGCAGGGTAGACAAAGGAGATGTAGTAGATGTGGTATACTTGGATTTTCAGAAGGCCTTTGACAAGGTGCCGCACATGAGGCTACTTAGCCAGATAAGAACCCATGGAATTACAGGGAAATTACTAGCATGGGTGGAGCATTGGCTGGTCGGCAGAAAACAGAGAGTGGGAATAAAGGGATCATATTCTGGCTGGCTGCCGGTTACCAGTGGAGTTCCACAGGGGTCGGTTGTTTACGATGTATGTCAGTGATTTGGACTATGAGATTAATGGATTTGTGACTAAATTTGCCAATGATACAAAGATAGGTGGAGGAGCAGGTAGTGTTGAGGAAACAGAGAGCCTGCAGAGAGACTTAGATAGTTGAGGGAATTAGGCAAAGAAGTGGCAAATGAAATACAATGTTGGAAAGTGTATGGTCATGCACTTTGGTGGAAGAAATAAATGGGCAGACTATTATTTAAATGGGAAGAGAATTCAAAATGCAGAGATGCAAAGGGACTTGGGAGTCATTGTGCAAAATATCTTAGAGGTTAACCTCCAGGTTGAGTTGGTTGTGAAGAAGGCAAATGCAATGTTGCCATTCATTTCTAGAGGTATAGAATATAAGAGCGTGGATGTAATGTTGAGGCTCTATAAGGCACTCATGAGACCACACTTGGAGTATTGTGTGCAGTTTTGGGCTCCTTATTTTAGAAAGGATATACTTGCATTGGAGAGGGTTTAGAGAAGATTCACGAGAATGATTCCAGGAATAAAAAAGTTACCATATGGGGAATGTCTGGCAGCTCTTGGGCTGTATTCCCTGGAGTTCAGGAGAATGAATGGGGATCTCACAGAAACATTCCGAATGTTTAAAGGCCTGAACAGATTAGATCTGGCAAAGTTAATACCATGGTAGGAGATTCTAGGACAAGAAAGCACGACTTCAGGATTGAAGGACATCCATTTAAATTTGTTGCCACGAGTGACTGTGGAGGCCAAGCCGTTGGTGTATTTAAGGCAGAGATGGATACAGTGGCATGCAAAAGTTTGGGCACCTCGGTCAAAATTTCTGTTACTGTGAATAGCTAATTGAGTAAAAGATGACCTGATTTCCAAAAGGCACAAAGTTAAAAATGACACATTTCTTTAATATTTTAAGCAAGATTACTTTTTTTCCCATCTTCTACAGTTTCAAAATAACAAAAAAGGAAAAGGGCCGGAAGCAAAAGTTTAGGCACCCTGCATGGTCAGTACTTAGTAACACCCTCTTTGGCAAGTATCACAGCTTGTAAACGCTTTCTGTAGCCAGCTAAGAGTCTTTCAATTCTTGTTTGGGGGATTTTCGCTCATTCTTCCTTGCAAAAGCCTTCTAGTTCTGTGGGATTCTTGGGTCGTCTTGCATGTACTGCTCTTTTGAGGTCAAGAAGTTCTATTTTAACTTCATCAGCCCACAGGACTTGTTTCCAAAATGAATCAGACTTGCTTAGATGTTCCTTTGAACCTTTTGAATAGAACTTTTTGGCTGCAATGAGCAAAGGTATGTTTGGAGAAAAAAGGGTGCAGAATTTCATGAAAAGAATTTCTCTCCAACTGTTAAGCACAGGGGTGGATCGATCATGCTTTGGGCTTGTGTTGCAGCCAGTGGCACGGGGAACATTTACTGGTAGAGGGAAGAATGAATTCAATTAAATACAGGTTTCCCCCGCCATCCGAAGGTAGAGCGTTCCTGTGAAACAATTCGTAAGCTGGAATGTTGTAAAGTGAAGAAGCAATTACCATTTATTTATATGGGAAAAATTTGTGACCGTTCGCAGACCCAAAAAATAACCTACCAAATCATGCTAAATAACACACAAAACCTAAAATAACAGTAACATGTAGTAAAAGCAGGAATTGTATGATAAGTACACAGTCTATATAAAGTAGAAATTCTTTTCTGCAATTATTGCACTGTCCACCGTAGCGAAAATCTCACGCAAGCGCTCTCGGCAGTAACACTCGGCGCAAGCGCTTTTGGCAGAAGCACTCTCTCCAGTAACCTTTAAGCTATGAAGCTGCCAAATCATTCCAAATAACACATAAAAATACACAGCCTGTATAAAGTAGAAATAATGTGTGTACAGTGTAGTATCACTTACTGGAATCGGGAAGACAACGAGCACACTGATGGTGTGTTAGGCTGAGTCGTCGGAGGCTGGGGTGGTGGGACACTGGGGTGTCATCTCATCATCATCATCTGTTTCCATCAGGGCAGGCAGGTCATCTTCTTCTATGCCTGCCTGCCTCGATGTCGGAGGTTGAGGTTTGTGGTCTGCTATGGCTGATGTGGAAGGCTTGAAAAATGACAGTATGCTTGACTGCTAGCCTCGTGCATTTTTCTATTGTACAGTTCTTTGTAAGCACTCAAACCATCCTGCAAATATGCCCTAAACCTACGTACCCTTTCAAAATTACAGTCGTACTTTTCTGCAATCATTGTTGTCAATTGCAGCGAAAATCTCACGCAGTTGCTTCACATTCAGTTCCTGGACGACTTCACTTTCGGTCTGTTCGCTACTGCATTCGGTTTCGATTGTTATCCTTTCCTCTTCCAATTGCATCAGCTCTTCATCTATCACTTCTTGGTCATGGCATGCCAAAACCTTTTCAACATCATATTCGTCAACTTCCTCAAGCCAAACTCACTTTGTCTTTACTTTGTTCACCACGATCGAAAAGCTTAATTATGTCTAATTTTACACCAAGTGTAACACCCTTACAAGCTCTCTTAGGCTTTTCCGATACAATAGAACTCATCTTGCTAACGAATGCTCAAAATAAATCGACATAAGGCACAGATACTCACAGGCATGCGTTTAAGCAGTGCCAGCTAGAATGCAGTTCCGGGGGAGGAGCTTGGCTGCTCGGGGTGCGCGCTGCCTTTTTTTCGCGCGCTGTCTTTTTTCATATCAGTGAAAACACCTTCTGTTAGCAAAAACAGGTAACTAATGTAGGTCTTTCGTAACAGCGAGGTGTCGTAAAGCAAATGTTCGAAAAGCAGGGGGTCACATGCCAGCAAATTGTGGAAGCAATCATCACACCGTCTGTAAAAAAAAACGCCGAAGATGAAAACAGGATAATGAACCTAAACACACCTCAAAATCCACAATTGACTACCTCAAGAGGCGCAAGCTGAAGGTTTTGCCATGGCCCTCACAGACCCCTGACCTAAACATCATCTAGGATCTGTGGATACACCTCAAAAGAGCAGTGCATGCAAGGCGGCCCAAGAATCTCACAGAACTAGAAGCCTTTTGCAAGAATGAATGGGTGAAAATCCCCCAGACAAGAACTGAAAGACTCTTAGCTGGCTACAAAAAGTGCTTACAAGCCGTGATACTTGCCAAAGCGAGCGTTACTAAGTACTGCCAAGCAGGGTGCCCAAACTTTTGTTTCGGGCCCTTTTCCTTTTTTGTTATTTTGAAACTGTAAAAGATGGAAATAAAAAAGTTTTCTTAAAATATTAAAGAAATGTGTCATCTTTAACTTTATGCCTTTTGAAGATCAGTTCATCTTTTACTCGCTTTGCTATTCACAGTAACAGAAATTTTGACCGGGGTGCCACTGTAGGTTCATGATTAGCCAGGGCATCAAAGGGTATGGGGTGAAAGCAGGGGAGTGGGGATAACTGGAAGAATTGGATCAGCCCATGATTGAATGGCGGAGCAGACTCGATGGGCCGAATGGCCTACTTCTGCTCCTATCTCTTATGGTCTTATGGTCTAAGTTGTGTCTTTATTCCCTGGAGCATAGAAGAATGAGGGGAGATTGGATAGAGGTATACAAAATCATGAGTGGTATAAATAAGGTAAGGGCAAGCAGGTTTATTCTGTTGAGGTTGGCTGAAACGAGAACCGGAGGCCATAGGATAAGGATGAAAAGTGAAATATTTAAGGGTGACCTGAGGGGAAACTTCACTCATAGGAACAAGCTGCCACCTAAGGTGGTAGATGCAGGTTCAGTGACAATATGTAGGTACACAAATGAGTGAAGTGTGATGGGCTATGGTCTTGGTGTGGGTAGATAAGACTAGACAGAAGAGCACATTGGCACGGACTAGAAGGGCCAAATGGGTATGTTTCTGTGCTCTATTACTCTGAGTGCCTTGATGACCTTTTTTCATTAAGACATACGCAGAGAGGAGTATCATGAGAAATTCAGCACAAGTGTCTGTAAAGCCAAGTAAAAAACTTTATTGTAAAAACAACTGAATTCTGGAATTATGTTTTTGTGTCATTCAAAATTTTTCTGTTCAAAACTATGATTAATTTTAGTTTTCTTCTCTTACTTTCAATGTTTTCCTACATTTGGAAACAAAATCTACTCTTACTTTTTACTTAGTACTGATTTCTAAGATACTGGCCTCAAGTTGATATCTCAATAACCTGTTGATTACCCTTCCAACACTCCAAATAATTTTCAATACCTCTTTCAAATCTGATTGCCTTCTCTGTTCCAGAGCATGATCCACTAGCTTTCCTCATTTCCTATCAATAAAGTTTCTCATTCTTTTAAGCATTTCTAAATGAAAAAAACCCAAGCTGCCTTAAATATTCCACATCAAGTTTAGTGAATAATTTTGTACGTTGTGTTATTTTGTTCTTTTTTTTTCATTGTAGGATTGACCTCCGTAATGACAGGTATAAAAGCCGGATCCCATCCACATCAATTCAGAGGAGCGATGAAAAGTCAGCATCTACAAGTTAAGTATTTGCTATTGTAATATAATTTTATTGAAAATCTTGTAAAACAGAGTTCATTTTGAATGTTCTTTTGACTCTTAAGGAGTTCTGAGCTCTAAATTGCAAGTCGTGATTTTATCCTTGCTATAAGATAAATGCATTAGCACAACAGGAACGTTTGGTACTACAGAATTAGAGAAGGGAAAATTAATTGGGGTTTTGGCTCCTAAAGTACTGCTGCAGTCTACTTTGAAAATAACCACATATTAAGTTGCAAGAATGTCAAAATTGTCCTCTGCAGTGATTTTAAAAAGACAGATTAAACATGCTATAAGACATAGGAGCAAAATTAGGTCATTTGGTCTGTTGAGTCTGCTCTGTGTCACGCAGGTGAGAAACTGCTAGAAAATTCAGCAGTCTAATGAACAAGGAGGCAATTAAAAGAGAGAGAGGACTCTGACTTTGTTTTGATAACACTTTTAATTGTGGCCTTGAGAGAGATATAGTACGGCACGAGCTGGGAAGTCACCATGGTAACAGCTCAGAGCGGTTGAGCTAACGGATGCCTGGAATTTTGGATGGATTATAAAAAGCGGATCCTTTGGTCTGATAACAGCAGAGGAGACACGACACGAGAGAACTGCGAAGCTACCCGAGAAACCACTGGTGAAGTTTAAGACCACCACGAGGGTGGAGGCCACGGACCGATTAATTTTGACCCGTGATTACCAGTGCTGGTAAGAGCTTGCCTGTGGGGGTCTGCTGGTGGTGAACCCGTGCCGTGGGTTAGTAGACCGTTCCCTAGAACGGGCTCTGGCCATCTGTGTCTGTGTGGGGGTCACACGAAGTGACTCTGAAGACTTCGGAAGCAAGAACAACTAAAGCTGCCAACTTGAACATCAACTCAATCATCTCTCTCCCTCCCCCCTCCCCTCCCCCCCTCTCTCTCCCCCCCGCCCCATCAATTCAATTCAACTCAACGCAACACAAAGTAAACTGAACTGCTTAAACTTACCTGAAACCGTAAGACTGATATCTACCTCCCGGACTATTATTTTTTTTGTTTCCACACACACATTTACGGATATATATATATATATATATATATATATATATATATATATATAGAACAGTTTATAACCTGTATTGTATGATTCTGTTTAATGATACTAATTCGTAGTAGTAATAAATATAGTCTTAATTTATAGTAAACCGGACTCCAGGTGTGTTCCATTTCTGCTGGTCCTTTTCAACCCGTCATGGGGTTCGTGACATCTGCCATTCAATCTTAGCTGATCCTTTTTTCACCTCAGCCCTGGCCTTCTCCCGTAATGTTTGATGCCCTGTCCAATCAAGAACCTGTCAAGCTCTGCCTTAAATACACCCAATGACCTGGCCTTCATAGCTGCCTGTGATAATAAATTCCTCAAGTTCACCACCTTCTGGCTAAAGAAATTTCTCTGCATCTCTATTTTAAATGGACGCCCCTCTATCTTGAGGCTGTGCCCTCTAGTCCTAGACTCCACCACCGTGGGAAACGTCCTTTTCACATGTACTTTGTCTAGGTCTTACAATATTCGTAAGGTTTCAATGCGATCCCCACTCATCCTTCTAAATTCCAGCTAGCTCACACCCAGAGCCGTCAAATGTTCCTCACATGATAACCCTTTCATTCCCGGAATCATCCTTGTGAACCTCAACTGAACCCTCTGCAATGCCAGCACATCTTTACTTAGATGAGCCCAAAACTGATCACAGTACTCAAGGTGAGACATCACTACTGCTTTATAAAGCCACAGCATCAAATCCCTGCTCTTATGTTCTAGATCTCTTGAAATGAATGCTAACATTGCATTTGCCTTCCTCACCAACGACTCTACCTGCAAGTTAATCTTTAGGGTGTTCTGTACAAGGAGCACCAAGTCCCTTTGCAACTCAGATTTTTGGATTTTCTCCCCATTTAGAAAATAATCTGCACATTTATTACTGCTACAAAGTGCATGACTATGCATTTTCAAACATTGTATTTCATTTGCTACTCTCTTGCCCATTCTCCTAATCTAAGACCTTCTGCAGCCTACCTGTTTCCTCAGCACTACCTGCCCCTCCACCAATCTTCATATCATCTGCAAACTTGGTAACAAAGCTATCTATTCTATTGCCTAAATCATTGATATACAGCATAAAAAGAAGCGGCCCCAGCGCCAAGCCTGCAGAACACCGTTAGTCACTGGCAGCCAACCAGAAAAGGATTATTTTATTCCCACTTGCTGCCAATCAGCCAATGCTCTAACTATGCCAGCAACTTTCCTGTAATGCCATGGGCTCTTAACTTGGTGAGCAGACTCGTGTGGCACCTTGTCAAAGACCTTCTGAAAGTCCAAATATACAACATCCACTGCATCCATTTTCTCTCTCCAACTTGTAGTCTCTTCAAAGAGTTCCAACAGGTTTGTCAGGCAAGATTTTCCCTTAAGGAAACCATGCTGACTTTGCACTATCTTGTCCTGTGTCACCAAGTACTCCATACCTCATCCTTAATTGACTCCAACATCTTCGCAACTACTGAACAAGTTACTTGGTCTATAATTTCCTTACTGCTGTCTTCCCCCTTTCTTAAAGAGTGTAGTGATATTTGCTGTTTTCTAGTCCTCTGGCACCTAGCCAGAGTCCAATTATTTTTGTAACATCATTGCTAATGTCTCCACAATTTCCACTGCTACCTCTTTTCAGAACCCGAGGGTGCAGTTCATCTGGTCTGGGTGACTTATGTACTCTTCGGTCTTTCAACATTTTGAGCACTTTCTCCCTTGTAATAGTGACTGCACTCACTCCTCTTCCCTCACACCCTTCAACATTTGGCACACTGCTAGTGTCTTCCATAGTGAAGACTAATACAAAATACTCATTTAGTTCATCTGCCATCTCTTTGGCACTTGTTATTATTTCTCTGGCCTCGTTTTCTAGTGGTCCCATATCCACTCTCTTCTCTCTTTTAGTTTTCTACATACTTGTAAAAGCTTTTTCTGTCCACTTTGATATTCTTTACTAGCTTGCTTTCATATTTTATTTTTTCCCTCCTAATGATTCTTTCAGTTGCTTTCTTTAGGGTTTTAAAAGCTTCTCAATCCTTTCTCTTCCCACTAATTTTTGCTTTGTTTTATGCCCTGTTTTGCTTTTACATTAGCTTTGATTTCCCTTGTCAGCCACTGTGGTACTATTTTGCCATTTGAGTACTACTTTGTTTTTGGAATATATCTATCCTGCGTTTTCCCAGACCTCAAGCTATTACTGCTGTGCTGTCATCCCTGCCAGCATCTCCTTCCAACTTACTTTGGCCAATTCCTCTCTCATACCACTGTAAATTCCTTTACTCCACTGAAATACTGCTACGTCAGGCTTTATTTCCTCCCTATCAAATTTCAAGTTGAACTCAAATCATACTGTGATCACTGCCTTTTAAGAGTTCTTTTACCTTAAGCTCCCTAATCACCTCTGGTTCATTACGTAAGACCCAATCCGGTATAGCTGATCCCCTTAGTAGGTTCAATGACAAACTGCTCTAAAAAGCCATCTTGTAGGCATTCAGCAAACTCACTCTCCTGAGGTCCATTTCCAACCTGATTTTTCCAATCGACCTGCATGTTGGAATCCCCCATGACTATCATAACATTGCCCTTTTGACATGCCTTTTCTATTTCCTGTTGTAATCTGTGGTCCACATCCCAGCTACTGTTGGGAGGTCTGTATGTAACTGCCATCAGGATCCTTTTATCCTCGCAGTTTCTTAACTCAACCCACAAGGGTTCAAGATCTTCCAATCTTATGTCACATCTTTACCAGCAGAGCCATGCCACCACCCCCCACCACCTACCTTCCTGTCCCTCCAATACAACATGTAACCTTGAACATTTAGCTCCCAACTACAACCATCCTTCAGCCATGATTCAGTGATGCCACAACATCATACCTGATAATCTGTAATAGTGCAACAAGATCATCCACCTTATTTCTTATACTCCGTGCATTAAGATATAACACTTTGAGTACTGTATTTGCTACCCTTTTTGATTCTGCATCCCTACTGCACTGATACTCACCCTGCTGGCTGCAAATTTATCAACGACCTTCTGAAAGTCCAAATATACAAGATCCTCTGTATCCCTTTTATCTCTCCAACCTGTAGTCTCCTCAAAGAATTCCAACAATTTTGTCAGACAAGATTTTCTCTTAAGGAAACCATGCTGACTTTGTCCTATCTTGTCTTGTATCACCAAGTACTCCATAACCTCATCCTTAACAATTGACTCCAACATCTTCCCAGCTACTGAGGTAAAGCTAACTGGTCTGTAATATCCTTTCTGCTGCCTTTCCCTTTTCTTAAAGAGTGGAGTGACATTTACTTGTACTTTCCCCACCCAATCTCCTTATTTATTTTCCCCCTCTCCTGATGAAATCAAAAATGTATCTCCAAATGGATAGTCATGCCACAGGATGGACTAAGATATTTGAGTAATCATTACACTCTTGTATTTTCTTAGACAAGAGGAAACAAGGAAGTGAATTGATTTGAGATTTGGGTTGGGGTTAGGGAGATGGGTCCTGTCATTATTTGCTACTGTTTCATTTAAAACAACATGTTAAAATATTACAAGTACATTGGTTATATTTTCTATTTATGCATCTATTATTTTTGATTAAAAGAAATTAAATGCAAAGAGATTTTATAAAAGGGTGTGAAAAGTATTAAATATGTTCATTTGGTTGCATAAATGCATTAAAATTTAATGTATGGTTATTGTAAATTCTCTATTTTCTGTATATTCTAATAAAATAACTGAAATCGAAGGGATGGAATCATTAACCTTTACTCTCTAAAGGTGCTTCCTGGCCTGGTGTGATTACGCTGCGTTGTTTTCATATCTATTCTTCCCATTATCAGCATGTATACAATTGTTTTACACAGACTTTTGCAGTTTCTGAACCCAGATCCATTGAACACAGAAGCTGTACTTCATCCACAACAGGTAACCTATTGAAGTGAAAATTATCCATGTTCACTTCAATTTTATTTTATTAAATTTATTGAGATATTTGGTAAGCATGTATCACGTAATTGAGTACTAATGTGATGTCATTGTTCAAGGAATAATGGTTATAACCTGGTAAGTTGAATATTTATAATTGAATATTGAAATCATGTTTGTATGTTGTTTGAAGGAGGATTTTTTTCTTTATCCTCTTGCCTCACCCTTCTCACCTATTACTTTAAGATTCTGCATATATCTTTTGTGAAATCTGAAGACTGAGTCATAGCAACATTTCTTTCAGGGAATAAACTGTTTAAACATATTATAGATGTTTCTGTTTTGAGGCCTGATTCCTATGGCTAGCTTATGTTTGTGACATAGTTACAATGAGTTAACAATTTTTTGTTTACACTGGATTGACTTGTATAATACAACATTAAAGCGAGGTCATGTCTGTTCTTACAGTTTGATGTAATAAATCTCGGTAGGATTTATTGCATTGAAGGGCAGGAGTTTTCCTATGTCTCTGTTCAGTATTTTCTCATTATTCACTATGACTGAAATGTATTATCTGGCCATCGCTGTTTATGGAGTCTAGTGTGTATAAAGTGTATTTCCTGCGTACATGGGACACCTTGAAAAATTAGTCTTCCTTCTCCAGTAATGATTACAACCAAGGTCATCAGTGCCCTCGGCTGCCAATACCTTGGGCTGTAAAATTACTGTCTGAAAATACTTCCCTCCTGTCTTTCCTCATTTAAGTCACAATAAAATTTGCCAGGTCTGTGCCCCCGTCATAGTGTAGTTGGATTAAATTTACTGGACACTTGTGTGAAGCATCTTGGAAACATTTGTTAAGTTAGGAGCACTTAGTAAATACCATGGATCAGTTCTCTAAAGAAAATTGGTTGCTCTTTTTTGATTAACAATTACTTTTTGTATTGGACGAACATGTTTTTTGTGTTGAGCATTGATTTTCTTTTTAAAGTTTTAGTAGTTAAGTCTAAGTAAAACCTTGGTCATACCAAATCCTGTATTCTGTTTTCCAGCCAACCTTGACAAATGCTTTTGACCAAAGCAATGGACTCCTGGTGCATTCTGTTATCAAACTGACCCCATGTACTAGAATGGAAATGGCACCAATTTCTCTGGATTTAAAAAAGGTAATTTTCTTTTATAGAACATAATTCAAGCTTTTTTTTAAACACGTTTATAGCTCAGTGAAACTGAAATTGACACAAAGTTCAGCTGTAACCTTTTAACAAAGAATATAACATACACAGCAAGTTCTTTGGTTGTCTCCAACATTCTTGTTTATTTCTATTAGTTTAGGTCTACGCCGTAGGTATAGCGTAGCCGCGTACCCTACGCTTTAGCCTGACGTGCACCTCCCCAAAAATGTAACTACGCGTTGCAGCGATGCAGACGGCGACAACTGTGATTGGTCCGCTTGTTAGCATCGCATTTCCTCCTACGCTGCAATAGCTTCCCATTGGGGGACTGAAGGGCAGGGAAGGAACTCTGGCTGCAATGCTTTCCGTAACGGACCTCTGAAATTATGGAGGACCTTGTGCTTGACGCCAGTTTGTAGCTAGCTGCTACAGTCTGTTGACTTCCACCTGAAGCTAAAACTCGAATGGTGATTGCCACTCTCTGAGTATACTGTGTTGTGTACACTGATGCGAAATAAATGGTTGGAGACGATGAGCCAAATCGTCAAATCTACCTACCGACATCTGAAAATATTTGAAATGCATTTCCTTGTCCATGTCTCTCAGTGGCCGGACAAGCACAGAAAATTCACCCTCCTTCAGTTTCAGTCGCCATTGTTTGAAGTTTGAGTTTCTTCGTGTTGAGTTTCAACATGAGGAAACTCAACACAGTGGCATAGAAACCCCACCGCCAACTAGCATTTTGGTGGTGAATTGCAGAGCGACGCAGACACACCAGTGCACGTATAAATGCTCACAACGGCGTAGGCTACTTCGCAGAAGTATAAATCAGCCTTTAGACATAGGAGCAGAATTAGGCCATTCAGCTTTTTGAGCCTGCTCTGCCACTCCATCATGGCCGATTTATTGTCCCACTCAACCCCATTCTCCTGCCTTCTCCTCATAACCTTTGACACTTGGACTAATCAAGAACTTATCAACCTCCACTTTTAATACACCCAATGACATGGCCTCTACGGCTGTTTGTGGCAATAAATTCCACAGACCCACTACCCTATAGCTCATGAAATTCCTTCTCATCTCTATTTTAAGTGGACATCCCTCTAATCTGAGGCTGCGCTCTCTGGTCTTAGATGCACCCACTGTAGAAAACATCCTCCCCACATCCACTTTATCTAGGCCTTTCAATATTCAATAGATTTCAATGTGATCCCTCTCATTCCTCTAAACTCCAGTGAATACAGGCCCAGACCTCCTCATATGTTAACCATTTAATTTCAGAATCATTCTCGTGAAACTCCTCCGGACCCTCTCCAACGCCTGCACATTTTTTTTGTGATAGGGATCCAAAACTGCTCGTAATATTCCAATTGCAGTCTGAACAGTGTCTTATAAAGCCTCAGCATTACATGCTTGTTCTTATGTTCTAGTCCTCAAATTGAAATGAATGCTAGCACTCCATTTGCCTTCCTTATCACCAACTCAACCTGCAAGTTAATCTTTAGGGAATCCTACACAAGAACTCCCAAGTCCCTTTGCACCTCGGTTTTGGAATTTCTCTCCGTTTAGAAAATACTCTACGCCTTTATTCCTTCTACCAAAGTGCATGACCGTACACTTCCCTACACAACATTCCACCTGCCATGGCTTTGCCCATCTGTCTAACTCCTTCTGTAGACTCCCTGCTTCCTCAACACTAACTGCCCCTTCACTTTTCTTTGTATTGTTCACAAAGTGTGGCACAAAGCCATCAATTCCACTATTATGGGTAGCCTCCAACCTGATGGCATGAACATCTGGGTAGCCTCCAACCTGATGGCATGAACATCGACTTCTCTAACTTCCACTAATGCCCCACCTCCCCCTCGTACCCCATCTGTTATTTATTTTTATACACACATTCTTTCTCTCACTCTCCTTTTTCTCCCTCTGTCCCTCTGACTATACCCCTTGCCCATCCTCTGGGTCCCCCCCCCCGTCTTTCTTCCAGGACCTCCTGTCCCATGATCCTCTCGTATCCCCTTTGCCAATCACCTGTCCAGCTCTTGGCTCCATCCCTCCCCCTCCTGTCTTCTATCATTTTGGATCTCCCCCTCCCCCTCCCACTTTCAAATCTCTTACTAACTCTTCGGTCTCGGCCTGAAACGTCGACTATACCTCTTCCTAGAGATGCTGCCTAGCCTGCTGCGTTCACCAGCAACTTTGATGTGTGTTGCTTGAATTTCCAGCATCTGCAGAATTCCTGTTGTTTCCATTATTCAAATAATTGACATGTAACTTGAAAAGAAGCAGTCCCAATGCAGATCCCAGTGGAACACTATTAGTCACTTGCAGCCAACCAACCAGATAAAGCCTCTTTTATTCCCATTCTCTGCCTCCTGCCAATCAGCCAAGGTTCTATCCATGCTAATACACTTCTTGTAATACCATGGGCTTTTGTTAAGCAGCCTTATGTGCATCACCTTGTCACAGGCCTTCTGAGAATCTAAGCAAACAACATCAACTGACTCTCCTTTGTTTATCCTGTTTGTTATTTCCTCAAAGAATTCCATAAGATTTGTCAGGCAAGATTTGCCTTTAAGCAAACCATGCTGACTTCGGCCTGTTTTATCGTGCCTCCAAGTACCTTGAAACGTCATCCTTAATAATGGACTCCAACATCATCCCAACCACTAAAGTCAGGCTAACTGGCCTATAACTTCCTTCTACCTTCCTCTCTTCTTATAGAGTGCAGTGACATTTGGATAAAAATCACGCAGCAATACATTGTATAAACTTCACAGATGTAATGTAGAATTATGAAGCACATTAGTTCATGGACTGTAGTTTCCTTATATATTACCTGCCTTGTTTTACCTGAAGGAATTGTGCTATAAAATTACTGGTTGACATGTCATGCTAGCTTAGTGGTGTTCAGCCAGGGGCCACGGTTAGAATTTATTTGCAGTTTAGCAAGTTTCATGCTACTACCTATAAATATAGTTATTTTGAGAAATGCAACTTTGGCAGTGTTTAGACTAAATTTTAATTCAGTATTATATCTTTAAATGGTATTAATTTATTACTGTTACATGTACTAAGATGCTGTGAAAAAGCTCTTCTTGCATATGCTTTATAAAAATCAAATAATTTCAATGTGCATTGAGCTAGAAAAAGGTTAAAATAATAGTGCAGATTAACATGTAAAAACTACTGAAAAAATGTAATGCAATTATACAATAAAGTGCGAGATCATAATGAGGTACATTGTGAGGACGAGGGCATCTTACCATAAAAGAGGTTGGTTTGAGAGTCTAATAACAGGGATAGCAGCTGTTCTTGAAAATGGTGGTACATGTTTTCTGGCTTTGGTATCTTCTTAAGCACAAGATAGTCTGCACATGCTGGAACTCTAAAGCAACACACACAAAACGCTGGAGGAACTCAACAGGTCAGGCAGCATTTATGGAAAAGGTGACCAGTCAACGTTTTGGGCTGAGACCTTTCTTTAGGACAGAGAAGGAAGGGGGAAGATGCTTGAAGTTAAAAGGAGGAGGGAGGGCAAAGAGGCTAGTTGGAAGGTGATAGGTGAAGCCAGCTGGGTGGGAAAAGTCAAGGGCTGGAGAAGAAAGAATCTGATAGGAGAAGAGAGTGGACAATAGGAGAAGGGAAGGAAGAGGGGCCCCAGTGGGAAGTAATTGGCAGGTGAGAAGTATCTTCTGCCTGATGAGAGAGGGAAGAAGAGAGAATGTCTGGGGTGAATGGTGTCTGTGATTATGTTGGTTGCTTTACTGAAACAGTGAGAAATACAGACAGAGTACATAGAGCAGAGGCTGGTTTCTGTGATGCGATGAGCTGTGTCTACAACTCTCCGCAGTTTCTTGTGATCATGTGCAGAACAGTTGGCATACCAAGTCATTTTGCATCCAGACTATGCTTTCTATGGTGAATCGATAGAAATTGATTAGAGTTGTTGGGGACATGCCAAATTTCTTTAGCCTCCCAAGGAGCTAGAGACGTTAATGACCTTTCTTGGCCATGACATCAACATAGTTGGATAAGGGCAGGTTATTGGTGATGTTTGTACCTAGGATCTTGAAGCTCTCAACCTCAACCCTATTGTTGTAAACAGCAACATGTGCACCGAACCCTCTCCTCTGCCATTCTGAAATCAATGAGCAGCTCTTTCGTTTGGATAATATTGAGGAAAGGTTATTGTCATGACATGTCATTAGCTCTTTATCTTCTTCCTTTAATCGAACTCATTATTATTTAAGATGCATCCCACTACAGTGGTATCATCTGTGAATTTGTAAATGGAGTTGCAGCAGAATTTAGCCACACAGTCAAGAGTGTACAAGGAGTAGAGTAGGGGGCTGTGGACACAATCTAGTGGAGCATCAGTGTTTAGAATTATCATGGCGCAGATGTTGCTGCCTTTCCTTACTGATTAGAGTCTATTGGTCAGAAAGTCAAGGATCCAGTTGCAGAGGGATACATTAGCTCACAGGGTCTGGAGTTTGGTGACGAAATTGCTTGGAATGAAAGTATTAAAGGCAGGATTTTTACAATTTCTTCTTTCCAAAAAAGAAGAAATTTTCGAATGGAAAAAGGATGCAACCGTAGCTGATAAGAGAAGTCAAAGCCAAAGTTAAAGCAAAGGAGAGGACATACAAGGAAGCAAAAATTAGTGGGAAGACAGAGGATTGGGAAGTTTTTAAAAGCTTACAAAAGGAAACTAAGAAAGTCATTAAGAGGGAAAAGATTAACTACGAAAGGAAGCTGGCAGATAATATCAAAGAGGATACTAAAAGCTTTTTCAAGTATATAAAGAGTAAAAGACAGGTGATAGTAGATATAGGACCGATAGAAAATGATGCTGGAGAAATTGTAATGGGAAATAAGGAGATGGCAGAGAAACTGAACGAGTATTTTGCATCAGTCTTTTCTGAGGAAGACATCAGCAGTATACTGGACACTCAAGGGTGGCAGGGAAGAGAAGTGTGCGCAGTCACAATTACGACAGAGGAAGTACTCAGGAAGCTGAATAGTCTAAAGGTAGATAAATCTCCCGGACCAGATGGAATGCACCCTTGTGTTCTGAAGGATTTACAATTTTTTGAGGAAATTACAAGTAGGCTAGACCAGGGAGATGTAGTGGATGTTGTATATTTGGATTTTCAGAAGGCCTTTGACAAGGTGCCACACATGAGGCTACTTAACAAGATAAGAGCCCATGGAGTTACGGGAAAGCTACATACGTGGATAGAGCGTTGGCTGATTGGCAGGAAACAGAGAGTGGGAATAAAGGGATCCTATTCTGGTTGGCTGCCGGTTACCAGTGGTGTTCCACAGGGGTCCATGTTGGGGCCACTTCTTTTTACATAGTACATCAACGATTTGGATTATGGAATAGATGGCTTTGTGGCTAAGTTTGCTGATGATACAAGGATAGGTGGAGGGGCCGGTAGTGCTGAGGAAACAGAGAGACTTGGATAGATTGGAAGAATGGGCAAAGAAGTGGCAAATGAAATACAATGTTAGAAAGTGTATGGTTATGCACTTCGGCAGAAGAAATAAATGGGAAGACTATTATTTAAATAGGGAGAGAATTCAAAGTTCTGAGATGCAATGGGACTTGGGAGTCCTCGTACAGGATACCCTTGAGGTTAACCTCCAGGTTGAGTCGGTGGTGAAGAAGGCGAATGCAATGTTGGCATTCATTTCTAGAGGATTAGAATATAGGAGCAGTGATGTGATGTTGAGGCTCTAAGAGTACTGGTGAGACCTCACTTGGAGCACTGTGGGCAGTTTTGGTCTCCTTATTTAAGAAAGGATGTGCTGACGTTGGAGAGGGTACGGAGAAGATTCACTAGAATGAGAGGGTTCACTAGAATGAGAGGGTTAACATATGAGGAATGTTTGTCCGCTCTTGGACTGTATTCCTTGGAGTTTAGAAGAATGAGGGGAGACCTCATAGAAACATTCTGAATGTTGAAAGGCATGGACAAAGTGGATGTGGCAAAGTTGCTTCCCATGATGGGGGAGTCTAGTATGAGAGGGCATAACTTAAGAATTGCAGGGCGCCCATTCAGAACAGAGGTGCGAAGAAATTTTTTTTAGCCAGAGGGTGGTGAATCTGTGGAATCTGTTGCCACAGGCGGCAGTGGAGGGCAAGTCATTGGGTGTATTTAAGGCAGAGGTTGATAGGTATCTGAGTAGCCAGGGCATCAAAGGTTATGGTGAGAAGGCGGGAGAGTGGGACTAAATGGGAGAATGGATCAGCTCATGATAAAATGGCAGAACAGACTCGATGGGCCGAATGGCCAACTTCTGCTCCTTTGTCTTATGGTCTTATGATTCTGGTCAGTAAACAGTATCCGATGTAGGTGTCTTTACTGTCCAGATGTTTCAGAGGCAAGTGCAGGACCAGGGATATGGTGTCTGCTGTAGACTTGTTGCAACTGGAAGCAGATTGCAGTGGACTGAGGTTGAAATGGGTAGCCACTGGGAGAACCTGCCTTTTGCGGTAGACAGAGCAAAGGTGCTTGTTATGAAACTCCAATAGAAGAATGTACCTTTTTAAATAAAAATAATGGTCTTTCTCAGTGTTACGATATTTGCTTTTATATTTATGAAAAAATATATTTCCTTGCCGGTATTAATCTGTTGTTAGCCTTACATTGCTTGGAAAATGATCATACTGCAAGTACATTGTTTAAAATTCACAGATGATACACAGAATTATTGTTTTCTTAACACCTTAATTCATGGAATGCAGTTCTTTTATATATCACCTGGCTTGTTTTATCTGAAGGAACTGAGCAAGAAAAAGATTGATCTTGATATCGTCCAAGCTTACTGCTGGCCAGCCATAGGCCGTGGTTGTGATTTAGTTGCAGTATCACAGAAAGGAGATAATCCTCTTTTGTACCTCCCTCCATTGTTGACACTTCTACAGTTGCCATCCGTGTACAGTTTCCAACCCAAGCGAAATTTGGTAAGGACCGAAGTAGATTTTTTTTTGATATTATAATGGAAGCACAAACTTTGGTGTGTAAATGTTGCACTGAAATGTCAACTGTTGCACCATAGCTAAAATACAAACTTCTTAGGAGTTATAGCTTGTGGTATTTAGCAGGATTAATAAAGATTGCTCTCTTTGCTTTTGTCCATCCTCTCTCAAGTATATTTTTCTGCTTACCAACAGTTGCTTAACTTTCAGTAATAAATACAGAAAATTCTGAAATACTCAGGTTAAGCAGCAACTATGTTGAGAGAAACAGAATTAATATTTCAGTTTATTGTCCTTTCACCAAAAATAAGAATCAGTGGAGTTTTTTATAAAAAGGTTTTTAAATTGCAGAGGAAGTTTATGGGAAATAAAGGAAGTGCATAGTACTGGCGGAGCCAGCTGAAAGAGGATAGTAAAGGATAATGAATTGGAAAGGGTGTGTCTGGGATTAATGTTTCTGAGAGGGGATTTGTGTGTAATTACCAGAATCAGGTGTTGGGGGAGGGGCGTGGAGTTGTGGAAGTTGAATGTTGGGATGAAGAGTAAAAGGCTGACGTTAGAATTTCAGGCTAATTCTCTGAAATTTCTGAATTCAGTTTGGCACCCTGAGGGCTGTAATGTGTCAGAATTTGAGAAGTTATTCATTGAAGCTGTGTGAGCTTTGTGAGAACATAGTAGGAGGCCAAAATGCGACTGGTTTTCACAGCCAATTTATATTATAAAGCATTCTTTTCATTATTTTGCTTTTGGAATTGTTAAAGAAGCACACTTAAATTCATTTTAATTGAAGATTTGTTACTTTTAGCATGAGAATTATGAATCAGTTACTGCCCTTAATTTATTATGTAAAATAGAATAGGTTCCCTTAAGTGAGTTAACACAAGGAAATAGCATGTACACCACCTAGCCCCTCAAGTCCGTCCCGCCTTTCAACCTGATCAGTTTAAGCTTCTCTGATTTAAAATCATCTACTGTGCCAGTTCCCCAAAACCCTCAATTCCCCATACTTTAAAAAATGTATCTGCCTTCACCTTAAGTACATGTAATCATCTACTATCACAACCCAATGTGGTTGTAAAATCCAGAAGTTTAGTGTACTCTGCTCAAGGAAATTTCTGCACAGCTGTTTCAATTAACTGGGTCTTATCTTGTTTTCCCCTTAATATACAAATTGGTGAAATGCAGCCAGTACTTAAAATGTCCTACAAAACTCTGGTGTCAATATTTCATTACAATGGTAAATTTTTAATTTTGTGGATTTCATTGTGTAAAATTGTTCAATTTAGTTCTTCTGAAATACTTGTTCTGGACCTGACTTGGTTAAAATAATCATATCCTCAACTTTGTACAAGGACCTTTATTTTATGACTTTAATAAAATGTCCAAGACTGGTTATCTTCCGTGGAGATTTTCCGCATAGTAGCAAATGTAATCAAATGCATTTTTATGTTCATATAGATCCTACAATTCTGATTAGTGGACTTCACTTCCCAAGTTCTCATAGACCCTTCTGTAACCTCCTTTAGTTCTTATTAACAGTCAATATTTGCAGAGAGCACTTTTGCATAAATAATTTTTTCCTTTATTTTTCACAAAATAAAATATAGCCATTAATATCCACAAATATTTCAAAGTTCAAAGTAAATTTATTGTCAAGTACATATGTCACCATATACAACCCTGAGATTAATTTTTGTAGGCATACTCAATACATCTATTGAATAATAACCATAACAGTATCGGTGAAGGACTGCTCAACTTTGGTGTTCAGAGTGCAGAAGGCAACAAACTGTGCAAATAAAAAAGAAAGAATGATAAATAAACAATAAGTATTGAGAACATCAGATGAAGAGTTCTTGAAAGTGGGAGTACTTCAATGATGGAGCAAGTGAGGTTATCTCTTTGGTTCAAGAGCTTGATGATTGAGTATATGACTCTTGAGGCTCACCAAATGCTTGCTTCTTCCATAGGACTAGTGAGTAATCATTAATTAAAAAAATAATCATTTACATGCACAGGTTAAAATGTTATAACCACTATTGGACACAATAGTTATTATTTTTGCCTCATATATGCAGCCATCTCTATCCAAATTATTGCAGGTCTCTAATAATGGTATGTTAAAGTATCCATGGTAAGACTAGGTTTACTCTTCTAATGGTACATGATCATCCCTTTCCACTCAACCTTTTGCAGTAGGTTACTAAGGTTAATATTTGAAGTTGGTGCCTAATGGGTTAAGCTTCTGTTGTATTTATTGCAAGTGTGACTAGCAATCTCACCAGTAAACTACTCCAGATATTTGAAAGTGCAGATAAGTGAAAGGTCAAACATTCAGGAAGAGAAAAGAGGGAGATGAACCTCGACAGTGGACACATTTTGGAGATGTCCAGGAAATTATTGATTTTCGAGGGCAGTTCAATAAGGTATTGGTTTTATTGATTAATTATAATTCCTGTCCATGACAGACAAATAATTAGATTTTAATACCTAGATTGAAGTAGTCATCAGTTGTTTTACTTTGTTTTTGAATATCTAATTTATGCATGTAATATTAATGATTAGCCTGTATTTGTTTTCATTTGAACAATAGCCAGTAGCAATAATTGTGTGCCCCGGACAACAGAAAGCCCATTTTGTATGCCAGGAATTAATTGATTTGACGCAGTTTTCACGACCACTTAATCTGTCATTGCTTTTGGTTGGACAAGATCCAGAAGAGAGTAAGAAAATCAAACTTGCCAAAGGATGTAAGTATATCATTTGTAATTTCTAGCAGAATTGTTTCCTATTAGTGTGGAAAAAAATAGCATGTGGATTTTACTGAACTCTGCTCAGTTCATATTTACGTACAAGTAGTCTCATAGAGTGGCATCAATTCATATGAAGCAAAAACTTGACTGTAACGATTATATTTTCACGTGTGCTTTGGCTAATCTTTCTAATTATAAAAGAAAACCAAAAAATCTGCAGATGCTGGAAATATGAATTAAAACAAAATATGACTGGAGACATTCAGCAGATCAGTCAGCATCTGGGGGAAATGGTTAATTTTTTTTGGATCCAGAATATGGAAAGAGTGTAAAAAGCAAGATAATTTTCAGGAGAGAAGATCGGTGGAGGGAGGTGGGAGAAGCAGTTGTATAGACCAAATGGAATATGTCTGGCAGGACACAGGAGGCCACTGACAGAAAGGTCAGAGTAAATAATGAGCCAATCTGAAGCTCAAATCACATGTGTTCCACGGACTGATTTTCCATTCAGTGTATGGTTTTTCCAGTGTAAAGGAAGACCACACTGAACCACAAATGTAATTCACTAGAATGGAAGAAATGCTACTGAGTTAATTAGAAGAACTTTTGAGTAACTGGGTGACATGAAGGAAAAAGGACTGAAATGATGTAATGCAGTGTATAGGACCATAAGATATAGGAACAGAATTAAGCCATTTTGCCCATCGAATCTGCTATGCTATTTCATCATGGTTGGTTCAATTTTCCCTTCAGCCCTAATCTTCTGCTGTATCCTCATATTCCTTCATACCCTGACCAATCAAGAATCTATCAAACTGCTTTAAGTATACATAAAGACTTGGTCTCCACAGCAGCCTGTGGCAAAGAATTCCACAGAACGTTTGCACTTGAAGAAATCCTGCTAAGTTCCCACAGCCATTCAGCCTGTTCCTGAGTTGACGATGAAATGGATGTGGTCTTTTATTCTTGAGTCTAAAATTTCCGTGATCTCCCCATTGCAGCAGAAAGCAGACTACTGTGAAATATGGACGAGAACAGCTGTAGCAAGAGACAGGTTTGATGTGAGAGCACCCATGGTGACCTCCATGGGCAAAGCAGTTCAGACATCTCTGAGACTATCTAAAGAATTAATGTTTTGGTGAGGAGAGTGAATGTTGGCACATAAAAGTCATGGTTTCAGTGGAAGTGGTGTCAATAAAATATCCTTTTAGCAAATAGTAAGTATCATTTTTCAAATGATTAAAGTTGAAAATTAATTTAGCTGTTGAGTTCTGGGTGGAAGTCCCTTGACATAATTTTGGGTAGGTTTATAAACTCATATAATTGTAGAATAGAACGAGGCTATTTGGCCAACCTAGTAGGTGGCAACTCTTAGAGCAACCCTGTCACTTCTTTCTCAAACAATTGCAGAGGTCTAGCAAAGATGGTCCAATTCCAATTCCTTTTAAAATTACTCCTATTCTGTGTTAGTATTCTTATCAATTTCAGGTCCTTATTCTGCTATTGAATTTATAAATGATCCTTCACAATCTCTTTGTTTCCTCCAAAATTATATATCTATACCTTCTTGTCTATAAACCATTTTTTCATGGGGACAACTTTGATCTATTTATCTTATCTGAACCCATATGACCATGTGCACCTTTATCAGATCTCTCCTTAGTCTTTTTTGTTTCAAGATAATAATCCCAACTTCATTCATTTAACTCAAAGGACTGTCACTGGCAATGCAGTCTAGTTTGCCATTCAATCACAACTGATTTTTTTTTTCTCTCAACCCCATTCTGCCACCTTCTTTCTATAAACTTTAATCCCCTAACCATTCGAGAATCCATCATCTTCTTCCAAAATGTACCCAATAACTTGACCTCCACGGCCCTCTGTGGTAACAAATTCCACAGATTCACCAGCTTCTCTCTGAAGAAATTACTCCTCTTCTCAGTTTTAAAGGGATGTCCCTTTATTCTGAGACTGTATCTTCTGGTCTTGACTTTCCTAATAATGGAATCATCTCCTCCATGTCCATTCTATCCAGGCCAACCAGTATTTGGTTTCAAAGAGAACCCCCACCCCCACCCCAACCACCAATCCTTCTGATTTCCATTGAGTACAGGTCCAGAGACATCAAACTCTTCTTAAGTTAAGCCTTTCATTTCTGGGATCAATCATATAAACCTCTTCTAGACTCAGTCCGTGGCCAGCATATCTTTCCCTAGACAGGGAGCTGAAAATTGCTCGCAATATTGATATGGACCCAAACTTTGTGATGGTATTATCAAAATCTAAGTATCTTTGACAAGCAGTGGAGGTTACAGCACTAATCTCTGCATCAAACTGGTCAGTGGCCTTCAGGTTAGTGTTTTTATTTTTACAAAAGACAATTCTTCATGGAAGTATTATTCTGATAAATCATTTGGCATCAACAAAAGAACATTAAAACCTAGTATTTAATTTACAGAAATTGTTGCATTGAAGTTTTTAAAATTTACTAAAATTAGTTTTGAATTGTATAGTTTTAAATCAGCAGCTATCAAATTCATCCTTACCACAATGATTTAGTGATCATAATTCATTTCAGCAGAATTTATTCTGAAATACAGTAGTTATTTAATTTTCATCTTCAACATAAAAAATTTAATTGCAGGTAATGTAGTTGTTACTACTCCATACAGTCTTGTACGGATCCTCAAACAGCACTGCCTATTTTTCACCAGACTCAGCCATTTGATTTTGGATGGAGTTGATGTGCTATTCAATGAAGCAATAGATGAAGTGAGTAGTGTCACAATTAAATGGAAGGGGCAGTCATATTTTGAATATGATTATTTGCTGCATAGTTTTCTTAATTTTTCTTAATTTTAAAGTTGAAGAAGTATGTTGCTGAAGGATAGATTTTTTTTTACCTTTTGTGCAATAGGAAGTATACTAAGTGGCATATTTATGAAGAGATTAATGTGTTTTCCATGCAATTTCATTTTTAACAAGATTTCACATATAGAGATAATAGATCAGTGTTTTGGGATTTTTGGAGAAACTCTGGACCTTTGGCATCCAGCACAGTATCAAAAGTCTTGGAGAGAGAGATAGATATATATCCTAAGACTTTACCACAGTACTCTATTTGTCAATGTGGAGTGGAGAACGAGTTTGTAAATCTGGCGGGAGCAAAGGATATTGGGAATGGTGAGGGTGGAGCACAGTGAGAGGAGTGTGGGACAGGTGGCAAAGAAGTAGTGCAGGGGGGCAGGAGTGGAACGGGTGCCAGCACTCCCAGACCTGAGACACCAGGCAGGGGTGGAACGGATGCAGGCACTCCCAGACCTGAGACAGCAGGCAGGGGCAGGGGTGGAATGGGTGCAGGCACTCCTAGACCTGAGACACCAGGCAAGGTCATTTAATTCCAAACAATTGGTTTATTGGTCATTACAAAATGTCTCTGTGGTGCTTCCTGCTCCCCGCCATTTCCCTTCCCCTTTTCCCAACCATGATTCCCCTTCCCCTGCCGCCTTTCCATTTTCATCCACAATAGAGCTCAGTGGTTGCGAAGATGTCGGGGTTGGTAATTAAGGATGAGGTCATAGGGTACTTGGGGACACATAATAAAATAAGCTGCAGTCAGCATGGTTTCCTCAAGGGAAAATCTTGTCTGACAAATCTGTTGGAATTCTTTGAAGAAATAACAAGCAGGATAGACAAACGAGAATGGGTTGATGTTATGTACTTGGATTTTCAGAATATCCTTGACAAGGTGCCATACTTGAGGCTGCTTAACAGGCTACAAGCACATGGTATTACAAGAAAGATTCTAGCATGGATAAAGCAGTGGCTGATTGACAGGAGGCCAAGAGTAGGAATAAAGCGAGCTTTTTCTGGCTGGCTGCCAGTGACTAGTGGTGTTCCACAGGGGTCTGTATTGGGACTGATTCTTTTTTACGTTATATTTTGATTTGGATGATAGAATTGATGGCTTTGTTGCAAAGTTTGCAGACGATATGAAGATAGGTGGAGGGGCAAGTAATTTTGAGGAGCAGAGAGGCTACAGAAGGACTTAGGTTAAGAGAATGGGCAAAGAAGTGGCAGTTGGAATACAGTGTCGTCAAGTGTATGGTCATGCATTTCGGTAGAGGAAATGAAAGGGTTGACTATTTTTTAAGTGGAGAGAAAATGCAAAAAACTGAGGCGCATAAGGAATTGTGAGTCCTTGTGTAGGATTCCCAAAAGGTTCATTTGCAGGTTGAGTCTGGTGAGGAAGGCAAATGCAATGTGAACATTCTTTTCAAGAGGACTAGAATATAAAAGCAAGGATATAATGTTGAGACTTTATAAAGGACTGGTGAGGCCCCACTTGGAGTACTGAAAGCTGTTTTCAGCCCCTTATCGTAGAAAGGATGTGCTGAAACTGGAGTGGGTTCCAAGGAGGGTCGCGTAAATGATTCCAGGATTGAATGGCTTGTCGTATGAAGAGCTTTTGATGACTCTGGGCCTGGATTCACTGGAATTCAGATGAATGAGGGGTGACCTAATTGAAATCTATCAAATGGTAAAAGGCTTTGGATGTGGAGAGGATGTTTCCTATGGTGGGAGACTGTAAGACCAGAGGTCACAGCCTCAGAATAGAGGGATGTCTTTTTAAAACTGAGATCAGAAGGAATTTGCTTAGCCAGAGAGTGGCGAATCTGTGGGGCTGAGAGGAAATTTGGATCAGTCATGATGAAATGGCAAAGCAGACTCGATGGGTCAAATGGCTTTTATTCTGCTGCTTTATCTTTTGGTCTTGTATCAGAATCAGATTTATCATCACCCACATGTCATGTTTTTTTTTGCAGCAGTACTGTGCAAATGATAAACTGACTATCTTTCCGGTTTAAAATGGTGCTACTGAAGTTGTGTGACAGGTTACTGGTAGATCAGAAAGCAAGAAATACAACTAAAAACATTACTAATAACACCTTTTCTGAAATAAATTGTGGTCAACTATCACCACAAGCAATGAAGAAGCAAGTGGTGGCGAAGCTGATTCAAAGGATGCGCCATGCTGGTGTATCGCAAGCCTGGAACGCAACAATGTGTTTATGCCAAGGCCTCAGATGGCGTACATATTGCTGTTGCTGTTGAAGTGAACGATTTGGACAGGAGTCGATGCGGTTGAGTTTCAATACCCATTTATCTAACTCGGGTGCAAGGTTGGATCGCTCCAAGAGCCGAGCCAATTTAGTGAGATTGAGAACAGCTTCGGGCTGTGCAGTCCAGTTGTGTCGCTGCACTGGGGCCCGGGTCATAGAGCGAGGCACTACTTGGTGCTTTGACAAAATAAATGGCAGCCCAGATAGACTGGAAAGCCTGAGTGCGGAGTTGAGGGTCGGACTGATTTTGATCACTGTCCTGCGATGTTCATTCCCCTCTCCTGTGGCTGCCATCTTGCTGCTTTTTTTGCCCCGCTAATATGATAAACTTGAAATCGAGGCTTGGGCCTTCTACTTTGGTTGCTCCAGGGAGCTGATCTAAGGACTCAGTCTTGTTCGGAATGCTATCGTTTGCATGATGCATGTTTCTTTTCCCTATTTCTCTGTGCAATGGTTATGGTCTTTTTTTAATTGGGTTCTTTTGGTTTCTTGCTTTGTGGCTGCCTGTAAGCAAACAATTCTCAAGGTGTATTCTTTATACATTCTTTGATAATAAATGTACTTTGATTTTTTTGATAAAAGGAAAGGTATGATTGTATGGGGACCTCAAAAACGATCATTGCAAGGAAGTAGAGGGTATGCTTTTGAGCTGCAGAAAAGGAGGAAATCCTGGAGGGGTTGTCTGCGGAGTCTCTGTGGGTAGAAGTTAGGAATAGAAAGGGGTCAATAACTGCTGGGTGTTTTTTATTGACTACCCAATAGTAGCAGGGACATTGAGGAGCAGATAGGAAGACAGATTCTGGAATGGAGTAATAATAACAGGGTTGTTGTGGTGGGAGATTTTAATTTCCCAAGTATTGATTGGCATCTCCCTAGAGTGAGGGGTTTAGATGGGGTGGAGTTTGTTAGGTGTGTTCAGGAAGGTTTCTTGACACAATATGTAGATAAGCCTACAAGAGGAGAGACTGTACTTGATTTGGTATTGAGGAATGAACCTGGTCTGGTGTCAGATCTCTCAGTGGGAGAGCATTTTGGAGATAGTGATCACAATTCTATCTCCTTTACCTTAGCATTGGAGAGGGATAGGAACAGACAAGTTAGGGAAACTTTTAACTGGAGTAAGGGGAAATATGAGGCTATCAGGCAAGAACTTGGAAGCATAAATTAGAAACAGACGTTCTCAGGGAAACGTATGGAAGAAATGTGGTAAATGTTCGGAAATATTTGCGTGGGATTCTGAGTGAGTATGTTCCAGTGAGACATGGAAAGGATGGTAGGGTACAAGATCCATAGTGTACAAAGGCTGTTGTAAATCTAGTCAAGAAGAAAGGAAGAGCTTACAAAAGGTTCAAAAAAACTAGATAATGATAGGAATCTAGAAGATTATAAGGTTAGCAGGAAGAAGCTTAAGAATTAAATTAGAACCAGAAGGGGCCATGAGAAGGCCTTGGCGACAGGATTAAGGAAAACCCAAGGCATTCTACAAGTATGTGAAGAGCAAGAGGATAAGACGTGAGAACATAGGACAAATCAGGTGTGACAGTGGAAAAGTGTGTATGGAACCGGAGGAAATAGCGGAGGTACTTAATGAATACTTTGCTTCAGTACTCTCTACAGAAAAGGATCTTGGAGATTGTAGGGATGACTTGCAGTAGACTGAAAAGCTTGAGCATGTAGATATTAAGGAAGAGGATGTGCTGGAGCTTTTGGAAAGCATCAAGTCGGATAAGTCACCGGGACTGGACGGGATGTACCCCAGGCTACTGTGGGAAGCAACGGAGGAGATTGCTGAGTCTCTGGCAATGATCTTTGCATCATCAATGAGGATAGGAGAGGTTCCGGAGGATTGGAGGGTTGCAGATGTTGTTCCCTTATTCAAGAAAGGGAGTAGGGGTAGCCCAGGAAATTATAGGCCAGTGAGTCTTACTTCAGTGGTTGGGAAGTTGATGGAGAAGATCCTGAGAGGCATAATATGATTAGGAGTAGTCAGCATGGCTTTGTCAAAGGCAGGTTGTATCTTACGAGCCTGATTGAATTTTTTGAGGATGTGACTCAACACATTGATGAAGGAAGAGCAGTAGATGTAGTGTGTATGGATTTTAGCAAGGCATTTGTTAAGGTACCCCATGCAAGACTTATTGGGAGGCATGGGATCCAAAGGGACATTGCTTTGTGGATCCAGAACTGGCTTGCCCACAGAAGGCAAAGAGTAGTTGTAGACGGGTCATATTCTTTATGGAGGCTGGAGGCCGGTGACCAGTGGTGTGCCTCAGGGATCTGTTCTGGGACCCCTACTCTTTGTGATTTTTATAAATGACCTGGATGAGGAAGTGGAGGGATGGGTTAGTAAATTTGCTGAAGACACAAAGGTTGGGGGTGTTGTGGATAGTGTGGAGGGCTGTCAGAGGTTACAACGGGACATTAATAGGATGCAAAACTTTGCTGAGAAGTGGCAGATGGGGTTCCACCCAGATAAGTGTGAGGTGGTTCATTTTGGTAGGTCAAATATGATGGCAGAATATAGTATTAATGGTCAGACTCTTGGCAGTGTGGAGAATCAGAGGGATCTTGGGGTCCAAGTCCATAGGACACTCTAAGCTGTTGCGCAGGTTGACTCTGTGATTAAGAAGGCATACGGTGCATTGGCCTTCATCAATCATGGGATTGAGTTTAAGAACTGAGAGGTAATGTTGCAGCTATATAGGACCCTGGTCAGACCCCACTTGAATACTGTGCTCAATTCTGGCCGCCTCACTACAGGAAGGACGTGGAAACCATAGAAAGTGTGCAGAGGAGATTTACAAGGATGTTGCCTGGATTGGGGAGCATGCCTTATGAGAATAGGTTGAGTGAACTCGGCCTTTTCTCCTTGAAGTGACAGAGGATGAGAGGTGACCTGATAGATGTATATAAGAGAATGAGAGGTATTGATCGTGTGGATAGTCAGAGGCTTTTCCCCAGGGCTGAAATGGCTTGCACGAGAGGGCATAGTTTTAAGGTGCTTGGAAGTAGGTACAGAGGAGATGTCAGGGGTAAGTTTTTTATGCAGAGTATGGTGAGTGTGTGGAATGGTCTGCTGGCAGCAGCGGTGAAGGCAGAAACGGTAGGGTCTTTCAAGAGACTTCTGGATGGCTACATGGAGCTTAGAAAAATAGAGGGCTATGGGTAAAGCGTAGGTAGTTCTAAAATAGGGACATGTTCGGCACAGCTTTGTGAGCCAAAGGGCCTGTATTGTGCTGTAGGTTTTCTGTTTCTGTGTCAGGAAGTGAATGACTTGCTACAGAGTATTCAGTTTCTGACTTGTTCTTATAAGCATGCCCTGTTGAGTTTCCGTTCATTGATGAGCCTGAGGACATTAATGTTAAGAAATGACAATAGTAATGCCATAAAATGTCATGGGCAATGAATATTGAATAATACTTGCATTACAGAATATTACTTGCCACTTATTCCATCTGCTGTCACCAAATGTATTGCCCTCACTGTGATGCTGTAATATCAACTAGACAGTCAGCCAAACCCCATTCAAAAATGACATGTCAGGATATAGCCTCCTAGCTGCTTGATTTTATTGTAACTCAATAGCAGACACAGTAAATGAGGAGTGAAACTGAAAGAAAACCAACAAATTAAAGTTAAGTTACCACATTCTTGCATTCACACAAGAAAACATACACAGATAATTAAGAACTTAGTTAAATTTCCTGCAGGTAAATATTATAAGATACCGACAAGTGAATATGACAGGTAAATGGTATGTGTAAACCATTAGCATCTAGGTTAGTGTCTAATAAACTCAAAAATAACATTCTACTTCAGCAAAATTTTATTGATACTTTTAAGTTGACTTCTAAGCAATGTTTCTAGGAAAATAACAGGGGATGACTTTAGATAGAAACTACTTTCGCTCCTAACATAATTCTCTGGCCTTCTGCCAGCCAATGTGCTTTCCTACTTGCCTAATACAGATCTGAAACTGCTCATTTCAAAATAAAAGCTCAAAATGTTTAATTACATAGTAAATAAAAACCAATTTCCTGAACATTCCCTGCCTGACCTTTTGTGAGGTAAGCACTAAATACTTTGTTATGATGCATAACATCAATTCTTTGGTGAGGGCCAAAACAATTTCTGAGGCAGGTCTGTCCTTCAGTGAAATCAACAAGGCTGCCTAAGCACAAATTGTATCACAGTACTTTTTTGTTATATTTTCAGACAAGTATGATTAAGCAAGGTTAACAGCCCCCGTTATTACTGGGCATTTTGCAACATTTTGAGTTAGAGATAAAAAAAACTAGCTGGAAGACATTAAACAAAATGTACAAATATGAGAACAGAATGTATTTGAAAATGCTGCTTTTCTCCCTCATCTCAGAGTAGCCCAAGGGCAATTTCCCATTGAACTGCATTTTATACATATAAGGGTTCCCGAGGTTATAAATGACTTGACATATGGAAATCTGACGATGAAATTCTCCATCCATTTTCAAAGTTACAGTATAACTACAATGCCAAGCACCAAATGCTAGTTGTACAACCTTATAGAGAAATGGTGCTGTATGGGTTCTAGGAATGTACAGCTGTTTTAAATCTTGCAGTGAGCCCCTCCAGGTTTCCCACTTGTGGAGTTTCTCCTCTGGGGTGGGGGGGTGGGTGGTTGGGATGTGTCCCTAGTCACACATGTCTGTAGGAAGTTCCCTGAGAAGTGCTCTGCCCTAGACAGTGCGTAGAGCCATCAAACCCAGGGGATCAAACACACTGTTCACTGTGGACAACACTCTGTGCTGAGTGAATGGCTTATTGCTGCTTGATACTGCAAAGGTGAAGGTGTCGGTCATTATCTTTCACAGGAGTCCCAAACTGCATTGCCTCGGTTTGACTTCTTCACTGAGGTCCATGTCCTTAACAACCGCTGCACGACCTCCAGGTGGGAACGTGTTCGTAACAGCTTCACTGTTTGAAGCAAACTTATGCAGCTGCAGGTTTGACTCTCCAACAAATGCTTTGGTCCTCTGTAGGAGGTTGATAGCTTCAGTATTGGTAGGTACAGACACAAGCCAGTCGTCAACATAGAAGTGACATTCCACGAACTGATCGGTGTCGGCTCCATGTTCACCAGTGCCCTCTCGGATGGCTCTTCTAAGCCCATTGGCTTTAGATAGATGCTTCTTTCTCCTAACATAGACTCCTGGGCCTTCAGTCACCCAGTGCTTCCTACTTATTAATTCCTGACTGCACAGGAAGTGACCTAATACAGATCTGAAACAGCTCATTTCAAAATAAAAGTTGAGTGTGCTTAATCACATAGTAAAAGCAAACAAATTGCCTGAAAGCCGGAACACAAAATATCCCAACTTTTCATTAATTGATGGATGGGACATGATTGATGAATCATTTGAAGATAGTTGCGTCAACAACCCTGTGCTGGGAAAGGAATGATTGACTTTCAACCACAGCCATCTGCCTTGTGTGAGATAAAACTCCATCCATTAGAATATTTACTTGTAATACTAATTGGCCTCAGTTTTACCAGGCCACATTCAACCATCAGGTGAGAGATGGGATTAAAGAATTCTGGTTGGAAAATAGAATATAGTCAGACTTTGTCTATGTTACAAGAAAATATGAGGAGAGTCATCATTGCATCATAATGCCTTCAAATGTTTCCTAAAATGTGTGATATTCTCATCGCCACACTTTAGGAAGCACATCAGGGCTCTTCAGAATGGAATTACTTGAATGAATCCAGTGATGAGAAATTTCAGATGCCAAGATTGACTTTGAATCTGGGAATGTTATCCATGGAGCAGAGAAGATTAAGAGCAGATTTAATAAATAATCATTTTGGGCTTTAACTACAGCGAGTAATGAGCTTTACAATCTCCTCTTGTGCTTTATCAATAATGGATTTTCCATCAACCATACTTTTCCAGTTCGTTTACAACAACCTTTATAAAGCTAAAGGTTGCTGTGAAAATGTTTACAGCATGCATTTTTGTTCTATCAGCAGAAGTGCATTACTTTTTTTTTTGGTATCACTTGTCCAAAATTCTGGCAGGGGAATTTATCCAGGTTTTAACTGGCAAAACATGACTATTAATGGAAGTGAAATTAATTTTGTTTTTGTGTGGCGTGGTATTAATTATTAGTAACACTTTAATTAGACTTAAAAGATTATTCTCATTGATAATGCATAGCTTCATTGTTTGAATATAAACATGGGAATTCTGAAATATTGTTCTCAAGATGCATAATAGAAAAAACATACTAATTTATTTTCAATCATAGATGTCTACTATCTTACAAAATTTCAAGGAGGCCACTAAGATTCCAGAAAGATGGTCAACTCCACAACAGCTCATTGCTGTTGGAAAGCATTGGACAAAAGAAATGGAAATTTTGATAAAAGAAAATCGAAGTGATCCTTATGTTGTTATAACAGTCATGGAAGAAGCTGCACTTTATGGAAAAGTGCATCAGGTGTGTACAAGAGAAGCATGAATATTTTCAGAAGCTTTGCTGTGCTCACCTCATTGTAGTTAAATGCTTTTGTTTTGAAAATTAGATCTTGGGTACTGTAATTTATATACTATGCCTAAGTGCTTTAAACCAGCTTGATAAAGGATGGAAATTGCAAAGGAAAGAGAAAGTAGGAAGGTGATGTTAGAGAAGTTATAAGTGAACTAGGTAAGAAAAACTAGGTCAAGCAGCAAACAGGAGTTAAACTACAGAAAATTGACAGTGATAAAATGAAAAGCTCTATATCTGAATGCTTGTTATGTTGCAACAAGGGAAATTAATTATTGGCAGAAATATAAGTAAATTGGTATTATTGAAATTGGCTGCAAGGTGAGCAAAGTTGGAAAAATAAATAAATGTACCAGGATATTCGACTTATTTATTTATTTATTTATTATGTGCAATCGTGAACAATAGCCAAATCAAAAATGCTGATCAAATCAACTAGATCCCAAAGAGAACTCTGATAGGCCAATCAGATGATTATCTGCTGTTCAGCGATACAACACAAAAAAAATCATCTGTACAATTAAGAAACATTAAAAAATAGTAGAAACACTGGAGTCATGATGATCATGATGAAGTCTGCTGGAGAGAGACATTTATATGCATGCTGTCCTCCATAATTCAAAGAGATTGAAGGATAAGATTGCAGGGTGACAAAACATGGCAGGAGCACTTGGAACTAACTAAAAACTAATCCCTACCAGGAGAAAACAGCACTTGTTCTTTCAGCACTGTTCTCCAGCAGCTTAAGGACCAAGTCCAGCCGGAACGTAACTCACAAGTGCTCTTGAAAGTCAGGTATTAACCCTACCTACCAACAACCAAGCATTGCCATCCTGGTCCCTTTCATGATAGCTTATGAAGAAGCATGTGACTTCCGTCCCAGAGATGATAGGTACAAGGACTGGCAGTAAGGAAAAGGGGATGATGTAGAATTATTAATGAGGAATTATTTCTCAAGACCAAACAGGTTTTATAAAAGGCTGCTATTCTTTTTCTAACACTCGGAGACTGTTATATGTTATATACTTATCCCCCTTGAAAACTTCCCCAATGTGTTGTTTCTCTTGATGCTGAAAAGACATTTGATAGAGTTGAATAGAAATATTTATTTAACGTTTTAGAGAAATTTGGCTTTGGTACTAATTTTAATAAGTGGATTAGAATGATATATAAAAGCCCTATTGCCACTGTGATTACTAATAACTGTAGATCCCCCTTTTTTTGACTTACGTGGGGTACGAGACAAGGATGTCCGTTAAGTCCTTTGTTATTTAATTTGGTGCTGGAACCTTTGGCTATTGCAGTTCGTGAAGCTAAGGATATTCAAGGAATTTCCATAAATGGGATTATTCAAAAGATTTCTCTTCATGCTGATGATCTGTTACTTTATATTTTGAATCCTGAAGAATCTATTCCTAGTTTATTGAAATTATTAAATGAATTTGGAAAGTTTTCAGGATATAAATTAAACCTGCATAAAAGTGAATTATTTCCTTTAAATGATTCTGCTTTTATATATGATGATATTCCTTTTAAAGTTACGGATTCTTTTAAATATTTAGGTGTTATCATCACTAAAACTTATGGAGACCTTTATAGAGTTAATTCAGTTCCCTTAGTGGATTTTATGAAGCAATTATTCTCTAGATGGAATCCTCTTACACTTTCGTTAGTTGGTCGAATTCATGCAGTTAAAATGATGATCTTACCAAAATTTTTATATGTATTTCAAAATATTCCTATTTTTTTAAACTAAGAATTTTTTTGTTCAGGTTGACTATTATTTCATCTTTTGTTTGGAATAATAAAAGACCAAGAATTGGAAAATGTCATTTACCAAAATTAAAAAAGAATGGATGTCTTTTTTTGCCTAATTTAAGAATGTGTTATTGGGCGGTTAATATACATTATGCGTGTTCTTGGTTATATTGGACCGATAAAAATGAACATCCTTCATGGGTTGACTTGGAATTGAAAACTGTGAAACAATTTTACTTAAGTTCGTTATTAGGAGCTTCTTTACCTGTACAACTAGCCAAAATTTCTATTTTAAATATTAATCCTATGATTAAGCAGTCATTACGAATTTGGTACCAGTTTCGTAAATTTTTTGATCTTAAAAAATTTAACCTGGTTTGATTTATCGAAACTATTTAAACTTTCACTTAGTGATCCTACAATTTCTCTTTGGAGGAATAAAGGAACTTATTCCTTTATGGATTTGTTTCAAGAAGGTCGGTTGATGTCCTTTGAGAAATTAGTAACTAAATACTCTCTTTCATACTCACACTTCTTGCAATATCTTCAGGTCAGACATTTTTTACAAGAATATTTGGGTAATTTTCCATATATACAAGATTCTGACCTGTTGGACACTATTTTAAAAATCAACCCTTTAGTGAAAGGTTTTATTGGGAAAATTTATAATTTACTACTACAGCAGGATAATTATCCTTAAGATTAAGCAAGATTGGAGACTTCCGGTAGCGCTCATGGAGTGAAGTCGCGTTTTTGACTCGCTCCATTACCTCTGAGTTTTTTTTTTCTCTATGGTCAGCTATACTTTAATTAACTATTAAGGCATCAATTCTTACAATACTTTGAATTAAACTGAATTCTCCGACAATTGGATGATACTTAGATCTGCTATGTCTAAGAACGGGAAAAACGGCAAGGATGGTAAACCTCCGGTTAAACCGAAAGCTACGGATTTCCCCCTGACTGAATCACCGGTGACTTTGAAAGCGATATCGGAGTTAATTCAGAGGGAAATTTCAACCTCTGTTAGGGAGATGATTCGTACGGAAATTGCAGGCTCTGTTAAAGACCTGATTCATACGGAAATCTCAACTAATCTCCAGAAAATTGCCGATTCAATGGATAAGATGCAAACATTTATTGCGGAACATCAGTCGGCTATATCTGATCTTCAAAAATTAGCGCAACAAAGTGAGCTTAAGATGGGGAAAATCGAAGAAACAATTAATGTAATGAAGAAGAAACTTGACTTTTTGACTTTTAAAAACTCTGACTTGGAATCTAGAATGCGATGGCAGAATTTATGAATGATCGGGGTGAGGGAAGCTGTTGAATCCAACAACCCCATGAAATATTTTTCTCAACTTTTAAAAGATGCATTCCCTACTGTATTTCCTGACCAACCACCGCTACTGGATCGTGTTCACAGAATCCCATCATACTCGTCTAGGTCAGATAGACCTAGGCATGTTATTTTACGTTTTCATTATTTTCAAGACAAGGAGAGACTGTTTCGATTCGCTCGATCTAAAGGTTTCATTGATTTTTCGGATCTTAAGTTCCGATTCGTGGAAGATTTCAGTAAACCAATCTGGGACCAACGGGTTCGTTACAGATCCGTGATGTCGGAATTCTATAAGATGGATTTAAGACCAGCGCTGCTGTACCCTGCACGTCTAAGGATTCACATGTTAGATGGAGCCCTTCGTTTTTTTGATTCTCCATCGGATGCCCAGAGTTATCTGGATCAACTTTCATCTTCAACATCTTAATTGCCTTTTTTTAATTATCTCCGTTGATCGGAGGCTGTGAATTGGTTGGTTTTAACTTTTTCGTGCCCTATCTGGGCAGAAAAGTTTATTTTTGATTTCTTAATATGGCTGCTAAACTTTCTTTTTAACTGCGTCATTTCTTTCTTTTCCCAGGGGATTCTGGGTGGTTACTTCCCTTTTGTCATCTTACGTATTTCCTGTGTGGCCTTAAATTTTGTAGTTTTTTTTTTAATTTTATTCTGTTTTGCTTTTTATAACCACTTTATGTTAATAATCCTATTTTTTCTTGTTGCTGTGTCTATTCATGGGTTTGAGGTTTATTGTGGTTTTTTTTAATATATATTTTCCGGCTTTTGTTCTGTTCTGTGTGTATTTTAATTGAGCTAACTTTTTTTTTACTTACTTTTTTACTGTTTTACAACTAGCTGATCCTTTTCATATTTATACCTTTTTTTTAGGGAGCGTATACCGGAAGTCATGGGGGTAGTTTTAGCGCTTGCTTCTTTCTGGCGGGTCTGCTTTAGATTTTGCCTTGGGGTCTTGGGGCGGGGGGGGTGGCGGGAGGGGCTTCACGTTTTAGTTTGTTTCTCTTTGGGCTATATACATTATTGAAGTACTGGTTGCGTCCTTTTCCCCGGTATCTTTTGTATGTTCTGTTTCCTCTCCGGGTTTGTGGGTCGCGCCTATCGTCAATCCTCCTTGTTGTGGGTTGACTTTAGGATTTATGGAGTCTATTATTAATTTTGTCTCCTGGAATACTAATGGTCTTAATCATCCTATTAAAAGGAAAAAAGTTTTTAAAGTGTTCCGGAGACTTAAAGCACAAATTTTATTTTTACAAGAGACCCATGTACGGAGGGGGGACAGACTACGTTTTTTCAAATTCTGGAAGGGTCAACAATTTCATTCGAACTCCAATGCTAAGATTCGAGGCGTCTCTATTTTTATAGATTCCTCAGTTACTTTTACACAACAGGATATTATCTCTGATCCGAATGGTAGATTTTTATTGGTTAGTGGTTTACTATTTAATAAAAAAGTAGTTTTGGTTAATGTTTATGCTCCTAATATGGTTTGTCCGGAATTTTATAAATCATTGTTTGATCAGTTTCCGAATTTGAACGAGTTTTCATTGATTTGGGGCGGAGATCTTAATACCTGTTTGTCTCCAGCTTTGGACCGTTCGGCTCCTTTACGGACTTTACCTAATAAATCTGCAAATCTGATTAATTTTTTCCTTTCTGATTCTGGGTTGACGGACATTTGGCGTTTTCTGCATCCTCAGGAAAAAGATTTTTCCTTCTTTTCACATGTTCATCATTCCTATTCAAGAATTGATTATTTTTTCATTGATTCTCGTCTCATTCCTTCAGTGATTAAATGTGATTATGATTCTATAACCATTTCGGATCATGCTCCACTTAAGCTTTCTATTAAAATTATGGCCAATATACCAAACAATAGACAATGACGTTTTAATTCGCTGTTGCTTCAGGACTCGGACTTTGTTAATTTTATGAATGAACAGATTGAGCTTTTTTTTAACAATTAACCATACAGAAGATATTTCGGTTAACACTCTTTGGGACACTTTTAAAGCCTATATTCGGGGTCAGATTATTTCGTATTCCGTTGCTTTGAGGAAGAAACAGAAGCAGGAGGAGATGGCAATTGTGGACAAGATTAAAGAAATTGATAAGAAATATGTTATGGCTCCTTCTGAGGAGTTATACAAACAAAGAACTGAACTTCAAATGGAACACAGTTTACTACTCTCGTCCTCGATTGTAAACCAATTAAAGAAAACAAGAAGTGACTTTTATGTTCACAGTGACAAAATTGGCAAGCTGCTGGCTAATCAATTGAAATCTAATTATGTTAAATCTCAAATCAATCAGATTTATAACCAAAATGATCGATTGATACTGGATCATGTGGGGATTAATCAAACCTTTTGTGATTTTTATTCTTCTTTATATCAATCAGAGTCTCCTCGAGATTCTAAATATATTAATGATTTTTTAGATAAGTTAGACTTCCCTCAGATTTCACAGGATATGTCTTCTTTATTAGATACTTCCATTACAATGGATGAGATTAAGAATGTTATTTTTTCTATGAATCTGGGGAAAGCTCCTGGCCCGGATGGGTTTACCGTTGAATTTTATAAATGTTTTGCTTCTTTATTGATTCCTTGGCTCTGTAGGGTTTTTGAGGCTTCTTTGAAACTTGGTAAACTTCCTGAATCTTTTAATAGAGCATCAATTTCTCTAATACTAAAGAAGGATAAAGACCCTGCTCAATGTGCATCTTATAGACCAATATCTTTATTAAATGTTGATTCTAAAGTTTTTTCCAAGTTATTAGCAAATAGACTAGAAAAAGTACTTCCTTCTATTATTTCGGAAGACCAAACGGGTTTTATTAAAGGTCGTTACTCTTTTTATAATATTCGTACATTGTTAAATATCGTTTATACTCCCTCACAAAATGTTCCTGAGTGTGTTATTTCTTTAGATGCCGAGAAAGCTTTTGATAGAGTAGAATGGCCTTATTTATTTAAGGTGCTTGAAATGTTTAATTTTAGCTTGAAATTTATATCCTGGATTAAACTGTTATATCACTCCCCTGTAGCCTCGGTTCGTACTAACTCTTTAAACTCACCTTTTTTTCCTCTCTTTCGTGGTACTCGACAAGGCTGTCCTCTTAGTCCCCTATTATTTGATATTGCATTAGAACCTCTTGCAATTGCTATTCGAGAATCTTCAAATATTACTGGGATAACTCGGGGATTAAAGTCCCATAAATTATCACTCTATGCTGATGATTTACTTTTATATATTTCTAATCCTGAGAGATCCATTCCTGCTGTTTTAGAGTTATTAGCACAATTTGGTCTTTTCTCAGGTTATAAATTAAATCTTAGTAAGAGTGAACTTTTTCCGATTAATAAACATCTTCCCTTATATTATAAATTTCCATTTAAATTGATTAATAATTACTTTTCATATCTTGGGATTAAAATTACTTGTAAACACAAAGATTTATTTAAGACTAACTTTTTACCATTAATAGACCATATTACTCTTTCTTTTTAAATCTTTTTATTGAGTAAGTATACAAAAAAGGTAAGCCATATAAACATTAATACAATGTTAAAGTATAATAAAATTCCAAAAGATAACAATACCAAAAAGAAAATACTACAAACAATATAATTTAAGCATAAGAAACCAAAATAACATAATAGTATACTAGATTTTATATATATCAATGGAAAAAAAGAAAAAAAAAACCCCAAAAAAAAACCCACCGTGCAACTAACTAAAAGCAAAGCAAAGCAATGGGCTAACTTGAAACCAAACAGAGTTAAACTTAAAATCACGTCCTCAATCCCGACCTCCATTAAAACAGTGAAAAAAAAAACAAGAAGGGTAAATATTACATTAAATGAAAATATCGAATAAAAGGTCCCCAAATCTGTTCAAATTTAAATGAAGAATCATAAAGGTTACTTCTAATTTTCTCCAGATTCAAACATAAAATCGTCTGAGAAAACCAAAAAAAGGTAGTTGGAGCATTAAGCTCTTTCCAATGTTGTAAAATACATCTTTTCGCCATTAAAGTAAGAAATGCAATCATTCTACGGGCTGAAGGGGAAAGATTACTAGAAATTTTAGGTAGTCCAAAGATAGCAGTAATAGGGTGAGGAGAGATATCTATATTTAATACCTTAGAAATAATATTGAAAATATCTCTCCAAAAAGTTTCCAAAGTAGGGCAAGACCAAAACATATGAGTTAAAGAGGCTATCTGCCCCGAACATCTATCACAGAAAGGATTAATATGCGAGTAAAAACGCGCTAACTTATCTTTGGACATATGTGCTCTATGCACCACTTTAAATTGAATTAGGGAATGTTTAGCACAAATAGAGGAAGTATTAACTAATTGTAAAATCTGCCCCCAATCATCCACAGAAATGGTAAGCCCCAATTCCTGTTCCCAATCTACCCTAATCTTATCAAATGGAGCTTTCCTGAGTTTCATAATAATATTATAAATCATAGCCGATGCACCTTTCTGACATGGATTAAGGTTAATTATCGAATCTAAAATATATATAGGAGGAAGCATTGGAAAGGAAGGAAGTATAGTACTTAGAAAATTTCTAACTTGTAAATATCTAAAAAAATGTATTCTTGATAGGTTATATTTATTAGATAATTGTTCAAAAGACATAAGGGAACCATCTAAAAATAAATCCAAAAACCGTAAAATACCCTTAGTCTTCCAAGTTTGAAAAGCGCGATCCGTAAAAGAGGGAGGAAAAAATATGTTACCTAAAATAGGAATCGCTAACCCGAATTGATTAAGATCAAAAAATTTTCTGAATTGAAACCAAATACGCAAAGCATATTTAACGATCGGGTTAGAGACCTGCTTAAGGCGTTTCGAATCAAAAGGAAGAGATGAACCTAAAATAGAACCAAGTGTATAACCCTGAACAGATTGTAATTCCAATGCTACCCATTTAGGAATAGATAGTATATCCCGGTCAAGTAACCAAAATTTCATATGTCGAATATTAATAGCCCAATAATAAAATCTAAAGTTAGGTAATGCTAAACCTCCATCTCTCTTAGCTTTCTGTAAATGTATTTTACCCAGTCTCGGATTCTTATTCTGCCAAATAAATGAAGAAATTTTAGAGTCGACTTTATCAAAAAAAGATTTAGGAACGAAAATTGGTAATGCCTGAAACACATATAAAAATTTTGGCAAAAAAAACATCTTAACTGCATTAATACGACCAATCAAAGTTAAATATAAAGGAAACCATTTAGATGAAAGTTGAGTAATATGGTCTATTAATGGTAAAAAGTTAGTCTTAAATAAATCTTTATGTTTACAAGTAATTTTAATCCCAAGATATGAAAGGTAATTATTAATCAATTTAAATGGAAATTTATAATATAAGGAAAGATGTTTATTAATCGGAAAAAGTTCACTCTTACTAAGATTTAATTTATAACCTGAGAAAAAACCAAATTGTGCTAATAACTCTAAAACAGCAGGAATAGATTTCTCAGGATTAGAAATATATAAAAGTAAATCATCAGCATAGAGTGATAATTTATGGGACTTTAATCCCCGAGTTATCCCAGTAATATTTGAAGATTCTCGAATAGCAATTGCAAGAGGTTCTAATGCAATAGACCATATTACTCAACTTTCATCTAAATGGTTTCCCTTATATTTAACTTTGATTGGTCGTATTAATGCAGTTAAGATGTTTTTTTTGCCAAAATTTTTATATGTGTTTCAGGCATTACCAATTTTCGTTCCTAAATCTTTTTTTGATAAAGTGGACTCTAAAATTTCTTCATTTATTTGGCAGAATAAGAATCCGAGACTGGGTAAAATACATTTACAGAAAGCTAAGAGAGATGGAGGTTTAGCATTACCTAACTTTAGATTTTATTATTGGGCTATTAATATTCGACATATGAAATTTTGGTTACTTGACCAGGACATACTATCTATTCCTAAATGGGTAGCATTGGAATTACAATCTGTTCAGGGTTATACACTTGGTTCTATTTTAGGTTCCTCTCTTCCTTTTGATTCGAAACGTCTTAAGCAGGTCTCTAACCCGATCGTTAAATATGCTTTGCGCATTTGGTTTCAATTCAGAAAATTTTTTGATCTTAATCAATTCGGGTTAGCGATTCCTATTTTAGGTAACATATTTTTTTCCTCCCTCTTTTACGGATCGCGCTTTTCAAACTTGGAAGACTAAGGGTATTTTACGGTTTTTGGATTTATTTTTAGATGGTTCCCTTATGTCTTTTGAACAATTATCTAATAAATATAACTTATCAAGAATACATTTTTTTAGATATTTACAAGTTAGAAATTTCCTAAGTACTATACTTTCTTCCTTTCCAATGCTTCCTCCTACATATATTTTAGATTCGATAATTAACCTTAATCCATGTCAGAAAGGTGCATCGGCTATGATTTATAATATTATTATGAAACTTAGGAAAGCTCCATTTGATAAGATTAGGGTAGATTGGGAACAGGAATTGGGGCTTACCATTTCTGTGGATGATTGGGGGCAGATTTTACAATTAGTTAATACTTCCTCTATTTGTGCTAAACATTCCCTAATTCAATTTAAAGTGGTTCATAGAGCACATATGTCCAAAGATAAGTTAGCGCGTTTTTACTCGCATATTAATCCTTTCTGTGATAGATGTTCGGGGCAGATAGCCTCTTTAACTCATATGTTTTGGTCTTGCCCTACTTTGGAAACTTTTTGGAGAGATATTTTCAATATTATTTCTAAGGTATTAAATATAGATATCTCTCCTCACCCTATTACTGCTATCTTTGGACTACCTAAAATTTCTAGTAATCTTTCCCCTTCAGCCCGTAGAATGATTGCATTTCTTACTTTAATGGCGAAAAGATGTATTTTACAACATTGGAAAGAGCTTAATGCTCCAACTACCTTTTTTTGGTTTTCTCAGACGATTTTATGTTTGAATTTGGAGAAAATTAGAAGTAACCTTTATGATTCTTCATTTAAATTTGAACAGATTTGGGGACCTTTTATTCGATATTTTCATTTAATGTAATGTTTACCCTTCTTGTTTTTTTTTCACTGTTTTTAATGGAGGTCGGGATTGAGGACGTGATTTTAAGTTTAACTCTGTTTGGTTTCAAGTTAGCCCATTGCTTTGCCTTGCTTTTAGTTAGCTGCACGGTGGGTTTTTTTTTTCTTTTTTTTTTCCATTGATATATATAAAATTTAGTATACTATTATGTTATCTTGGTTTCTTATGCTTAAATTACATTGTTTGTAGTATTTTCTTTTTGGTATTGTTATCTTTTGGAATTTTATTATACTTTAACATTGTATTAATGTTTATATGGCTTACCTTTTTTGTATACTTACTCAATAAAAAGATTTAAAAAGAAAAGAAAAGATTAAGCAAGATTGAGAAAGAGAGCTTAACATGACCTTGATAACAGAGGATTGGTTGCGAATTTTGAAGTTGGTTAACTCTTCTTCGATTTGCGCCAGTCATTCTCTGATTCAATTTAAAATTGAACATCGTTATTAGTTGACAAACGAGAGACTGTCTAAAATATTTTCTAATGTTAATAGTCAGTGTGATAGATGTAAAACTGAGATAGCTACATTGACACATATGTTTTGGCTGTGTTCTGTACTGAAACAGTTTTGGAAATCTATTTTTTTTATAATTTCTAAAGCTTTAAAAATTAATTTACAACCTAATAAATTGACAGTTTTGTTTGGTATAATTCCTCAATATATTCATGGTATTTCTATATTAGACCAATATGTAATTGCATTTGTTACATTATTGGCTAGAAGGGCTATTTTATTGAAATGGAAAGATGCCTCTGCTCCCACTTTGATACAATGGTTCTCTCAGGTGATGCTATGTCTTAGTTTGGAAAAAATCAGAAGTTGAACTTTTGATCCTCGATTTGACTTTGAGAAAAGGTGGGGCTCTTTTGCCTGCTACTATCATTTGATTTGAGTAAATTAAGATCGTTCCCTTCTGATTCTTGGGTAAATGGATTTGGTTGGCAGATTGATGTCTTTTTTTTATATAGAAGCTTGTATGGCATATAGCTCCGGGTTTGTGCTACAAATGTTTTTTTTTCTCATTTTTTTTTTGTTTGTTAGCTGGGTTTTTTCTTTGTTTTAGTTAGTAGGGGTTCTTTTTTCCTCCTTTTTTCAAAAAACTTTAACATTTAAAAAAAATTATTATTATTGATATGCTGTTTAGCTTGGTTAATAGTTTGACTTATAATATTGATTTATTGACTTGATTATTTTAATGTATTTTTGTCAATTTTCAATAATAATAAAAAGATTTAAAAATAAAATGAAAAGCAAAGATACTTAATTATTGCAAACAACAGGAATTCTGCAGATGCTGGAAATTCAAGCAACACACATCAAAGTTGCTGGTGAACGCAGCAGGCCAGGCAGCATCTATAGGATATAGAAGGGTCTCGGCCTGAAACGTCGACTGCGCCTCTTCCTATAGATGCTGCCTGGCCTGCTGCGTTCACCAGCAACTTTGATGTGTGATACTTAATTATTGGAGACTTTATTAAAACAAATTTATTATCTATAGGATAATGTGGAAGATCAAGTCATAGAATGTGTTCTAGGCACCCTTCTTGATCAATATTTTGATGAACTGAAGGGGAGAAATAGTATTTTGAATCTTGTTTCATGCAGTGAAAAGAGGTTGGTCGATAGTCTTGCTTTCAAGTGGCCTAAAATATGTCTAAATTTTACAGTCAGTTTGGAAGTGAGGAAGTTGAATGCAAAACCAGGCTATTAAATCTAAACAAAGTTAACTATGGAAGTATGAAAGGAGAGTTGGTTATGGTTGATTAGGAGAACACACTGAACAACATGATAGTGGGCTGATAATATTGGGCACTTAAATAATGTGCATTTTGCAAAAATAAAAATCCTTATAGGCAGAAATGCCCAAAAGGAGAAATGATTTATCTGTGACAATTAGAAGTAGTATTAAATTTTAAAAAAGGTTTATAACTTAGTCAGAAATGTGATAGAATTTTAAAAGTCATTACTGGAGGCCTAGAAGCTTGATAAAAGGAGAGAGAGAATTTGAGTGTGAACTTGTGAGAAATGTTATTAGTGGCTGAAAGGCATCATGGACAGTACAATTGCACTGCAATGAGAGCTGCTGCTTCACAGCTCCAGCCTGGTGCTGCCTATGTGGAATTTGCATTTTCTATGGTAATGTGGGTTTCCTCAGAGTCACACCTATTAGAAACATGCCCAATGAGTTCATGCCACCTATCAAAAACCCTTTAACTCTGCTTCTACACTTTTTTTTTGTTTCTCCGCTTGTTCTCCTTAACTTCCCCCAGATACTTACTATTCACACTCTAGGGGTAACTTACAGTGACCATTTTACCTAACAATTTACATGTCTTTGGGAATGTGATGAAAACAGATATTCTGGAAAAATGTATCAGATCACAGGGAGACGTGCAAGCTGAAAACACAACACCAGAACTGAGGGTTGAACTGGAAAATCAGGATTGTGTCTGCAGATTCAACCTTGACCTTGTTTTTGCAAAGTCAATTTTTCCTCACACTTCACTGTCTTTTTTTATAATTTACATTATAATTTATATTCTGTGTGCTGTCTGTATCTACAGTATGTCTGTGACACTGCTGCAATCAAGTTATTTATGTTCCCATACCTCATTGCACATGAAAATAAACTCAATTTGACCTGACTTTATAATTCTCAATCATGTTTCTAAGTGCTTTATGGTCTTGCCTCCTTTTCATTGTAATTACCTGCAGCTATATTAGCTTCCAGGATAACTGTGCTCCTCTAATTCTGTCCTAATGAGCATTTTGATTTTTTAAAATTAAATGTCTGTGTACCTGGTAATGCCAGAATTTGTTGCTCATCCCTTCTTTCTGTAAGTTTTTTCTCTTTCTGTGAAGTTAGTCATCAATATTTTGTTTGACTGTACTTCTACAAAGCCCGTTAAATTTAAAAAAATTAAATATTAAGGATGTTTTGTGAGTGGAAGTAATTGTGCCCTGTAATACTTGCACTTCATGGGTTCCGGAGAATATTTGAGAAGCTACTTTTATGTTCTGTTTAGTAATTTTAAAGAATATTTTTATGAATCCTATTTGCTTTAAATGTATGTCAATGATATTTCTTTAAAAGATAGTGCAGCTTTGTCTGGACGATGAGAAAACGTCATTGTTGTTGACCATGTTGGACTTCACCTCTGAGATTTTACAAAAGACTTTGATTTTTGCTAATTGTGCCGAGGAAGTTAATCATGTGTTTAAAGTAAGTAACTGATTTTAATACACTCGAACAGTCCCTGAGAATACAATGATCTAAGTTATATGTAATTGGCAAAAATAACACACACCCTCTCTCTGTGAAGACCGATAACTATTTTGCAAATATTGTTTTACTGCTTACTTACTAAGTTGGAGAAAAAAATCTTTATGCTCCTGAAATTTTAAAGAGAATTTAGCAAAACAACATATCAAGAGGGTGAGGGTAGATTTAAAGGGGATTTGAGAGAGAATATTTTTCAAAGTGTTTGGAATCTCAAAGGTGTTGCCTGATGAGATAGTGGAGGCACACACTCTTATAACATATATGAAACATCTAGACAAACTCACGAATTACCAAGGCCTAAAAGGCTGCACATCAAATGTGCATAAATAAATCTGCCAGTTGGTATGGACATGGTAGCATGACGGACATGTTCCTGTGCTGTATGACTAATATTTAAAGGGATATATAAAGTTAAGTTAGCAACAAATGGAAAAGATTAATGCTACAGTCATCTTTTCTGAATGATGCTGAGAGATACATCCTAGGATTTGCTGGGACACATCACTAATGATGTAACCTGGGGTCATCGGGTGTTTCAGGTCTTTCAACATCAGACTCCCTTGCCCAGGTGACCCAGCTAGGGTTGATCAGGCCATGGCTTTTGTCCCAGCAGTATTTTGGTCCACGGGTTATACCCGTTGATCCATGACCATCTGGAGACATGCTCAGTAGACTCTGTGATGGATCTGCTAGTTCTTCTCCTTGCAATCCCTGTAATTCCAAAGAGAGAGTAGGTTTTGCAGTGTAAGCAACCAGCAAAACCTGATGATCAAGAAAGTTATAAGAGGTCAAGGTACAATCTCCGGAAAGCCATCTCACGGACGAAGTGGCAATTCTGGACTAAACTTGAATCAGTGAAGGATGCTCGACAGTCGTGGCAGAGCTTGAATGCTTTCAGTTCTTAAAGTCAAGTTAATTGACATTGTTACCAGATGAGCTCAATGCCTTCCATGCTTGCTTTGACCGCCAAGACATAGAGGAGCCATCACAAAGTCCACAGCCCCTGACGATCCTGTGACCGCAGTCCCTGAGGCCGAAGTGCAAACAGCCTTCAAGAGGGTGAACCCATGAAAGGCATTCTGCCCAGACGGGTACCTGGTCAAGCAATAAGCACTTGTGCCGAACAACTGGCTGGAGTGTGCACTGAGATCTTTAACCTCTCGTGTCGGCGATCTGAAGTACCCATCTGCTTCAAGCAGGCTTTAATTATGTTCAAGAAGAAGGTGATGACCTGCCTCAATGACTATCAACCAGTAGCACTTACATCCACGGTGATGAAGTGTTTTGGTGATAAAACATATCTTCTCCTGCCTGAGAAGCGACTTGGATCCACTTCAATTTGTCTCCTGGAGCAACAAGTCCACAGCTGATCTTATCTCATTGGCTCTTCACTCAACCCTGGAACATCTGGACCGCAAAGGTGGATACAGCAGAGTGCTCTTTATCAACTACAGCTCGGCACTCAGTACCACCTTCACCTCAAAACCAATCAATAAACTCGAAGACCTTGGCCTTAATACCTCCTTATTCAATTGGATGTTTGATTTCCTCACTTGCAGATCCCAGTCAATTCGTATTGGCAACAACATCTTCTGCATAATCCCCATCAGCAGAAGCACCCTGCTTTACTCGCTTTACACTTATGGCTGTGTAGCTAAGCACAGCTCCAATGCCATATTTAAGTTTGCAGATGATACCGCTATTGTAAACTGAATCAAAAGTTGTGACTAATCAGCATACAGGAGGGAGATTATAAGCCTGGCTGAGAGATGCCATAACTTCTTACTAAATGTCAGCAAGACCAAAGAGCTGATTATTGACTTCAGGAGGAGGAAACCAGAGTCAGTCCTCATTGGAGGATTGGGTAGAGAGGGTCAGCAACTTTAAATTCCTCAGGTTTATTATTTTGGAGCACTTGTCCTGGGCCCAGCACGCAAGTGCAATTACAGAGAAAGCACGGCAGCCCCCGTCCCCCCAACTTCCTTAGGAGTTTGTGAAGATTTGGTATGACATCTAAAATACTGATGAACTTCTATAGAGTATGTTGTAGTGGAGGATATAGTATCTGGCTGCATCACAGCCTGATATGGAAACACCAATGCTCTTCAATGTAAAATCCCACAAAAAGTAGTGGATATAGCCCAGTCCATCACAGGTAAAGCCTTCCCCACCAATGAGCACATCTACATGAAACGTTGTCACAGAAAAGCAGAATCCATCGTGAAGGACCCACACCACCTAGTTCATGCTCTCTTCTTGCTGCTGCCATCGGGAAGAAAGTACAGGAGCTTCAGGACTCGCACAACCAGGTTCAGAAACATTTATTACCCCTCAAACATTAGGCTTTTGAACCAAAGGGGATAACTTCACTCAACTTCACTTGCTCAATCATTGAAGTGTTCTCACAACATATAGACTCACTTTCAAGGACTCTTCACCTCATATTCTTGATATACAGAGGCATGCAAAAGTTTGGGCACCCCGGTCAAAATTTCTGTTACTGTGAATAGCTAAGTGAGTAACAGATGAACTGATTTCCAAAAGGCATAAAGTTAAAGATGACACATTTTTTTAATATTTTAAGCAAGATTACTTTTTTATTTCCATCATTTACAGTTTCAAAATAACAAAAAAGGTAAAGGGCCCGAAGCAAAAGTTTGGGTACCCTGCATGGCAATACTTTGTAACACCCCTTTGGCAAGTATCACAGCTTGTAAACACTTTTTGTAGCCAGCTAAGAGTCTTTCAATTCTCGTTTGGGAGATTTTCACCTATTCTTCCTTGCAAAAGGCTTCTAGTTCTGTGAGATTCTTGGGCTATCTTGCATGCACTGATCTTTTGAGGTCTATCCGCAGATTCTAGTTGATGTTTAGGTCAGGGGACTGTGAGGGCCATGGCAAAACCTTCAGCTTGCACCTCTTGAGGTAGTCCATTATGGATTTTGAGGTGTGTTTAGGTTCATTATCATAAACGTCATAAAGTTAAAGATGAAACATTCTTTTCAACATTTTAAGCAAGATTAGTGTATTATTTTTGTTTTATACAATTTTAGAGTGGAAAAAAAAGGAAAGGAGTACCATGCAAAGGTTTGGGCACCCCAAGAGATTTGAGCTCTCTGATAACTTTTACCAAGGTCTCAGACCTTAAATAGCTTTTTAGGGCTATGGCTTGTTCACAGTCATCGTTAGGAAAGGCCAGGTGATGCAAATTTCAAAGCTTTGTAAATACGCTGACTCCTCAAACCTTGTCCCAACAATCAGCAGCCATGGGCTCCACTAAACAGCTGCCTAGCACTGTGAAAATTCAAATAAATGATGCCCACAAAGCAGGAGAAGGCTATCAGAAGATAGCAAAGCGTTTTCAGGTAGCCGTTTCCTCAGTTCGTAATGTAATTAAGAAATGGCAGTTAACAGGAACGGTGGAGGTCAAGTTGAAGTCTGGAAAACGAAGAAAACTTCCAGAGAGAACTGGTCGTAGGATTGCGAGAAAGGCAAATCAAAACCCCTGTTTGACTGCGAAGGACCTTCAGTAAGATTTAGCAGACCCTGGAGCGGTGGTGCACTGTTCTACTGTGCAGCAACACCTGCACAAGTATGACCTTCATGGAAGAGTCATCAGAAGAAAACCTTTCTTGCGACCTCACCACAAAATTCAGCGTCAGAAGTTTGCAAAGGAACATCTAAACAAGCCTCACACATAAAAATTACTGGTGAATGCAGCAGACCAGGCAGCATCTATAGGAAGAGGTACAGTCGACGTTTCGGGCTGAGACCCTTTGTCAGGACTAACTGCCAGTTAGTCCTGATGAAGGGTCTCAGCCCGAACCATCGACTGTACCTCTTCCTATAGATGCTGCCTGGTCTGCTGCGTTCACCAGCAATTGATATGTGTGTTGCTTGAAATTCCAGCATCTGCAGATTTCCTCGTGTTTGCATATCTAAACAAGCCTGATGCATTTTGGGAACAATTCCTGTGGACTGATGAAGTTAAAATAGAACTTTTTGGTCACAATGAACAAAGGCATGTTTGGAGAAAAAAGGGTGCAGAATTTCATAAAAAGAACACCTCTCCAACTGTTAAGCACGGGGGTGGATCAATCACACTTTGGGCTTGTGTTGTAGCCAGTGGCACGAGGAACATTTCACTGGTAGAGGGAAGAATGAATTCAATTAAATACCAGCAGATTCTGGAAGCAAACTTTACACCGTCTGAAAAAAAAGCAAGCTGAAGATGAAAAGGGGATGGCTTCTACAACAGGATAATGATCGTAAACACACCTCAAAATCCACAATGGACTATCACAAGAGGCTCAAGCTGAAGGTTTTGCCATGGCCCTCACAGTCCCTCCACCTAAACATCGAAAATCTGTGGATAGACCTCAAAAGATCAGTGCATGCAAGAAGGCCCAAGAATCTCACAGAACTAGAAGCCTTTTGCAAGGAAGAATAGGCAAAAATCTTTTTCTGTTATTTTGAAACTGTAGATGGAAAAAAAAGTAATCTTGCTTAAAATGTTAAAGAAGTGTGTCATCTTTAACTTTATGCCTTTTGGAAATCAGGTCATCTTTTACTCACTTAGCTATTCACAGTAATAGAAATTTTGACCGGGGTGCCCAAACTTCTGCATGCAACTGTATGCCAAGCCATTTAATGATAGAATTATTTTCATGAACCTCCTTGGAACCCTCTCCTGTTTCAGCACATCCTTTCTAAGATAAGGGCCCAAACCTGCTAATACTCCAAGTGAGGCCTCACCAGTGCTTTATAAGGTCTCAACATTACATCCTTGCTCTTATATCCTGGTCCTCTTGAAAAGAGTGGTAACATTGCATTTGCCTTCCTCACCACAGACTCAACCTGCAAACTAACCTTTTGGAAATCCTGCACAAGGACTCCCAAGAACCTTTGCACCTCCGTTTTTTGCATTTCCACTCCATTAAGAAAAGAGTCAACCCTTTTATTTCTTCTACCAAAGTGCATGACCATACATTTGCCGACACTATTCCGCTTGCCATGTTTTTACCCGTTCTCCTAATCTGTCTAGGTCCTTTTGTCGCCTCTCGACTTCCTCAAAGCTACCTACCCCTCCACCTATCTTCATATCGTCTGCAAATTTTGCAACAAAGCCATTAATTCCATCATCCAAATCATTGACATTTAACGGAAGAAGAATCAGTCCCAATACAGATCCCTGTGAAACACCACTAGTCTTTGGCAGCCAGCCAGAAGAGGTTCCCTTTATTCCCACTCTTTGCCTTCTGCTAATCAGCCACTACATTATCCATGGTAGAATCTTTCTTGTAATACCATGGGCTTGTAGCTTGTTAAGCAGCCTCATGTGACACCTTGTCAAAAGATTAATGAAAATCCAAGTATACAACATCAACTGATTCTCCTTTGTCTGCCTTGCTTGTTATTTCTTCAAAGAATTCCAACAGATTCGTCAGATAAGATTTTACCTTGAGGAAACCATGCTGACGACAGCCTGCTTTATCATATGCCTCCAACTACCCTGAGACCTCGTCCTGATTATCAACTCCAACATCTTCCCAACCACTGAGGTCAGACTAACTGACCTATAGTTTTCTTTCTTCTGTGTCTCTCCCTTCTTGAAGAGTGGAATAACATTTGCAATTTTCCACCCTTTCAGGACAATTCAAGAATCTAATGAATCTTAAAAAAATCATTATTAATGCTTCCACAATCTCTTTAGCCACTTCTTTCAGAAATCTGGGGTGTACACCATCTGGTCCAGATGACTTAATCTACCTTCAGACCTTTCAATTTCCCAAGAACCTTCTCTTTATTTATTGAAGATGGAAAGTGACAAAAGGTCATAATTACAGGAAACCAGTCAGGTGGTATGAGCATAAACTAATTAGGTAATGGTGCCTTTTCCTTTTGCGCATTCATTGCAATGTGGGTTTATTTCATTTTCTTTCAATTACCATCGATGTTCATTTTTTTGTCAAATGTTGGCTTTGATTTTTTTCAAAAATATTGTATTGAATTTCAGAATATCTTGGGACATATTTTTACTGATAAATACGCAAAGTAAATGATTTCATTTAGCCTGCTAGCTGAATTGCCATGTTTAGGATATTTGCATGTGAGTGAATTTCTGGGCCGCTGCATGTGTTAAATAAATTTGAACTGAAAAATATATTCTTTACTTGAGTTCACAACTTTCTTTTAGGCTTTGGACAGCAATTCAAATTTTTGCATAAAAGTCCATGAAGGAATGAATTTGCACTTAAGTCAAGTATTAGAACAGTGGAATAATAAATTCAGCCCTGGCACACATGTCATATTAGGTATGTAAATTTATTTTATCTGTGCTAATTTCCAGAAAACATGACCATAAATAAGAATGATTGGCTCTAATTAGTCTTTGCTATGTCCAATAAGTTTAAAAATATTAATATTTTCACTCGAACAGAAATAAGTTTGAAGTAACACTTTTATTTCAGCATTCCATCAAGTTTTCCATTGAAATGCAATGAAATTTGAACATTTAAAAGATGATGCTTATTATCTTGGAAGTGTATTGTATATAATGATTAAATTAGAATTTTTGTTATCTTTGCTATACCAGGATATTAACCATCCCCAAGATTCACAGATTATATTCCATAGGATCCATAGAACAGTCAGCACAGGAACAAGACATTTGGCCCACAATATTGTGCTAAACTAGCTAAAATTCAAGTCAAAAACACCTATACACTAATCCCTTCTACTCAGACCATGTCCATATCCCTCCATCTTCCTCACATCCATATGCCTCTCCAAACATCTCTTTAAAAACCTCCAATGTACTTGCCTCTACCACCATACCAGGCAGTGCATTCTAGGCACTCCACTCTCTGACTAAAAAAAAAAACTTGCCCCTCACATCCCTTTTGAACTTACCCCCTCATGTTCAATGCATGCTCTCTGGTATTAGATATTTCAACCCTGGGAAACAAATACTCTGACCACTCTATCTATGCCCCTCATAATCTTGTAAACCTTGATCAGATCTCACCCCAGCCTCCAGCACTGCAGAGAAAACAACCCAAGTTTATCCAGCCTCTCATGATAACACACGCCCTCTAAACCAGGCAGCATCCTGGTGAACCTCTTCTCCATCCTCTCCAAAGCCGCAACATTCTTCCAGTAGTGGGGCAAACAAAACTGTATTCAGTATTCCAGCTGTGGCTTAACGAGTATGCAGGCAGAGATCTTTGTATAATAATATGCCAGATATTTTCCAGTATATTCATAAATAATGAATAAAATTTTGTTTTAAATATTTATTTCCCTAACAGTTACAACAGATGAGTGCCTCCCAGTGCTGGGAATTACAGATGCCACCTGTGTAATCCATTATGGTTTTCCTCCAACTCTCAAAATATTTGGAGCTCGTCTGTGTTGTATGGTTGACAACTTTAATAATCTGATTGTAAAGGTATTGTGAATTTTAAGAAAAAACATTATTATTTGCAGATTTTATTATTGCTTACTCTTATCTTGGGGCAGTTCAGTTTTACATGTACATGTCAGATGCTGTGTTTTTTTTAATCTTGAGTGCTAGTTGTCATTGACTTTTAAACCTTCGATGTATTTCAGCTGGAAAAATATTCTATAAAGGTGTAGTTGTGAAAGTAGAATTAACACTTCAGATTGTCTGGTACCACAATGCGTTTGGCATGTAAAGAGCTAAACATTGCTGCTTGTGTTGTTGAATCTCTAATTTGAAGTATCTAATTCCATGTTGGCTTCTATTCAAATAACGTTAATAGTAACTTGATTTCTCTGATATCTTGTAACAATTGTGCCAAATGTCACTTTATGCAAACCTTCAAAAATCAACCTTGCATTCATCATCATCATCATTATGTGCCTTAACATATGACGTAGGCGATCGTGATCTATGACTATGATTGTTCTAGGCAAGTTTTTGTGCAGAAGTGAGTTGGCATTGCTGCCTTCTGGGCAGTGCCTTTACAAGATGGGTGAGTGCAGCCATACTGGAGATAGTGATCACAATTCTATCTCCTTTACCATAGTATTGGAGAGGGATATGAACAGACAAGTTAGGAAAGCATTTAATTGGTGTAAGGGGAAATATGAAGCTATCAGGCAGGAACTTGGAAACATAAATTGGGAACAGATTTTCTCAGGGAAATGTACAGCAGAAATGTGGCAAATGTTCAGGGGATATTTGCATAGTATTCTGCATAGATATATTCCAATGAGACAGGGAAAGGATGGTAGGGTACAGGAACTGTGGTGTACAAAGTCTGTTGAAAATCTAGTCAAGAAGAAAAGAAAAGCTTATGAAAGGTTCAAAAAGCTAGGTAATGGTAGAGATCTAGAAGATTATAAGGCTAGCAGGAAGGAGCTCAAGAATGAAATGAGGAGAGCCAGAAGGGGCCATGAGAAGGCCTTGGCGGATTAAAGAAAACCCCAAGGCATTCTACAAGTATGTGAAGAGCAAGAGGATAAGATATGAGAGAATAGGACCAATCAAGTGTGACAGTGGGAAAAGTGTGTATGGAATCGGAGGAGACAGCAGAGGAACTTAATAAATGCTTTGCTTGCGTATTCACTATGGAAAAGGATCTTGGCGATTATAGGAACATACATCAAAGTTGCTGGTGAACGCAGCAGGCCAAGCAGCATATATAGGAAGAGGCGCAGTCAACGTTTCAGGCCGAGACCCTTCCTCGGTGATTATAGGGTTGACATACAGCAGATTGAAAAGCTTGAGTATGTAGACATTAAGGAAGAGGATGTGCTGGAGCTTTCGAAAAGCATCAAGTTGGATAAGTCTCTGGGACTGAATGAGATGTACCCCAGGCGACTGTGGGAGGCGAGGGAGGAGATTGCTGAGCCTCTGGCAATGATCTTTGGCAATGAAGAAGGGAGAGGTTCCGGAGGATTGGAGGGTTGCAGATATTGTTCCCTTATCCAAGAAAGGGAGTAGAGATAGCCCAGGAAATTATAGACCAGTGAGTCTTACTTCAGTGGTTGGTAGGTTGATGGAAAAGATCCTGAGAGGCAGATTTATGAACATTTGGAGAGGCATAATATGATTAGGAATAGTCAGCATGGCTTTGTCAAAGGCAGGTTGTGCCTTACAAGCCTGATTGAATTTCTTGAGGTTATGACTAAACATGTTGATGAAGGTAGAGCAGTAGATGTAGTGTATATGTTTTCAGCAAGGCATTTGGTAAGGTATCCCATGCGAGGCTTATTGAGAAAGTAAGGAGGCATGGGATCCAAGGATTGGATTGGCTTGCCCACAAAAGGCAAAGAGTGGTTGTAGACAGATCATATTCTGCATGGAGTCGGTAATCAGTGGTGTGCCTCAGGGATCTGTTCTGGGACCCCTACTCTTCATGATTTTTATAAATGACCTGGGTGAGGAAGTGGAGGGATGGCTTAGTAAATTTGCTGATGACACAAAAGTTGGGAGTGTTGTGGATAATGTGGAGGGCTGTTGGAGGTTACAGCAGGACATCGATAGGATGCAAAACTGGGCTGAGAAGTGGCAGATGCAGTTCCACCCAGATAAGTGTGAGGTGGTTCATTTTGGTAGGTCAAATATGATGGCAGAATATAGTATTAATGGTCAGACTCTTGGCAGTGTGGAGGATCAGAGGGATCTTGGGGTCCGAGTCCATAGGACACTCAAGGCTGCTACGCAGGTTGACTGTGTGGTTAAGAAGACATACGATGCATTGGCCTTCAACAATTGTGGGATTGTGTTTAAGAACCAAGAGGTAATAATAGGACCCTGGTCAGACCCCACTTGGAGTACTGTGCTCAGTTTTGGTCGTCTCATTATAGGAAGGATGTGTAAACTATAGAAAGGGTGCAGAGGAGATTTACAAGGATGTTGCCTGGATTGGGGAAAATGCCTTATGAGAATAAGTTGAGTGAACTTGGCCTTTGCTGCTTGGAGTGGCGGAGGATGAGAGGTGACCTAATAAAGGTGTATAAGATGATGAGAGGCATTGATTGTGTGGATAGTCAGAGGCTTTTTCCTGGGGCTGAAATGGCTAACATGAGAAGGCATAGTTTTAAGGTGCTTGGAAGTAGGTACAAAGGAGATGTTAGGGGTAATTTTTTACACAGAGAGTGGTGAGTGGGTGGAATGGGCTGCCGGTGATGGTGGTGGAGACGGATATGATAGGGTCTTTTAAGAGACTCCTGGATAGGTACATGGAACTTAGAAAAATCGAGGCCAATGGGTAACCCTAGGTAATTTCTAAAGTAAGTACATGTTTGGCACAGCATTGTGGGCTGAAGGGCCTGTATTGTGCTGTAGGTTTTCTGTTTCAATACTGTTCATAGATTTCTTCCTGATGTTAGTGGTCGCATAACCAGGACGTGTGATGTGCACGAGCTGTTTATACAACCATCCACCACCTGCTCCTATGGCTTCAAATGATCCTGATCAGGGGGCTAAGTAGGTGTTATACCTTGCCTAAAATTGACCTGCAGGCTAGTGGAAGGAAGGAACGCCTTACACTTCCTTTGGTAGAGACTTATCTTCACCACACTACCCCTTGGGCATTGGACGATTCTCATTTTTAATCGAAATTTCCCAAACTCGTACTTATGAGAAACAAGCATATGCTTGTGGTTTCTGAAGAGTCAAAATTCTTTCAGGTTCTCTGCAAACATGGCCAGCTGTATGGAAACCATCAACATGAAAAAAGATGAAGATTAAAAATATTTGCTTTATTTGTCACATCTACATCAAAGCATACAGTGAAATTTGTCTACAAAGGTCTTGTAATTCCGAAGATTTTGTAATCTTCTAATAATTGACACCAACCAGTACCAGAAGGAGTATCTGCAATTTGTCTGTTCTGCTTCACTCTTCTTCGTCAGCTAATTTAAGTGTTGTTTAAAAAAAATACTTCCCTTTGCCACTCCTTAGATTATATCTACTACATGGTACCAGGTTAATTTCTGGAAAATAAATTGTGTATTTCTTAATCAATTATTTACAAAATGAAGACATTGCTTACTAGCCTTCTGCTCATTCACTCTGCTGGTTATCTATGCAGACACTTGTTGAGGCACGTAAGAGTCATCATTCCATTCCACAGGCTGCTATTGTCCGTAATGTCATGATCAAGATCACGATATATTCAGTTTTGTTTACATTTGTTCATGGGATGTGGCATTGCTGATGGAGTCTGGATTTAATCTCATTCCTAATTCCCATGAGGAAGTGGTGATTCACCACTTCTTGGAGGTGTTTGTGATTAAACGGGCCTCCCGCAGAGCTTTTCAGTAGCAGTTTCAAGATTAAGACCTAGTGATTTTTCTTCTACTTATCAGACTCCTGGCCGTAAAGGCAAGGCCAGTATTTATTCCCTATCTTGAATCTTAATCTTATTCCTTATCTTTTCCTTAAGAAGCATTTCTGGTTTAGCATGATTTGTGAGTACTTCACCTTTATCATTAGCATTCACATGCTGCCTCCTACCAGCATTGAGAGCGGAAATACTTTTTGAGTCTCTTCATGCATAAGCTATATAATTGTTCATCATTGTTCAAGTTCAAATATGGTAACATTGGAAAGGTATAGTGTGTTTCTTTGCTTATGATATCGCTTATCTCTGTTTTATGCTGTTTAGCATTCAAATTGTCCTGTGCTGCATCAGCACTAGGCTAGCGTTTCATCAGTCTGCCATGAAGGCACCAAGATTATGTGACCAATGTTGTCCCAGATCACAGGGTTAAGGGTTAGGGGGAGAGATGGGAGAAAGGGATTAAGAAAAATAAAGTCTTAATTGAATGGTAGAATAGAATCAGTGGGCTGATGAGCCAAATTCTGCTCCTATATCTAATGTTTTTTATCATCTGCTTAGCTTTGGTTAATCCTGAGTTCATGGTAAAATGAGGACAGAGCCTGAGCAACCAGATCATTCTCATAAAGGCCACTGCACATCATCAGTTTTAAATTTTGCATCATTATTTACTTATCTATTTCAGATCAATAGTCTTAAAGCAAAGTAGAAATTATCTTCGATTTTCTACTTCCAACAGGATGCTGCAGTAATCATTGTTACAGAAGGACATCGAACAGTACAGCACAGCGTGCATCTTTGCCCATGAGTTGTGTAAACCTTTTAACAACATAAAGATCAATATAACCCTTCCCTCCCTTATTGCCCTCCATTTTTCTTTCATGTATGTCTCTTAATTAAACCCTAATGTATCTGCCCTTACCACCATCCCCGGCAGTGTGTTCCATGCAGTTATCACTCTCTGTATGTATATTCTAACATCCTCCCTATAAGAAGTGTGAAGACGATATATAATGCCCTCTCGTAATAGTCATTGCCACCTTGGGGAAAAGGTGCTGGCTGTCCACTCTATACCTCTTAACATACTGGCATTGATTAATGCATTTACAACAAATTGTATCCCTAATATTGACCTCATTGCCTACCAGGGCCCAGGTTGTCTATTTATTTACTGATTATTTAATACATTTGAATTTATCTTTTAACCGTTATTCTACTGCACTTAATTACCATGTTTTAACATCATAATTACTGCTTAGAAATTGCCTTGAAAGATCCAAATAATGTTACCTTGGTTTTGATGGTTAAATTAACTACAGTCTGTGGATTATCCTTTGAAAGAAGGAAATGGTTGTGGAGGAACTGTGAAGGATTGAATGAATTTAGTTCAGATTATTTTGGAGGGGGGATATTTTTGTCTCATGCATTTTTATTTATTGTGATGTAGGCCAGGCTAGAGGTATGTTTAGAACCTTCAACTCAAATTAGACTCTTCTAATTGTGATATAAAAATGCTCTCTTTCACACTAGGAATCAACTCCTCAAAGTCAGTCGATCATACTAATGACTGACAAAAATGTACCTCAGATGACCTCCTTGCTGCAGTACCTGGAAAGAACAGAAGCTAACATCCCTGCTGAACTGTATAAGTTCATTTCTGACTTGAATGACGAAGATGACATTTGCAGTGATAAATATTTATGTAAATACCTTAAAGCCTATGGAATTTGCAGGTAAGAAATTTATTTAACACTATTTCCCTTTTGTCAATGAAAAAAGTGGGGTAAATGACTTTGGGTGCTACAGTAATGGGGCTTTATTTTTGCTCTTTGGAGAGAGATATCTGGATGATCCAATATTTCTTTTGTTCTATGAAAGGTTAATAAGTGAATTGGTTAACATTACATGGTTTCTGCTGTCTATGCATTGACAATTATATGACTAAATATGACCTAATTTTAATTCAATCAGGGTTAATATCATCAGTATATGTTGTGAAATTTGTTGTCCTTGTGTCAGCAGCACAATGCAATACATTATAAAAGAAAAAAACTGTGAATTACAGTGTTTGTGTATAAATTAAATAAGTAGTGTAAAAATAAAAATTAAAAAGCAGTAGTGAGGTATGAGGTCATATTCATGGGTTCAATGTCCACTCAGCAATCGGATGGCAGAGGGGAAGAAGCTGTTCCCGAATCACTGAGTGTGTGCCTTCAGGCTCTTGTACCTCTTTTCCTGATGGTAGAATGAGAACAGGGCATGTCCTGGGTAATGGGGGTTCTTAATGATGGATGCCACCTTTTTGAGGCATTGCTCCTTGAAGAGGTTCAGGATGCTATGGAGGCTAGTGCCCATGATGGAGCTGACTAAGTTTAAAACTCTCTGCAGATTATTTTGATCCTGTACATTACCCCCCCCCCCCCGCCTTACTGGTAATGCAAGCAGTAATCTGTACATCTGCAGAAATTTGTATTTGTGAATGTCTTTAATCTCCTAAAACTAATGAAATATAGCTGCTGTTGTGCCTTCTTTGTCTCTGCATCAGATCGATCCTCAGAGATGCTGACACCCAGGAACTTGAAATTGCTCACTTTTTCCACTTTGATCTCTCTATGATGATGGTGTGTGTTCCCTGGTCTTAGCCTTTCTGAAGTCCGCAATCAATTCTTTGGTCTTACTGACATTGGGTATAAGGTTGTTGCTATGACACCACTCAACTAGCTGATATGTCTTGCTCCTGTGCACCCTCTTGTCACCATCTGAAATTCTGCCAACAATAGCTGTGTTGTCAGCAAATTTATAGACAGCATTTAAGCTGTGCCTAGCCACACAGTCATGCGTGCAGAGAGTGTTGAGCAGTGGGTTAAGCACACATCCATGTGGTGTGTCTGAAGGTCGTGAGTTTGAGCCTCAGCCAAGGTGACGTGTTATGTCCTTGAGCAAGGCACTTAACCACACAATGCTCCAGTCCACCCAGCTGAAAATGGGTACCGGCAAAATGCTGGGGGTTAACCTCGCGATAGACTGGCGTCCTATCCAGGGGAGAGTCTTGTACTCTCAGTCGCTTCACGCCACGGAAACCAACATAAGCACTGGCCTGATGAGCCTATATGGCTTGGGACAGACATTAACTTTTAACTTTTGTAATTCAACATTAGTACAATATCAAATGGATGAGCTAACGTATAATACGTTTATTTTCAAAATGAGACCTCTGTATTTAATATTTCAGTATTATTTGAGTAATCTTATGTTGTTCAAATAATTCATTGCAGGTTATATGTAAAAGTATGTAAATAGCATACATCATTACGCTACCTCATAATAATTGCATGCCTCACTTAAAGTAAAATAGAAACTAAGACTTGCATCTATCGGCTCCCTTATTTTCCTTCCAATTAGTTTTTACGTTTTGGAGTTACAAAACATAACATTGACGCAGTAGCGTAATAGCACAGTGCTTTACAGTACAGGTGACCCTGTTTCAATTCACGTTGCTGCATGTGAGGAGTTTGTATGTGCTTTCTGTGACCTCATGGGTTTCCTCTGAGTGCTCTTTTGTCCCACAGTCCAAAGGCATAGCAGTTGGTAGATTAATTGGACATTGTAAATTGCCCCGCGATTAGCTAGGATTAAATTGGAGGATTGTTGGCGGCCTGGCTCGGCCAGAAGAGCCTATTCCATGCTAAATGCCAATAAATTGACAAGGCCGAAAGCATTGACTACCAGATGATGATAAATAAGTGGAATTGACTGACTACTTCAGAAAGATCGACACATTCTACTGCAAAACAGATAACTGGCTCATATATACTGAGTGAATTGAGCAGTATTTTGATGCAGATAAGTTGCAGTCAGGAATTAATGTGATGAGTGTGAACACAATTGCAATGCCTAAACAGAAATCAGCCTGGCTGAACAAATTGTGTTACCTTTGTGGCAGACCAATGCAAATGTAAAGGTGAAACTTGCTGAAATTGCAACAAACTAGGACACATATTAAGAGCATGTTGGGTAGACAAAAATAAATGGACTGCACAGCGAAGAGAAAAAGCTTAAAAGTCAAGGTGCAGTTTCAAAATAGAGTAGTCATCTGCATGGTGTTGATGAAAAATATAACGATGAGCATGATGCAGGACAGAGTAACCTTGAGATTTACAATGTAAAAACTAACAATAGACAAGCAATATAGCTTACACCAGAAGTAAATGGCAAATTAATTAAAATGGCATTGGACACTGTTGTGGCAGTGCATTTGTGACAGTGAACTACAACAACCAGCAAGCTACACTGAGCTTGTATGTGGTAAAAACAGGAGGGCCAGCATTGTGGGGATGTGTTTGGCTGAGACAGCTACAACTTGATTGGAGATCCGTCCACCAGTTGCATACCATGTACCTTGTAAGAGACTCGATTGAAACTGAATTGAGAAAGGTGCTGGATGATGCCACAATTGTCTCCGTGGTGTACACCATGAACTGTTGTCCAACAGAGGGCAAACAGATGTTGGTACTCTGGTTGGAAAGTGTATTGGACAAAGGAAGGACCATGCTGCTCAGAGGGATTATGAAAGTAACGAAAGTAGTCCAACTACAACAGTTTTTGTAGGCAACATATCTGAGAAAGCTTCTATTATGTTAATCAGGCAGTTACTTGCAAAATGTGGCTTGGTTTTAAGCTGGAAGAAAGTTCAAGGAGTTTCAGGAAAGTTGCAAGCATTCATCTTTTGTTAGAGTAAAGAACCGGAATCTATTTTGTGTACATTAAAGTTAATGCATGAACTTCAAGTGGGAGACAAAAGTAGAAGTAGAATGCAAGAAAAAGTGGAATGTGACTTGTAAAAGTAGATACAAACACAAAAGCCCAGCTGGAGTCATTGTAGATACAAAAACAGGATTTGTCAGATGATGATGTGGATGAAGAAACCAAGAGGAGAGATCAGATCGTAAAGGGGGCAATAGAAGGAGTAATAAAAGAGTACCCCAGAGAACTAAACGCACCTTACCAAGATCAAAATGTGCAAACTAGAAGAAGAAGAAAGGTGTCCAGAGCTGTCAGAAACTCTTCCTGCAGTCTCAGCGTCAACTTCCGCAATCACCATAGAAGAAGTCCCAGAACCTGAGATTGTTTTCACGGTGATGAGTCTCAGCTGCCAAGCTGAGTGACCTTCATTGTCAGGAAAGATGTTATCCCACTAGAGTAGGAATTCCTCCACAATGATTAAATCTGTCAACCTGAATGGGATAATTTAAATTTACAATGCTGTGGATGTATGTGTATTAGTTGTATTATATTGTATGCTATGTATATAGTTGAGATGTAGTTTATATTGAGCAGGAGTTTATAGTTGAGTAGAGAGGTGTATTGTGTATTTAACATTTCAGTAATATTTGAGTAATCTGATATGTGTCGTTCATAAGCATTCTTTGTTTGAATTATATGTAAAAAGTTACATAAATGGCATATGTCATCACACCACCACATATGTGTGCATTTCACTTAAAGTAAAAATTGAATGAAGGATCTCATTTCTCAGCTCCCTTGTTTTCCTTTCAATCAGTTTTCATGTTGTGGAGTTACAAAACATAAGATTTTTGCAGGGAAAAAATGGCTTTATTAATCTCTTGTACATGTTCCAATATTCAGTAATGTGGGCCTGTTCTTAAAACAACAGTATTTTAGTATAGGATAGAAAATGAATTAACATGTGTCAAAGTAACTGTAAGCACTTTCAAAAACACCTTCAGATGATTTTTTTATGCTTATACATTAAGGGGATGTGTAAAAGAATTTTAATGCAGTATTACAATCATACTTGATTATCAAATAAGCAACATTCTGGCAAGGTTTTAATTTAATGTGTTAATGTGCATTTCAGGGACATTAAAACTTGTGAAAGTCGTCATAAAATTCACCCAACTGTGGACAAACCACGATGTATTTTAGATGAAAAGAGGTTGCCTTCTAGTGGATATGTTGAGGTAACTTTCTATGTGATTTATTTCTGCACTTATTTTTTAAAATTTATTTCTTAAGGACAAGATTTTATCTTTTTGTTACTTCATTCAGTTTTCTCCTTCAGAAATTAGGGATGTGAGGGTTATTTCCACAATAGTATTTGGTAATCACAGTAATATTATAGGTTATGTCTAATTTGTACAACAGCTTCATTTAATCCAGTTGGAAGCTAATATTTAGTTGTCCATATACATGCAATCTAACTAGGATGTTGATTTGATGAGTTTTATGTGTGGACTATATTTCAATGTCTCCACGGAATGGATTTCTTGTGATCAATGTGGCCCTCTCCATCTCCAAAGGTGCAAATCCAAGTGAGAACTACCAATGCTGCAGTATCTTTTATATCCATTAAATCTTGAATAAAGACACACATTGCTTCAGTTTTGTTTCCTTGGAGAATTAAGATCCCATCCCATTGGTTCATTACTTCAGAACACAAATATTTGTTTAATGCAGTAGGGTAGGGGAGAAGAAATATTTTTAGCCTTCAGAATGCAACTTTATAGCGAATTAAAATAAATTACATTCTCTTTGATTTGGTGATGTGTTACTGCATTATGGGGAACTATTTGGGAGGGAAAAAAACTTGAAATTACTTGCAAAGATTATCAATGTGTACTGAATTAGGGTTTCTTCAAATTTATTTGCACAATTGACCTAGCATTAGTAGGTAGACAAGTTCCATACAATTTTGTATTGATGGCCAAAGATCTGCAAATCTTCTAAGTTTTAAGTTATTTAAATCTAACGTAGTACACATGAACTTAAAATCCATTATCAAACAAGTTGGAATCAGGGGGCTGGATTAGGTTAGGTTTACAGATGAGTGGAGCTCTTGAGGGATATAGTAGAAAGTTTAAGTAATTTTGATTTGCACTCACCATTGTAATTTAGGTAATGTATCAATAAATTTGCCAGAAAACTACTAAACCATTTAAAAACAAGATTAAAAAAAAAACACAACAGGAATTCTGCAGATGCTGGAAATTCAAGCAACACACATAAAAGTTGCTGGTGAACGCAGCAGGCCAGGCAGCATCTGTAGGAAGAGGTGCAGTCGACGTTTCAGGCCGAGACCCTTCAATCTAACGGTCCAGATCACTAATCTCAACTCATTTGATACTAGATGTTTCTGCAATTACAATTTAATTGGCTCCTTTATAAATAACAGATGTTCAAATGTTAGATTTTGCAATATTTTCTTCAAGTTTCTGGTGTGTATTCTAGTGCGGCTTAAGATCTTGTGCGTTTGTTTAACAATTCCCTATTCCATCTAGGTATTTCAGTATTAACAGTAAGCTTTTCAATTTCATGTAAACCTTACCTCCTTGTGTTTATTCCCCACTCCCCCGACCACCCTCTCTTTCTGATCTATCTCTAGTCCTAGAAATTTTGTTCCCTTTGCACTATACCTGCAGGTATAATCTACCAAATACCCTTGCACTTTACCCACATCTGGTTTCTTCTGTCCTTCACTTCTTACCCCAAATGTTCTCATAATAGCCATCCTTATCAGATTCTAGCACTGGTACCCTTGACATTCCCTTATATCATCCACGTACCTGTCCCCCCTCCCTTTAACTGGGTCTATATGCCTCATCTTTTACCCCTCTGTCTCGTATCATCAGTATCCTATATACTGGGTTTCATCCCTCCACTCTCAGTCCTGATCCAGTGTTTTTACTCAAAAACGTTGATTTCTTTCCTCCCCCCCACCCCACCACCAATACATGCTGCTTGACCCACTGCGTTCATCCATCAGATCTTGTTATTCCGAATACAATGTTTTGGGAGTTGCAGCAAAGGAGTATTTCAAGATGTCAGTATGGGGTACCTGCAAATAGTGAAGTTCTCATGCATCTGGTGACTTTGATCTTGGTGGTAGACATTGTGGATTTGGAAGATGTTGTCAAAGTAGGCTGGTCAAGTGCCTTTATTGCATTGTCTTGATAGTTCACACTATGGTCATAGTATTAGGTATGGGGGTAGTGTATTACTATACATATGCTGGAGAATATCAACCCAGTATGGTTGATTGCTTTGTTCTCGATTTTGTTGAGTTTCTTGGATGCTATTGGAGTTGAACTCATCCAGATTGGATGTTACATTACCATGTTTCTGGCTTCTGTCTTTACTGATGATGGATATACTTGGGGGTGTTAGAAGTTGAACCACTTGGCACAGGATACCTACCTCAGACCTGCTCTGGTAGCAGGAAATTAATGTTTTTTTTTCCAGCTAAGTTTGTTCATTAGTGGCTGAGAGGTTCAGAAATTAAGCTAGAGATAGATTTAATGTTTTTTTTTGCTGAAACAATGTAGCATACAACAAATCATTACCCATGTTAAGGGAAAATCATGCCTTAATCACACTGCAATGTGAAACGCTCAGTGGTTCTCTGGTAGAGAAATTGTTGTCTAGAAAATCACAAATGGAAAAACTCTGATAGAAGATAAATTCCTAAATTTCCCAATTTCCAAATCCATCATCCACTCTCTTTGTACCTGTGGCTACAAACTTGACTCAATTGATAAATTCAGGTGACTTAACTATATTTTATGTGATTGATGCAAAAGATCAGTTGATTGCTATATTGCAATACTTTGTAGGCATTGTAGTGAGACAGAATTAATAATTGTGCAGGGTATTTAATAATAAAATAACTTGTATGTGGATGGATTTGAAACTTCTCTAGATAATTCCAACATATGTCAGTAATGCCTCCTGTTATTATGGTCGAATAATCCATAAAAGAAAAAAATGGGGGGATTCTCCGACTTCTGTGGAAGACAGCTATCTAAGACTTCTGAAAGACATGGCTGAATACTACATGGAAGAAAATCACAGGAAACCGGTGGAGCAATTAAAAGTGCTTTCCCTGTATGCACTCAAGGAAAAAAAATACTACAGGTATAGTGGGAAATTTTTATAGATGTTAGTAAATGTTTTGTTGTAATAAGGATGATAATATTGAGAGCTTTGTAATACAATATTTCCTCCAGTTGTATCTCTAGGATCTTTTGGGGAAAAATATCAAAATTATGGCAACTGAACATGATATTTTACTGTAATTCAAAAATTGAGATTAATAAGTTAATTTATTAGTCAATAGCTCTGCATAATTGGTTTGTATAGCTGCAGTATTGTTTATTATTTGAAGTTAAAAATTGGGACCAAATATCTAATTCTGAATCATTTGCTTTGGAACTACTTACATCTAGGAACAGAGTTCTCCACCACTAGTGGAATTCCTTTATTGTCCTGAGCAATGAGGCCTTGAGTTTATTGTTTGCATTTGGTCCTTGGATATGCTTCGTTCTTGCCCCTGAAGTTTAGATAGCCAAGTTATTATTCATGTGCAGACAATAGCTAAGTGCAAACTGTGCAAAACTAATAATAGGAAACAACACACATTGTGAAATCTAAAATACAATAATAAGTAAATTACTGGTGTGAAAAGTGCTATATATAGTCTAATACAGCCTTATGGAGAAATTAGTTCCTTATTGGGATAAATGGCAGCAATGTTTTCCAAGGGATCTCTGCAAAGTTGTTTATTTTTATACTCATTCATTGTAAATGAGTGTTTTCCTGTGGTAAGTACAATTGGGACATTCAGCTAATCTCTATAACATGATGCTAAATAAAAAGCGGTGTCAGATTTTGTGCATTTTATCAAACAATTATATTGTTATGAAATTAAAGCTAAAGCACCATATTAAGGTTTGAGGAAAACAAAAACCATTTGAACGGAGACAGTTAAAAGTTCAATACCTTGTATTTGTCCTATATGTAAAGTTTAATTCTTGTATATACAAAATTGATTGTAAAGCATCACAAAGATCAGCCCTTCATAATAAAAAAAAATCTCCCATTGGATTAATGAACGGTGTTTGAAAGAGGATAGAAATGGAGGTTTGCAAAATCAGGGGTCAAGTAAATAGAGCAAAGTGTTATCAAAATCTAGGCAGGAGAGATCTAGTGAAGAGCATACAAGTGGAGGAACAAGATTACAAAATCTTTTAGATTGATGAGCTCGAGGTCAGACCATAATATAGGGGTATGCTAAATCCAGTAGGGTTCAATGCTGAAAGTAAATCTTTGCCTATAAGCCAAATTAATTATATTTAAAATGTTTAAAAATAAAGGGGGAAAATCTAGCTTAAAAGTGATAAATGCACCTATGTGTTTCATGATGTCCCTCTCACCTAAAGAAAAGAATTCTGAAGTAACAGTTTTACAGAAATTATGATCCTGGCATACAGTGTTAATGTATAGCACTGGCTTATGAAAATTTCATTACAAATGTCATATAAATAAAGAATTTAAAAAATTCCTCTGTCACTGTCTCTCTGACACTAATAAGTATATGACTGAATTAAACAGAAATGCTGGAAATATTCAACTGTCACAAAGCACCTCTGAAGAGAAACAGTTAGAAGTCCAGGTTGGGGCTTTTCATCTGAAGAAGGAAGAGTAAGAAATCAAGATTCAGATAAGGGGATTATGGAGAGAATAGGAAATATCTATGATTGTGTAAAAACAAAATAATTTAAATGATATAAATTACCACCAGGTTATGACCTAACTTCCACAACCACCATACAGTGGTATGCGAAAGTTTGGGCACCCCGGTCAAAATTTCTGTTACTGTGAATAGCTAAGCGAGTAAAAGATGACCTGATTTCCAAAAGGCATAAAGTTAAAGATGACACATTTCTTTAACATTTTAAGCAAAATTACTTTGTTATTTCCATCTTTTACAGTTTCAAAATAACAAAAAAGGAAAAGGGCCCAAAGCAAATATTTGGACACCTTGCATAGTCAGTACATAGTAACACCCCCTTTGGCAAGTATCACAGCTTGTAAACACTTTCTGTAGCCAACTAAGAGTCTTTCAATTCTTGTTTGGGGAATTTTTGCCCATTGTTCCTTGCAAAAGGCTTCTAGTTCTGTGAGATTCTTGGGTCGTCTTGCATGCACTGCTCTTTTGAGGTCTATCCACAGATTTTCGATGATGTTTAGGTTGGGGGACTGTGGCACCATGGCAAAACCTTCAGCTTGTGCCTCTTGAGGTAGTTCATTGTGGAATTTCAGGTGTGTTTAGGATTATTATCCTGTTGTGGAAGCCATCCTCTTTTCATCTTCAGCTTTTTCACGGACGGTGAGATGTTTGCTTCCAGAATTTGCTGGTATTTAATTGAATTCATTCTTCCCTCTATCAGTAAATGTTCCCCGTGCCACTGGCTGCAACACAAGCCCAAAGCATGATCGATCCACCCCCGTGCTTAACAGTTGGAGGGGTGTTCTTTTCATGAAATTCTGCACTCTTTTTTTTCTCCAAACGTACCTTTGTTCATTGTAGACAAAAAGTTCTATTTTAACTTCATCAGTCCACAGGACTTGTTTCCAAAATGCATTGGGCTTGTTTAGATGTTCCTTTGCAAACTTCTGACGCTGAATTTTGTGGCGAGGACGCAGGAAAGGTTTTCTTCTGATGACTCTCCAATGAAGGTCATATTTGTGCAGGTGTTTTGACCACTCCAGAGTCTGCTAAATCTTCCTGAAGGTCTTTTGCAGTCATACAGCTCTGATTTGCCTTTCTAGCAATCCTACTAGCAGTTCTCTCGGAAAGTTTTCTTGGTCTTCCTGACCTCAACTTGACCTCCACCGTTCCTGTTAACTGCCATTTCTTAACTACATTACGAACTGAAGAAATGGCTAACTGAAAACATTTTGTTATCTTCTTGTAGCCTTCTGCTTTGTGGGCATCATTTATTTTAATTTTCAGAGTGCTAGGCAGCTGTTTAGAGGAGCCCGTGGCTGCTGATTGTTGGGACAAGGTTTGAGGAGTCAGAGTATTTACAAAGCTTTGAAATTTGCATCACCTGGACTTTCCTAGCGATGACTGTGAACAAGCCGTAGCCCTAACAGGCTAATTAAGATCTGAGACCTTGGTAAAAGTTATCTGAAAGCTCACATCTCATGGGGTGCCCAAACTTTTGCATGGTGCTCCTTTCCTGTTTTTCACTCTAAAATTGTACAAAACAAAAATAATATGCTGATCTTGCTTAAAATGTTGAAAAGAATATTTCATCTTTAACTTTGACTTTTGGAGATCAGTTCATCTTCTACTCACTTAACTATTCACAGTAACAGAAATTTTGACCACGGGTGCCCAAACGTTTGCGTGCCACTGTACATATTATTCCTTAAGACAAGAAAATCTGCTGATGCTGGAAATCCAAGTAACACATACAAAATGCTGGAGGAACTCAGCAGCATCTGTGGAAAAGAGTAAACAGCTGACGTTTTAGGCCAAGACCCTTCATCGGGACTCTTCATGAGTCCCGATGAAGGGTCTCAGTCGAAAGCATTTACTGTTTACTCATTTCCATAGATGCCAGACACCCAGAACACTGATTGTTTACTCTTTTCCATAGATGATACCTGGCCTGCAGAGTTCCTCCAGCAGTTTGTGTGTATTGCTCGTATTATTCGTTCTCTCCAATCTTTTCCCTATCTCCGTCTCTCACCCTTTGCAACTTCAAACGCTTCTGATTTTCAACTTTTCCTTGTTCTGTTGAAAAGCAATCAAATGAAATATGAAGCTTGTTTCTTTCCAGATATACTGCTTGATCTGCTAGTATTTCTATTTTTACTCGAATTCCAACAGTTTGTTTCTGATTTTCAATTCCAATTAAAATGTTTGTTCGGAACATTTACTTTTTCTTTATTGCTTCTTTTGTTACTTTCCAAGGGTGCAATTAATAGGATTACCACAGAAAGATGGAAGTCCAGTTCTTAGTAGTGCAGAAGTGAAATACATCGACAGTGGTCAAGTTGGACATGTAATGCAAAAGAATCTTTTTGAGCTCCCTACCAAGTTCCAAGTTCTACCACCACAGATTGTTGAATTTATTGTATGCAATGTGAAACCTATTGACCATGAAAAAGATTGGAATCCACAGGTAAAAAGAACAGTTTTGTATCTGATAAATTGAATTTTAATATACATAGATATTAGTTTTCTTTTTTCATTTTTAAATCTTTTTAAATTAATTATTATTGAAAATCAACAAAAATACATTAAAGTAATCAAGTCAACATATCAATATGTACAATAAGAGTTAAACTATCAACCAAGCTAGACAATATATCAATAATAATAAGAAAAAACAAAATGTTAAAGCTATTTTTTTTGGAAAAAAGGAAAAAAGAACCCCTACTAACTAAAACAAAACAAAAACTCTACTAACAAAAAAATCCCCATTTGGAGCACAAACCCGGAGCTATACGCCATACAAGCTTCCATAAAAGAGAGACATCAATCCGCCAACCAAATCCATTTACCCAAGAATCAGAAGGGGACCATCTTAATTAACTCAAATCAAATGATAGTAGCGGGCAAAAGAGCCCCACCTTTTCTCAAAGTCAAATCGAGGATCAAAAGTTCGACTTCTGATTTTTTCCAAACTAAGACATAACATCACCTGAGAGAACCATTGTATCAAAGCACGAGCAGAGGCATCTTTCCATTTTAATAAAATAGCCCTTCTAGCCAATAATGTGACAAATGCAATTACATGTTGGTCTGATATAGAAACACCGTGAATATATGGAGGGATTATACTGAACAAAACTGTCAATATATTAAGTTGTAAATTAATTTTTAAAGCCTTGTAAATTGTAGAGAAAATAGATTTCCAAAACTGTTTCAATACAGAACACGACCAAAACATGTGTTAATGTAGCTGTCTCAGTTTTACATCTATCACACTGACTATCAACATCAGGAAATATTTTAGACCGTCTCTCCTTTGTCAAATAAAAATGATGTATAATTTTAAATTGAATTAGAAAGTGACTGGCACAAATCGAAGAAGAGTTAACCAACTTAAAAATTCGCAACCAATCCTCTGTTATCAAGGTCATGTTAAACTCTCTTTCCTAATCTTGCTTAATCTTAAGTAAAGGTTAATTATCCTGTTGTAATAGTAAATTATGAATTTTCCCAATAAAACCTTTCACTAAAGGATTCATTTTTAAAATAATGTCTAACAGGTCAGAATCTTGTATATATGGAAAATTACTGAAATATTCTTGTAAAAAATGTCTGACCTGAAGATACTGCAAGAAGTGTGAGTACGAGAGAGAATATTTAGTTACTTATTTCTTAAAGGGCATCAATCGACCTTCTTGAAACAGATCCATGAAGGAATATACTCCTTTATTCCTCCAAAGAGAAGAGGTAGGATCACTAAGTGAAGGTTTAAATAAATAGTTTCGATAAATTAAACTAAGTAGGTTAAATTTTTTAAGATTAAAAAAATTACGAAACTGGTACCAAATTCGTAATAACTGCTTAATCATAGGATTAATATTTAAAATAGAAATTTTGGCTAGATGTACAGGTAAAGAGGCTCCTAATAATGAAGTTAAGTAAAATTGTTTCACAGTTTTCAATTCCAAATCAACCCATGGTGGTCGTTCATTTTTATCAGTCCAATATAACCTAGAACATGCATAACGTATATTAACTGCCCAATAATACATTCTTAAATTAGGCAGAGCAAGACCTCCATCCTTTTTTAATTTTTGTAAATGATATTTTCCAATCCTTGGTCTTCTATTATTCCAGACAAAAGATGAAATAATAGAATCAACCTGATCAAAAAACTTCTTAGTTAAAAAAAAAGGAATATTTTGAAATACGTATAAGAATTTAGGTAAAATCATTTTACCTGCATGAATTCGACGGGCTAATGAAAGTGTAAGTGGATTTCATCTAGAAAATAATTGCTTCATAAAATCCACTAAGGGAACTAAATTAGCTTTATGACAGTCTCCATAATTTTTAGTGATGATAATACCTAAATATTTGAAAGAGCCCATAACTTTAAAAGGAATGTCATCATATATCGCAGCAGAATCGTTTAGAGGAAATAACTCACTTTTATGCAGGTTTAATTTATATCCTGAAAATTTTCCAAATTCATTTCATAATTTCAATAAACTAGGAATGGATTCTTCAGGATTCGAAATATAAATTAAGAGGTCATCAGCATAAAGGGAGATCTTATGAATAGTCCCATTTATGGAAATTCCTTGAATATCTTTAGCTTCACGAAGTGCAATAGCCAAAGGTTCCAACACCAAATTAAATAACAGGGGACTTAACGGACATCCTTGTCTCGTACCCTGCGAAAGGCGAAAAAAGGGGATCTACAATTATTAGTAATAACAGTGGTAATAGAGCTTTTATATAGCATTCTAATCCACTTATTAAAATTAGTACCAAAGTTGAATTTCCCTAAAACATTAAATAAGTATTTCCATTCAACTCTATCAAATGCCTTTTCAGCCTCAAGAGAAACAGCACATTGGGGAGTCTTAGAAAGGGATGAGTATATAACATTTAACACCCTCCGAGTATTAGAAAAGGAATAACGGCCTTTTATAAAGCCTGTTTGGTCCTGAGAAATAATTTTAGCTAGAATATTCTCCAGTTGATTAGCCATTATTTTTGAAAGAATTTTACCATCCACATTTAGTAATGAGATAGGTCTATATGAAGTGCAATCAGTAGGGCTTTTATCTTTCTTAAGAATTAAAGAGATAGAAGCTTCATAAAATGTGGAAGTTAACTCTCCTAACAAAAAAGAATCTTTAAGCGTTTCCAACATATAAGGAGTAAGCAATTCTTCAAATTTTTATAAAATCCTACAGAGAAACCATCCGATCCAGGAGCTTTACCAGATTGCATTGAAAGAATAGCTTCCTGAATTTCTTTTTCAGTAAAAGGAGTATCAAGACTTTATTGATCTTCAACAGATATTCTAGGAATATCAATCTTTTGTAAAAAGGCATCCATTTTAGAAGGATCAACTGGAAACTGAGATTTATAGAATTCACTGTAAAAGTCTTGAAAAATTTTATTAATGTCTTCATAAGCACAAGCTAAACTACCATCTCCCTTACGAATTACTTTTATCTCCAAACACATAAAATTGACTTTTTAATTTAGACAAATTTCTTTCAATAGGATAAGTTAATAGTAAATTATATTGTGATTGAAGTTCAACTGTTTGTTTAAATAAAACAATATTAGGAGAGACTGCATAAGTATTATCCAAGTCTTTAATTTGTTTTGAAATCCTATCTAACCCTATTTTTGTCTGTTTCTTAAGCTTAGCCAAATAGGAGATTATCTGACCTCGCAAAAATTGCTTTAAATGTATCCCATATAATCAATTTCGACCAGCTCCCGTATTATTATAAAAGAAAAAAATCTTTTATCTGTGTCTTGATAAATTTGACAGAGTCCGAACTTTGTAATAAATTTTCTGGAAAACGCCAAAGCAAGTTTACATTGCCAACATCATTCAATTCAAAAGTTAAGCTTAAAGGTGCATGATCCGAAACAACAATAGCATCATATTCACATTTCTGGACTTTGGACAAAAATCGGAAATCAGCTATAAAATAATCAATTCTCGAATATTTTTTATGAACATGAATAAAAAGAATAATCTCTGTCATTAGGATGTAGATTTCTCCAGATTTCGATCAAACCATAATCAATTAAAAAAGAATTAATAAGTGATGCTGAACAACTCAGAAGCTGCTGATTGGTTGAACTCTTGTCAATCAGAGGGATTAAACAACAGTTGAAATCACCTCCCATCAGCAGCATATATTCATTTAAGTCTGGTAGTAAACCAAATACATTTTTTAAAAAAAGAAGGATCATCTACATTAGGTCCATATAGATTAACCAGGACAATTTTTCTATTACAAATTGTTCCATTAACAATTAAAAATCTGCCATTAATATCTGAGACGGTGTCTTCTTGGATAAATAAAATATTAGATTTAATAAAAATAGATACTCCCTTTGTTTTATTTTGACAAGTAGCATGGTATTGAAGGCCCTTCCATGTTTTAAAAAATCTATTTTGATCGCCCGTTCTGATGTGCATTTCTTGAGCAAAAATTATATCAGGCTGGAATCAATTAATAATTTTAAAGGCCTTCTTTCGCTTGATAGGGTGATTCCAGTCATGTACGTTCCAACTAATAACGTTTATCTGTTTAACTACCATAAAATATTGTTTTTAACATGGAAATACACGCATACCAACGTGGGCTAATCGAAGATGGCGGTGATAAGTATGAGCATATAGAAAACACGCATGCTCCGGAGCTCCATAATGGGGAAAAAATACAAATGAAAAAGACTGAAAAAAATTAATCCCACAATAATCCCATGATTCAAAACTACCTCCGATCCTCCCACCATCCCCAAAGGTAGAAATCCGGCAAAAAGAGGAAATAAACCAGAATGCAACCCCATAGAAAAAGAAACAGAACTCCTCAAGCTGCTCAATTTAAATAGTGATTTTAAAAGTTCTTCTTAATTCCTCCCCCCCACTTACAAAGAAAACACATGACCCTAAGATAAGAAAGCCCTGCAGAGAAAAAAAGATGTTTATACTTAATCATTAAAAATAAACTAGGGGATGCAAAAACAATCTCCAGAGACGTCAAAGCAATACAATTAGACCTAAACAATGTAATCTCTAACGAAAGAAAATCGGCGCCATTATTCCTTTGATTTACTGCTGGATGAAAAAATACTGATTTTAACACAAAAAACTAAAACTAATTATCTATTACTAAGCACTCCTCACTATATAAGAAGTCTATATAAACTATAAAAACTATCACTTAACTAATGAAAAAAGGAAGAAAAAAAACAGATAATCAAACCAATTAACAATCTGTTTGCTGTGTTAATTCACTCCGTATACCAAACAGACTTTGGAAAAGTCATTCATCAGTCAAATTGAGAAGTTCACATCTTCTTTAATAGTCCATTAATCAAAGGATATCTTCAACATATCAGAAATCTTCAAAGCCTGTTTTCCTTCAGAAAATTATTCAGCAAACCTAATACCATTCATACGCCGGCCACCTCCAAAATAGAATTAATATAGTCCAATACCACTTGGGGATCCAAAAAAACACATGGAGTCGAATCTTTAGTAAATAATTTTAATCGGGCTGGATAACAAAGTGATGGGAATAATCCCTTAGCATGGGCTATCTTCATAGCTGGAACAAATTTGATCTGCTGTTACGTAACTTCCCATGGATAGTCTTCATAAAAACGAATCTCAGAACCCTTAAATTTAAAAACTCTCTTGTTTCCTTGCACATTTTGTGATTTGGTATTTAACTTTAAAACGAAGAAAACTGACCAAAATTGGCCGTGATTTACCTGAATCCTGAGATCTCGAAGTGAAAATTCTATGAGCTCTTTCAATATTGGGAGGCTGAGGTAGAATATCCAGAAACAGAGATTGAAACAAATTGGCAAAATAGTCCAATAAATTCCCACTCTCAGAACCTTCCTTTAGTCCAACAATTCGAATGTTATTCCGACGAGATTTTGCCTCCAAATTGACAATTTTGTGTTGAGCCTGTTCCAAACGGGCTGAAATATCCGCAATCTGACGCTTCTACTCTTTAAACTCAGTATTCAAGGAAATAATATTTTCCTCTACAACCTGAAAACTCTTTCGGAACGACTTCAACTCAGAAGTGTTATTGTCTATTTTGTTGTCGAGAGCCATCAACACACGTTTCAAACGCTCAGCCCAGACAGGCTTATCTTCTGATTTTTGTTTCGAAGTCTTTCCCATTCCATTACTGGATTCAGAAAGCTGCTTTCCACTTCTTAAAGATTGTGACCTAATGACAACTATTCCCCTCTAAGATCCGAGAAATAAAAGTTAAAAATTCAAGGTTTAAACTGGGGAAAAGGAGGAATTAAAGGCAGCCACAAAATTTTGTATGTTACTCCATTGAGCTGCAGGCGGAAGTCCTAGTTTTCATGAGATGTTCAAGCATCATGTTCACTGATTTTGGTAGAAAGTATTGCCTGGTAATAATGTGCCTGTATGGCTTGTAAAATGTGAATTTTGTAACATAACTTTACAACAGCATGTTCATTAATGTGAAGTCCTTATTCCATTGAATTCTCTGTAAAATACATTTGATTCGTTAAGCAAATAAAAGACATTCTTTTGACAGCCATGTAGAATTGATATGTATGCATTAATTGCCTTGTTTATTGTTTCAAGCAAGCTGAACGGACTGGAAAATAGTTTCTTTTTCATTATTTATTTAGAGATACAATTCCTTTGGCTTAACAAGCCCACACCACCCAATTACCCCCATGTGACTAATTAACCTACTAACCCATACATCTTTGGGATGTGGGAGGATCTGGAGGAGTTGTCAATGTAGAACTTCAGGGTAGTTTATCTTCTGTCACGTTTTGACTTTTAGCACTGTTATCCATTGATTTATATATCAATTGAAAATTAAATCTTTCCCCATATCCTAGCTACTTTTCATTATATGGTAAAATGTACTGTTGTGTTGGAAAATAAAAAACTAAATACAAAGCATGTTGTTAAAGAGCAATTTTTAATTTAGCTTATTAAATAAGCTGTATGGTGTAAGTTGAAGTACCCAGTACTACAAATTGGTCTTAACAAAAGACTTTTGTTTGATTTAAACAGGTATCGAGATTTATTCAGCAAAAGATCATCAATAAACCCCATGAAGCTAAAATTGCCCTTGCTCTTGGTAATACTTTATGGCTAAACCCTGTGGTAAGAATTAGAAATTAACTGTGTTGTTCTAGGTGCTTAGAGTTAAAATGGAGGACTGGTGCCAAGCTGAATAATTCCTTTTACTTAATTGAAAATGTAATTATTGTGAATCATAAACTTGTATGAATCGTTAGACCTATCAGGTGTTGAAAGACAGATAGAAACATAGAGGAACATAGAAACATAGAAAACCTACAGCTCAATACAGGCCCTTCGGCCCGCAAAGTTGTGCTGAACATGTCCTTACCTTAGAAATTACCTAGGGTTACCCATAGCCCTCTATTTTTCTGAGCTCCATGTACCTGTCCAGGAGTCTCTTAGAAGACCCTATCGTATCCGCCTCCACCACTGTAAGCCCATTCCATGCACTCACCACTCTCTGCGTTTTTAAAAAAAAACTTATTGCTGACATCTCCTCTGTGCCTACTTCCAAGCACCTTAAAACTGTGCCCTCTCGTGCTAGCCATTTCACCCCTGCGAAAAAGCCTCTGTGACTATCCACACGATCAATGCCTCTCATCTTATACACCTCTATCAGGTCACCTGTCATCCTTCATCGCTTCAAAGAATAAAGACCGAATCCACTCAACCTAGAAGACTCCCAGAAGATTAATTTACAGGTTGAGTATGTGGTAAAGAAAGCAAATGCAATGTTGGCATTTATTTCAAGGAGAATAGAATATAAAAACAACGAGATAGTGCTGAGGCTTTATAAGACACTGGTCAGGCTGCACTAGGAGTATCGTCAACAGTTTTGGACCCCGTATCTTAGAACGGAGGTGTTTCATTGGAGAGAGTCCAGAGGATGATTCTGGGATTGAAGGGGTTAACATATAAGGAGCTTTGGGCCTGTACTCACTGGAACTTAGAAGAATACAGAAGGATCTCATTGAAACCTACCGAATGTTGAAAGGACTAGATAAGGTGCATGTGGAGAGGACGTTTCCTATAGTGGGGGTATCCAGAACTCGTGGGCAGAGGCTCAAAAATGAGGTGCAACCTTTTAAAACAGAGGTAAGGACCGTGGTGGGGGTCAAGTCCAAGGGTATATTTAAAGCCGAAGTTAATGGTTTCCTGACTGGTTGGGGTATCAAAGGATATAACAAGAAGGCAGGTGTATAGGGTTGAATAGGATCTGGGATCAGCCATGATGGAATGGCAGAGCAGACTCGATGAGCTAAATGGCCTAATTCTGCTCTTGTGTCTTATGGTCTTTTGGTCTTATCATGTACTTAGCATAAGTTTTGTTGATTCTATTATTTCTCATTAAGGTACGTCTGACTAAATTGCCTGATTTGAAAACCACAATATTTGTCTATAACATTCGCTCAGAAATCATGAATTCTGGTTATGGAACTGATAATCTGGAGCACATTGAAAGACTAAAAGACCTCTGCAGGGCAGCTGGATTTACAGAACCAGATAAGGATTCTTCCCAGAAGAAGTAAGTAACTAAATATTCAATCAATCTAGTTGAATTTATCAGTTTTAGAATGAATTGTAACCATGTAATTTGACATGGGGATCAGATTTTCCATTCAGCATTTTAAAGCTTCTGCGGTGTCAAATGCAATTTGTCTCCCGGACTGATTCTGGCACCCTAAGACATCTGATGGATTACTTCAGCAAAATGTGTTTAGATTTACCGAAGTTTAAGTTAGTAAGCATTTTGTCAGTCATTTGGTTGTGAAAGGTGTACAGTATATTCAGTTGTCTCAGTAGTGCTGCCTGGAAATTCAGGTACATCCAAGCGTGCATGAGATGAGTATTACAATGGGATATTATTGCATTTTGTGGTGCTGAGCCTGTCAGTATAAATTTTAAAAGAGCATTGCACTTTTCCATAAAGGAAAATACATTGCACCTGTTTTGTCCGGTTAGTTGGTAATAGAGTTGCAGGAACTGGTAGAGTTGCAGATTGGGTCTGAGACTTGGGTCTGCCAGACAATAATTGAGTGGGTCAAGTGGCACCTGCGGAAAGGTAAATTACTGAACTTTCAGTCTGAAACCCCTTCAAACTTCAACCTCTGGTTCCCCCTCCGTCTTTTTCTCCCATGGCACACTCTTTTCTCCCATCAGACTCCCTCAACAGCCTTTTAACTTTTCGACCTCTCGCTTCATTCTCTTTCCCCTCACACCCGTCCACCTTCTCCCTCCCCCCAACCTTTTTTATTTATCACCTGCCAGCTTGTACTCTTCCCCTTCCCTTCACATTCTTATTCTGGCTTCTTCCCCCTTGCAGTCCTGAAGAAGAGTTTTGGCCTGAAACATCAACTCTTTATTCCTGTCTGGTGATGCTGCCTGACTTGCTGAGGTCCTCCAGCAATTTGTGCGTGTTACTCTAGCTTTCTGGCATCTGCAGAATCTCTTGTGATGGTGAAACATTAGCTCTGTTTTTCATCTCACAAATGCAGCCTGAACTGATGAATACTTCCATCATTTTGTGTTTTATATTTAGGTTGAGGAGATGGCAAAGAAAATTAATGAATTTAGTGAGGTACATGTAGACTTTAGAAAGACTTTTGACAAAGACCTGCATGGTAGGCTTGGTCAGTAGGTTAGGGCAATGGTAAATTGAATCCAACGTTAGCTTGGTAATAGGAGGCAGAAGGTGATGGTCAAGAGATGCACCAAGGGATCTTAGGGTGCTGAGTTATAGCTCTCTAAAATAGTAATTGTGGCGGAAAGGGTACTGAGGAAGGTATTTGACATGCTTGCCTTCATAAGCTACGACACTGAGTATAAGTATTAGGATGTCATGGAGCTGTACAAAACAGTGGTCAGTCACCACACCAAAGTTCAAAGAAGATTTGTTATCTGAGTACGTAGATGTTTCCATATACTATCCTGAGATTCATTTTCTTCCAGGCATCCACAGTATTACAAAGAAATACAACAGAATCAATGAAAAGCTACACATAAAGACTGACAAACAATGCACACAAGAAGACTAACTGTGTAAATACAAAAAAGCAGATAACAATAATAAATAAATAAATAAATAAATAGATAAATAAATACTGAGAACATGAGTTGTGTAGTCCTTGTAAGTGAGTCCATAGTGAATCACTTCAGTGTTGAGGTGAGTGAAGTTCTGGTTCAGGAGCCTGGTAATTGAAGGGCAATAACCTGGTTGTGTGGGGCCTAAGGCTCCTCTAACTCTTCCTGATGGCAGCAGCAAGAAGAGAGCATGGCTAGGATGGTGGGGTCCTTGATGATGGATGGATGCTGCTTTCTTGTAGCAGTGCTTCTTTTAGATGTTTTCAATGGTGGGAATCAATGTGATTGACTGGGTTATACATATTCACTATTTTTCATAGGCTTTTCCATTCTTGGGTATTGGTATTTCCATATCCAGGCTGTGATGCAACCAGTCAGAAAACTCTGCATCTATGGAAGTTTATCAAAGTTTTAGATGATATGCCTGTTCTATGCAAATATCTAAGGAAGTAGATGAACTTGGCCCCGGACAGATCCTGTGAAATGATAATGCCAAGGAATTTAAAGTAACTGACTGTTCCCACCTCCGGTGAGGACTGGCTTATGGACCTCCGGTTTCTTTCTCCTGTGGTAAATAATCTGTCCTTTGGTTTTGCTGGTGTTGAGTGAGAGGTGGTTGTTGTGGCCCCCTTAGATGAGGTTTTCAATCTCCCTCCTATATGCCAAGTTGTTGGCCACAATTTGATGTGGCCAACAACAGTGGTGTCATCAGCAAACTTAAATATGGCAGTGAAGCTGTACTTAGCCTCACAATCATAAGTATAAAACGTGTAGACCGAAGGGGCTAAGCACACAGCCTTGTGGTGAACCTGTGCTGAACGTGATTGTAGAGGAGCTGTTATTGCCAATCTAAACTGCAAGTGAAGAAATCAAGAATCCAGTTGCACAAGGAGATATTGAGGCCTAGATCATGGAGCTTATTGATTAGTTTCAAGGGGATGGTAGTGTTGAATGCTGAGCTAGTCAATTGAAGAGCTTCCTGATATATGCATCTTCACTGTCCAGATGTTCCAGGGCTGAGTGAAGAGCCAAAGAAACAGTATCTGCTGTTGACCTGTGACAGTAGGCAAATTGGAGCAGATCCAAATCATTCCTCAGGCAGAGGTTTCTTGACCAGCCTCTCAAAACACTTCATCACAGCTGCTGGATGATGGCCATTGAAACAGTTTACCATGTTCTTCTTGGACACCGGTATAACTGAAGCCTGCACTTGGAGAATTATGTCTAGTTCTGATCATCACACCACAAGTATGATGTGGTAGCAATAGTGAGAGTAAAGATGAGTTTCACCATGTATTTGCCTGGAATGGAAGCTTTATTGATGTGGAGAAATTGGTAGGCTAATGTTATTCTTATGCAAGAGGGTGACCTGATGTAAGTTTATAAAATTGAGGGGCATAGATAGAATAAACAGTCTTTTTTTTATGGTCAGGGAGTTTAAAACTAGAGGACATAGGTTTGAGGTGAAAGGGGAGAAATTTAAAAAAGATGAAGGGTAAAGTTTTCACAGAAGGTGGTGGTTATATGCAACAATCTCCTGGAGGAAGGGATAGAGGTAGGTACAATCACAATGTTTAAAAGGCATTTTAACATGTACTTCGATAGGAATGGATCAAAGGGTTATGGGTCTAATAAGGACAATAAGGATATGGAATGAGAGTAGATAGGTGGGACAAGGTGTGCACATTAATTTGCTCTCCAATACTTACTGACTTTTGAACAGTGGCTAATCGGAGATCCAAAGTGTGAGAAGAAGAGGCTCACTTAGGCTTGCCAATTGAGTATATAAGGCGTTGACTTATAGCGTTTTGAACAGAGGCCAGTCAGCGATTGGGATTGATTGGTAAGAACTAAGTAAGATAAGGCAGGGCAAGCAGAGCAGCCATCATTGGAGTGGACAGTGTTAGAGCGAGGATTTTGAGGCTTTGACTCTTTGAAGTTTCAACAAGCAGAGGCTTTAGACAGAAAAGGCAAGAAACTATCAGTAGATTTTTTTCCCCCACTGTTTATTTATTGCTTTTCCTTCTTTACCTTTGCTCAGTTAGAAAAATAAGGATGCCAGGCAGGATAGTTGAATGCTTCTTTTGTGGGATGTGGGAAGGCGGGGAGACCTCCAGTGTTCTTGACGACTACACTTGCAAGAAGTGCAACCAGCTGCAGATTCTAGCATTCTGCTTTAAGAAGCTGGAACTGGAAATGGATGAACTCCAGATCATTTGGGAGGTGAGAGAATGATGTAGAGAGGTAGTTATACCCAAGGTGCAGGACGCAGGAGACTGGGTGGCAGTCAGCAAGGAGAAAGATGTTGAGCAGCCAGCACAGAGCCACCCTGTGGCTATTCCCCTCAGCAACCGGTACACACTTTGGATACTGTTCGGGGACAGAGGGATGACCTAACAATAGAAAGTCACAGTGGTCAGGACTCTGGCACTGAGTTTGGCTCTGTGCCTCTGGATGAAAGAAGGGGAGAAGAGGTGACCTGTGGTGCTAGGCTATTCGTTAGTCAGGGGAACAGAAAGAAAGTTCTGTGGACAAGAACAAGATTCCCGGTTGGTATGGTGCTTCCTGGGTGCCAGGGTCCGGGACATCTCGGATCGAGTCCTCAGCATTTTTAAGTGGAAGGTGAACAGCCAGAGGTAGTGGTCCGTGTAGGTACAAATGTATAGGTAGGAAGAATGACGATGTTCTGCAAAATGAGTTTAGGAAGTTAGGTTTTTAAAAACGCAAACAACAGGAATTGTGCAGATGCTGGAAATTCAAGCAACACACATCAAAGTTGCTGGTGAACGCAGCAGGCCAGGCAGCATCTCTAGGAAGGGTCTTGGCCTGAAACGTCGACTGTACCTCTTCCTAGAGATGCTGCCTGGCCTGCTGCGTTCACCAGCAACTTTGATGTGTGTTGTTAGGAAGTTAGGTGCTAAGTTAAAGGGCAGGGTCTCAGGATTGCTACCTGTGTATGTGCTAGTGAGGCCAGAAATAGGAAGGTTATACAGTTTAACATGCATCTGAGGAGTTGGTTTAGGAGGAGGAGACAGTTTGCACCTAAAATGGAAATGGAGGGGGACTAATATCCTAGTGCCAAGGTTTACTAGTGCTGTCTGAGGAGGGGGTGGAGGGGTTTAAACTAGAGTAGCAGAGGGATGGGAACTAGAGTGCCAGAACAGGTCATAGAGGTTTTGGAGACAGGTCTTGTTAAGACCTCAGACAAAGTCTGGAATCAAGAGGATGACGATAGTGCAACTAATGTCCTGAGCTGCCTACATTTCAATGCAAGAAGTATCATAGGAAAAGCAGATGAGCTTAGTGCATGGACACAACACATGGAATTATGATATTATAGCCATTAGTGAGACTTGATGACAGCAGGAGCAGGACTGGCAGCTCATTATTTTGGGGTTCTGTTATTTTAGACCCGACAGAGCGGAAGGGATTGAAGGAGGAGGGGTGGCACTTCTAGTTAGGGAAAATATTATGGCAGTGCTCAGTCAGGAGAGACTAGAGAACTCTTCTAGTGAGGCTTTATGGATGGAATTGAGGAATAAGAAAGGTATGACCATGTTAATGGGGCTATATTGTAGACCACCCAACAGTCCATGGGATTTAGAGGAACGGATGTGCAGAGAGATTGCAGGCTGTTGCAAGAAACATAAGGTTGTTTTAGCAGGTGATTTTAACTTTTGCACATATTGGCTGGGACTCCACACTGTAAAAGGATGAGATGGGATAGAATTTGTCAAATGTGTTCTGGAAAGTTTCCTTAATCAGTATTTAGAATTCCCAGAGTGTGCAATACTTGATCTGCTATTAGGGATCGGGACGGGCAGGTGAACACCTTGCATCTAGTGATTACAATGCCATTAGTTTCAAAGTAAATATGCAAAGAGATAGGCCTATTCCACAGGTTGAGATTCTAAATTGGAGAAAGGCCAATTTTGATGGTATCAGAAAGGATCTTGCAAGTGTGGATTGGGACAGCCTGTTTTCTGGCAAAGGTGTACTTGGTAAGTGGGAGGCCTTCAAAAGTAAAATATTAAGAGTACAAAGCTTGTATTTGCCTGTCAGAATAAATGGTAAAGATACAAGTTTAGGGAAGCTTGGTTTTCAAGAGATATTGAGGCCCTGGTTAAGGAAAAGAATGAAGGTGCATGGCAGGTCAAAACAGTTGAGGTGCTTATGAAATATAAGAAGTGCAAGAGAACATTTGAGAAAGAAATCAGGAGAGCTTGAAAGAAGGCATTAGGTTAACGTAGCAGACAAGGTGAAGGAGAATCCTAAGGGATTCTACAGATATGTTCAGAGCAAAAGGATTGTCAGGGACAAAATTGCTCCTCTGGAAGATCAAAATGGTAATCCATCCATGGAGTCAAAAGAAATGGGGGAAATCTTAAATAGATTTTTTGTATCTCTATTTACTCAAGAGACGGACACAGTATCTGTACAAGTGAGGCAAAGCAGCGTCAACTTCCTGAACCCTATACAGATTGCAGAGGAGGATGTCTTGTGGCAAATCAGGGTGAAGCAATCCCCAGGACCTGACAAGGTGCTCCCCCAGGAAGCAGAGGCTGTTGCAGAGATATTTAAATCAGCCTTAACAACAAGTGGGGTACCAGACGATTGAAGTACAGCTAATGTTGTTTCTGCTGTTTAAGAAAGGCTCTAAAAATAAGCTAGAAAATTTTAGGCCCGTGAACCAGATATCAGTAGTGGGAAATTAATTGGAAGGTATTTTAAGGGACCGGATGGATATATGAGTATTTGAATAGACGTGGGCTGATTAGGGATAGTCAGCATGGTCTTGTGCATGGTAGGTCATGTCTAACCTATCTTACAGAGTTTTTTGAGGAAATTACCAGGGAAGTTGATGAAGTCAAGGCAATTGATGTTGCTTATATGGACTTCAGCAAGGCCATAAAACTGTAAGATAGAGGAGCAGAAATAGGCCATTTGGCCATCAAGTCTGTTCTGCCATTTTGTCATGGCTGATCCAACTTTCCTCTCAGCCCTAATTTCCTGCCTCCTCCCCATATCCCTTCATGCCCTGACCAATCAAGAATCTATCAACCTCTGCCTTAAATATACATAAAGACTTGGCCTCTACAGCTGCCTGGGGTAAAGAATTCTACAGATTCACCATTCTCTTGCTAAACAAGTTCCTCCTCATCTCCGTTCTAAAAGCATCCTCTGGTCTTAGACTCACCCACCACAAGAATCATCCTCTCCACATCCACTCTATCAAGGCCTTTCACCGTTCAATAGGTTTCAGTGAGGTCACCACTTATGCTTCTGAGTTCTACTGAATACAGGCCCAGAGTCATCAAACGCTCTTCAAAAGCCATTCAATCCTGGAATCATTTTCTTAAATCTCCTTTGGTCACTCTCCAGTTTCAGCTCATCCTCTCAAAGATAAGGGACCCAAACCTGCTCACAGTACTCCAAGTGAGGTCACACCAGTGCTTTATAAAGATTCAATATTACAAACCTTGCTTTTATATTCTTGTAGTCTTGAAAAGAATGCTGACATTGCATTTGCTTTCCTCACCACAGACTCAAACTGCAAATGAGCCTTTAGGGAATCCTGCACAAGGACTTCCAAGTCCCTTTGCACCTCAATTTTTTGTATATTCTCTCCATTTAGAAAATAGTTAACCCTTTCATTTCTTCTACCACAGTGTATGACCAGACACTTCCCAACACTATTCCATCTGCCAATTTTTTGCCCATTCTTCTAACCTAAGTCCATCTGTAGCGCCTCTACTTCCCCAAAACAACCTGCCCCTACACCTACCTTTATATCGTCTGCAAACTTTGCAACAAAGCCATCAATTCCATTATCCAAATCATTGACGTATATTGTAAGAAAAATTAGTTCCAGCTCAGACTCCTGTGAAACGTTACTAGTCACTGGCAGCCAGCCAGAAAAGGCTCCCTTTATTTCCACTCTGTCTCCTGCCAGTCAGCCATGCTTAGAATCTTTCCTGCAATACTATGGGCCTGTAGCTTGTTAAGCAGCCACATGTAGCACCTTGTTAAAGGCCTTCTGAAAATCCAAGCACGCAACATCAACTGATTCTCTTTTGTCTATCCTGCCTGTTATCTCAAAGAATTCTAACAGATTTGTCAGGCAAGATTTTCCCTTGAGGCGACCATGCTGACTGTGGCCTATTTTATCATGTGTCTCCAAGTACCCTGAGATCTCATCTTTAATAATTGACTCCAATGCCTTCCCAACCACTGAGGTCAGACTAACTGGCTTATAGTTTCCTTTCTTCGACCTCTCCCTTCTTGAAGAGTGGAGTGACATTTGCAATTTTCCAGTCTTCTGGAACTATTTCCAGAACTTAGTGATTCTTGAAAGATCATTGCTAATGCTTCCATGATCTTTTCAGCCACCTCTTTCATAACTCTGGGGTGTACACTATCTGTCCAGGTAATCCAGACCTTTCAGTTTCCCAAGAACCTTCTCTCTGTTTATGGTAACTTCACACACTTCATGCCCTCTGACCTGGAACTTCCACTATACTGCTGGTGTCTTCCACAGTGAAAACTGATGGAAAGTACTTATTCAGTTCGTCCGCCATTTGCTTGTCCCCCATTACTACTCCAGCATTGTTTTTCAGCGGTCCGATTTCCACTCTCGCTTCTCTTTTATGCTTTGTGTATCTGAAGAAACTTTTGATATCTTCTTTAATATTATTGGCTAGCTTGTTTCTGTATTCCATCTTTACCTTCTTTATGACATTTTTGGTTGCCTTCTGTTGGTTTTTAAAGGTTTCCCACTAAATTTTGCTCTACTATATGCCCTCTCTTTGGCTTTTATGTTGGCTTTGATTTCTCTTGTTAGTCACGGTTGTGTCATCTTTCTTTTAGAATACTTCTTCCTCTGTGGGATGTATATATTCTGTGCCTTCCGAATTGCTTCCAGAAATTCCAGCCATTGCTACTCTGTCGTCAGTCCTGCCAGTGTTCTTTTCCAATAAATTTTGGCTAACTCTCCTCTCATGCCTCCTTAATTCCCTTTACTCCACTGTAATACTGACACTTTAGCTTCTTCTTCTCAAATTTCAGGGTGAATGTGGTCATATTATGATTATTTTCCCCTAAGGATTCTTTTATCTTAAGGTCTCTAATCAAATCTGGTTCGTTGCACAACACCCAATCCAGAATATCTGATCCTCTAGTGAGCTCTACCACGAGCTGGTTTGAAAAGCCATCTCTTAGGCACTCTAGAAATTCCCCCTCCTGTAATACACCACCTTCCTGATGTTCCCAATCCACCTGCAAATTGAAGTTTCTTCTCCAAAAGATTATATTTACAGTTGGTAGAAAATCAGGAAAAGTGAGTAAACTAAATTGTGTTTCTACAGGTACTTATGAATTTCTAGAATGGTGATGCTTGCATTGAGGAAAATTATTTCTGAAACTGAACTAATGGATAAAGATTATTTTTCTCCATCACTAGACTCTCTACTTTGGAGGATGAAATTAACCAAAAAGCTATAGAAAAACAAGATCATATTCCAAGCAGTTACATTCCAGTTGTTGGTGACCTTTGCTTGGCACTCTGTACAACAAACAGGTAACAATCAGACAACTTTATAAACCTTTCTGTAGCTTTTTTGTGTATGTCAAATGGGTAAATGTTTAATTTTTGTTCTCATTCTAAATCCATTATAGTACACATAATAAACCCAACCCAGATTTTAAAAAGTGAGGCGCTGAGGTGTAGATCTTCCTTTAAAACAATTTTCTGAGAAAACTGCATGAAACTGCTATGAAGCAAAAGCTTCTTACGGGTTTTACAAATTATTTTAATCTATGTTGCATCATGCTAATCCAATAAGATAAATTTAAGTTTAAAAAAACAAATAGCCTGATGTACCATAAACACTAGGTTTTGCAAGCTGTTGGAACATGTTTGACCACGGCCCTCCTTTGCTACTATGATGAGGCCAAACTCAGACTGAAGGAGCAACTCCTCATATTCCAGTTGGGCAGTCTTCAACCGGATGGCATGAAAATCATTTTCTCCAACCTCTGGTAATTTCTCCCCCCTCCCCATTCTCTTTTTCTCCATTCCCCATTCTAGATACTCACCCCTTCTATTCTCCATGCCTGCCTATTACCTCCCTCTGGTTCGCCCTCCATTCCCTTTCTTCCATGGCCAACTGTCCTTTCCTATCAGATTCCTTGTTTTTTTAGCCCTTTACTTCTTCCACCTATCCCCTCCAAACTTTTTCATCCTATCCATCTCTTCTCCCTCACCATGTCTCACTTTTCACCCGCCCCTCCCCTCACCTTTTTCTCAATTCTGTCCCATTAATTTCCAGTTCGGATGAAGGGTCTTGTCCCAAAACATTGACTGTTTACTCCCCTTCTTAGATTCTGCCTGACTTGCTGAGTTCTACAAGCATTTTTTGCATGTAGCCTGATGTATCATTTCGATTTGTGCTTCACTAAGGTTGCTGTGCCTTCCCCAAGAGCAGTTTCAGCAGAAGAATTCTGGGGTTATTTAGAGCAGGGGTTCCCAACTTGGGCTACGGACCCCTCGGTTAATAGTAAGGGTCCAGGGCATACAAAGGTTGGAACCCCTGGGTTAGAAGAATATTTTGATCCGAAAACTAACCTTGAATATTCACAGTACTGAATATTCATCCTCTAACAAAATGCTCAGCACATGTCACTGTTTTTAGGCTTGTGTATTCCTGCTGCTAAATATTAATGGCCATGTGGCCACTTCTTAAATGTCTGATTTAATTATTAGATTATTAAAATGGTTAAAATTAAATAAATAAAAATAAATACAATTAAAAATTATTGTAATTTCTCAAGTCCAAGTGAGATGTGTCATTCTATGCTTTGATCCAGTACGGTTAAAATCAAAGGTACTGCCTTAGGCCAAGTTCATTTGAAGGTCTAAAAGATACGGTCCTCATTCCCTAATTGCTTTTGAAAGAATAATACCAACTAGAATACAGGGAATGAATGCTTTTTTATAGTATTGTTTGTAGGTTAGCCATGTTACGTGCTTTGTTTTGAAAACTATCAGTTGAGGTTTCCTTATTTTTCTTAATCTCCTTTCTTAAAAAAAATTGAAGTCAGTGGGTGGCGTTTACTTGGATTTTCAAAAGACCTATGGTAAGGTGTTGCACATGAGGCTGCTCAACAAAACAAGAAAGATACAAAAATAAGTAGAAGATTGGGTGACTAGCAGGAGGCAAAGAGTGGGAATAAAGGGAGCCTTTTCATAGTCATAGTCATACTTTATTGATCTCGAGGGAAATTGGGTTTCGTTACAGTTGCAGCAACCAAGAATAGAGCATAGATATAGCAATATAAAACCATAAATAATTAAATAATAGTATGTAAATTATGCCAAGAAATAAGTCCAGGACCAGCCTATTGGCTCAGGGTGTCTGACTCTCCAAGGGAGGAGTTGTAAAGTTTGATGGCCACAGGCAGGAATGACTTCCTATGGCGCTTTGTGTTGCATCTCGGTGGAATGAGTCTCTGGCTGAATGTACTCCTGTGCCCAACCAGTACATTATGTAGTGGATGGGAGACATTGTCCAAGATGGCATGCAACTTGGACAGCATCCTCTTTTCAGACACCACCGTCCGAGAGTCCAGGTTGGCTGTCGTGACTAGTGGTGTTCCACAGGGTTGGGACCACTTCTTTTCACGTTATATGTCAATCATTTGGATGGCAGAATTGGTGGCTTTGTGGCCAAGTTTACGGATGATACACAGATAGATGGAAGGGCAGCTAGTGTTGAGGAAGCAGGGAGTGTGCACGATGAGTTGGACAGATTGGAAGAGTGGGCTAAAAATAGCAGATGTAATATAGAGTAGGGAAATGTATGGTCATATACTTTAGTAGAAGAAATAAAGGCATGGATTATTTTCTAAACTGAGAAAATTCAAAATTCAGTTGTGCAAAGGGACTTGGGAGTCCTTGTGCAGGATTCCTTAAAGATTAACTTGCAAGTTGAGTCAGTGATAAGGAAGACAAATTCATGTTAGCATTCATTTTGAGAGGACTAGAATATAAGAGCAAGGCTGTGAAGTTGAGGCTTTATAAGACATTGGTTAAACCACATGAGTATTGTGAGCAATTTTGGGCCCTTATCTAAGAAAAGATGCATGGTATTAGAGAGGGTCTAGAGGAGGTTCACAAGAATGATTCCAGATGAAAGGGTTAATGTATGAGGAGCGTTTGTTGGCTCTGGGCTTGTACTTACTGGAATTTAGAAGAATGGTGGAGACAGGGTTGGGGGGGTGGGAGGAATCTCATTGAAATCTTTTGACTATTTAAAGGTCTGGATAGAATGGATGTAGGGAGCATGTTTTCTATCAGGCAGCTGTGGAGGCCACACCACTGAGTGTATTTTAAGTGGAGGTTGATAGATTCTTGGTTAGTCAGGGTGTCAAAGGTTACAGGCTGAAGGCAAGAGAATGGGATTGAGAGGAATAATAAATCAGCCGTGATGAAATGATGGAGTGGACTCAATGGACCAAATGGCCTCATTCTGCTCTCATGGTCTATTTAAGGTGGTGTAGAGTGAGAATTTTATCAGTGGACTCTTCAAACAAGAACTGCCATGTATTATTTGTGGATTTTGGGACATACAGAAGGATTTCTTCGGACAGAATTCAACCTTTAATGACAGACGTTCCTGCACTTCCTTTTCAGGTCAGTCTAATCATTACTAATGGCATCAATGTAGACAAATTGTTTGACATGACTTACATATTTTAACCTTTTTAGGTTGGTTATGTGGTTAATTTAGCATACAATATATAGAGGGATATGGGAAGCAAGAGGTGAAATTGATGGAGCTTTGACATAGATTTCTGATTCTTTGAACCATGGGTCATATATTAGAGGACTTGAAAGATGGCTAAAGTTGTACCTTTCTTTAAGAAGTGCTGCAAGGACAAGACAATGAACTACAGGCTGGTGAGCATTGCATCAGTATTGGGAAAATTGCTGTTGGGGACTCAGAGACATGATTTATTTCCATTTGATCAGCAGAAGACTGATGAAAGATAGTCAGCATAATTTTGTGTGTGGGAAATAGCATCTCACAAATTTGATTGTCTTTATTTTTAAAGAGAGGACCAAGAGGATTGATGAGGGCAGGATGATGGATGTTGTCTGCATGGATTTTAGCAAGACCTTTGACAAAGTCCCTCATAATTGGGTGCACCATAGGACAAGTTGGTAAAATTAATTAGGTGGTAGGAAACAGTGGGGGTTGTGGAAGATTGTTTTTCAGATTACAAGCTTCTGATAAGTGGCATGCCACAGGAATCTGTGCTGGGTTCGCTCATTTCTGTCAGTGATCTTGGATAAGTATATAGGTGGCATGATTAGTAAATTTAAAGATGACACCAAATTTCGAGCGCGGTGGACAGAAGGAAATTGTCCAAAGTTGTATCTGGATACTGATCAACTGGGAAAGTGGGCAAAGGAATACCAAATGGAATTGAACCCAGATAAGTGCAAAAATAATGTGTATTAGGAAGTTAAACCAGGGAAGGGTATATACTGAATGGCAGTGGTGATACAGACAAAGTGTTGAAGAAGGTGTGCTTGTCTTCATCAGCTGATGAACTAATGAATTGAATACAATAGTTAGGACATGATGTTATCTTGAGAAAGTGCAGAAAGGATTCAAAATGACTTTGCCAGGACTGAAAGACTTGAGTTATAAGGTGAGACTAGATAGGTTGGGGGTATTTTCCCTGGAGCAAAAAAGGCTGATGGGCAGGCTTATAAAATTATAAGAGACATAGAAAAATACAGCACAATGTTGTGTCGAACCAGTTATCAAATTACCAACTAAACTAATCCCTTCTGCCTACCCAAACAAAGTTCAAAGTAAATTTATTATCAAATTACTTGCATGCCATCATATACAACCCTGAGATTAATTTTCTTGCTACAATTCACACTAAATACAAGAAACACGATAGTTCCATTATAATAGTTTCAACAGTTCCACTTAATATCAGAGAATATATGCACTATACAACCTGAAATTCTTGTTCCTCAAAGACATCCATGAAAACAGAATGCCCCAAAGGATGTGACAGTAAAAACATTAGAACCCCAAAGCAGCAGCAAGTCATCAACCCTCCCCCTCCCTAATTACTTAAGCAAAAAAAAGCATCAGCGCCCTCCACCCACCAAGCAAGCAATAGCAAAGCCCCCAAGAAAGACCGTGATCTGCACTACGACAAAAACAAATTATTCACCCAACAATTCAACATACCCAGGCGCGTGTGCTGTCTCTCGCCCTCCCTCTCTCCCCCCTCCCCCCCCAATAAAGGGACAGAGAGGTGTCACCTTTCACTATGAGAGGGGAGACATAAACAAAACAGCTCACTGATTTACCATGTTCAAGTCTGATGTGTCGCTTTTTTCCAAGATTTTCTACTCGAGAATTGGCAACAAACACTCCCCCACTAATGAGGGCAAGAGAGAGAGCGCACGATTTGCTGAGTACAAAGACCCCGACAGCTAATCCACTGTTCCTGATGTTCCGTTTTCTCTCACAATGCTTCAGTTGGTGACACCAGCATAGAATTGACTCATCTCCAGGGTTGCAAAGCCTTGGAACCTCGAAGGCATGCTCGTCTTCTAGGCAATGTCCTTGGAATATTGAGAAAAAGGCACAAGAACTGAGTTGAGTGTAGCTCCAGGTTGGGGTCTTTGACAGGACCCCATCCACCTTGAAAAGGGAAAAGAAGCATTAAAGGTAGAAACAAGGCTTTTTCCACAGATGAGCTCAAAGAAGTTGTTGTCGAGCGGCATTATAGCTCCGTGCACATCCACCAATGCGTGAAAGACGACAAACAGTGCAAATACAAAAATAAAGAAAGAAAAAATAAGAAGAAATAATAATATAATAAATAAGTAATAAATATTGAGAACATGAGATGAAAAGTCCTTGAAAGTGAGTCCGTAAGTCAGGGGAACAGTTCAGTGATGGAGTGAGTGAAGTTATCCCCTGTAGTTCAAGATCCTGGTGGTTAAGGTGGTAATAACTGTTTTTGAACCTGGTGGTGTGGGTCCTGAGGCTCCTGTATCATTTTCCTGATGGCAGCTGTGAAGAGAAAGCATAACCTGGATGGTGGGGATCCTTGATGACGGATGCTGCTTTCCTGTAACAGCGCGCCATGTAGATGTGCTCAATGGTGGGAAAGGCTTTCTTGACTACTTTTTGTTAGATTTTCCATTCAAGGGTATTGGTGTTTCCATTCCAGGCCATGATGCAACCAGTCAATATACTCTCCACCACACACCTATAGAAGTTATTCAAAATTTTAGATGACGTGCCAAATCTTTGCAAACTTCTAAGAAAGTAGAGGCACTGTCGTGTTTTCTTCATGATGGCATTTCTGTGCTAGGCACAGGGCAGTTCCTCTGAAAAGATAACACTGAGGAATTTAAAGTTACTGATGCCCTGTTAAGGATTGGCTCATTGGCCTCTGGTTTCGTCTTCCTGAAGTCAGTAATCAGCTCAATATCCTTATCCCTCTATTTTCATCACATTCATATGGCCTCCACCACCCCAGGCAGCGCATTCCAGGCACCCACTACTCTGTGTTTAATAAAAAAAAAATAACTTGCCCCTCATCTCCTTTGAATTTACCCGTATTCATTTTAAATGCATGCTCTCTGGTATTAGACATTTCAACATGTCTACTCAATCTATGCCTCTCATGACCTTATAAACCTCTCAGATCTCCCCTCAGTGTCCACCACTCCAGAGAAGATGACCCAAGTTTGTCCAACCTCTCATTGTAGCACATGCCCTCTAATCGAGGCAGCATCCTGGTGAGCCTCTTCTGCAGCCTCTTCAAAGCCTTGACATACTATAGATATTGCCTTACTGAGTCTTGTAAAGCTGCAACATAATTTCCTGATTTTTTGAACTCAATGCCTCAACTAATAAACTAATAAAGTTTAAAGTACATTTATTATCATAGTATGTATGCAGTATACAACCCTGAGATTTGTCTTCCCACAGGTAGCCACAAAACGAAGAAACACCATAGAACCCGTTCAAAGAAAACATCAAATGCCCAACCCGCAAGAAAAGGAACAAATCATGCAAACGGTAAAAAATGAGCAAAAATCACTGAATATAAAACATCAAACCCCAGAGACATTGAAACAATATAGGAATGTTCACTTTAGTTCATTTCAGTCCAATTTAGTGCTGTCGTTTGTTGACTGTAGACTACAGAGTTGGTCCGCTAGTCATAGAAAATAACAATCTTAAAAAAAGGAGTGACCAAAAACATACAACATAAACTGCAGAGTTCAGCCACAAACCAGGTTGATTAAACCTTGCCCAAGACCCAAGACTTCAGCACCATCCACCAGCAGCATCAAGCAAGAGGGACAGAGAGACAGGTCAAATGCAGGCACTCTTTTCCGAGAGCTGCGAGAGAGGGTCCGGTCAAACGCATGTACCTTCCTCTGGCAGCAGCAAGCAAGAGGGAGAGAGAGAACAGTCAAATGCAGGCAGATATTGCTGAACACATTCTCACCTCATACTCTTGTTCTCATTGATTTCAGTCTTGCTCGATACTTTGATTGGCGAGGAATCGAGTCGATCATGGGTTCAAGTTCTATCTCCAAGCTTGGAGACAGCAAAGCACCAGGTTGCTTAATCTGCTCGAAAATACGCAAACAAAATGTAAATTACAGGTTCCAGTAGTAACTGATCCTGTGCTAATTCCATATTCTTTATTTGCATCTATTTAGCTGATCTGATCTCTGAAGTTCAAGTAAAAGTATTTTGGTTCTCCTTTCCCCTTAAAAAATACTTACTTTAGGAGCAAAATTTCTGATCAATTCATACCATATCAGGCACAAATTCGTTAATTCTGCAACATATTAGGGAAATGATCAGAAATTCTGCATAAATAACTTGTATATAAACATAAGTGAAGAAAATATTACAAAAGAATTTCTGATTTATGTCCTCAGATTTGTCATAAATTTTGAATGAAGGACATTTTCCTGTTTGTAACTCTTTCCCAGTAGTCAATGAATAACAAAATATTTAGTATAAATGCCCAGATGAGGGTTTGGATCTACCAATTTGGTATGGTATGTTTTTAGTTCTGGCAACAGTATGTGGAAGTGCATGTTCCATTTAGCTAGTTACAGTAAATAATATGTAAAAAAAATAAGATGCATGATTTGTGCAACTCGAAGGAATCCAGATATATTAAAAATACTCACATAAGATTTCTCCATGTATTTGCATTCCCCAGGTAGCCTCTTTGTACATTCATGACCACCTTGATACAAGTGGTTATTGTATTTCATCTGGTTAGACCATGAGCTTTACCATTCTTTGCCCCTCCTTCACTCCCTGAATTTGTTTCCAAACTACTGTTTCAACCAGGCCAGTGGATTATTAGCCTTCTGCTCACTGCCTGAAAAGGTAGCAGAAGCAAAATGTCTCATCACATTTGAAAAGTGCTTGGTTATGTATCTGAAAAGCTGTGAGCTGCAGAATTATTAATCTATGATTGAATTAAACTGAGCACCTGTCTTTAGAACATGTTATGCCGACTGGTTTCTTCCTACAGCATGAATTTTCTTCATTGAATTCTTTAAATTGTTTTTAGCATATTTGAGGTCCTGTCCTTCAGCCGTTTGACTTTGCCTGTTAGTTTTCCAAAATGATTGTTAATTATTATGACTGTACTTCATTGTTATGCTATTTATTGTAGGCTACGTGCTGTTCACTACTTGGCATAAACGCTGTGGGAAAAAACTGGAATTCAGAGATTAAGGAGTTAATATGGACTAGTTTTCAGGGCAAGGAACTCCAAGTTAAAGTTATTGAACAGAATAGAAATGAATCAAGTGAGTTGATATCAAAATTATACAGTAGTTCTATTATATATTTCAAAATGATAATTAGCCAGTGGAGTTTTCTTAAATTTCAGATGAATTTTCTTAACATTATTGAAACATTTTGACTTGAAGTTTACGGTATTCAGGTTGTTCTTCCCCTAGTGGAAGTGAAGGTAGGAGAATTATTTTATTTTGAATCATGGATGTATTTTCTGAAAATGTCAGTTGATTTGAGAGTTTTTAAAATGCCTCTTATGAGTAAAATGTTAGGTCTGCATTAGCAATCATTATTTGAAATCAATATTTTTCTAGAAGGAAATTGCAGATAACCATTTGAACTAAAGTTTCAAGTAGCCAATGAAAAATTTTGATTGTAATCTTAAACTACTTAAATATTATGGATCACAGAATATGAAAGTTTACTTTTTGTTCCTCCTAAGTGTATGAACCAGTTCTTTCGATTTTACAGATGTTTGTGAATTTTTAATCTTATATTATACATATGAGATTAATGTTAACCTCTAAGACAGTTTGTTGTAGTACTTTTATGGGTCTTGGAGAAAAGATACTTGGAAAGGGGGTTGGAGATCTTTTTTCTTGAAACACAATAGTCTGTGTGTGCAGTGCTCCAAAATCATTTGGAATTCATCTAGTTCCAAAGAAAGAACAATGTATTGTAGGAATTGCATGTGCCAACATAGAGGAGAATGAGAGTTATGCTTTTGAGTTCAGATATTATTGTAGCAAACTTTCCACATTATTACTAGAGCATGAAATGTATCATGTGCTCAGAACTACTCCGTTTATGTATCAATTTTACTTAGTACAGTTGAGACAGTATTTAAAATTCTTATCCGTTAGGAAGCCTTAAAGAGATCACAAATTATTTTCATTCAACAACTGTTGAATAAATATCAAGTTGTTATTTTGACCCTGGTTCATAAGATTAAAGTGGCTTTTGTAGAAAGTGACTGAATATCTTGTTCAATTTCAGCTAAAGGAATCCATGGTCTTTAATTAAAAGAAGTACTACACATCACAGAGTCAAGCTATTTGACCAATAGCCCATGTTAGTATTTATTTTGCATTAATCCACTTCCTAGCCTCACTCCATCAATTTATAATTCACTTAGAATCATAGAAAAGTATGGCACAGGCCCTTCGTCCCATCTATTCTGTGCCAAACCATTTAAACTGCCTACTCCCATTGGCCTGCAGCTAGACCATTGCCCTCCATACTTCTTCCATCCATGTACCTGTCTGAACTTCTCTTAAACACTGAAATCACCAGTTGTGCTGGCAACTTGTTCTACACTGTCATGACCTTCTGAGTGAAAAAGTTTCCCCTTGTGTTTCCCCCTTAAACTATTCACCTTTCGCCCTTAACCCATGGCCACTAATTGTAGTCCCACCCAACCTCAGTGGAAAAAGCGTGTTTGCATTTACCCTATTTAAACCCTCAGAATTTTGGATACCTCTATCAAATCTCCCCTCAGTCTTCCATGTTCCAAGGAATAAAATCCTAACCTCTTCAATTTATCCTTATAAGTCAGGTCATTTAGTCCCAGCAACATCCTTGTAAATTTTCTTCCTGTACTTTTTCAACCTTATTTACATCTTTCCTGTAGGTAAGTGACCAAACCTGCACACAATACTCCAAATTAGGCCTCACCAATGTCTTGTACTTCAACATTTCCTGTACTCAATATTTTGAATCAGATTTAATATCACCGGCATATGTCGTGAAATCTGTTAACTTTGTAGCAGCAGTACATGATAATAGAGAGAGGAAAAACCCGTGAATTACAGTAAGTATAATAGTTAAATTAAATAAGAAGTGCAAAAAAATAGAAGTAAAAAAAGTAGCGAGGTAATGTTCATGGGTTCAATGTCCATTCAGAAATTAGGTGGCAGAGGGGAAGAAGGTGTACCTGAATTGTTGAGAGTGTGCATTCAGGCTTCTGTACTTCCTTCCTGATGGTAACAGTGAGAAGGGAGCATGTTCTGGGTACTGGGGATCCATTGAGCTGCAGCCAGACCAGATCCCTTCATGATGATGGATGCCACTTTTTTGAGGCACCGCTCCTTGAATATGCCCTGGATACCATGGAGCCAACTGCCCATGATGGAGCTGACTAATTTTACAACTTTCTGCAGCTTACTTGTGCAGTAGCCCCTCCATACCAGGTGGTGATGCTGCCAATTAGAATGCTCTCCACATTACATCTGTGGAAATTTGCGAGTGTTTAGGTAACATACCAAATCTCCTCAAATTCCTAATGAAATATAGCCGCTGTCTTGCCGCCTTTATAGCTGCATCTATATGTTGGGTCCAGGTTAGGTCCTCAGAGATATTGACACCCATGAGCTTGAAGTTGCTCACTCTCTCTACTTCTGATCCCACCTTCAATGAATTATGGACAGGGATTCCCAGATCCCTTTGTTCTACTGCACTTCTCAGTGCCCTACCATTCACAGTGTAAGGCCTACCGTTCGGACCTACCGAAGTGCAATACCTTGCCCTTGTCTGCATTAAATTGCATCTGCCGTTTCTCAGTCCAGTTTTCCAGCTGGTCCAGATCACACCGCAAGGTCTGTGATGGTCTTCCTCACTGTCCACTACACACTCAATCTTGGTGTCATCTGCTGATCCAGTTAACCACATTATTGTCAGATCATTGATATACAGCAGATCAGGGGTCCCCAACCTTTTTTTGCACTGCGGACCGGTTTAATATTGACAATATTCTTGTGGACCGGCTGACCTGGCGGGGGTGCGGGGGGAGGGTTGCCAACGGACAAGAGTAGCAGTCAAATACGTCGTGTTTACCCAGCAAAGACTACAATGACCATCAAGCCTTCCGCGGGCACCAGTGCGCATGCGTGACCTGCGCATGTGTGTACCAGCCGATTTTTTTTTTTTTCCCCCCCCCCCCCCTGCAAATCGGTTTTGGCGATTCCATTCGGGGGGAGCGGTTAATCACGACTGGATTACAGGGGATAAGTGGCTAATACACTCAATTTCGTTTCTAAAATGATTTAACTAACGAATTTAATATTAAACACACAGCGCATATTTCCTCGCATGAATATAGCGATAAGTCAATTATCAGGGGAGGACAGGGGAACTTAAAGTAAGTGTTGAACGAACTCCCAGTAGAAGTGGTAGAGGCAGGTTCGATATTATCATTAAAGAAAAATTGGATAGGTATATGGACAGGAAAGGAATGGAGTGTTATGGGCTGAGTGCAGGTCGGTGGGACTGGGTGAGAATAGCGTTCGGCATGGACTAGAAGGGTAGAGATCGCACGTTTCCGTGCTGTAATTGTTATATGGTTATATAAGTAAGTCAATAGCATCGTAGTATTTTAAGTAACGTTTGGATATTAAACACACAGCGGATATTTTTCCCATATGAACATATAAAATCATTGCAACACACCAATATCGCTGAATCAGTGGGAGCCCTAGGCTTGTTTTCCTGCAACAAGACGGTCCTATCGAGGGGTGATGGGAGACAGCGATACTCGAAGGGAGTTTCTTATGTCCAGTCTATTCTGCAATTTGGTTTTCGTTGCATTCATTGCAGAAAACTCTGCTTCGCAGAAAAATGTTGGAAATGGAAGCAACGTTTTCAGTGCTTTCATGGCTATCTCAGGATATTTAGCCCTGACTTTGATCCAGAATGCTGGCAGAGATGTTATATCAAACATACTTTTCAGCGCGCCGTCAGTTGCAAGCTCGAGGAGTTGATCTCCTTCCCGCGCTGACATGGATGACGCGTGCGTAATGACCTCGCGTGTGTTCAAGCTCAACAGTGCGTGACAGGGAATGTGGAAAGGTGCAGCTGACTCCTATCGCCAAATCATATTGTTTCCTCGCGGCCCGGTGGTTGGGGACCACTGCAGTAGATGACAAACAACAATGGACCTAACACCGATCCCGGTGGCACTCCACTATTCACAGACCTCCAGTCAGAAAGGCAGCCATCTACTACCACTCTCTGGCTTCTCCCATTAAGTTAATGTCTAATAAAATAAAATTTACTACCTCTTCTTGAATGCCGAGTGACTAAACATTCTTGACCAACCTCCCATACAGGACCTTGTCAAATGTTTGCTAATGTCCATGTAGACAACATCCACTGCCTTGTCTTCATCTGCTTTCCTGGTAATTTCCTTAAAACTTTGTAAGATTGATTGGACATGCACAATGCCATGTTGACTATCCTTAATCAGTCCATATCTATTGAAGTACTCATATATCCAGTCCCTTAGAATACCTTCCAATAACTTTCCCACTACTGATATCAGGCTCACCAGCCTATAATTTTCTAGTTTATTTTTAGTCTTCCTTAAATAGAAGAACAACATGAGCTATCCTCCAAGCACTCGGTACCTCACTAAGGATATTTTAAATATCTCTGCTAGGGCCCCTTCAATTTCTGTACTTGCCTCCCACAGGGTCCGAAGAAACAGAAGATTGTCAGGCCAATATTCCGGGGTTCCACTGTTTTAGATGTGACAGAGCAGGAGAGATGAAAAGGGAGGGGGTGGCATTACTAGTCAGGGAAAATGTAATGGCAGTACTCAGTCAGTACAGACTGGAGAATTTATCTAGTGAGGCTTTATGGGTGGAACTAAGGAATAAGAAAGATGTGACCACATTAATGGGGCTATATCATTGACCAGCCAACAGTCAGCATGATTTAGAGGAACAAATTTGTGAGTGATTGTGACTGTTGCAAGAAACATGAAGTTGATATAGCAGATGATTTTAACTTTCCATATATTAACTAGGAATCCCATACTGTAAAAGGCCTAGATTGGATGGAGTTTGTCAAATGTGTTCAGGAAAGTTTCCTTAATTGGTACATAGAGGTCCCAATAAGAAAGTGTGTGATACTTGATCTGCTGTTAGGGAATGTGACAGAGCAGGTGACAGAAGTTTGTGCAGGGGAACATGTTGATCTAGTGATCATAATGCCATTAGTTTCAGAGTAAATATGGAAAAAGATGGTCTGGCCCATGGGCTGAGATTCTATATTGAACTGTCAATCCTGCCCCTCCTGCAATCATATCCCACTAATGGCTAGAATATAGTAATTCCATGTGTTAATCCCTGCCCTTTTACAATACTACTTGCATTGACATATATGCAGCTCTGGACATTAGTTGCACCATGCTCAACCTTTTGATTCCTGATTTTGTCTGAGGTCTTAATAACATCTGTCTCCATTATCTGCTCTGGCACTTCGTTTCCTAGCCCACTGCAACTCCAGTTTAAACCTCCCTGTGCAGCATTTGCAACCTTGGTGCTAGGATATTAGTCCCCCTCCAGTTCAGGTGCAAACCTTCTCTTCTGTATAGGTCCCACCTTCCCTGAAAAAGAGCCCAATGATCCAAAAAATCTGATGCTCTCCCTTCTACACCAACTCCTTAGCTACGTGTTGAACTGTATGATCTTCCTATTTCTGGCCTCAGTAGCACATGGCATGTGTAGCAATCCTGAGATCACAACTGTGGAGATCCTGCTCTTTAATTTGGCACAACTCCCCGAATTCACTGTGCAGAATCTTGTCACTCTTCCTACCTATGTCATTGGTACCTACATGGACTGTGACCTCTGTCTTTTCACTTTCCACTTAAGAATGCTGAGGACTCGACTCAAGATGTCCCAGACCCTGGCAAGGCAATATACCATCTTGAAATCTTGTTCTCATCCATAGAACCTCCTTTCTATTCCCTTAACTTATCCGGTTTCCCCTTAAGTGGACTTTGCTATTTGCCTCACTTTCTCATTGTGAAGTGAATTTCATGCTCTGAGAGATTGTATTGAATTGCCTATTGGTTTTATGTTATAGTTTAAAGTGTACTCATTGTTGGTTCATTTATTTGTTCAACTCTTGGACTTTTTCTATAACTAGACCACATGAATTGTAAAAATACTGATTTTCTTACCTCTTTGCCAATCTGTTCTTGTAAAAGTCCTCCATAATTAAGGTATCTCCTTTTTATTATTTTGTAAATTACTTAACATGATTGATCTTGCCTTTTATTTTGTCCTACTTTGATGTTGATGTTTATTTTCTGTTGCCATTGGTTTTTGTCTATCTACTTTTGTTCATTTTAGTAATTTGTGACATTTAGTTATCAACCTATTCTTGTTAATTTTCAATGAAACCCATTATTTTTGGCTGCTTACCAATGATTATTACCTCCATTTTCCCCATTTTAGCTTAAGTGCCATGTAGCATTTTAGCTTAAGTACTTTGCTGACTGCTTTGCTCTATACATTAAGATTTGTTTACCAGTGCTCTTATTAACATTTTATTTGATACATCAAGCTGTTAAAAGAGTATTCTACTATCAGGAATGGGAGGGAAGATTTGTGAAGCTTTGCCTGTTGGCCCATTGCAATCTAGCAAATGAAGCTAAAGCTAATCTAATCTGTGGAAGAAAATTCAGAAGAACATAATAAATGAGAATGGGAATGAGCCGTTAAACCCTTATATGCTGTTATGCCATTCAACATGGATCTATCTCAATCTATCTCTGTTTGATTCCCATGTCATATGATTTCTTTGGATTCCAAACTGTCTCAAGCATACTCAATGACTGAATGCCAATCTAAGTAGAGTGTTCCAAAAATTTCGAACAACATGAAACATTCGAAGAAGGAGTCTGAGTGGGAGTGCCGAGAAAGATATTTTTGAAATTTTCGTTATTTTTTTTCCTCCAACGGCTTTCTGAGAGGCGGGACTGCGCAGGCGTGTGACGTCGGGCAGTGCAGCGCGGCAGATTTAAAAGGGCAGACATCCTGCTTCAGGTTTGATTCGAAGAAGGAGTCTGAGAGTCTGAGTGGGAGTGCCAAGAAAGATATTTTTGAAATTTTCGTTATTTTTTTTCCTCCAACAGCTTTCTGAGAGGCGGGACTGCGCAGGCGTGTGACGTCGGGCTGTGCAGCGCGGCAGATTTAAAAGGAACAAAGCCTCATAGAGGGGGCAGCGTAGTTTGCGGGCTGCGGAGTGAGCCGGGAGCAGACTGAAGACTTAAGGGCTTCGGCTCACCGGGCTTAGGCGGAAGCGAGCGAGGCGAGGAAGGTTTGACATTCATTTTCTGTTGTTATTTGAGGAGAGGGGCATTATGAGTGAGAGGGCTGTTTGCTGTTCTCGGTGTCGGATGTGGGAGGCCCTGGAGTCTCCAAGCCTCCCGGACGTCTACATCTGCGCCAAGTGCATCGAGATGCAGCTCCTAAGGGACCGCGTTACGGAACTGGAGCTGCAGCTCGATGACCTTCGTCTGGTCAGGGAGAGTGAGGAGGTGATAGAGAGGAGTGGAAGGCAGGTGGTCACGCCGGGGCCACGGGAGGCAGACAAGTGGGTCACGGTTAGGAGGGGGAAGGGGAAAAGTCAGGTGATGGGGAGTACCCCGGTGGCTGTGCCCCTTAACAACAGGTACTCCTGTTTGAGTACTGTTGGGGGGGACAGCTTAACCGGGGGAAGCGACAGTGGCCGTGCCTCCGGCACAGAGTCTGGCCCTGTAGCTCAGAAGGGTAGGGCAAGGAAGAGGAGGGCAGTTGTGATAGGGGACTTGATAGTAAGGGGGTCAGATAGGCGATTCTGTGGACGCAGTCCAGAGACCCAGATGGTAGTTTGCCTCCCTGGTGCCAGGGTCCGGGATATTTCTGATCGTGTCCAAGATATCCTGAAGTGGGAGGGTGAGGAGCCAGAGGTCGTGGTACATATAGGTACCAATGACATAGGTAGGAAAAGGGATGAGGTCCTGAAAGGAGAATATAGGGAGCTAGGAAGGGAGTTGAGAAAAAGGACCGCAAAGGTAGTAATCTCGGGATTACTGCCTGTGCCACGCGACAGTGAGAGTAGGAATGCGATGAGGTGGAGGATAAATGCGTGGCTGAGGGATTGGAGCAGGGGGCAGGGATTCAAGTTTTTGGATCATTGGGACCTCTTTTGGCGCAGGCGTGACCTGTACAAAAAGGACGGGTTACACTTGAATCCTAGGGGGACCAATATCCTGGCAGGGAGATTAGCGGGGGCTACTGAGGTGACTTTAAACTAGAATGGTTGGGGGGTGGGAATCAAATTAAAGAGGCTAGGCGTGAGGAGGTTAGTTCACAACAGAGGGATGGGAACCAGTGCAGAGAGACAGAGGGGTGTAAAGTGAGCGTAGAAGCAAAAAGTACAAAGGAGAAAAGTAAAAGTGGCAGGCCGACAAATCCAGGGCAAGCATTAAAAAGGGCCACTTTTCAACATAATTGTATAAGGGCAAAGAGAGTTGTAAAAGAGCGCCTGAAGGCTTTATGTGTCAATGCAAGGAGCATTCGTAATAAGGTGGATGAATTGAAAGTGCAGATTGATATTAATGATTATGATATAGTTGGGATCACAGAGACATGGCTCCAGGGTGACCAGGGATGGGAGCTCAACGTTCAGGGATATTCAATATTCAGGAGGGATAGACATGAAGGAAGGGGAGGTGGGGTGGCGTTGCTGGTTAAAGAAGAGATTAACGCAATATAAAGGAAGGACATAAGCCGGGAAGATGTGGAATCGATATGGGTAGAGCTGCGTAACACCAAGGGGCAGAAGACACTGGTGGGAGTTGTGTACAGGCTACCTAACAGTAGTAGTGAGGTCGGAGATGGTATTAAACAGGAAATTAGAAGTGTGTGCAATAAAGGAACAGCAGTTATAATGGGTGACTTCAATCTACATGTAGACTGGGTGAACCAAATTGGTAAAGGTGCTGAGGAAGAGGATTTCTTGGAATGTATGCGGGATAGTTTTTTGAACCAACATGTCGAGGAACCAACTAGAGAGCAGGCTATTCTGGACTGGGTTTTGAGCAATGAGGAAGGGTTAATTAGCGATCTTATCGTGAGAGGCCCCTTGGGTAAGAGTGACCATAATATGGTGGAATTCTTCATTAAGATGGAGAGTGACATAGTTAATTCAGAAACAAAGGTTCTGAACTTAAAGAGGGGTAACTTTGAAGGTATGAGACGTGAATTAGCTAAGATAGACTGGCAAATGACACTTAAAGGATTGACGGTGGATATGCAATGGCAAGCATTTAAAGGTTGCATGGATGAACTACAACAATTGTTCATCCCAGTTTGGCAAAAGAATAAATCAAGGAAGGTAGTGCACCCGTGGCTGACGAGAAATTAGGGATAGTATCAATTCCAAAGAAGAAGCATACAAATTAGCCAGAGAAAGTGGCTCACCTGAGGACTGGGAGAAATTCAGAGTTCAGCAGAGGAGGACAAAGGGCTTAATTAGGAAGGGGAAAAAAGATTATGAGAGAAAACTGGCAGGGAACATAAAAACGGACTGTAAAAGCTTTTATAGATATGTAAAAAGGAAAAGACTGGTAAAGACAAATGTAGGTCCCCTGCAGACAGAAACAGGTGAATTGATTATGGGGAGCAAGGACATGGCAGACCAATTGAATAATTACTTTGGTTCTGTCTTCACTAAGGAGGACATAAATAATCTTCCAGAAATAGTAAGGGACAGAGAGTCCAGTGAGATGGAGGAACTGAGCGAAATACATGTTAGTAGGGAAGTGGTGTTAGGTAAATTGAAGGGATTGAAGGCAGATAAATCCCCAGGGCCAGATGGTCTGCATCCTAGAGTGCTTAAAGAAGTAACCCAAGAAATAGTGGATGCATTAGTGATAATTTTTCAAAACTCGTTAGATTCTGGACTAGTTCCTGAGGATTGGAGGGTGGCTAATGTAACCCCACTTTTTAAAAAAGGAGGGAGAGAGAAACCGGGGAATTATAGACCGGTTAGCCTAACGTCGGTGGTGGGGAAACTGCTGGAGTCAGTTATCAAGGATGTGATAACAGCACATTTGGAAAGCGGTGAAATGATCGGACAAAGTCAGCATGGATTTGTGAAAGGAAAATCATGTCTGACGAATCTCATAGAATTTTTTGAGGATGTAACTAGTAGAGTGGATAGGGGAGAACCAGTGGATGTGGTATATTTGGAGTTTCAAAAGGCTTTTGACAAGGTCCCACACAGGAGATTAGTGTGCAAACTTAAAGCACACGGTATTGGGGGTAAGGTATTGGTGTGGGTGGAGAATTGGTTAGCAGACAGGAAGCAAAGAGTGGGAATAAACGGGACCTTTTCAGAATGGCAGGCGGTGACTAGTGGGGTACCGCAAGGCTCAGTGCTGGGACCCCAGTTGTTTACAATATATATTAATGACTTGGATGAGGGAATTAAATGCAGCATCTCCAAGTTTGTGGATGACACGAAGCTGGGTGGCAGTGTTAGCAGTGAGGAGGATGCTAAGAGGATGCAGGGTGACTTGGATAGGTTGGGTGAGTGGGCAAACTCATGGCAGATGCAATTTAATGTGGATAAATGTGAAGTTATCCACTTTGGTGGCAAAAATAGGAAAACAGATTATTATCTGAATGGTGGCCGATTAGGAAAAGGGGAGGTGCAACGAGACCTGGGTGTCATTATACACCAGTCATTGAAAGTGGGCATGCAGGTACAGCAGGCGGTGAAAAAGGCGAATGGTATGCTGGCATTTATAGCGAGAGGATTCGAGTACAGGAGCAGGGAGGTACTACTGCAGTTGTACAAGGTCTTGGTGAGACCACACCTGGAGTATTGTGTGCAGTTTTGGTCCCCTAATCTGAGGAAAGACATCTTTGCCATAGAGGGAGTACAATGAAGGTTCACCAGATTGATTCCTGGGATGGCAGGACTTTCATATGAAGAAAGACTGGATGAATTGGGCTTGTACTCGTTGGAATTTAGAAGATTGAGGGGGGATCTGATTGAAATGTATAAGATCCTAAAGGGATTGGACAGGCTAGATGCAGGAAGATTGTTCCCGATGTTGGGGAAGTCCAGAACGAGGGGTCACAGTTTGAGGATAGAGGGGAAGCCTTTTAGGACCGAGATTAGGAAAAACTTCTTCACACAGAGAGTGGTGAATCTGTGGAATTCTCTGCCACAGGAAACTGTTGAGGCCAGTTCATTGGCTATATTTAAGAGGGAGTTAGATATGGCCCTTGTGGCTACAGGGGTCAGGGGGTATGGAGGGAAGGCTGGGGCGGGGTTCTGAGTTGGATGATCAGCCATGATCATAATAAATGGCGGTGCAGGCTCGAAGGGCCGAATGGCCTACTCCTGCACCTATTTTCTATGTTTCTATGTAACACTTTGAATTGGCAAATTTCTCACCTCAGTCCTAAATGGCTAGCTATAATGTTGAGGCTTTAGTTCTTTAAGGTCCATAGTTTAAGACTTTGCAGGCTGTCAATATATTATAATCTGTTGATCTCTCTTTGAATATATAATATTTCAATGAAATCACTTACTCTTTTTTAAAATTGTAGAGAATAAATGTTAGTTCTACTCAATCTTTCCTGAAAGGACAGGTATCCCATAAATTTAGCATAAAAATTAATCCACAACAACAACCACTCACTATACATCAGCAAAATCAAAGAACTGATTATTGACTACAAGGAGGAAGAAACCAGAGGTCCATCAGCCACCCCTCATTAGGGGATCAGAGGTGGAGAGGGTCAGTAACTTTAAATTCCTTGGCAATATTATTTCAGATGATCTGTCCTGGGACCAGCACGTAACTACCATTACAAAGAAGGCATGACAAAGCCTCTACTTTCTTAGAAGTTTTTGCAGATTCAGATGTCATCTAAAACTTTGAAAAACCTCTATAGTTGCACAGTGGAGAGTATCCTGACTGGTTGTGTCGTGGCCTTTTATGGAAACATCAATGTCCAAGAATAGGAAATCCTACATAAAGTCATAGAAACAGCCCAGTCCAGCACAGGAAAAGCCCTTCTCGCCACTGAGCACATCTACAGGAGCACAAGAAAGCAGCATCCATCAACACAGACATTCTCAATGCAGACCATGCTGTCTTCTTACTTTTGTCATTGGGGCAGAGTTGTGGGAGCCTTGGGTACCACACCACCAGGTTCAGAAACAGTTATTACCTTTCAACCGTCAGGCTTCTGAAACTAGCGTGGAGAACTTTATTCATCTCAACACTAAATGTATGGACTCACTTTCAAGGATTTTACAACTCATGTTCTCAGTATTGATTTGTTTGCTTGGTATTTGCACAGTCTGTCTTGTTTTGCACGTTAATTGTCATTCTTTATGCGTAGTTTTTAATAGATTCTATTGTATTTTATTCTACTGTGAATGCCTGCAAGAAAGTGAATCTCAGAGTAGCATATGGGGACATATAGTGTGTGTACTTAGATAATAAGTTTACTTTGAAGTAAGAAAAACATCTAATCTTCAGCCTTCAGTTGTTTTCTGCATCCATGAATTTTGAAATATTGGGTTTTATTTCCACAGCCCTTCATAAGCGACATGTTGGCTTTTCACCCTGTGTGAAATATACAGTTTACAAAATGCTAAATTAAGTAAGCAACTAACAAGCCTGTTGGATTATTGTCAACAGTCAGTCTTTCACACAGCATTTTCCTGTTTCCCTCACAGTCTTCAAGTTTGATTTTTATATAATGTACTTAAAGCTAAGAAATTGACTATATGTTGACAGGCCGACTAGGGGGAATCCCATACTAGATCTAGTATTAGGTAACGAACTGGGTCAGGTCACAGATCTCTCGGTGGGTGAGCATCTGGGGGACAGTGACCACCGCTCCCTGGCCTTTAGCATTATCATGGAAAAGGATAGAATCAGAGAGGACAGAAACATTTTTAATTGGGGAAGGGCAAATTATGAGGCTATAAGGCTAGAACTTGCGGGTGTGAATTGCAGGGAAATGTACTATGGACATGTGGTCGATGTTTAGGGATCTCTTGCAGGATGTTAGGGATAAATTTGTTCCGGTGAGGAAGATAAAGAATGGTAGGGTGAAGGAACCATGAGTGACAAGTGAGGTGGAAAATCTAGTCAGGTGGAAGAAGGCAGCATACATGAGGATTAGGAAGCAAGGATCAGATGGGTCTATTGAGGAATATAAGGTAGCAAGAAAGGAGCTTAAGAAGGGGCTGAGAAGAGCAAGAAGGGGGCATGAAAAGGCCTTAGCGAGTAGGGTAAAGGAAAACCCCAAGGCATTCTTCAATTATGTGAAGAACAAAAGGATGACAGGAGTGAAGGTAGGACCGATTAGAGATAAAGGTGGGAAGATGTGCCTGGAGGCTGTGGAAGTGAGCGAGGTCCTCAATGGATACTTCTCTTTGGTATTCACCAATGAGAGGGAGCTTGATGACGGTGACGACAATATGAGTGAGGTTGATGTTCTGGAGTATGTTGATATTAAGGGAGATGAGGTGTTGGAGATGTTAAAATACATTAGGACAGATAAGTCCCCAGGGCCTTTCGGAATGTTCCCCAGGCTGCTCCACAAGGCGAGGGAAGAGATTGCTGAGCCTCTGGCTAGGATCTTTATGTCCTCATTGTCCATGGGAATGGTACCGGAGGATTGGAGGGAGGGGAATGTTGTCAAAAAAGGTACTAGGGATAGTCCGGGTTATTATAGACCAGTGAGCCTTACGTCTGTGGTGGGAAAGCTGTTGGAAAAGATTCTTAGAGATAGGATCTATGGGCATTTAGAGAATCATGGTCTGATCAGGGACAGTCAGCATGGCTTTGTGAAGGGCAGATCGTGTCTAACAAGCCTGATAGAGTTCTTTGAGGAGGTGACCAGGCATATAGATGAGGGTAGTGCAGTGGATGTGATCTATATGGATTTTAGTAAGGCATTTGACAAGGTCCCACACGGTAGGCTTATTCATAAAGTCAGAAGGCATGGGATCCAGGGAAGTTTGGCCAGGTGGATTCAGAATTGGCTTGCCTGCAGAAGGCAGAGGGTGGTGGTGGAGGGCTTACATTCAGATTGGAGGATTGTGACTAGTGGTGTCCCACAAGAATCTGTTTTGGGACCTCTACTTTTCGTGATTTTTATTAACGACCTGGATGTGGGTGTAGAAGGGTGGGTTGGCAAGTTTGCAGACGACACAAAGGTTGGTGGTGTTGTAGAAAGTGTAGAGGATTGTTGAAGATTTCAGAGGGACATTGATAGGATGCAGAAGTGGGCTGAGAAGTGGCAGATGGAGTTCAACCCGGAGAAGTGTGAGGTGGTACACTTTGGAAGGATAAACTCCAAGGCTGAGTACAAAGTAAATGGCAGGATATTTGGTAGTGTGGAGGACCAGAGGGATCTGGGGGTACATGTCCACAGATCCCTGAAAGTTGCCTCACAGGTGGATAGGGTAGTTAAGAAAGCTTATGGGGTGTTAGCTTTCATAAGTCGAGGGATAGAGTTTAAGAGTCGCAAGGTAATGATGCAGCTCTATAAAACTCTGGTTGGGCCACACTTGGAGTACTGTGTCCAGTTTTGGTCGCCTCACTATAAGATGGATGTGGAAGCATTGGAAAGGGTACAGAGGAGATTTACCCCAGGATGCTGCCTGGTTTAGAGAGTATGGATAATGATCAGAGATTAAGGAAGCTAGGGCTTTACTCTTTGGAGAGAAGGAGGATGAGAGGAGACATGATAGAGGTGTACAAGATAATAAGAGGAATAGGTAGAGTGGATAGCCAGCGCCTCTTCCCCAGGGCACCACTGCTCAATACAAGAGGACATGGTTTTAAGGTAAGGGGCGGGAAGTTCAAGGGGGATATCAGAGGAAGGTTTTTTTACTCAGAGAGTGGTTGGTGCGTGGAATGCACTGCCTGAGTCAGTGGTGGAGGCAGCTACACTAGTGAAATTTAAGAGACTACTAGACTGGTATATGGAGGAATTTAAGTTGGGGGGGGTTATATGGGAGGCAGGGTTTGAGAGTTGGCACAACATTGTGGGCTGAAGGGCCTGTACTGTGCTGTACTATATGTTATAAATTACAGTCTGTTCATAATAATAGAGTTCCTTCTTGGCACTAATTCAGTTTAAATGAGAATATTTCTGCTAAAATAGCAAACTGAAAGTAGCACTAGCTATTTCCTGTTGCTAGGAATCTGTTATGACCAAAACATATAAAAAGACAGTATTTGCCTTGTATTTTAAAGAGCTTTTTTTTGCTGCAACCAGTACTTAATGCTACAGTACTATGTTGCTTGCTAGATCCCTCTAATGGGCACTTTATAAAACTGTCAGAATGCATTATATGGTCAGAGAACTCCTGCAGCTTTGAATCAATTATTTATAGAATAAACACCAGAAAATAGTCAGAAGGGCTCTATCCTTCACCTTTGTTTATCTGTGTATGCACTTTTGGAAGATCAATATTTTATGCGTTGATGTCTGTGTAATTATATGAAAAAAGCTAACCGTTCTAACACTGTTATAAAAATCCGTAAGAGTCAGCAGCCTTTGACCATTTCTATACTTAGTCCCATCCAAATCTCTACTACCTGCACCGTAATTCTTACTATCAAGATTACCTGTCTTTCTCTTGGACAGTCCCTTGAGATTGAAGTTGATTTGCTTCTGCTCTGGTTGTGTGTGTTCAGAGGTCACTGGTGAGGCCATATGGGAACTGCAGTTCTTGGTGGTGGTATCTCTCAAGTGCCTTAAGGTGCCTGCTGTAGATATTCCTGTTCTGAAAAGTGTATAGGAGAACAGGTGTCACTACGGCACAGAGAATCATTAGTTTTGTTCAGACTCTCACTGTAAAATTTATTTTAGATGCAGAAATATCAGCTTCAGCCTTTCAGAGCAGTTTCAGCCTCTTCAGACTCTGGCCCTCACACCAAACCCTGCTTCCAGCTGCAAACCTACCCAGATTCCTGACCTTTGCTGTTGCTGACCCTGGCTCAGTTCCAATGACACACCTGATTCTCAGCCTCAGAAATTATATGGATATCCTTGTAGGTATACAGATCTATGGATTGTAGATCTATGGACATTATGAACTAATGAGTGCAAGATGTCAAACCATTGAGAGGTCCACAAAGTTAGATACAAGAGATCAAGATTTATTAACTCATCCACATGTGTTTGCTTTAGAAAGTTCATCTCCTCAAACTTCTTGGTGCATTTTGTGCAATCATGCTGTTCTCCATGCCTTAATTCATTATTTCCATCATTTATGTACTTGGATTTTATTTAACAAATTCAATTAACCTAACAGTAGATTTTTTGGGTGGAAAAATTTGTGTACAAAAATGCTACCTGACATGGCACAAATCCGAGTTTCAAGAAGTTATTTCCTCTTGTTCAGAATTTCTACCTGTTCAGAATTTCCACCTACTTCTTTCCATTTATCCATATGATTCCTTTTTATCATTTGAGATTTTTCAGTTTAATCAATGCCAATTTTCTATAAATGAGAGAATAGAAAATACTTTCATGCAATCTGACATTGCATTTGATCCTCTTGCTACCAAAATACTATTCTACTTAATTTGTGCCGCACCCTTTTCTAACCTAGTGCATCTTCTTTGAGTCACAATAGCCAGAACTGAGCACACTGCTCAAACAGAGGCTGATCAGTATTTTACACAACCTACTATTTTCTCCTCTGTGCACTTTTCCTCTTTGCTCCTTTTCCTCTTTATACGTTATATTTTGAACATTCAGCCTTTGATTTTTATTAAGATTACAGTAGTCAATGCAAGGAGCATTCGTAACAAGGTAGATGAATTGAAAGTGCTGATAGTTATTAATGAATATCATATAGTTGGGATCACAAAGACATGGCTCCAGGGTGACCAAGGATGGGGGCTCAACATTCAGGGATATTCAATATTCAGGAGGGATAGGCATAAAAGAAAAGGAGGTGGGGTAGCATTGCTGGTTAGAGAGGAGATTAATGCAATAGAAAGGAAGGACATTAGCCGGGAGGATGTGGAATCGATATGGGTAGAGCTGCATAACACTAAGGGCAGAAAACGCTGGTGAGAGTTGTGTACAGGCCACCTAACAGTAGTAGTGAGGTTGGGGATGGCATTAAACAGGAAATTAGAAATGCGTGCAATAAAGGAACAGCAGTTATAATGGGTGACTTTAATCTACATATAGATTGGGTGAACCAAATTGGTAAGGGTGCTGAGGAAGAGGATTTCTTGGAATGTATGCGGGATGGTTTTCTGAACCAACATGTCAAGGAACCAACTAGAGAGCAGGCCATTCTAGACTGGCTATTGAGCAATGAGGAAGGGTTAATTAGCAATCTTGTCGTGAGAGGCCCCTTGGGTAAGAGTGACCGTAATATGGTGGAATTCTTCATTAAGATGGAGAGTGACATAGTTAATTCAGAAACAAAGGTTCTGAACTTAAAGAAGGGTCACTTTGAAGGTATGAGACGTGAATTAGCTAAGATAGACTGGCAAATGATACTTAAAGGGTTGACGGTGGATATGCAATGGCAAGCATTTGAAGATCGCATGGATGAACTACAACAATTATTCATCCCAGTTTGGCAAAAGGATAAACCAGGGAAGGTAGTGCACCTGTGGCTAACAAGAGCAATTAGGAATAGTATCAATTCCAAAGAAGAAACATATAAATTACCCAGAAAAAGCGGCACACCTGAGGACTGGGAGAAATTCAGAGTCCAGCAGAGGAGGACCAAGGGCTTAATTAGGAAAGGGAAAAAAGATTATGAGAGAAAGCTGGCAGGGAACATAAAACCTGACTGTAAAAGCTTTTATAGATATGTGAAAAGAAAACGATTGGTTAAGTCAAATGTAGGTCCCTTACCGTCAGAAACAGGTGATTTGATCATGGGGAACAAGGACATGGCAGACCAATTGAATAACTACTTTGGTTCTGTCTTCACTAAGGAGGACATAAATAATCTTCCAGAAATAGTAGGGGACCGAGTGTCTAGTGAGGTGGAGGAACTGAGGGAAATACATGTTAGTAGGGAAGTGGTGTTAGGTAAATTGAAGGGATTAAAGGCAGGTAAATCCCCAGGGCCAGATGGTCTGCATCCCAGAGTGCTTAAGGAAGTAGCCCAAGAAATAGTGGATGCATTATTGATAATTTTTCAAAACTCTTTAGATTCTGGACTAATTCTTGAGGATTGGAGGGTGGCTAATGTAACCCTCCTTTTTAAAAAAGGAGGGAGAAAGAAACCGGGGAATTATAGACCGGTTAGCCTAACATTGGTGGTGGGGAAAATGCTAGAGTCAGTTATCAAAGATGTGATAACAGCACATTTGGAAAGCGGTGAAATCATCGGACAAAGTCAGCATGGATTTGTGAAAGGAAAATCATGTCTGACTAATCTCATAGAATTTTTTGATGATGTAACTAGTAGAGTGGATCGGGGAGAACCAGTAGATGTGGTATATTTGGATTTTCAAAAGGCTTTTGACAAGGTCCCACACAGGAGATTAGTGTGCAAATTTAAAGCACACGGTATTGGGGGTATGGTTTTGATGTGGATAGAGAATTGGTTGGCAGACAGGAAGCAAAGAGTGGGAATAAAACGGGACCTTTTCAGAATGGCAGGCAGTGACTAGTGGGGTACCGCAAGGCTCAGTGCTGGGACCCCAGTTGTTTACAATATATATTAATGACTTAGACAAGGGAATTAAATGCAGCTTCTCCAAGTTTGCGGATGACATGAAGCTGGGCGGCAGTGTTAGCTGTGAGGAGTATGCTAAGAGGATGCAGGGTGACTTGGATAGGTTTGGTGAGTGGGCAAATTCATGGCAGATGCAATTTAATGTGGATAAATGCGAGGTTATCCACTTTGGTGGCAAAAACAGAAAAACAGATTATTATCTGAATGGTGGCCAATTAGGAAAAGGGGAGGTGCAACGAGACCTGGGTGTTATTATACACCGGTCATTGAAAGTGGGCATGTAGGTACAGCAGGTGGTGAAAAAGGCGAATGGTATGCTGGCATTCATATCAAGAGGATTCGAGTACAGAAGGAGGGAGATACTACTGCAGTTGTACAAGGTCTTGGTGAGACCACACCTGGAGTATTGTGTGCAGTTTTGGTCCCCTAATCTGAGGAAAGACATTCTTGCCATTGAGGGGGTACAAAGATGGTTCACCAGATTGACTCCCGGGATGGCAGGACTTTCATATGATGAAAGACTGGATTGACTAGGCTTATACACACTGAAATTTAGAAGATTGAGGGGGGATCTTATTGAAAGGTATAAAATTCTAAAGGGATTGGACAGGCTAGATGCAAGAAGATTGTTCCCAATGTTGGGGAAGTTCAGAACGAGGGGTCACAATTTAAGGATAAAGGGGAAGCCTTTTAGGACCGAGATGAGGAAAAACTTCTTCACACAGAGAGTGGTGAATCTGTGGAATTCTCTGCCACAGGAAACAGTTGAGGCCAGTTCATTGGCTATATTTAAGAGGGAGTTAGATATGGCCCTTGTGGCTGAAGGGATCAGTGGGTATGGAGAGAAGGCAGGTACAGGGTTCTGAGTTGGTTGATCAACCATGATCATACTGAATGTCGGTGCAGGCTCGAAGGGCCGAATGGCCTACTCCTGCACCTATTTTCCATGTTTCTATGTAGCTTTCTTGGTAGGGAGTAAGGTAGCAAGGCAGGTGGTTTCCAGATGAGAATATGATGAGCAACACACACAAAATGCTGGTGGAATGCAGCAGGCCAGACAGCATCCATAGGAAGAAGCACAGTCAACGTTTCGGGCCGAGACCCTTCGTCAGGCCTTCTATATATTGGTGAGACCCGACGCAGACTGGGAGACCGTTTCACTGAACACCTACGCTCTGTCCGCCAGAGAAAGCAGGATCTCCCAGTGGCCACACATTTTAATTCCACGTCCCATTCCCATTCTGATATGTCTATCCATGGCCTCCTCTACTGTCAAGATGAAGCCACACTCAGGTTGGAGGAACAACATCTTATATTCCGTCTGGGTAGTCTCCAACCTGATGGCATGAACATTGACTTCTCTAATTTCTGTTAATGCCCCTCCTCCTGTTCTTACCCCATCCCTTATTTATTTATTTATCCCCCCCCCCTTTTCTCTCTCTCTCTCTCTCTCTGTCTCTCTCACAATAACTCCTTGGCTGTTCTCCATCTTCCTCTAGCGCTCCCCTCCCCCTTTCTTTCTCCCCAGCCTCCCATCCCATGATCCTCTTCCTTCTCCAGCCTTGTATCCCTTTTGCCAATCAACTTTCCAGCTCTTAGCTCTATCCCTCCTGTCTTCTCCTATCATTTCGGATTTCCCCCTCCTCCTCCCACTTCCAAATCTTCTTTCAGTTAGTCCTGACGAAGGATCTCGGCCCGAAACATTGACTGTGCTTCTTCCGATGGATGCTGTCTGGCCTACTGCGTTCCACCAGCATTTTGTGTGTGTTGCTTGAATTTGCAGCATCTGCAGATGTCCTGGTGTTTGTGAAAATATGATGAACTGCTTTTAATTACAAAGATGGTTTGCTTGGAGATGGCCCTATTATTTCTAATTAACATGTTTTATAAAATAATGTAAATGAGTTACTTGTTCTAATAAAATGTAGTTTGAGCATTTTTTTTATTATTTCAAAGCATCTTCATTAAGAACCGCAGTTGTGGAAGAACTCAAAAACTTGATAGTGCAATATCCTGCTGAGGGTGTACCAGAATCAGATTACTTACGCTGTCTCTGGAGATTGCTAAGATTTTTATCTACTCCAAAAGAACAAGCTGATCTAATGGTTGCAATGACTCATTTGGCAAAGATGCAAGTAAGGTAAATATAAAAAGTTATTTCCATACCTTCAATTTGAAGAATGTGTTTGCATTTAATCATATTTTGACTTTTTATTTTGGTTGAACTTTTATTTCCTATATTTACCAGATATAGCTATGAATAGCTCATGGAGGAAATACATTGGAAAGCATTTTAAGCAATTTGTGAAATCTGCTAACTAGGCTGTGCAGTTGCAGTATGAAATGTATGATTCCAAAGTCTATTACCAAGTCATTGACAGGAATAAAACATACGGCAGTGTATTTATATATGTACTCACTGTTGTTGATGAATTCTGAATGAAAGCATGACCCATAAAACATACTGGAAAAATCTCCTGAATTGAACCACTGTATTCAAACAGTTTGTTTAATAATTTGTAAATAACACTTTTAAAATAAAAACACATTTCTTGCTTTCCCCTTTTATAGGACTTTGCCCAAGTGTTGAAGTTGGGCAAGAAAAGCAGGCACTAATGGAGAGCATCATTAATGAGGCAAAGTCCAGCATTCACTTCTTTTAAAAACATATCACTAAATAGTGATCAGAATTCTGAAGCTTGATTTCTCCTTCTCCAGCCTTTGCTTTGGAGGCCACTTTGTAATGTTGTCTGAATGTGATCAGCCAATCTAAAATAGACTAAGAAAAAAAACCCCAGCCTACAAGAGGAGAGGCTGTGCTTGATCTGGTATTGGGAAATGAACTTGGTCAGGTATGAGATTTCTCAGTGGGAGAGCATTTTGGAGATACTGATCACAATTCTATCTCCTTTACCATTGCATTGGAGAGGGATAGGAACAGACAAGTTAGAAAAGTGTTTAATTGGAGTAAGGGGAAATATGAGGCTATCAGGCAGGAATTTGGAAGGATAAACTGGGAACAGATGTCGGAGGGAAATGTATAGCAGAAATGTGACAAATGTTCAGGGGATATTTGCGTGGGGTTCTGCATAGGTACGTTCCAATTAGACAAAGAAAGGATGGTAGGGTACAGGAACTGTGGTGTACAAAGGCTGTTGTAAATCTAGTCAAGAAGAGAAGAAAAGTTTAGGAAAGGTTCAAAAAACTAGGTAATCATAGAGATCTAGAAGATTATAAGGCTAGCAGGAAGGAGCTTAAGAATGAAATTAGGAGATCCAGAAGGGGCCATGAGAAGGCCTTGGCAGGCAGGATTAAAAAAAACCGCAAGGCATTTTTACAAGTATGTGAAGCGCAGGAGGATAAGACATGAGAGAATAGGACCAATGAATTATGACAGTAGAAAAGTGTGTATGGAACCGGAGGAGATAGCAGAGGTACTTAATGAATACTTTACTTCAGTATTCACTATGGAAAAGGATCTTGGCGATAGTAGGGATGACTTACTGCAGATTGAAAAGATTGAGCATATAGACATTAAGAAAGAGGATGTGCTGGAGCTTTTGGAAAGCATCAAGTTGGATAAGTCTCTGGGACTGGATGAGATGTACCCCAGGCTACTGTGAGAGGTAAGGAAGGGGATTGTTGAGTCTCTGGCAATAATCTTTGCATCATCAATGAGGACAGGAGAGGTTCCGGAAGATTGGAGGGTTGCAGATGTTGTTCCCTTATTCAAGAAAGGAAATAGAGATAACCCAGGAAATTATAGAGCAGTGAGTCTTACTTCCGTGGTTGGTAAGTTGATGGAGAAGATCCTGAGAGGCAGGATTTATGAACATTTGGAGAGGCATAATATGATTAGGAATAGTCAGCATGGCTTTGTCAAAGGCAGGTCGTGCCTTACGAGCCTGTTTGAATTTTTTGAGGATGTGACTAAATACATTGATGAAGGTAGAGCAATAGATGTAGTGTATATGGATTTCAGCAAGGCATTTAATAAGGTACCCGATGCAAGGCTTATTGGGAAAGTAAGGAGGCATGGGATCCAAGGGGACCATGCTTAATGGATCCAGAGCTGGCTTGCTCACCGAAGGCCAAAGAGTGGTTGTAGATGAGTCATATTCTGCATGGTGGTTGATGACCAGTGATGTGCCTCAGGGATCTGTTCTGGGACCCCCTTCTCTTTGTGATTTTTATAAATGACCTGGATGAGGAAGTGGAAGGAGGGCTTAAATTTGTTGATGACACAAAGGTTGGGGGTGTTGTGGATAGTGTGGAGGGCTGTCGGGGTTACAGCAGGAAATCGATAGGATGAAAAACTGGGCTGAGAAATGGCAGATGGAGTTCAACCCAGATAAGTGTGAGGTGGTTCATTTTGGTAGGTCAAATATGGTGGTAGAATATAGTATTAATGGTAAGACTCTTGGCAGTGCGGTGGATCAGAGGGATCTTGGTCTGAGTCCATAGGACACTCAAAGCTGCTATGTAGGTGGACTCTGTTGGTTAAGAAGGCATATGGTGCATTGACCTTCATCAATCGTGGGATTGAATTTAAGAGCTGAGAGGTAATGTTACAGCCATATAGGACCCTGGTCAGACCCCACTTGGAGAACTGTGCTCAGTTCTGGTCGCCTCACTACAGGAAGGTTGAGTGAACTCTGCCTTTTCTCCTTGGAGCAATGGAGGACGAGAGGTGTATAAGATGCTGAAAGGCTTTGATTGTGTGGATAGTCAGAGGCTTTTTCCCAGGGCTAAAATGGCTAGCACGAAAGGGCATAGTTTTAAGGTGCTTGGAAGTAGGTACAGAGGAGCTGTCAGGGGTAAGTTATTTACACAGAGAGTGGTGAGTGCGTGGAACGGGCTGCCGGTGACAGTGGTGGAGGTGGATACGATAGGGTCTTTTAAGAGACTCCTGGATAGGTACAGGGAGCTTAGAAAAGTCAAGGCCTATGGGTAACCCTGGATAATTCCTAAAGTAAGTACATATTCGGCACAGCATTGTGGGCCAAAGGGGCTGTATTGTGCTGTAAGGTTTCTATGTTTCTATGTTTTCAGTCAGTATAATTGTACTGTCAGTACTATTTAAAGGAAATGTTTTATCACTTTTTAAATGGTTGTACAAAGTACATTATATACCACACTTAAGAGAGGACTTCCAAGCAATTTGCATGTAAACCTCTTTCAGTTCTGCTCTTTAATTGACCTCTAGGTCAAATATTTTTTTGATGTCTTGATGGTCCACAATGGTGCATTCAGTTGAGTACATTTGCTAAAATGTAGCCATTAAATTAACAGTAGCTTTAATCTGGAAATATTGATCTCTCATCCATGTTGAGATATGACAAGTGTTTGATGTAATCATTTCTCAAACTTCTAGCCTCATAAACACAAACTTAATAATCTAAAAATATCAGCTGCTCACTAACGTTTCTGAGAAAACAAATAGACTTTATGGGTGAATGGTGGAGTAGGAGGTCAGGTGAGGGAATGGAGAAGTTGTATGACCTCCAGTTTCTAATGTACCTTGTTTCCATCCTGGTTGTCGCAGGAGACTTCAACTAGGCCAGCTTGAAGTCTCTGACAAGCTTCCACCAGCATGTCACCTGTGGTACAAGAAGATCCAACACACTGTTGTACCACCATTCAGAATGTTTAATGTGCCATCCCACATCTGCCCTTTGGCAAGTTTGATCATCTGTCTGTACTTCTACTCGCAGCCTTTAGGCAGAGTCGGAAGACCGCAGCATCAGTGGTGAGGACCATGAACGTATGGTCAAAGTAGGTGCAAGACTGGACCATATTCAGGGATTCACCTTCAGATCTTTTTGAGTATGTGATTGCCGTCACCGATTTCATCTCGACCTGCATTAATGAGTGTGTTCCTTCAAGGACATACCACACCACAGATATCCAAACCAGAACCTGTGGATGAACCAGAAAATTAGTAGTCTGCCGAGGGCTAGATCTATGTCATTCAAGACCAGCAATCCAGAACCCTACGAAAAGTCCAATTACACCCTACAGAAGGACATGGCGAGAATGAAAAGATAATTCCATTTGAAGTTAGAGACACAGGTAGTTGCACAGCAGCTGTGGCAGGGTGTGCATGCCATTACTTCCTAGAAGGCGATGCCTAAAAGCATAAATATCTGTGATGCTTTACTCCTTGATGAGTTCAATGCCTTTATGTGTGCTTTGAAAGAGAATAAAATTACACTTGTACAAATATCCCCAGCATCTGGAAAGCTTATGATTTCTGTTTTGGAGATGGATGTCAGAACATCCTTCAAGAGGATAAACCCTTGCAAGGCATCAGGACCCGATGCTGTGCTTGGCAGGTTACTAAAAACGTGTCAACCAATTGGCTGGAGTGTTCAAGAAAATCTTCAAAGTTTCACTGCTGCAGATGGAAACCTGCTTCAAAAGGCCAGCAATCATACTGTTGCTTAAGATAAGCAGGTGAGCTACCTCAATGACTATCACCTGGTAGCATTCACACCCAGAGTGGTGAAGTGCTTTGGAAGGTTAGTAATGGCTAGAATTAACTTCTGCCTGAGCAGGAACCTGGACCCAGTGCAGTTTCCCTATCACCACAACAGGTCTCTAGTGGATGCAATCTCAGTGGCTCTCCACACCGACCACCTAGACAACAGTAATACATACATTAGGTTGCTGTGCATCAATTATATGTCAGTGTTCAATGCCATCATTCCAATAATACTAATTAACAAGCTTCAAAACAGGGGTCTCTGTACCACCTTCTGCAACTGGATTCTTGACTTCCTTATTGGGAACCCATAAATAACATCTTCTCGGTGTCAATCAACATAGGGCAACTCAAGGATGTGTGTTCATTCTGCTGGTCTACTCTCTCTACACTTATGACTGTGTGGCTACTCACAGTTCAAACAACATCTATGAATGTATTGATGACATCATTGACAGAATCTCAGGTGGCATCAAGGAGGTGTGAGGGAATGAAATTACTTGGCTAGTTGAGTGGTGTTGCAACCAACAACTTTACACTCAATGTCAGCAAGCCCTTGGAATTGATTGTGCATTTCAGAAAGGGGAAATCGGGAGAAGATACACCAGTCTTTGTTGAGAGGTCAGCAGCTACAGGTTCCTTAATGTCAACATCTCAGAGAATCAAATCTGGGCCTAACATATTGATGCAATCAATAAGAAGGCACACCAACACCTGTGCCTCATTAAGAGTTTGAGGATATTTGATAAAATAATGGTACACCTTGAAGAAAATATGCAAAACTACATCCTGGAGGGAATGGAATTCAAAGAGCAGCAAGGGGATGAAAATTGATTCGGGCACCAGAAGAGCTTGGCTATGCTTAAACCACTTACCCAGTTTGCATGGAATACATCCATAAAGGAGATGTTTTTTGGACAATTTTGGCAATCATTCAGGCAAAGTGCCATAATGAAATGCCTTTGTTCAAATGGATGTATGTGTATGCCAGAGAATTACAATGCAGTCAGATTCCAAGGACCGCAGGGAGGCCTTGAATACAAAAATTATGGAAAGAATGACCAAGCACTTGGAGAAATTTGAATGGATAAAGATCTAATACATGATTTGTTAAAGGCAGAAGGTTTTCGAAGTTAAGAGATTTGATAGATATAAAAGGTCATGATTAGATAGGGTATTTCAGGGAACAGATTTTAAATTTGGAGCATAACAGAAAACCTTTTCACCTAGTTAACATATGGAACTTGCTGCCTGAAAGAGCGATGGAAGCAACCAGTGGTTCAGGCCTTTTAGGAGAAAATTAGGTAAGTACTTGAGAAATGTTTGTGGGGCTTAAGGAACCCTGACCTATTTCTGTGCTATAACACTCCTAATGTTGAAGTGGTGCAATCAGTTAATGGCAATATTTTCCTTTTAAATTATTCTGAAATTATATTAACAGGTTTTCTGTAATCTATCAAAAATAGATTCCAATGAATAAATCTTAAACTTTGAGTTCAGATTTGATTCAATGAATCTCTTCCCTCTTGATCACCTTGCATCACCCCTCTCAGTTTTTGTCTTCTGTTTGTAATCATCTTCTTTCCCTCTGTCATCTTGTTACATTTGCCTCACAATTCTTCTCCCAAATCTTTCTACGTCATCATCATCATTCTTATTCTTTTTTGATACATGCCTCTTTTCTCCCTTGTCTTCTTTCAGAAAATAACTAGATGCTGCCATACTGGAGTATCAATTTAATTTTGTCTCTGATCTTGAAAATTTCTTCAAGGAAGGCTTTGCAATGTGAATCAATTGAAATGTATAACTTTGTGTATTTCTGACAAAACATTTGTAGTTAAGGAAAGTGAAATGCTAAAGGAACTCTGAGATTAGTTTAGTTTAGAAGACTATCTCCACTGATATTAATCCAGCTCTTCAAACTGTTTCTTAGTAGTTCATCTCCCACACTGCCCTGCACTGACTGAACCTCCACTGACTAGATAGTAGATCATAGCTTGGAGGTGTCATTCAGCTACAGCTCTGCAGATGAAAATTAGTAATATCTTCGTCTTCTTTCCTTCAAAGTTGATGAAATGAGAATTTCCTAATTTATGAATTTGAAACTACCATGAATTTGTAGTAAAAGATTTAACATTACATGTCTTTCAGGGTTTATGAAGAAGTTGAAAATCAACAGACTGTCAGCCTCCTTTGTGAAAAGGTTCAGCAGTCTTCAGTGAATGAGGTAAAATTGAACCAGTTTGGTTTGTACAAGTAATTTGAATATTATATCAAAACAATGGTGAAACCCATCATGCTTCCAAGGATGAGGCACTCTGGTTAAACTAATCAAGAAAGCTGCTATTACTCTGCTGGGAATGAAAGTGTCAGATAGAGACAAAGTATTTAAAGAGGAAGTATTCCTGTTAGTGAAAGGACCAAGAACCAGAGGATGTGGAGTAATGGAGCTGTGAGGGGAAAATACTACATGTGACATAAGTTAAAATATTTTTATGTGATTAGTTGTTAGGACCTGGATAGTCAGGAGGAGCACCAGAGGCAGATTCAATATGTTTAAAAGGGCTTGGATAAGTAGTTGAAAAGGGAATAAGAGCAGGGCAAACAGGAGAGTTTGGAATAGGGTATAGCTAGATTTCTCTTGTATATAGCCAGGAGACAAAAGGTAGGATCAGAGTAAAATAACTAGGTTGGTAAATTATAGGCCAAACACTGCAAAGAAAATTTTTAGAACTTCTGACTTCATAGACGCCTTATCATCTAGAATGTTTACACACCACTGTGTTGAATAACAAAGGTATTTGTTCAGTATGCAATATCTTTATCAAAATTTCACTTGTGATTCCTGTATTTTAAGTATATCCATTTCCACTATTTACCACGCCACCATTTTATGATTGTGCTGCTAAGTCCATTTTTTTTTCCATCTGAAGGAGGAGCCCGTTTGATACTTTTTTTGTTCATTTGATACAAGCAGACCGAACTTTCTGATAGTCAAGCAACACACATAAAATGCTGGAGGAACTCAGCAGGCCAAGCAACATCTATCGAAAAGAGTACGGTCAACGTTTCAGGCTGTCCTGATGAAGGATCTTGGTCCAAAATGTCGTCTATACTCTTTTCCATAGATGCTGCCCAGCTTGCTAAGTTCTTCCAGGATTTTGTGTATGTTGCTTGGTTTTCCAGCATCTGCAGATTTTCTCTTGTTTGTGATAGGCAAAATCTTTTTATTCCATGGTCCAGAATTTGTACTGTTTTACTTAGTACCAGAAAACCCCCACATTCCGTCAGATTAGTTTTGGATATATTTGTTTCACTACCTCTTGATGTGACCTAACAGATGTGTTGTTTAATTACTAAATTTCCAGTTTTCTTATGTGCATTTACTAAATTAACTTGTATCTAAGTGAGGGGAAAGTGGATTGGGAAAACAAGGCCAGTACTGGACCTGAAGAGGGAGAATTTGTAGAATGTCTAAGGGTTGGCTTTTTAGAACAGCTTGTTGTTGAGCCCACTAGGGGATTGGCTGTGCTGGATTGGGTGTTGTGCTATGATCTGGCAGTGATAAGAGAGCTTAAGGTTAAGGAACCCTTAGGGAACAGTGATCACAATATGATCAAGTTCACATTGAAATATGAGAAGGAGAAGCTAAGTTCCAATGTGTCAGTGTTTCAGTGGAATAAAGGAAATTACAATGGCATGAGAGGTGAACTGGCCAAGATTGAATGGAAAGGGACACTAGTAGGTAAGACAGCAGAGCAGCAATGGCTGGAGTTTCTGCGACAAAAGAGGGAAGTGCAAGGCAGATATATTCAAAATAAGAAGAAATTTTGGAATGGAAGAAAGACACTTCTGTGGCTGACAAGTGAAGCCAGAGCAAAAGCAAAAGAGAGGACATATACAAGGAAGCCAAAGCTAGTGGGAAGATGGAGGATTGGGAAGTTTTTAAAAACTCAGAAGGAAACTAAGAAAGTTATTAGGAAAGAAAAGGTGAATTATGAAAGGAAGCTGGCAACTAATATCAAAGAAGATACTGAAAGCTTTTTTAAGTATATAAAGGGTAAAAGAGAGTTGAAAGTAAATATAGGACCAATAGAAAATGACGCTGGAAATATTGTAATGAGAGAGATAGAGATGGCAGTGGAAGACATCTGCAGTATACCAGACATTCAAGAGTGTCAGGGAAGTAAAATATGTACAATGAAAATAATGACTGAGAAGGTGCTCAGGAAGCTTAATGGTCTGAGGGTGGATAAATTTCCTGGTCCTGATGGAATGCACCCTCGGGCTCTGAAGGAAGTAGCTGAAGAGATTGCAGAGGCATTAACAATGATCTTTCAAGAATCAATAGATTTTGGCATTGTACCAGATGACTGGAAAACTGTAAATGTTACTCTGCTATTTAAGAAGGGTGGGAGGAAGCAGAAAGGAAACTATAGGCCTGTTAGCCTGACATCAGTGGTTGGGAAGATGGTGGAATCAATTGTTAGGGATGAAATTACGGAATACCTGGAGGCACATGACAAGATAGGCCAAAGCCAGCATGATTTCTTGAACGGAAAATCCTGTCTGACTAAACTACTGCAATTTTTTGAGGAAATTACAAGCACGGTAGGCAAAGGAGATGCAGTAGATGTGGTGTACTTGGATTTTCAGAAGGCCTTTGACAGGGTGCTGCACATGAGGCAACTTAGCAAGATAAGAGCCTATGGAATTACAGGGAAGTTACTAGCATGGGTGGAGCATTAGCTGATCAGTGGAAAACAGAGTGGGAATAAAGGGATCATATTCTGGCTGGCTGCCGGTTACCAGTGGCGGGGTCGGTGTAGGGACCGCTGCTTTTTATGATGTATGTCAATGATTTGAACTATGGGATTAATGGATTTGTGGCTAAGTTTGCCAATGATACAAAGATAGGTGGAGGAGCAGCTAGTGTTGAGGAAACAGAGAGCCTGCAGAGAGACTTAGATAGTTTAGGGGAATGGGCAAAGAAGTGGTAAGTGAAATACAATGTTGGAGAGTGTATGGTCATGCACTTTGGTGGAAGAAGTAAACGGGCAGACTATTATTTAGACGGGGAGAGAATTCAAAATGTAGAGATGCAAAGGGACTTGGGAGTTCCTGTGCAGGATACCTTAAAGGTTAACCTCCAGGTCAAGTCGGTGGTGCAGAAGGCAAATGCAATGTTGGCATTCATTTCTAGAGGTATAGAATATAAGAGCAGGGATGTGATGTTGAGGCTCTATAAGGCACTCGTGAGACCACACTTGGAGTATTGTGTGCAATTTTGGGTTCCTTATTTTAGAAAGGATATACTGACATTGGAGAGGGTTCAGAGAAGATTCACGAGAATGATTCCAGGAATGAAAGTGTTACCATATGAAGAACATATGGCAGCTCTTGGGTTGTATTCCCTGGAGTTCAGGAGAATGAGGGGGGATCTCATAGAAACATTCCGAATGTTAAAAGGTCTGAACAGATTAGATATGCCAAAGTTAATTCCCATGGTAGGGGAGTCAAGGACAAGAGGGCTCAACTTCAGGATTGAAGGACGTCAATTTAGAACAGAGATGCGGAGAAATTACTTTAGTCAGAGGGTGGAATTTGTTGCCATGAGCAGCTGTGGAGGCCAAGTCATTGGGTGTATTTAAGACAGAGATAGATAGGGTTCTTGATTAGCCAGGGCATCAAAGAGTAGGTGGAGAAGGTGGGGATGACTGGAAGAATTGGATCAGCCCATGATTGAATGGTAGAGCAGACTCAATGGACCAAATGGCCTACTTTGCTCCTATATCTTATGGTCTTATGATTGGTGTTTTGCTGATGTAAATATAACTCCTTTTTGAATTTATTTTTTAAGGTTTTGGAAAAAAACTTGGAAGTTGTGTGTCATCCCAGTGGGAGATCGGAGAGTATGAATTTAATGTTAGCAAATGGAATTGAGTCAACAATCAGCGGGTATGTTTTGTTAAAGTATCTGCCAAATCCATTTGTATTTTTACAGTTCATAGTAATTAGATGCAGTAATAATAAGTGGTTATGTAACAGATGTTGTATCAAATATCTTAGTTTTTGATTAGATGTTTCTTGAACTTTCACAGTTTGAGTTAGTATGTTTTCTTGACTTTCAGGCTGTTATCAAGCACGTCCAATGAAAGTGTTTTATATGAAGTTGTAAATAAAATGAAGTTTTCACTGATGAGTTCACAAAATCTTCATCTGCAAGATGATTCAGTCTTCTCTGAAGGAAATGATGGTATAGTTAGCAAACTTGTACTTTACATTTAGTTATGCAATTGAAATTGTTCTATATATTTAAAATGTTTTTGTCAGATGCAATATGCTTTGTAGCTCTTTGAAAACTATATTCCTATAAAATATGAATAATTCAACAACCTTAGTGTAGATCTTGTAAAATTGAGAGAGAGGGAGAACCATTTTATGTCGCCATATCAGACATCCCACCTCTCCCAGAAGTTCCGGGAGTCTCCCACGTATTGATAGCGGCTCCCTGATACCTGCAGGTTATATACAATATCCCGGAAGTCGATTGTTTAGAGAGCGAGAGAGAGAGAGCACCATGGCAGAGTTCCAAAAAAAAGAAAATATAAAACGTATTTCACTCCAGACTACACTAAAGTGTACCCCTGCCTAATAGGGGTCAAAAATAATGACAGTGTTGCTCGCTGCACTGTTTGCAACAGTGACTTTTCTATTGCCCGTGGTGGGTTAAGACTGTAAAAGACATGTTGAGGTGAGTTTAACAGGTGTCATTCATTCATTAGCATAGCCACCGTTATTTAAGCTAGCTGGCCAGCTGCTAAGGAGCTACTCTATTGCAGACATCCCACCAGGCCCGGAAGTTCCAGGAGTCTCCCACAAATTGATGGTGCTACCTACCTGAAATGAGTTTTTGCAGGGTGGGATGTCTGCCATATAATTTCTTCACCAACCGGTTCCATTTTAAAGTCACTTGAAATGTGCATTATTTTCAAAGTTAAGTTTTATTTTTACTTTCAATAGTGTCTGAAAAATTCAAACAGATCAGTACTTTTTGTTGCATTGAATATTCAGCTCCACCCAAAAATGGCAATGAAATTGGTTACCTCAAACACTGTCCACATTCTGCTTGTATTGTCAATAGGATTTGGTTGTGAAACCATCTGTTCAGATAAGTGTAGACCCTAGTGGAGAAGTCTCATCTAATGCATGGTGAAAATCTGATAAAAGTTCTATTAAATAGAGACTCCAGAATGCAAAGTCAGCAAGGCGATGTGGCCTTCTATATATTGGCGAGACCCGATGCAGACTGGGAGATCGTTTCGCTGAACAGCTACGCTTTGTCTGCCAGAGAAAGCAGGATCTCCCAGTGGCCACACATTTTAATTCCACGCCCCATTCCCATTCTGATATGTCTATCCATGGCCTCTTCTACTGTAAAGATGAAGCCACACTCAGGTTGGAGGAACAACACCTTATATTCCGTCTGGGTAGCCTCCAACCTGATGACATGAACATTGACTTCTCAAACTTCCGCTACTGCCCCACCTCCCCCTCGTACCCCATCCGTTATTTATTTATATACACACACATCCTTTTTCTCTCTCTCCTTTTTCTCCCTCTGTCCCCCTCACTATACACCTTGCCCATCCTCTGGTTTTTACCCCCCTCCCCTTTCTCCCTAGGCCTCCTGTCCCATGATCTTCTCATATCCTTTTTGCCAATCAACTATCCAGCTCTTGGCTCCATTCCCCACCCCACCCCCGTCTTCTCCCATCATTTCAGATCTCCCCCTCCCCCTCCTACTTTCAAATCTCTTACTAACTCTTCTTTCAGTTAGTCCTGACGAAGGGTCTCGGCCCGAAACGTCGACTGTACCTCTTCCTCGAGATGCTGCCTGGCCTGCTGTGTTCACCAACTTTTATGTGTGAAGGCTCTTTAAGTTGCACTTTTCACTGATGTTTTAATGAGATGTCTTTCAGCTGAATCCAGGCAACACAGTTCTGTGGAAAGTGAAACTGTTGTCAAGTACTTTGAGGATGGCATGCTTGGTCAAAGATCTCTGCTGTGGGCAATATCCGAGAATTAAAAACGGTTTATTGACATAGGTTTGAGAATGTCATACAAAGCAGAAACAGTGTTTACCTTGTTTGGAAACATCAATGTTGTACCATGTAATACTCAAATGAATTGCTTAGCTAGTGTCAATAGAGTGCATCTATTCGACTTCATTGATAGGATTCCATGAACAGTATGCAGTTTCAAAGTATTGTACTATTTGAGTTCATCTTATGACATATTCTGTTCTGATCACAGATATTAAAGATATTCCCAGAGAGCAATCAAGTCGTTCAACAACAGATTATAAAAGGTTATACATTCTGATGATGATTCATTCTGTAATTGGTCATTAATATGATTATATAATTAGAAAACCATGTGTTTCATTCAGTGTCCTTAAATAATGTCCTTTATTTCTACAGTTTTCACCCTGAAATAAAGTGGCATCAAACAGATGATCATCTTGTGCTAAATATAAAATTGCAAAATGTTGCACAATATTCATGCAGATTTGATCAGTGCAGAGTAATATTCAGGTATGTAGAATAAGCATTGCCTACAAAATATTTGATAACCTTTGGTACATGGAGCTTATTAAAAGAGGGCTATGCAGTAGGGTAATTCTAGACAGCTTCTAGAGTAGGTTACATGGTTGGCACAACCTTGTGGGCCGAAGGGCCTGTAATGTGCTGCAGATTTCTATGTCCTATGTTCTTTAGTCAATTAATCTTATATTTCTCATTTAAATGCAGTGCCTCTGTTGATGCCAAATTGTACTTGGCAGATATGGAACTTCAAGGCAGTATTTTAAAAGACAAGTGCTTATGTATCATAAAAAATGAAGAACCTGTCATTACGCTGTTTAAAGAGGAGAGAGGTGTGTGGAGCAGTTTGCTGAAAATTAAGGTAATAATCAAATAATTTTCTTCTATCAATCACACTAAACAGAATGAAATATATTTGGTTTAAGGTTGTGCTGGTGAAACACAGTGATGACTTGCTGGCAGCAAACAAAACTACCAACTACTTTATTAATTGCACTTCTTCTGGAAAACAATCACTGCAATCAGTAATGTCCCTTTCGGAATCGAAAGGGACTTGTACAACTGGTGTATTTGCTGTGTAAACTAAAGTCTTCAAGATGCAGGATGGTTGCACCGTGGCATGTATGGGCCAGGTTGTGGTGGCAGGGCCCAGGCCCAAGAGCATATTGAAGTCATGGAGCTCAAGTCTGACAGCGAGGAATGAACCGAGGTTTGGCTGATTTATGCGCTGGGCCAGATTGAAAAAGTCAGGGTGTGGAGCTGGAGGTGAGGGACGGAACAGTGTTCAGCTCGCTGCTCGGCGAGGCTTACTCGACTCTGCACTGAACTGAGGCTGCAACTAATGGGCTGCTGGATCAGCTGTGACTGGCTTCGTGGCTGTAAACTCAATTTTGTGAACTTTAGATTTGAATGTTATTTGCTTACTTTTTATTGGTTGCATGATTTATTTTCTTTTGCATGATCTTTTTAAAGGGTTCTATTTGGGTTTCTTTGTTTTTAGCTACCTGTAAGGAGACACATCTCAAGGTTGTATATAGTTTACCATCTGGAACCTTATCAAAGACCTTGCTGTAGTTCGTTGTGACTGTATCAACTACACGACTCTCATCAATACATTTAGTACCTCTACAAAAGAACAATCAAATTGAGCAGACAGGATCTCCCCCTTACAAAACCATGCTGACTAGCTCTGCTTATCCAAATGCAGATTAATCCAGTCTTCAGAATTTTCTTTGTAGTAACTATCCTATTAGTTACATGAGACACTCACACCTGTGATTACATGCTTATCCCTGGAACAATGTTGTTGTCCTGTATTACTGGCTGAAAGTTTTAAAACCTTCCTTGTCTCCCTTTGCAGCCAGGGAAATAACTCATCATGCCCTGGAGAGGTATCTACCTATAAGCTTGCTAACAGGTGTACTAATTCCTCCTTTTTATGATGATCTGGCCTATCATTTCAACTGCCACTTTAGACGATGTCTCCATTTAAGAATTCACCCACATCCTCTGATGTAACACACAAATTGCCATTTTGGCTTGCAGTGGACTTGCCCTTTCCCTGGTAACATCATTGCCCTAATAAACTCATAAAATGCTCTGTGACAGCTAAGTATCCAGAAAAGAGTGTGGGTGACAGGATTGAACAAAGAGACTGTTACAGTATTGTAGAGGGATGATGTAATTGACACCTGTGGATGGATTTCAAGAGTAGGAGCATCATTGTTCTACTGGTTGTGTGTACTCAGCTACCAAATAACTGGAAAGATGGGAGAAAAGTTTAGTAAACAAGAATTTGCAAGAACAAAGATGTGCTATTAGGGGGACTTTATTGGTACATATTAGGATAATTTTGTAACCAATTGATATTTGGTAAAAATTTATATATACTGAGCATTTTGTGTATTCCTGGGAAAGTTAACACTTCCATGCAAATATATTGCCATGGTGAAGAGATTGTGTTGAATGCATGTCAGTCATTAGCCCTGTTACTAAAGGGTTTTATTGCAATTTCCTTTCAGAATCCAAATGTTACTTTTGATTTCAACTATTTTGTGGAGTCGACAGATGACGTATCTCTTCCAATTTACAATGGTAAGGCCCTCCATTTAGAGTTAAAAACAGAATGTTTCGCTTCATTAAATGTTATAGTGAAATTAAAGATAACTACAAAAGGTTTCATGTCAACTAAATACAGTGGCATGCAGAAGTTTGGGCACCCCGGTCAAAATTTCTGTTACTGTGAATAGCTAAGCGAGTAAAAGATGAACTGATTTCCAAAAGGCATAAAGTTAAAGATGACACATTTCTTTAATATTTTAAGCAAGAAAAATTTTTTTCCTCCCTTTACAGTTTCAAAATAACAGAAAAGGAAAAGGGCACGAAGCAAAAGTTTGAGCACCCTGCATGGCAATACTTAGTAACACCCCCTTTGGCAAATATCACAGCTTGGAAATGCTTTTTGTAGCCAGCTAAGAGTCTTTCAATTCTCATTTGGGGGATTTTCACCCATTCTTCCTTTCAAAAGGCTTCTAGTTCTGTGAGATTCTTGGGCCGTCTTGCATGCACTGCTCTTTTGAGGTCTATCCACAGATTCTCGATGATGTTTAGGTCAGGGGACTGTGAGGGCCATGACAAAACCTTCAGCTTGCACCTCTTGAGGTAGTCCATTGTGGATTTTGAGGTGTGTTTAGGTTCATTATCCTGTTGTAGAAGCCATCCTCTTTTCAGTTGGAGAGGGGTTCTTTTCATGAAATTCTGCACCCTTTTTTCTCCAAACATACCTTTTGCTCATTGCGGCCAAAAAGTTCTATTTTAGCTTCATCAGTCCACAGGAATTGTTTCCAAAGTGCATCAGGCTTGTTTAGATGTTCCTTTGAACCTTTTGAGCAAAGGTATATTTGGAGAAAAAAGGGTGCAGAATTTTATGAAAAGAACACCTCTCCAACTGTTAAGCATGGGGGTGGATCAATCATGCTTGGGGCTTGTGTTGCAGCCAGTGGCACGGGGAACATTTACTGGTAGAGGAAGGAATGAATTCAATTAAATACCAGCAAATTTTGGAAGCAAACATCACACCGTCTGTAAAAAAGCCGAAGATGAAAAGAGGATGGCTTCTACAACAGGATAATGAACCTAAACACACCTCAAAATTCACAATGGACTACCTCAAGAGGTGCATGCTGAAGATTTTGCCATGCCCCTCGCAGTCCCCCGACCTAAATATCATCAAGAATTTGTGGATAGACCTCAAAAGAGCAGTGTATGCAAGACGGCCCAAGAATCTCACAGAACTAGAAGCCTTTTGCAAGGAAGAATGGGCAAAAATCCCCCAAACAAGAATTGAAAGACACTTAGCTGGCTACAAAAACCGTTTACAAGCTGTGATACTTGCTAAAGGGGGTGTTACAAAGTACTGACCATGCAGGGTGCCCAAACATTTGCTTCCGTACCTTTTCCTTTTTTGTTATTTTGAAACTGTAAAAGATAGAAATAAAAAAGTTTTCTTGCTTAAAATATTAAAGAAATGTGTCATCTTTAACTTTATGCCTTTTGGAAATCAGTTCATCTTTTACTCGCTTAGTTATTCACAGTAACAGAAATTTTGACCAGGGGTGCCCAAACTTTTGCATGCCACTGTTATGTATGCTAAGCCAGTGCAAGAAGGACAATATATTCCAACATAATGGTGGTATTTTCAGCAGCAGCAGTTTCTTTCCCTGATAATTGCATGGTTGGGGATCACTAGCATGTCATGCGCTAAAGGTTAAAGAAATGCATTTCTGCTGGACATGTCTGTTTTACACATAGAAATGACTACCATAGTGGGAGCATGAGACAGGGAACAGTCTATCACCAGCCTACACACCCACTGTTACTTCAGTGATCCAGGCATTCCTGTCCTCATGCACAAAATTGAGAGGTCTGCCCAAAATGCTCTGCCACAGAAGCCACCAGATCCGAGTTGTAAAAGAGCCAATAAACTATGGCAATTGAAATTAAGAGTGTACACACATTAAGTAAAGCAGGAAAATTTTCTCAAACTTCAGCAATTTTTTTTTTCAAAGGTGAGTACTATAATTCAGAAGACATTTACCCGCAGAAATATTACAAGTTCAGATACTGTATTTATTGTTGAAATATTTAAAAGTTGAACAAAATATTGCTGATATGATGAACTTAGATATTAATTGTAATATGCATTAGTGTCATATGAGGGTTTTTCCTCTTTTATTTGATAGATATAAGAAGAAAAGAGCATCAGCTAGTGCTAGAACCCATGGTCGATGAATGGAATAATTTTACTTATGTTTCTGACAGTTCAGAGGAAGATTACTGATGATGCTGGTATAGTAAGGTCTTGCATTAAATGTTCTCTGGGTTATGCATTCACCACCGAGTTGGCAAGCAGGCCACTTAAGAATAGATTTAATGTTAGATAAGTAAATATCATCTTTGAACAACCAAAATAAAATAATGTTTCTCCGCATTAGTGGATCATTGTTTATCTGAAACAAGGTACTCTGAACTGCCTGTAGACTAGATTTGTGATCTGGACCACAGCTGTTCTTGCAGTTTGTGTTTTAAGACTGAATGGAATATGTGTACATTGCTGGAGCTTGTTTTTAAGCATCTTGCATCATTGCTGAGAATGCCCAACAGATTACTTGGATTATTCCAAGAGAAGCAACATCAAATCTTGTCATTATCATTTTCCCCATCCATTCTATTTGCAAACTGAAAACTCTTTATCATAGCTTTGTAGAAATTGCTCCAGAAATCCAGAAGTGTGGTAGGCACATAGAGAACACACATTTTGGAATATCAGATTACCACACATTTTGCCAAATGCGTTCTGTATTAATTGAGCCATCATAAATAGATATCCTCCACCTCAAACTGAAAAAAACTCCTTGGTACATTTCTAGTAAACCATGCATATTTTGGATGAGCCAAGATTGTGAATCATAAGAAAACTCATGTTAACTTATTTCACTTAAAGATGGCACCTGATATTGTTTGGAAATTTAAATATTTGGCACATTACAGTTAAATATGTGATGTATAATATTGTAGTTTGATTAATATTAATCATTTTTATAAGTGAGATTTCTCCATGAGCTGCCATCTATGTTTTGTACATAATTAAATGCATAATCCTTAAATCCCCAAGTGGCATAGAAGGAAAAAGTAGGCACATGGATAACAGAAAAATGGAGGGCTATGTGGAAGGAAAGGGTTAGATTAGAGTAGGTTAAACAATTGGCACAAATTCGTGACCCAAAGGGTCTGTACTGTACAGTAATGTTCTGTGTTCTGTACTCTGCCTTCTAGTTTGACCTTCCAGAGTATCACTTAACACTTTGCTAGGCTGAACTCTATCCACCACTTCTCAGCATCCTACCGATATCCCATTGTAACCTACAACAGTCCTCTGCACTATCCACAACACTGCCAACCTTCATCTGCAAATTTGGTAACTCTTCCATTTCCTCAAACATCATTTAGAAAAATCACAAAGAGTCAGGGTCCCAGAACAGATCTCTACAGAACCCTACTAATCAGGGTCCCAGAACAGATCTCTGCAGAACACCACTAGTCACCAATCTCCAGGTAGAATACGTACCATCTACCACCTTCTGCCTTGTGTAGCCAAGCAAATTCTGAATCCATGCAGCCAAGTTTCCCTGGAACCCATGCCTCATGACTTCCTCTGAGTATACAATGGGGAACCTTATCAAACACCATACTAAAATCCATCTACTACTCTACCTTCAGCAATTTGTTTTGACACTTCCTCAAAGAATTCACTCGGGTTTGTGAGGCACAGCCTACCCCTCACAAAGCCATGCTGACTATCCCTAATCAGACTATGCTTCGCCAAATACTTGTAAATCCTGTTTCTCAGGACCCTTTCCAATAGTTTGCCCACCACGTATGTAAGATTCATTGGTCTAATTCCCAGGAATAAGGAATAACATTTGCCACTCTCCAAGCTTCTGGTACCACTCCTGTGGCCAGTGAGGACACAAAGGTCATTGCCAAAGGTTTAATAATCTCTTCCCTAGTTTCCTGAAATAATCTGGCATTTGTCCCTCCAGCCCCAGGGACTTAGTGTACCTATTCTAATGATTATAAAAGGTTCCAGCACATTCTCTTTCTTACCAGTAACATGTTCTAGCATAATAGCCTGTCTTCACATTCATCAAAGTCCCTTTCACGAGATGAATGCTGATACAAAGTATTCATTAAGGACCTTCCCTACCTTCTCTGACTCCAGATATGTGTTTCCTCTTTCATTTCTAATTGGTCCTACCCTTACTGTAGCCATCCTCCTGATGTGCATAATCATGTAGAATGCCTTGGGATTTCCCTTAATCCTCCTTGCCAAGGCCTTCTCACATTCCCTTCTAGCTCTCCTAAGTACCTACTTAAGCTCCTTCCTGGTTACCTTACCCAGAGCCCTGTCTGATCCTTCCTTCTTAGCTTTTATATTTTTCCTACTTTTTATTTTCCTATTCCTCCTCTGTGATATTCAGCGATTCTCTTAAATGGATCTTGTTGATGTTCTTATATTTCCACCTATTTTTCTATTTATTACTAAATACATTTTATAATCACTTTTGTAAAATAGCTTGCTTAAGACTATGACTGGAAGAAAAAGTATATTTGCACCCTCCGAAGCTAATTAGTGCCAACCTACTCTTGATCTGCATGTGCCCAGTAGGGACCATGGATTTAAATGAAACAAACCTTTGCTGCACATAATTTTTGGTCAAGCACATTTTTGTTTTATTCCTTTCAGGATGTGAGCAGTATTGCCAAGGGGTCAGAATTTATTGATGTTTGTGAGCTGCTGCTTTGAAACAGCAATGCAATTCTTCTGGTGGAAGAAGGAGCTGCTCATTTTGTACAAAAAACAATGAAAGAATGCCAGTATATTTCCAAGCCTGAATGGTGTGCATCTTAAAAGTGCAAAAGGGAGGTGGTGTGCTTAATTTTACCTTAAGCCCATGTCTGCAGTGACAATTTAATGAGCTGAAGCGATAGAGTTGGAGTAGCTTGGGCGAGTATTGTGGTGTGCTTTAGAAGTTACATGTGCAGCCAGTGTGCATTGGTACTCGAAGGAATGACAGCTTATTCTTTGACAACCAGTTAAGAGAGTGTTTTGTCCTGGATGGTAATTAGTATTTTAAGTATTGTTGGATCTTTGTAAATGGAGAGTATGCCATCAGACTTCACCATCAGTTAGATGTTGTAATGGTTATGAAGAATTAGAATGTGACATTAACAAAATGTTAATGCCAAGGCTGTGAAGTGTGATTATTCAGTCAAATCTGTCAAAATTAGAGACATTTTCCCGTTGATTTTTGTGGCTATTCCTCCATTCAATGGCAATTTTTTAAAATTGTCTTTTTTTTTTAAAGTACTATATTTGATTCTTCCAGAAATTAGTTAGGGCCATTAATTGTACTGGAATGTAAATATTTGGAAAAGATTGATTCTTTGTGATAACTTCATTTATTGAGCCAGATCTGTGACAGTTATGAAAGGATTTTCACATTTCAAGCTTTCCTTTTATGAAAAGAATTGCAGCAGATCAGTACATTAACTCCACTTGGATGCCTTAATGTTTTTCTTGACCTTTTCAATTGACCTATGCTCAACAATTTAAGAGGATATTTCACATTTCTGAAGAACCAGTTTATAACTTTTAAGTTTAATTTTACTTCTCAACAAAGGGAATAGTTCCAGGATTTCATAGACCAGCTTTTTATTCCTAGTATCCAATTTGTAAATGTATTCAATCTTAAATATTGTCCTGCTTTCTTTCCAGCATTTAAACCTGCAAGTAGTAGTATATGGTTATGTTTACAAAAATATCCTTGATAGCTCTAAACCAAATTTACGACACAAATATTCCTTCTTAGCCCCAATGGTCTGTGCTGAGTTTATGCTCTGCAGGATTTCTCACACTTAATCTATTCATACAATACTCCTAGCGATAGCAAACTCTGTTCTGTATTGCTGTACTTTGTTCCCATTTCCCATTATGAACACTATGAAAAATCTTAAATTTCCTGCAGCATACTTTGCAGTACATTTACATATTATGATTATTGCAACAGCTTGTATTTGTACGTGGACAAGAAGGAGAATGTTATGTATATGATCCTTGAGAGTGCCTGCTGTTCAGTCAGAATATAACTTGCCTGATTTTTACCTTTTGTTTTCTCTGTAATCTAGAAAGCAACTATCTTAGCCTTCATTGGCACAGACTCCACTACTTGCTGATAAAACCAAGGAACCTGAATCCTTTGGAAAAGAAATTCCACTTAATCTGTTTGATCACTCCTTGTAAAATAATTCTTATCTTGGGGTTCAACCTGGTAAATCTTCTCTGAGATATCTTAAATGCATGTATAATCCTACTTAAATTAAAATAAGCCATGCATAATATTCCAGCCATAACTTACTTCCAAAAGGGCAACAAGACATCTCTACTCAACTAACTTGCAATGAAGGCCAACAATTACTTGCTGTACCTGCATGCTCACGATGTGTTTAATGTATAAGGACACTTGTCCCTTTGTACAGCATTATTCTGTAAATTATAGCTGTCAGTATTCCATATTCACTCTGTTTACCCAGTTTGTGATCAATTCAGTGGTTTTTTTTGCTAGAATGTAGGGTGGTAGATTGTCAAAGTGAAACTGACACAAACCATTTGTGCATCAATGTTGGAAAGTGAATGAAAAAGTACAATGTTTGAAGATGGGAGATCTGTAGCAAGTGCCATTTTAAATTGCTCACGGATAATAACAGCAAATATTTGTATTTTGCTTATTGCATGTTGACTGTCCATGTAAATGTAAACATTAGGAAACAGTTATTGGTTTTGAATATTTGCTTTTGCATTGGTTAAAGTAACTGGTATTTTCATCTTTAGTTCAAGATTTTTAAAAGGATATTGTAAGAATCTAGTTGAAAATATGCTTGTAACTAAAACAATATTAATGGAGAAATGAGAATATCTGAGGTTATCAAATGTTTCAACAAGTATTAAAACAACAGCTGGTAAAGTTTATAACACTGCATGTTGTAGTATATGTTATTTTTAAAAAACACAGGAATTATTTGTTTTAAGCGGAGTTTCCTAAGGGCTTGAGAGAAAGGTAAATTTGAGTTCAGTTGCTTTATAATTGTTCACTAGTGATATTTCTGTATACTGACTAGATCTCCCAAGGACCATCAGTATTTGCATGGCTTTTGCAGAAAGAACAATTTAAAAACATTTGTAACTAAATTTAAAGCTATGTTAACATTCCTTGTGCACTTTTCTTCATCAGAATAAAAAGACATATCCTCTTTGGGATTTGTAAGAAAACTAAATTCTATTTTCTAGTTCATTTTATTTTTCATAGGATATAGGATTATACAGGCTGAGTACCCTTTGAAAATCCAAAATCCAAAAATTTTTTTGAGGACTGTCATGTCACAAATGGAAAATTCCACAAGGCATTGGGAAGGTTCCAGGTGATGTGCAGGTCTCTGTGCACCACAGCTGGTTCTGAGAAGTGACCTCACATATGTAATGAACAGAAGTTAATGAAAAATAGAAAAACTGCATAAAGCAAAAAATGAAGATTTCGGTGTGTATTGAAAGAGTGGATTTGTCAGCATCAGCGTGAACATAAGCTGCCTAAGATACGCTGATCATGAAACAAGCAAACATCTATCTCGCCGAACTGAAAATTAAAGATAATTGTGAATATTCAGCAGGCTGGTTTGCAGAAATTTAAGAAAAGGCAAGGCCTTGAATTTTTAAAGATTTCTGGTGATAGTGTCTGATAATTACAAAGCAGCAGAGAAATTCACTGACAAGTTTGATGAAAATCTAACACTGAATGGCTGCGTCAGTACGTATTTGTGATGAACAAGTACAAGACTAAAATTACTTACCAGAAGCACATAAATTAAGATTCAGGAATGATGCTGATGCCAAACAATCACTAGTTATCCACCTGGGTGGCTGAGGTGTGGTAGCTATTAAAAATATTATATAAAATGACCTTAAGGGTATATGTATAAGCTTTCTATGTAATGTAAATGGATATTGTGTTTAGACTTAGGTCCCATTCCCAAGCAAATATTCCAAAATCGGAAACATTTCAGGCCCCAAGCATTTCAGAAATGGCAACACACACAAAATGCTGGAGGAACTCAGCAGGCCAGGCAGCATCTATGGAAAAGAGCAAAAAGTCAACGTTTCAGGCTGAAACTCAGGTCCTGATGAAAGGTCTTGGTTTGAAGTGTCGACTGTTTACTCTTTTCTATAGATGCTGCTGGGTCTACTGAGTTCCTCCAGCACTTTGTGCGTGTTGCTTGGATATCCAGCATCTGCAGATGTTCTTGACTTTGTGCTATTTCAGATATGGGGTGCTTAACTTGTACTTATCCTGGTAATACAATCTAACCTGGCATATTGTATGGGAATAAAAACATTCAAAGTTCTGTAAAATTGAGGACTTTGTCTTGAGAAGTATAAAAAGTTAAATCTAACACTCAATGCATTATTATCCCACACACAATCCTTAGCTCCTACCAATATCTTGCTTCCTCTCACTCGATTTTTATTCCACCAGGACAACATGGAACCAGTCTTACTACCTGCTGTAAAAGAGAACAAAAGTTCTAATTTCCAGAGATGAGGTGAGGGCAAGTAGCCTGATATCAAATCTCAATTCATTAAAAAGGATTTCCAGCAGAAAGCACCATTGCTGGAGACAAAGGTGGGACAAAGGAAAATCGTTGTGATCCAATTGTGTTAGCTCCTTCACCCCCCTGCAAGATGACATAGGTTGTTAAATAATAAATCTACAGCACACAAATGCCAGGCAATGATCCTCCCCTGTGTTAAAAGAATTTTGACGTGCAAAGATATTACCAGTGCTGAAACCTCCACTATAAACTAGCATTGCCACACACAATTATCTGCAACTCTTCAGAAGTGGAATAGAAACAAATTATTCCTCAACTACAAGGAAGAAAAGATTAAAGCAGCCCTACACATATCCAAATTCTTTTTCGGACAAGACTTTAAAACTAAATTTGCTTGTATTTAATTAAATGCAGTATTTACTTCAAACAATAATGCAAGCTGTATAGTATTCTGGATGAATGATGTCCCTTAGACTGTTGAAATATATTATTGCAGTTGTAGATGCAATTATGTATGCATTGCTTTGAACAATCACAAATAATGCAAGCTTCTATTTAATATTTTAAAACTAGACCTTCACAGAGGTTTGAGCAATGTTGAACAGTAAGCTTTGCTGATTTGCCCATCCTAATGTTTTTAATCTCGTGTTCAAAAGTAGATTGTTCAGATGTCTAGTATCCAATAAAACCGATAGATAAGTGGTACAGCGCAAAACTCTTCTGAATCAATTTCTGTTAAATCCTCAAAATGTTACGTCAATTAAATGGATTAACTAAATGAATATTGGTAGTTTACACCAGGGGGCAGTAAAGTGTGCCAGCTATTACCCATTCTATTAACATGCAATATAACTACAGCCACTACATAGCGCCTCCAGATATTAAAATGTGACCCTTAAGTTCTAAGCAAATAAAATTCAAAATATCATGATTGATCTCAATCACAAACGAGAAAATCTGCAGATGCTGGAAACCAAGCAACACACACAAAATGCCAGCAGGCCAGGCCTGTTGCTTTCCTCCAGCATTTTGTGTGTGTTGATAAGACCGAACTTAGCACAGAATTAAATAGACAATCTAGGAAAGCTAAGAAGTCGCACAGACTTGGGGTTAAGACTATTTGATCAATTCGTGTCACTAAAGTTAGCAAAATATAATTCTTTAATTTTTACTTAGAATGAGAATACTGAAAACAACATAAAACACTGGATATATTCACTACCTTGGGTAGCATCTGTGGAGAGAAAATTTGGTCTTCAACATCATTATCTTTGTTTCTTGTTCATAGGTGCTGCAAAATCTGCTGTGCATTTCCATCCTTTTTCATTTTCATTGCCAATTTCCTACATCAGTGGTTCTTTAATGTTTTAAGTTATGAAAATACTGAATTTCATGTTTATCATAGAGATACAGCATAGAAACATATCTGTTCAACTCATAAATATGAACCATACAGTTCCTATAAATTGTATTTACCTCTCTTGGAAATGTTCATGTTTTATTGTTACAACATTGAATCACAATGGATTTAATTGGCTTTTTTGACACTGACCAACAGAAAAATACACTTTCCTGTCAATGTGAAAACAGGTCTCTACAAAGTGATCTAAATTAATTACAGATATAAAACACATAATTGATTGCATAAGTATTCAGCCCCTTGAAGTCACTATTTAGTAAATGCACCTTTGGCAGCAATTACAGCCTTGAGTCTGTGTGGATACTATCAGCTTTGCACATCTGGACACTGCAATTTTCCCCCATTCTTCTTTACAAAACTGCTCAAGCTCTGTCAGATTGCATGGGGATCACGAGTGAACAGCCCTTTACAAGTGCAGCCACAGATTCAAAATTGAATGGAGGTTTGGAGTGTGACTTGGCCACCCCAGGACATTAACTGTTGTTTTTAAGCCATTCCTGTGTAGCTTTGGCTTTATGTTTGGGGTCATTGTCTTGCTGGAAAACAAATCTCCCAAGTTGCAGTTCTCTTGCAGACTGCATCCGGTTTTCCTCCAGGATTTCCCTGTATTCATTTTACCCCCTACCTTCACAAGCCTTCCTGGGCGTGCTGCAGTGAAGCATCCCACAGCATGATGCAGCCACCACCATGCTTCACTGAAAGGATGGTGTGTTTTTGATGATGTGTGCTGTTCATCTTACGCCAAACATAACATTTAGTGTAATTGCCAAAAAGCTCAAATTTGGCTTCATCAGACCAGAGAACCTTTTTCTAGCTGACTTCAGAGTTCCCCACATGCTTTCTGGCAAGCTATAGCTGAGATTTCATGTGGTTTTTTTTCAACAGTTGTTTTCTCTTTGGGACTCTCCCATAAAGCTATGTCTGGTGAAGCATCCGAGCAACAGGTGTTGTATGCATAGTCTCTCCCATCTCAGCTAGTAAAGCTTGTAACTCCTCCAGAGTTGTCATAAGTCTCTTGGAGGCCTCCCTCTCTAGTCCCCTTCTTGCACTGTCACTCAGTTTTTGAGGATTGCCTGCAGGCAGCTGTGTCATATTCTTTCCATTTCTTGATGATTGAATTAACTGTACTCCAAGGTATATTCAGTGACTTGGAAATGTTCTTGTATTTCTCTCCTGACTTGTGTGTTTCAATAACCTTTTCATGGAGTTGCTGGAGTGTTCTTTTGTCTTCATGGTGTAGTTTTTGCCAGGATACTGACTCACCAGTAGTTGGACCTTTCAGGTGTATCTTTACGACAATCAACTGAAACACCCTGACTGTCCACAGGTCTCCAAAAACAACTCCATTTAACTAATTATGTGACTTCTAAAACCAATTGGCTGCACCAGTGATGATTTGGTGTGCAGAATTCTGCTCTGCCATTTCATCAAGGCTGATCCATTTTCCCCCTCAGTCCCTGTCTCCTACCTTCTCCCCATATCTCTTCATGCCCTGATTTTTCAAGAATCAATCAACCTCTGCCTTAAATAAACACAGAGACTTGGCCTGCACAGCTGCCTGTGGCAATGAATTCCACAGATTCACCACTCTCTGGCTAAATAAATTCCTTCTCATCTCCGTTCTAAAGGACACCTCTCTCTTCTGAGGCTGTGTATGAGGACACAGCTCCTTATATGACAAGCTTTTCAATCCCAGAATCATTTTCATGAACCTATCCAATGTCAGTACATCCTTTCTCAGATAAGGGGCCCAAATTGTTCACAATACTCCAAAGTGAGGCATCAGTCTATGAACTTTCTCAGATGATCTTATTAAGGATAGAGAAATGATCAATGCCTACTGAAAGACACAAAGACCTCAAGCATGGTACTGTCATTGTAACTGCCTTCAAGAACATCACATAGCAGCTTATTGGGTCCAGCCTTTCTGATATTCCTAACCTACAAAATGTTTTTTAAAAAAAGCCATATTTTAACTGAAAAAAGCAAGGATTCAGGAGCAGACTGTAATCCTACTTAAGTTCTCAGCCAATCTCAATTCCTGAAAGACTGCTAATAAAAAAGTTTTAACATATTATGCATCATGCTGACAGCCCTTCAAAGAAATGCTTCCATTAAGCACTTAAGTACCAGCAACTTCAAGATTCCAATGGAAATGCTGCAATCCTAATATTGTAAACCATACTTTACTGATTTTGGGTAGATGGAGCTTGTCAGCCTGGGAAGGCAGTCCACCTAAGAGAGGGAAAACTGATTTCAAACCTCCGCTTCCTTGCGGCCATACCCACTCATGGGAAAAGCTTCGTGAGTAAACCCTGAGGACAAATCTGGAGCTGGAGTCCCTAAGGCAGTCCGAAATTGCCTTCAACCTTGTTCTGGCAACTCCTACGATGACACTGGTGCCAACCTGTATCGGCCCTTGCCCTTCCCTTGGACAACATTGGTGTCGTGGAGAGGAGAGACTTGCTGCAGGGGCAACTGCTGGACTTCCATACAACCTTGCCCAGGCCTGTGCCCTGGAAACTTCCAGGCGCGGATCCATGGTCTCACGAGACTAACGGATGCCACCAGAGACTTTACTGACAATTTCCTGCTAGGACATCTCCTTTGGACCCTGGATGGAGTTCACTGGTTGAGTAGGAGCTTGTTTCAGTTGTCCAGTACATAAAGTAATGCCCACTATTGGGTCATGTACCACATTGTATCCAACATGCAATACATAAACTCATTAAAATACAGTTTTAAAAAAAAGATCAGAATAAAGTAGGTATTCCTTACTTAGTTATTACACTTTAAGTGTTTAATCTTTTCAGGATAATCAGAAACATTGGGGGGAAAAATCTTCTAACAGCAACCTACTCTATCTTTGCCATCCAAAGATTCCTGGGAAATTTCTGTGGACCAGGTTTGCTCTGATCCAGCCCCAGTCATGTCAATTTATTTCAAAGATCAAAGGCTTGATTGCTTTCAGGTCCTTGCTGCTTGGCTCTCCAGTAGATTCCATAAGTAAATTGCTCTTTCATTTTGGAAGCCCATAAGTGGGGATTGCTATGGAAATTAGGCCTAATTAGGTTAGGAGATACAAACACAATGATGAAGAATAGTAGAGAGCTCCTGCATGTGGGTAATTTAATAGGAGTAAAAAAATCACTGAACAAACAACAACTGTCATCTTAAAATAAAGTTTACAGAAAATACATTTTGCAGGCATAGAGGGGATTACTCATCCAATGTCAATCATCTTCTTGAATCCTGTCCTTAAATAACTCCAGCATTGCCCAATGCAGGAATAACATTGAAGACCGGACTTTCAAGACAGCTTAGATTTGAGTATTCTACAAAAAAATGAGGTTCTTGGAAATCACTTTGCTAAACTCAAAATTCTGTCATCTCAGAAATAACAACACTTGATTACCGACAGATGACGAATGGTTAAAAATAAAAATAATAGAAGAAATGAAAGGATTGGCTATTTTCTAAATGGAGAGAAAATACAAAAAAAAACTGAGGTGCAAAGGACTTTGGGAGTCCTTGTACAGGATTCCCTAAAAGTTAATTTGCAGGTTGAGTCTGCGGTGAAGAAGGCAAATGCAATGTTAGCATTCATTTCAAGAGGACTAGAGTATAAAAGCAAAGCTGTAATTTCAAGACTTTATAAAGCACTGGTGAGGCCTCACTTGGAGTATTGTGAGCAGATTCAGAAAGGATGTGCTGAAACTGGAGGGGGTTTCAAGGAGGGTCACAGAAATGATTCCAGGATTGAATGGCTTGTCATATGAAGAGTGTTTGATGGCTCTGGGCCTGTACTCACTGGAATTTAGAAGAATGAGGGGTGATCTCATTGAAACCTATCAAATGGTGAAAGGCCTTAATAGAGTGACATCAAGATGTTTCCCATGGTGGGAGAATCTGAGACCTGAGGACACAGCCTCAGAATAGAGGGGCATTCTTTTAGAATGGAGATGAGGAGGAATTTCTTTAGCCAGAGAGTGGTGAATCTCTGGAATTCTTTGCCACGGGCAGCTGTGGAGGCCAAGTCTTTATGTGTATTTAAGGCAGAGTTTGATAGATTCTCGTCTGGTCAGGACATGAAGAGATACGGGGAGAAAGGAGGCAATTGGAGCCGAGAGGAAAATTGGATTGGCCATGATGAAATGGCAGAGCAGACTTGATGAGCCAAATGGCCTAATTCTGCTCCTATATGTTATGGTCCTATAGTCTGAGAAAAGTGAAATAATAAGGATGAACTTTTGCTGACCTAAAAATGCATGGAGGAACCTGCAACTAGTTTAGTACAGAACACAAAGATGCATTTGAGAAGGTAAGTTTCAAAGGATGATTACAACGTAAAGACAGTCTCATTATAAAGTGAGAAAATTTTCATAAGGAAATTCTGAAATTAAGATATATAGTCTGAAGATTCTGTCACTGCTAGTGGGGGATGGTTCTGTAAAGCCAGCTCGGGTACTATTGTACATGTTAATAATGAAAGAGTCATTTTCTAGTGTACCATTAGGAAACTGACTCTGACTTGAGGTAATGTAGAGATATACAACACCAATCCTATTAAATCTTCATCTATACTAATCCTATTTTGTCCATACCCCTTTGTCCTAGCTATTCAATGTTCACTGTGCATTATGAAGGCTCTGCTCCATCACCTGCTCAAATACCTTTGCTATGGGGATTTATTTTAACCATCTACCCTATCTATGCCTTTAATTTTGTAAACCTGTAAGGGAGTCTGAACCGCACCCCATCAGTGAATGCAAGCACAAGAAGAGGAGGCAAATTCACGCAAGTCCGTATTGAAGATTGAAAAAGCAGTGCTTCACATCAGTTTTTGAGTTTGAATTGTACCCAATCAGTGAACAGGATTCATTAGCAAGGGTGAGTAAAAACAAGGCAGGTGCAAGCAGAGTGGCCATTGTATGAGTGGGCCGGTGTTAGAGAGGGGAGACTTTGACTTTGGCTCCACAGGCTTAGCTGAGGTAAATTTCTGGAAAGTTTCTTCATTCCTCCTCTGTTAGGGCACATTTAGTACTGTGAGAATAGCTCAAGGGGCTGTGTTTTTTTTTTGTGGTGCGAGACTTGGGAATTCTTGGAGACCTCCAGCCTTCCAGATAACCACATCTTGCACCAGGTGCACCGAACTACAGCTCCTCAGAGCATATGTTAAAGGAACTTGAGCTGTAGCTCAATGACCTTTGTCTCATTTGGGAAACTGAAGAAGATAGATAGGAGCTATAGGGAGGTAGTCACCCCTAGGTTGCAGAAGGCAGGTAACTGGGAGGCTGTCAGGATAAGGAAGGGAAAAGGGCAGCTTGCATGGAGTACCCCCATGGCCATTCCCCTCAATAATATGTATACAATTTTGGACACTGTTGAGGGGGATGACCTACCAAGGGGGAGCCATAGCGACTGGGTCTCTGGGACCATGGCTCAGAAAAGGAGAGAGGTGATGAGAACTGCAACAGTGAAAGTTTTAGAAATAGAGACAAGATTCTGTGGATGCACTAGAGACACCCAGATGGTATGAGCCTCCCAGGTGCCAGGGTCAGGGATGTCTTGGATCAGGTACATGGCATTCTAAAGGGGGAAGATGAGCAGCCAGAAATCTTGGTACACGTTGGCATCAATGACGTAGGTAGGGGAAGGGAGGAGGTCCTGAAAAGGGATTTTAGGGAGCTAGGTCGAAAGCTGAAAAGCAGGACCACCGGGGTAGTAATCCCTACGCACCAATGAGAATAAAAACAGGAGCATTTGACAGATAAATGTGTGGCTGAGGAACTGGTGCAGGGGCAGGGGTTCAAATTTCTGGCTCATTTGGGATACCTTCCGAGAGAGATACAACCTGTACGAAAGGAATAGGTTACACCTCCACCCGAGGAGGAACAATATCCTTGCAGGCAGGTTTGCCAGAGCTGTGTAGTGCCTTGGTTAAGAACATGTTTTAGTGTATTACTACTGTTGTGCTATTAAGTGTTTTATTTTCTGCAGCTTTTCTGTACAGTGCAGTGTGTTTGGTTAATTAAGCTTCACAGTGCAGTGTTTTGTTTTCTGCTAAATAAGGAACCATTTTCTCTGCTTAGGAACCTTGTGTCAGCCAATCAGGTTTGTCTTGGTCATATTCTGTCCAGTGGGATGCCATGGAACATTCCAGAGAGCTGGGCAGGATCAGACCTCTGGGAGACATGGGTTGGTTTTAACAGTTTGTTGGCAGGGGCTGGAAGGAGGAGGAGGAGATGCGGAGAAGATGCTCTCCGAAGGAGAGACCCCTTTGTAAGAAGTGCTTTGTGCAGACGATTGGTTCCAAGCAGGAAGTGCCAATACTCCTGAATTAGCTAATTCATTCGTAATGGACTTTGGGGGAAGTTCGAATTATGGCTGGAGCCTTTCGCAAAGAATGTGGGTTCACTGCGTGAGTAATCAAAGTGAAACACCTGACTATCCAGAAATGAACTACAATATTTATGTGCACACTAAGATTGGTTTAACTTTAATGGGTCCTTTTTTTTCTATTCACTGTTGTTAAAGTTGAACTATTTGTAATGTTTGTTATTTCTTGGCAAACAATAACTTTGCATAGGGCAGTATTGATACAACATTCACCACAATTTTCATTTCCTCACAGGACATTCCAACTTTCCTATTAGATTGAATCCAAATCATACCGACCCCTAGACAGGTGTTGCTTATTGAAGGTGGGTGTTCTCACTGTTACCCATGCAATACTGAGTCACGTGGCTGTTAACCAGAGTTAGCTTACGAGCCTGGTTTGTTGCATGCCTCGGTAAGAGGGTTACAGCTGCATGGAAGGGTTTAAAATAATTTGGTAGGGGAATGGGACTGGAGTGATAGGGCTAAAGATGGAGCAGTTGGTTTACAAACAGAGGCAGTGCGTAGTGGGACTGCTAGCAAAGACAGGCTGATGATAGGGCAAAATTGCAGTCAATGGGATGAGTTGTAATGTAAGAGGGGGACAAAATTGAGAAGAATGATGAATGCAGGACTGAAGGTATTATATTTGAATGCACACAGTGTATGGAATAAGGTAGATGAATATGTGGCAATGTTAGAGATTTGCATGTATGACATTGTGGGCATCACTGAATCATGGCTGAACGAAGATTATAGTTGGGAGCTTAAAATCCAAGGATACAGATTGTATCAAAAGGACAGGCAGGTAGGCAGGGGAGGGGGGGCTCCACAGTTGGTTAAAAAAAATGAAATCAAAGCCCTGGATAGAGGTGACATAGGATCAGAAGGTGTAGAATCATTGTGGGCAAATAGACCATGATGGGAGTTATATACAGGCTTCTGAACAGTAGCAAAAACATGGGCTACGAATTATATTGGGAGATAGAAAGTTCATGATAGATAGACAGGCAATGTTACAATAGTCACTGAGATTTTTATAATGCAGGTGGATTGGGAAAGTCAGAATGGTGCTGGATCCCAAGAGGGGTAAATTTGTAGAATGCCTACAAGATGGCTTTTTAGAGCAGCTTGTGGTTGAGCCCACTAGGGGATCAGCTATTCTAGATTTGGTGTTGTGCATTGAACCAGAATTGATTAGAGAGCTTAAGGTAAAGGAACATTTAGGGAGCAGTGATCATAACATGATAGAATTTGAGAAGGAGGAGCAGATGTATTTGTATTACAGTGGAGTAAAGGGGATTACAGAGGCATGAGAAAGATGCTGGCTAAAGGTGATTGGAATAAAACACTAGCAGGGATGATGGCAGAGCAGCAATGGCTGGAGTTTCTGGAAGCAATTTGGAAAGCGCAGGATAGAAGTATTCTAAAGATAGGATGACACAACTATACTGACAAGAGAAGTCAAACTCAACATAAACGCCAAAGAGATGGCATGTAATAGAGCAAATATTAGTGGAAAGTTAGAGGACTGGGAAGTTTTTAAAACCAACAGAATGCAACTGAAAAAAGTCATAAAGGGAGAAAAGACAGAATACAAAGGTCAGCTAGCCAACAGTATTAAAGAGGAAACCAAAAGTTTCTTCAGAGTAAAAGAGAGGAGAGTGTGAATATTGGACCACTGGAAAATGATGTTTAAGAGATGGTAACTGCTGATAAGGCAATGGCAGACGAACTGAATAAGTATTTTGCATCAATCTTCACTGTGGTAGACACCTGCAGTATGCTGGAGGTTCTAAAGTATCAGGGGCAAGGATAATAGAAATGGATTAGTCAGTAATTAATCCAGCATCATGGCTGCTTATAATAGTGCAGAAGTTATAGTTATCTTTGAACCTCCTCTTTTGGAGTGCTTGGAGCAGGAGTTGCAGGGAATTCATAATTTAACTGGGGCAGTTGCTGGACCAGCACTTTGAAAATGATGAAGCACAGTCCACGAAGACAACATTCCTCTTCCAGTTTTCCTCACCAAAAGGAGGTGCAACCAGTTGGCTTGTTCTTTAAATTGATCACCTCCTGCTATCTTGTCTCACTAAGGGTCGCAATGTCAAAGAATCTGAGTTTTTGAGCCGGAACTGTTAATGAGGCTATGAACATATCAGTTCCTGAACTTTGCTTTATACAGTGGAAGTTGCTTGTAGGTTGTATTTAAATGCTGAGAAGCTGTTGTGCACCTGCTACTACACAGATTCAACAGTGTAAGGTCTTAACTCAGTGGCAAGGGAGGCAACTAGAAATCAGACTTTGCTATATGGGAATAAATGCTTACACAATGATGGGCATCTGCTTAATGATACTGTATTTCACATGTAGGCTTATACACACAAACACTTTTAGACTTCCCGTATCAAATGCCATTCCCAGACTGATGCCACACAGTTCTTAGATTTACGAAAACAAACAAGAATTTTCAATCCCTACCACAAGTAAGATAACTATTGAAGTGGAAAGGATGATTTAGACCCTTCCAGAAAATACTTACTATTTTGTCCAGTGCATTACTCTGCAACTAGTTTGAAGACCAGCATTTTCTGCATGGGAAAATAGAATGGTAAACCCCTTGATGTTGGTACATTAATAAATAAATACAGCTCTCAAAATCAGTTTTTATAACATCCACGAACATTCTACACCACATCAACTTTTAATATTAATGTTCTAAGTGTACACTCAATTTGTTAATGAGATGGCATATATACAAGAGCAGGTCGTAAAGAACAGAATTTACTTAATCGTAAGTATATATACTAATAATTAAGGAGTGAGAATTGGTGCTGTTCTCCAAAAATGATGCCAGTTAATGTATTTCTTTCCACCTTGAATAATTGGAAATATTAGAAACAGAAGTAACAGTGCATTGATTAATACTTTTACTTTTCAGTCTCTTCTGGTCCCACCTCCATCAGCAGCTGCAAATGCATGGTAATAGGCCCTGGAAATGCAATTAATTTATTGTCATTATTACAATAATGTACCTGATGCAAGTATACAAAATTACTTTATATTTTAAAATTAATGCATTAAAAATATTTCACTGATGGTAAAGATTAGAAATAATCTGCATGTGGAAATATACACTCAGACGTCACTTTATTAGGTACACCAGCATATTAATTCAAATATCCAATCAGCCAATCATATGACAGCAACTCAATGCACAAAAGCATGCAGACATGGTGAAGAGGTTCTGTTGTTCGAGCATCACAATGGGGAAGAAATGTGATCTAAGTGACTTTGACCATGAAATGATTGTTGGTGCCAGAGCGGGGTGGTTTGAGTATTTCAGAAACTACAGATCTCCTCGGATCTTCACGTACAACAATCTCTAGAGCTTACAGAGAACGCTGTGAGAAACAAAAACACAGTGAGCAGCAGTCCTCTGGGTGAAAACACCTTGTTAATGAGAGAGGTCAGAGGAGAATGGCCAGACTGGTTAAAGCTGACAGGAGGGTGACTGTAACTCAAATAACCATGCATTATAACAGTGGTGTGCAGAAGAGCATCTCTGAAAGCACAATACATCAAACGTTGAAGTGACTGGGCTACAACAACAGAAGAGCGCAACAGGTTGCACTCCCCTACCTAATGAGGTGGCCACCAAGTGTATACTCAAAACGAAGTCTGGCGTAGCAGTATTTCAGTGGAGATTACAGTGGTATAAGGGAGGAGTTGGCCAAAGTAAATTGGAAGGAGCTGCTGGCAGGGATGTCAGCAGAGCAGCGATGGCGTGCTTTTCTGGGAAAAATGAGAAAGGTGTATTCCAAAAGTGAAGAAATACTCAAATGGCAAAATAGCACAACTGTGGCTGACAAGGGAGGTCAAAGCTAATGTAAAAACAAAGAGAGAGCATACAACAAAGCAAAGATTAGTGGGAAGATAGAGGATTGGGAAGTTCTTAGAAACCTACAGAGAGCAACTAAAAGAATCATTAGAAGGGAAAAGATGAAACTTGAAAGCAAGCTAGCAAATAATATCAAAGTGGATAGTAAAAGCTTTTTCAAGTATGTAAAAAATAAAAGAGAGATGAGAGTGGATATAGGACTGCTAGAAAATGGGGTAGGAGAAATAATACTGGAGGACAAGGGGATAGCAGACAAACTAAATGAGTATTTTGCATCATTCTTCACTGTGGAAGGCACTAGCAGTGTGCCAGATGTTGTAGTGTGTGAAGGTAGAGAAGTGGGTGCAGTTTCTATTACAAGAGAGAAGGTGTTTAAAAAGCTGAAAGACCTAAAAGTACATAAGTCATCCAGACCAGATGAACTGCTCCCTAGGGTTCTGAAAGAGGTAGTGTTAGAGATTGTGGTGGCATTAGAAATGGTCTTTCAAATATCATTGGACTCCTGCATGGTGCCAGTGACTAGAAAATTGCAAATATCGCTCCATTCTTTAAGAAAGGAGGAAGGCAGCAGGAAGGAAATTATAGACCAGTTAGCCTGAGATTAGTGGTTGGGAAGATGTTGGAGTCAATTGTTAAGGATGAGGTGATGGAGTACTTGGTGACACAGGACAAGATAGGACAAAGTCAGCATGGTTTCCTTAAGAGAAAATCCTGCCCGACGAACCTGATGAAATTCTTTGAGGAGATTACAAGTAGGAAAGATAAAGGGGATGCAGTGGGTGTTGACTTTCAGAAGGCCTTTGACAAGGTGCCACATATGAGGCTGCTTACCAAGCTAAAAGCCTATGGTATTACAGGCAAGTTACTAACATGGTTAGAGCATTGGCTGATTGGTAGGAGGCAGCAAGAGGGAATAAAAGGATCCTTGTCTGGTCGGCTGCCAGTGACTTGTGGTGTTCTCAGGGGTCGGTGTTGGAACCACTTCTTTTTATGCTGTATATAAATGATTTAGATGATGGAATAGATGGCTTTGTTGCCAAGTTTGCAGATGATATGAAGATTGGTGGAGGGTCAGGTAGTGTTGAGGAAACAGGTAGGATGCAGAAGGACTTAGACAGATTAGGAGAATGGGCAAGAAAGTGGCAAATGGAATATAATGTTGGAAAATGCATGGTCATGCACTCCGGTAGTAGAAATAAATGTGCGGACTATTTTCTAAATGGGGAGAAAATCCAAAAATCTGAGATGGAAAGGGACTTGGGAGTCCTTGTGCAGAACACCCTAAAGGTTAACTTGCAGGTTGAGTCAGTGGTGAGGAAGGCAAATGCCATGTTAGTGTTCATTTCAAGAGGTCTAGAGTACAAGATCAGGGATGTGATGCTGAGGCTTTATAAGGTGCTGGTGAGGCCTCACCTTGAATATTGTAAACAGTTTAGGGTTTCTCATCTTAGAAGAGATGTGCTGGCATTGGAGAGGGTCCAGAGGAGGTTCACAAGGATGATTCCAGAAATGAAAGGGTTATCATACGAGAAACGTTTGATGGCTCTGGGACTGTACTTGCTGGAATTTAGAAGGATGAGAGGGGATCTCATTGAAACCTTTCGAATGTTGAAAGGACTAGACAGAGTAGATGTGGAAAGGATGTTTCCCATGGGGGGAAGAGTCTAGGACAAGGGGGCACAGCCTCAGGATAGAGGGGCGTCCATTCAAGACAGAGATACGAAGAAATTTCTTTAGCCAGAGGGTGGTGAATTTGTGGAATTTGTTGCCATAGGCAGCTGTGTAGGTCAGGTCACTGGGTGTATTTAAAGCAGAGATTAATAGGTCCTTGATTGGACATGGCATCAAAGGTTACAGGGAGAAGGCCAGGAAATGGGGTTGAGTAGGAGGAAAACAGGATGAGCCATGGTTGAATGGCAGAGCAAACCTGATAGGCCAAATGGCCTAATTCTACTCCTATGTCTTATGATCTAATATTAAAAACACTTTGTGCAGCAGAATACTGTATATCCTCAAACTTATGGTTTAAATCAGACTGAATTTATTGAAGTTATTTATTTGCTGAAATTCTGAGTAAATTTATTTATAAATAACATCTGCTGAGCTAGTCAAACCCTATCAGTTATTTCAATTGAACTCTTGAGATAATACAAGTTGTTAATTTTTATTTATTTATTGATAGAGCACAGTATCGGGCCCTTCTGGCACGAAAAATTAATAATTAATTGGCATACATAAAAGTTACTGGTGAACGCAGCAGGCCAGGCAGCATCTCTAGGAAGAGGTATAGTCGACGTTTTGGGCCCAGACCCTTCAGGCTGCCTGGCCTGCTGCGTTCACCAGTAACTTTTATGTGTGTTGCTTGAAATTCCAGCATCTGCAGATTTCCTCGTGTTTGCGTTTAATAATTAATTGAGGTTTGTTTTATCAAGAAGATTCAAGTGAGATTCTGCGTTGGATTACCCAGGCTACAAGATCAAAAAACACTGTAAAGGCAAATAATGAGTGAGTTTTTACCACCAGGAAACATTTTAATAACATGATACGGAGAAAAATGAGGTACGAAGGTAAACTAGCCAAGAATATAAAGGAGGATAGTAAAAGCTTCTTCAGGTATGTGAAAAGGAAAAAAATAGTTAAGACCAAAATTGGGGCCTTGAAGACAGAAACGGGTGAATTTATTATGGGGAACAAGGAAATGGCAGAAGAGTTGAACAGGTACTTTGGATCTGTCATCACTAGGGAAGACACAAACAATCTCCCAGATATAATAGTGGCCAAAGGACCTAAGGTAATGGATACACTGAAGGAAATTTATATTAGGCAGGAAATGATGTTGGATAGACTGTTGGGTCTGAAGGCTGATAAGTCCCCGGGACCTGATGGTCTGCGTCCCAGGGTACTTAAGAGGCTGGCTTTAGAAATCGTGGACGCATTGGTAATCATTTTCCAATGTTCTGTAGATTCAGGATCAGTTCCTGTGGATTAGAGGGTGGCTAATGTTGTCCCACTCTTCAAGAAGGGAGGAAGAGAGAAAACAGGGAATTATAGACTGGTTAGCCTGATGTCGGTGGTGGGAAAGATGCTGGAGTCAATTATAAAAGATGAAATTACGACACATCTGAGTAGCAGTAACAGGATCGGTCCGAGTCAGCATGGATTTACGAAGGGGAAATTGTGCTTGACTAATCTTCTGGAATATTTTGAGGATGTAACTATGAAAATGGACAAGGGAGAGCCAGTGGATGTAGTGTACCTGGACTTTCAGAAAGCCTTTGATAAAGTCCCACTTAGGAGATTAGTGGGCAAAATTAGAGCACATGGTATTGGGGGCAGAGTACTGACATGAATTGAAAATTGGCTGGCTGACAGAAAACAAAGAGTAGCGATTAACGGGTCCCTCTCGGAATGGCAGGCGGTGACCAGTGGGGTACCGCAGGGTTCAGTGCTGGGACTGCAGCTGTTTACAATATATATTAATGATTTAGATGAGGGGATTAAAAGTAACATTAGCAAATTTGCCGATGATACAAAGCTGGGTGGCAGTGTGAAATGTGAGGAGGATGTTATGAGAATGCAGGGTGACTTGGACAGGCTGGGTGAGTGGGCAGATGCATGGCAGATGCAGGTTAATGTGGATAAATGTGAGGTTATCCACTTTGGTAAGAACAGGAAGGCAGATTATTATCTAAATGGAGTCAAGTTAGGAAAAGGGGAAGTACAACGAGATCTAGGTGTTCTTGTACATCAGTCACTGAAAGCAAGCATGCAAGTACAGCAGGCTGTGAAGAAAGCTAATGGCATGCTGGCCTTCATAACAGGGGGGAACTGAGTATAAGAGCAAAGAGGTCCTTCTGCAACTGTACAGGGCCCTGGTGAGACCACACCTGGAGAACTGTGTGCAGTTTTGGTCTCCAAATTTGAGGAAGGACATTCTTGCTATTGAGGGAGTGCAACGTAGGATCACAAGATTAATTCCCGGGATGGCAGGGATGGCGGGACTGTCATATGTCGAAAGATTGGAGCGACTGGGTTTGTACACTCTGGAATTTAGAAGGCTGAGAGGGGATCTTATTGAAACATATATTATTAAGGGATTGGACATGCTGGAGGCAGGAAGCATGTTCCCGCTGATGGATGAGTCCAGAACCAGAGGCCACAGTTTAAGAATAAGGGGTAGGCCATTTAGAACGGAGTTGAGGAAAAACTTTTTCACTCAGAGAGTGGTGGATATATGGAATGCTCTGCCCCAGAAGGCTGTGGAGACCAAGTCTCTGGATGCTTTCAATAAAGAGATGGATAGCGCTCTTAAAGATAGCGGAATCAAAGGTTATGGGGGTAAGGCAGGAACTGGATACTGATTGTGGATAATCAGCCATGATCACAGTGAATGGTGGTGCTGGCTCAAAGGGCCGAATGGCCTACTCCTGTACCTATTGTCGATTGATACATTTATATGCTAATGAATTCCGGCATTCTAGAATTACAAATTGCAAGTATTTTAATTATCATTTATGCTATTACCAAGTGGTTTCTGTAAAAACAAACACACTTTTAAAAATATAGTTTTATCTAATCTGATAACTTTTCCTAAATAATGCTGAAAAAAAACATGGTCGCAAAGAAAAAGTAACAATTGAGTACGTTTATACAAATTCTTAAGCTAATTGATATTTGTCCGATAGAACTTTAATCCTGCTTAAAAATGAGCCTTAATGACATTTTATGACAGTATCCAAATCTAGCTTCTTTCTGCCAGGGAAAATATTTTATTCACTCTATCCAGACCCCTAAAAATCTGAGCTATTTCAATCAAGCGCCCTCTTATAAATTCCAGTAGATGCAAAGCAAGCCTGTCCATCTCTTCCTCATTAGATAAACTATCCATTCCAGGCATTACTCTAGTCAATCTTGGCAGAAATGCTTCCGATGTATCAACATCCTTCCTTAAATTAGGAGATCAATGCTGGACACAGTACTTACAATCTTGTCTCACTGATGCCAATGTGTAATCTTTAATTATGCACTTAATTTTCATAGCAAAGTTAGCTAGCTTTCTGTTACTTTCTGTTAGCTTTTCTAATTACTTCCTTCACCTGCATACTAATCCTTTTTCCTGTACAGTATTAGGACACACAGATCCCTTTATGCCTCAGAGCTCTTTCTCTCACCATTTAGAAAGTAATGCTGTTTTTTGTCTTCCCTCATTTCTTGCTTGAACATTTTTACATTTTCCCACAGTATTCTTCACTTGCAAACTTTTGTCCACTACGATGCAGATGCATTTTTAGACTTTGTATCATCTTCGCAACTTCAAGTTGTCTTTGCATTTTACTTGCAAATTTAGGAAGCATATCTTCATGCATGTCATTTTTTTAAAATGGGAGCCACAGCATCCCACCTCAGGATACACCAGGTATTAATAAACACAGGAAAGTCTGCAGACACTCGAAATCCAAAGCAACACCCACAAAATGCTGGAGGAACTCAATAGGTCAGGCAGCATTTATGGAAACATTTCAGGCCGAGACCCCTCCTCAGGACTAAAATGGAAGGGGAAAGACGCCAGAGTAAAAAGGTGGGGGGAGGGGAAGGAGGGGAACTAGCTAGAAGGTGATAGCTGAAGCCAAGTGGGTGGGAAAGGCAAACGGCTGTGAAAGAAAGAATCTGATTGGAGAGGAGAGTGAACAATGGGAGAAAGGGAAGGTGGAGATGATAGGCAGGTGAAAAGAGGTAAAAGGCTAGAGAGTGGAAATGAAGAAAGGCGGGGGAATGTTTTACCAGAAGGAGAAATCAATATTCATGCCATTAGGTTGGAGGCTACCCAGACTATAAGGTGTTGCTCCTCTACCCTGAGGGTGGCATCATCATGGCACAAGAGGAGGGAAGGAACAACATGTCAGATGGGAATCGGAATTAAAATGTTCGGCTACCGGCGGATGGAGTGAAGTTGTTTGACCAAGTGGTCCCTCAACTTACTTGTCCAACCAATGTAGAGGAGGCACCTCGGGAGCAGTAGATACAATAGGCTACCTTATCAGATTCACAGGTGAAGTGTTGCCTCACCTGGAAGGACTGTTTGGGGCCCTGAATGGAGATGAGAGAAGTGGTGAATGGACAAGTGTAGCACTTTGACCACTGGCAGGGTTAAGTGCCAGGAGGGAGATTAGTGGGGAGGGACGAATGGACAAGGGAATTGTGGATGGAGTGATCCCTGTGGAAAGCGGAGAGGGGGAAGGAGGTAAAAATGTTTAGTGATAGGGTCCCTTTGGAGTTGGTGGAAGTTGTGGAGAATGATGTATTGGATGCAGAGGCTCATGGGGTGGTAGGTGAGGACAGGAGGAACTCTATCATGTTAAGGCGGTGGAAGATGAGGTGAGCGTGGATGTTCGGGAAATGGAGATGTGGGTGAGGGCAGCATCAATAGTGGAGGAAGGGAGACACTGTTCTTTGAAGAAGGAAGACATCTCTGATGTTCTGGAAAGGAAGGCTGCATCCTGGGAACAGTTGCGGCAAAGCCAAAGGAACTGAGAAAAGGGAGTAGCATTTTTTTTTTACAGGAGATAGGATGGGAAGAAGTATAGTCAAGATAACAGTGGGAATCGGTAGGTATATAAGAGATGTCAATTGACAGTTTGTCTCCAGAGATAGAGGGAGAGAGGGGTATTAGAAATGGACCGAGTGAATTTAAGGGCAGGAAGTTAGAGGCAAAGTTGATAAAATTGACAAGCTCAGCATGGGTGCATGAAGCAGTCATCAATGGAGTAGAGGAAGAGTTGGGGAGTATTATTGGAAAAAGGTTTGAACATGGATTGTTCTACGTAGCCAACAAAGAGGCAGGCATAGCTGGGTCCCATACACGAACCCATGGCTACCCCTCGAATCTGGAGAAGGTGGGAGGAGCTGAAGGAAAAATCATTGAGGGTGAGGACTAGTTCTGCCAGACAGAGGTGGTGGTGGAGGGGAGATGGTTGGTTCTTTTGTTAAGAAAGAAGTGGAGAGCTTTGAGGCCTTCTTGATGGGGGATAGAAGTATATAGGGACTGAACATCCATGGTGAAAAATCGGGTAGTCAGCTTATTAAAACACCAGTTATTTCCTACCTATCAAAAAACGCTGCATCCTGTTAGCCAGCCTATCTACTAACCACACCAGAATGTCACCACCTGCACCATTAGCATTTTTCTACAATCACCTTGTGAAATACTTTATGAAGATCCAAGTATGGAGCATCCACTGGTCTCTTCTCCCAGAGTGCTATTCACTGCTTCAATGAACAATAATCAAACACAATTGCCCTTTCATAGAACCATATTAAATTTATTAAATGACCTTTAATTTTTCCGTGGCTTGTTTTTAGATCTTTAATAATAACAACTTTTGGTATTTTTCTATGACAAATGTTAAGCAAACTATCTAGCAGTTTTCAGCTTTTTATCTCGCTCTTTATTTTTTGAATAAAGGGAATCTTCTAATATAGTGCAATCTTCCATGAATCAAGGGAATTTTAGAATATTAAAATCAACACATCAACTATTTTATTAGCCTCTTCTTTTAAGACCCTAGGATCAAGTTTGTCAACACCCGAAGAACTTCTAGCCCTTGGTTCCAACAGTTCCCAGGTGATTTTAACTCACTCAAATTCCTCCCTCACCTCTGAATCCCAAATTATAGATATTTTTGTGATGTTACTTGTATCCTTCGTAGCTTGCAAAGTACCTGTTCAATTTATCTGTCATCTTTCTTTTCATTATTTAATCGATACATCTCCACTGACTGACTCAGTAACTTAATTTGCCATTTAACTTTCGCTGACTCTATTTTTATTCCCTCAAAGCTGTCTCTATGTGGATTCTAAAATTACTGATATTTCTGGTTATCACAAACACCTCCTTGCTCAATCTATTCCAAGCAGTTACTATCTGGTATGAAGTTTATATCTAATCCGTCCAATTAAACCACACCATGCACTTTTGTTTTTAAACCATGCCTCCTCAGCATTGCCCTCAATTTCTTACATCTCTCTAATCTCCCTGCGTCATTACTGTGATCACAAATCATTAGGTAAAAGTTGTAATACCAAACTACCTACAGCAGAATATTTCTCCTATAATATGAATCCAAATAAACCTAACTTAGATCATATCATATCGCGTTTGCTCATAACTTAACTCTAGTTGCAAATTAACAATGAAGACGTTAAGCAACAGGTATTTACTACTTACGCATTATTTTATGGATCCAATCGAAGTGAAAGTAAACAAACAAGATGTAAAATATCAGTCCTCCCACAATGAATAGTGCACAGTACAGGTATGCCCAGTCTGGCTCACCAATGATAGGAGCAAGAACCAAGTAGATGGAAATAATAGTTACAATGGCTGGAAAAATTATAGGAACCTGCAATGGAAATATATAGTTAGATGTTAGAAGTTCAAACAAGCAATTCAAAAGGAGCTGGAGATGTTTTTGTGAGCAGACTTTCCTGTTATTATTCTCAAGAGTCACAGGTGGGTAAGTCATCTGTACCCACCTATAGGCTTTCTCTTTGACCCATGTGAAGTGTACATAACTCCTTCAGAATACATCCCATTATCAGAGCCGAAGATACAAATTGGCAGAGGCAGTGCATAAGAAAGGGGCACCTACAGATACACTGAACTGAAACCAAGCAGCTCTAACTTGAACAGTTCAAAAAACCGAGTGAGCAACGCTACATTCCAAATTCATTTGACAAATAAGGCAGCATGGTAGCGTAGCACAGTCCTACGCCAGCGACCCAGGTTCAATTCCCGCACCGCCCAAGAGGAGTTTTTACATTCTCCCTGTGACCACGTGAGTTTCCTCTGGGTGCTCTAATTTCCTTGTATATTTCAAAGACGTACAGGTTAGTAGGTTAGTTGGTCACATGGGTGTAATTGGGCAGTGTGGGGCAAAAGGGCCTGTTACTACACTCTGAAATAACCAAAAATAAAAAATAGTTTGATTGCTTGGGACTAATTATAAGTAATTTGTAGTGTCAAGAGAAAGCCTATAAGATACTTAAGTTGCATGGTTCTGCATCGAGAATAGATAACAAGTTGCTGAAAGACCATCCTGCTGAGCCATTGTCAAAGATTGTTTCTCACTTCAACTGAGTCTTGGTGTTTGGCATAATTCAGTTCCAAGAATGTGACAACACAATTTAAAGAGAATGATATAGAAATATATTCATAAAATTTAAGTGGATACATAATTGGCTTCAATGTAGGAAGCAGAAGATGATGGTGGAAGGTTGATTTCCGGAGGGAGGCTTGTGATTAGTGTGCCACTAGGATTGGCGTTGGCCTATTGTTGTTCATCAACTGCACAAACAATTTAGATGGGAATGTATTAGGCATGGATAGTAAGCCTGCAGATGATCATGAAATAGGTGTTATTGTCGGCAGTGGAGGTTTTCAAAAATTACAAGGGGATCTTGATCAGTTAGATAAATTGTTAGTGGATTGGCAACTGACATACAATCCAGATGAGTGCAATGTGTTGCATTTTGGTCAGTCAAACCAGGCTAGGTCTAGCAGAACAAGCTTGTTGTTCCCTGAAAGTGGCCTCACAGGTTGACAGAGTGGTGAACATGGCATTTGACACACCTTCCTTCATCAGTCGTTAAACTAAGCATGAGAACTGGCACATCGTGTTGCACTTCTCCAAGACATTGGCGGGGCCACGCCTGCACTGTAGCACACAGTTTTGGGTATCCTGCTACAGGAAAGGCATCATTGAGCTGCAGAGATTGACAAGAATGTAGAGGTTGAGAAGGCCTGGACTTTATTCAGGAGACTAAGGGATGTTCTTGTATGAAATCATGAGGGCCGCAGATATAAGTGCACAGTCTTTTTGCCAAGGAAAGGGAAACAAAAACTAGGGAGCATAGGTTTAAGGTGAGAAGGGAAAAATTCGAAAGGGACCCAAGAGTCAACTTCTTCTCACAAAGGATAGTGCTTATATAAAGCTACCTGCCAAAGGAAGTGGTTGAGGCAAATACAGTAACATTGTTTAAGTGCACTTGAGTAGATACATGGATTGGGTAATGGGCACAACGTAGACAAATGGGACTAGTTCAAATGGACATGTTGGTTGACGTGAATGAGTTGGGCTGAAGATAGTGTCCCATGGTTCTATGGCCATGACCATGTCAGAAGCATACATGTGTTCTGACACCTTTTCGATAATGGGGACAATAAACAAGCTACAATAGCACATTTCTGTGGAAAACACAGGCTATGAATGTTGAAAGTGAGTTAGCACTACCTTTTATCAGAAATGAAACATTAACTCCTCCATAAATGCTGACATCTTGATTGTATTGTGTTTTTTTTGTTCAAAAGCTAAAAGATATTTCGTGAGAAAAAGTTCATTCAAATTATAGAGGGTTGCTGAAATTAAGAGTAAATTTTAATTGACAAGTAATAGCAGTCCACATCATTACAGCAGAAGGAATGAAGTATCATTTACACCTTACCTTTACTGGTCTTTTCAGAGATTTTCTTGTAAATCGCATGACAATCAATGAGAATACAGTCAGTCCATAAAAAATCCAGGAAGCAAAGCTGAAGTAATTTATAAGGATGTCGATATCTGCTGGAATTATGTAGATAATAGCTAGAAATCCCTGTAAAATAAAGTATAATATTAAACAATCTAGTGTGGAAAAATAATTACAGATTATTAATTACAGTACCAGTATTTTATTGAGAAGTATGGCTTGATTCTTAACAACACACCATTTGGTTGATATTGAGGGTAAGGGATTGGCATGAAAAGAATAGTGACTAACAAAAACAAGGTTTTTTTCATCTGGTAATTTGTAACTAGCGGGGTCTCACAAGGATCAATGCCAGGGTCTCAACTAATTATAATTTATATACATGAAGGCCCAAGTATGCTGTAGACAAATTTGCTGATGAAACATAGGTGGGTGGGTTAGCAAGTGCCTGAACATAAGTAAAAGGGAAAGTCAATCGATGAAGTGAATTTATTTATTTTATTTAAAGATGTAGCACAGAATAGGCCCTTTGAGTGCACTACCCAGCAACCCCGGATTTAACCCTAGCCTAACTACGGGACAGTTTACAATGACCAATTAACCTACTAACTGGTATGTCTTTGGACTGTGGGAGGAAACCAGAGCACCCGGAGAAAACCCATGCATTCCACAGGGAGGATCTACAAACTCCTGACAGACTTGAACTCCAGACTCCAATGTCCTGAGCTGTAACAGTGTCACACTAACCACTTTGCCACTGTGGTGCCATGAATGGGCAAGTTAGCAAATGGAGTGTAACGTGGGAAAATGTAAGGATTTTTTTTTACCTTGGAGGGAAAACTGTAAAAAGCAAATTAGAACTCAAATGGAGTGAGACCACAAAATGGTGCTGCCAAATGGAATCACAGGTCCTAGTGCATGAAACACAGAAAATTATCACTGGAGGTGCAGCAAATAATTAGGAAGTTTGATCGCATAACAGCCTTTACTACAAGGGATATTGAGATAAAAGTAGGGGTATTTTGATGCAACTTCACACAGTGCTGGTTAGACCACAACTTGAGTACAATTTCAGAGAGGATATCCAGTGATGAAAACGGCCACTTGATTGATTTCTCAGATGAAGGGTTGACATATGAAGAGTTCAGCCTATATTCGTCGGAGTTTAGACAAACAAGAGGTTATCATACTGAATTGTGATTCTGAGAGGATACTGAGAGAATGTTTCCCCTTATTGGGTGGGGGTTGGTCTAAAATTAAGAAGCATGGTTTCCGGATAAGATGGCTTCCATTTTAAATAGAGAGAAGGAAAAATTCTTTCCCTCTGAGAGTTCTAACTGTTTTGAACCCTATTCTCCACACAGCTGGTGGGCAGTGAAGTTAGTTCTGCTGCCTCACACCTCCAGGGATCTGGGTTATGTCCTGATCTTATGTTCTCTGTGTGACTGCCTGTGTTTATCCTTGGCGCTCCAATCTCCCCCGCAACATTCTAAAGACATGCTGCTAGGTTAATTATCTATACTGTAATATCATCATCACTTAAGTTAAGTTGAATACACTACATGCTGCGCGCGGTGGTATAGAATTGGCTGAAACAGGGCCGAGACGTGAACGCTTCTACCTTGACCCGAAAACATTGTGAGCCAGTGCACTTGCTCTTTGCTATTCCACTGCCGAATACGGCTGCCCTGCATGGGAAAGATCTGCTCATGCTAAGAAGATGGGTGCCATTCTGAATGCAAGTTGCTGACTTTTCACAGGTTGTTTAAAACCAACAAACGCCAACAGCCTATATATCCTGGCGGGTATCGCTCCCCCGATATAAGAAGAATGGTAGCCAGCAAGAAAGAACGACTTCGTCAAACATCCGATGAAGGGCACCCTCTACATGGTCATACACCTACACCCAGCTGCCTAAAGTCAAGGAAGAGCTTCATGAACAGTGTTGTTCCATTACAATCAACCCAGTCTGAAGCCTGCATTGCCTTGTGGAAAGCCGGCTCGCCAGTCTCAAACAACCCCCAGCGATGGAAATTCCACTGGATGAAAGCCTTCCCCTAGGAGTGGAAGTGCCTTAACAGACTTAGGACTGGTGTAGGTCGTTCAAAGGTGTCACTAAGCAAATGGGGATATACAACCAACCCGACAACTTGTGAATGTGGAACTGAGCCACAAACTATGCAACATCTCCTACAATGCCCATCGCTAGAGGAACCCTGTACTGTTGCAGATCTTGCCAAATTCAACAACAAGGTTCAAAAACGTGTCCATTTCTGGCTGGGCCATGTATAGACTGTCCATGGACACGATAAGAAGATTTCAGTTAAGTTAACAGATTTTTTTAAAAAAATCAAAGGGTGTTGATTGGCATGTAAGAGAAGGAGATGAAATTAAGGAGAATAGAACTAATGTTATTTCTTCCCTGGAAACTAGCATGGATCTGATGGACCAAATGGCCTCCTTTTGTTTTCTTATAATGCAAAAATGTCAGAGACATTGAATATATTCCAAGAACGACAGACAATTGAGGATGGACTCAAAGGCGATGGAAATGGAGTAGGAAGGTGGCACTGGGGTCAAGACTAAATACAGAGCAGGTTAAAGTGACTAAATGGTCCAGTCTTGATCTCATGTCTTAAATTCTTATGTTTTAATGTTTACTGGTACCTGTACCTGACTTTCAGATGTTCAGTGCCGCTACACTGCAGTACATGATGTGGAAATCAAAGACATGGTGAACAGCAAAGAGTGAACCCTACCACTTACATAAGGCATTATCCAGCCTTGGTTACAGTTTTGGGGGTCAGAAAAGAATTAGAGTTTTATTCAGAATCAGGTTTAATATTACTCGCATATGTCATGAAACTTGTTGTTTTGCAGCAGCAGTATGTTGCAATACATTAATAGGTTTTTTTAATAATTACAATAAACATATATAAAAAATTAAATTTAATAGTACAAAAAGAGAGGTTTAAAAAACTAAAGTAGTGTTCATGGATCCATTGTCCATTCAGAAATCTCAACAGACTATGAATCTTCTGGTTCATTCATAGCATTTGATTTGGATATGTATAGTATGTTCTCGAAGGCCCACGCTCATCCACACAGGTCATCATGAAGTGAGTGACAACTGTGGTGTATTCACTCAGATTCAAAGTCCCTGAATATTGTCTAGTCCACCGACTCAATGCAGTCCAGTAGGCGCTCCTCCACCTCCCTTGACCAGACCTTCTTGGTCTTCACCCCTGCTGCTGCTGTCTTTAGTCTCTGCCTACACCCTGCGGGTAGAAGTACAGCCAGGTGATTGGACTTTCCAAAATGTGGCGTGGTATGGCACAGTATATGTTTTTGGTTTTGAAGACATACAAATTTCTGTCACAATGTACTTGTCAAATTGGAGGCATTGTCAATATGAGTCAGGGTGTTGTGGGCTAAGGTCACCCTCCAGAGAAAATATTACAAAGACTAATGGCAGAAACTACGCCAGAAGGATTGCTCATCTGTTGGAGCTGCTGTCAAATAAAGGTAAATAATCAGATGGTGCTATCCTAAGGAAGAGCAGGGGGGTTCTCCTAATGTTCTGTTTACCTCTCAAAGCAAACACCAAAACAGGAATTATCACAGAGCTTGCAGTACACAAATTAGCTGCCATGTTCCCTGAATTGCACCACTTCAGGAGTATTTCAATAGCTGTAAAGTATTTTGTTATGACCTGGGGGGATGAAATGTACAAGTATTTTAACTTATACCTTTAGCACCTACAGTATGTGATTCAAGCCTCATTGGAGAAATCCAACCCCAGTATTTCTTGGACTATGATTATAATTTATTTTCAAAAGGGTGTGGAGTGGGTAATTAACAAGAATGAATGTTAGATGACTTCCAAACCTCTAATTATACACATTTTCACCTTTCAGTTATAAGGTGCTTCCCTGTCCAACTTTCTGATCAATTTCAACTTCAGGCTTTATGATAAAAATACTTGTGCAAAGTTGTGAAAATATATTGTAGCTTGTACACTGACAGCTCAGTCTCAAGGTTATATATGTTATACATATTTTGATAATAAATTTACTTTGAATTTTGAGCTCTTTTCTGTTGTTAATATATATATGTTTTTTATCTTGTTTAATGCAATAGGTATTGCTGTGTAATCAGTGCAGGGATTTGGTATTGTGCCTACATGTGATGATGTAACAGATTAGTAATAACAAATATTAGGTACTAATTAACAAAACAGCCTCAACGTACAACAAAAATAATTCTGTTTGAATTGCTCTTTCATTTCTGAACATTAGAGTAACAACAGATAGAAGTTGCTGTCAATTTTCTGTTGTGGTGCTGCAAGTACCTGATAGGTAAGTACTGGTTATAAAATACCACTGGGTAGCTTTCACAAGTCACTCCTCTTTCAGGAATTGTGCGCACTGTCTATACTATCAATAATATTTTAAACACAAATTATGAAAGCCCATCATTTCAGTCAACAAAACAAATGCACAAATGGTTACATCTTACCAGCATTCATTCTATTCACACACCAGCACTGTTGTTATTTTTTTATTTGTAAATAAAAACATGAATTTCTTACATTGAACATGAGGGCTGGTGATGGTGTTAAACGTCTGATGTTGATGTATGATAGCAACTTAACCATATGACCCTCACGGGCTGTGACTAATGTAAGCCTGTTAAAGAAAAATAAAGTCAAAACAGATCTTCATAGATATTTTAGTTTCAGCAAAACCAACTTGAATGAACTAAATGAAATTTAAAATCTGTCAGGTTTAATATCACTGGTATACATCATGAAATTTGTTGTTATGAGGCAAAACATTGCAATACATAATAAAAACCGTGAATTATACTATATATAAGATAGTAGTGCAAAAAAAGGTAGAGAGGTAGTGTTCCTGTGTTCAATGCCCAATCAGAAATCTAATGGCAGAGGGGAAAGAAGCTATTCCTGAATCACTGAGTGAATGGCTGCAGGTTTTGTACCTCCTCCCTAATGATAGCAATGAGAAAACGGCGTGATAGGGGTCCTTAATAATGGATGCCATCTTTTTGAGGCATCGCTCCTTGAAGATGTCCTGGATGCTACAGATGCCCATGATTGAGATGACTGAGTTTACAACTTTTTGCAGCTTATTTCAATCCTGTGCAGTTCATCTAACACACACACACACACACACACTCTGTAACTGCATTGGTATGTTGGGCCTGGGATGGATCCTTAGAGATGCTGACACTCAGGAACTTGAAACTACTCACCCTTCTAAAAGAAAATATACTGATCAGATAAGGAGACCATAAGACATAGGAGTGGAATTAGGTTACTCCGCCATTCTATCATGGCAGATTTATTAACCCTCTCAACTCTATTCTCTTGCCTTCTCCCCGTAATCTTTGATGCCCTGACTAATCAGGAACCTTTCAACCCCTGCTTTAAATATACCAAATGACTTGGCCTCCACAACAGTCTGTGGCAATGAATTCCACAGATTTACCACAATCTTGCTGAAGAAATTATACCTCATGCCTGTCCTCAGGTGACATTCTTCTATTCTGAGTCTGTCCCCTCTGGTCCTAGACTCCCCCACTATAGGAAAACATCCTCTCCACATCCACTCTATCTAGGTCTTTCAATATTTGACAGGTTTCAATAAGATTACCCCTCATTCTTCTAAACTCGAGCAAATAAAGGGTCAGCGCCATCAAATGCTACCCATGTTAACCCTTTCATTCCCGGGATAATTTTCATGAGCCTCTTCTGGACCCTCTCCAATGCCACCACTTATGTAAGATTTTCTTACATAAGGGGCAGAAACTTGCTCACAATGCTCCAAGTTCACTCTGACTAATGCCTTATAAAGTAAATAAAAATGCATTATAAGGCCTCAGCATTACATCCTTACTTTTATATTCTCGAGACAAGGCATCAGTGTGAGAATATTCCAAAATAGTTTGGGTGGTGGTGGGTGGGAGAGTGGGCAATGGAGAAGTAAATCCCTGCACACCCCTGATAAATAGTATTCACACAGAAGAAAAATGTTTGGTTTGCTTCTTAGTGCTGACCTCCCTAGAGCAGAGGAGGTTAAGGTAATATAAAATGATGAGGCACACTATTGGGTAGTCTGCAGGAAACATTTCCCCTTATCAAACATAGATAAAACTAGAGGATATAGATTTAGAGTGAGAAGGAAGAGATTTACAGGAGTTACGAGGGAGGCCTTCTTCGCCTAGAGTGCCCTGTACCTGGCGCTGCATTGCCTGATAGAGCAATTGAAGCTGCAACCATGACAGCATTTAGGTAGTGTCTGAATGAGCAGAGGAATCACTTGGGAATTCCTACAGCTCAGCAATAAATCTTCTCGGAGTTACTGGAAATAATTGATGTAGGTGTTGACACAAAATGAGTGATAAAAACAAGTTGTTGCATTGAGTCTTCAACGTTGATGCATAAAGGTTTAGTTAAACCTGAAAATGTACGAGTACAGTTTAACCCAACAATCTAGCCACAAAGAACAGACTGTTGGAAAGAACTCAGAAAGTCAGGTAGCATCTGTAGAGGGAAATGAACAGTAGACATTTCCTCGGGAATAAAAGCTGGAGGGGAGATGGCCACTACAGAGAGGTGAAGGGGAAGGGCTGGAGCAATCATTGGCAGGTGATGGGCAGAAATTAGCTGTCAACTTCTGCTGTCAGATACAATATCAAACCTCATCTCATAACTCTGCTGAACAAAAAACAACCCTTAATGAAGATTTGCACGGTCTTTATTAGCATTTGATTGCTCAAGATGATATTCAAATCAGTTTGTGTGTCAGAACACCCAAGGTTCGGAGCACAAAAATAGCCTGAAGGATAATTTCCAATATCATTGCCAAGACCAGTGTTGGGATTTCCCCCAGGTCTCGTTTAATATCCTGGGCTAGACTAGACATTTAAACACAGAGTTGCCAGATATATAATTATACATCACAATTGGAACTAGGCACCAATAATCTGATATTTATGGGCTGGATAATTGACCAAGAAATCAAGGAAATCCAATAATCTTACTGAATTTAATAGACATCTTTATCAATAATGAAGCAAGACAGTGCCAAATTTAAATTTCTATTAAAATATTAACCATGTGGGAAGAAACCAGAGCACCTGGTGCAAACTCAGATTGTCACAGGAAGAATGGGCAAAATCTACACAAACAGCTCCTGAGGTCAGGATTGATCCCAGACCTGTGAGGCAGCAGCATTAATTGTTGTGCCACACTGTCCCACCAAGATGGATTGGCTAAAAAAAAAATCAATGAAATTCTAATTTAGATTTTAGAATGGTTATTAACAACTCCATGTCAGCTGGTGATGCAGCAGGATATATAACTCGGAACAGCAGCAGAAAAATAAACTGTTTCACCCAATAATTTCCACCAACACTCCTCCAATCCTCAAATGCATCAAGAGGAGGGGAGTCAAATAAAATTAATTTGAAAACAGTGTGGTCATTACATTTGACTGACAAGGCATTTAAACTATTATCACCTATTAACACTGTGACAAAGCATTGATGGTATTGTGTCCCACAATATGCAGCAATCCCACCACTGTCTGTAAGGAGATGGTACGTCCTGCTCTCTCCATGACTGTGTAGGGTTCCTCCAGGTGCTCCAGTTTCCGCCCACATCCCAAAAATATACAGGTTAGTAGGTTAACTGATCATGTGGGTGCAACTGGGCACCAGAAGGTCTTATTACTGTGCTGTTTATCTAAATAAAATTACTTGCATTCTTAGCAATCTTATAGCATTTGCAATGGTAATTTATTTGTGTAGACCTTCCATCAGAAGATAAATCAGTTAAATAGAGAAATAAGTATTTTGTTTGCTTAAAAAAATCTTTACCTGCTAGCTGTGAAACAGGAACCATTTGCAGCTCCAAAGGTAGAAAATACAACAAAAAGTGGAACTATCCAAGAGACTGGTGTGAGTACCCGATTTCCAAAAGTCTATTGCAACAAATAAAAATGTTGACAAATGTTATATGTTCTCAATAGAATGTTTCAGACATATCTATGTTCAAAATTGTCAATAAAACATTCCAAGATTTCTTTATGTATTATGTCTTCTTCTATTGTATAGTAACAAACAACTTACTATTAATCAATCACAACCTCCTTGTCCAACACTCATAACCTAATGGTTTCCCCATTGCACCTTTCCATACAAGAATGGGAATACCTATCTGTTCTCTTCCCACCATCCAGCTACCCAAATGTACTTTTCAGGTGAAACAGTACTTCCTTCAGGTTGCTATGATGCATTCAATGTCCACAGCAGAGAAGATAAGGAACTGAAGCACAAAGAGGCTGTTCAGGCCCTTGCCTGTACTCCACTATTCAACAAGATCATGGCTGATCATTACCTCTGTGCCACTCTCCTCCCTATATCCCTCTGAAACCTCTCTACCTCTGTCACTCAGTTTTTATTTATCATCAGCAAAACTGAATATGTTACACCTGGTTCTTGTATCCAAATCAGTGACAATGAATTGTGAACAGCTGGGGTCCCAAAAACAATTACAGGGACATCAGTCTCCCAACCCAAAAATTACCAATTTATTCCTGTCTTCTGTTTGCAAACCAATCCTCAATCCCACCTTAATACATTACTCCCCAGTTCTTGTGCTTTAATTTATTTAATAACCTTTGGTGTGTCATCTTGTCAAAGACTTTATTTAAAAAAGTTCTATTAAGTATGATTTATAGCTGATGTGAAAATCAGTGTTGCTGCTGATATTGAGGAGGATAAATATATTGATCTGTTGGAAAATTGGGAAGGGCAGTGGCTGATGGAATTTAATCCTGATGGTACAAGGTATTGCACTCTGAGAGGGTAGATCCAGTGCATGGTAGGGCCCTAAGGGATATTGAAAATAAAGGAACCTCATTGTATAAGTCCAAGGGCCCCTGATGCTGAATAAAATGTTGAAGTAAGCGATGGAGCATATTCTGCCCGGAGGCCGGTGACTGGTAGTATTCCATAGGGATTCATTCTGGGACTCCCGCTCTTTGTAATTTTTATCAATGACTTGGGTGAGGAAGTCAAAGGGAGGGTTTGTACTTTTGCAGGTGACAGAAAGGTTGGTGGTGCTGTGGATAGTGTAGAACAGAGATTTCCGATCTTTTTATGCCATGGACCAATACCATTAAGCAGTAAGTTAAAACCCCGTGGTATAGAGGGTTGTCATAGCTTACAGTGGGACATTGACAGAATACAGAGCTGGGCTGAGAAGTGCCAGATGGAGTACAACCTGGAAAAGTGTGAAGTGCTTCACTTTAAAAGATCAAACTTGATAGCAGAATGCGATGTTAAAGTTCAAAGTAAATCTACCATCAAAGTACATACATGTCACCATATACAGCTCTGAGATTCTTTTTCCTGTGGGCATACTCAATAAATCTATTGAGTAATAACCAGGTTGACAGTGTTGTTAAGAAGGCATATGGTGTGTTAGCCTTCATCAACTGTGGGATTGAGTTCAAGAGCCATGAGGTAATGTTACAGCTACATAAGACCTTAGTCAGACCCCACTAGGAGTACTGTGTTCAGTTCTGGTCACCTCACTACAGGAAGGATGTGGATACTATAGAAAGAATGCAGAGGAGATTTACAAAGATGTTACCTGGATTGGGGAGCATGCCTTATGAGAATAGGTTGAGTGAACTTGGCCTTTTCTCCTTGGAGTGACGGAGGATGAGAGGTGACCTGATAGAGGTGTACAAGATGATGAGCGGCATTGATCGTGTGGATGGTCAGAGGTTTTTTCCCAGGGCTGAAATGGCTAACATGAGGAGGCATAGTTTTAAGGTGCTTGGAAGTAGGTACTGGGGTAAATTTTTCACACAGAGAGTGGTGAGTGCGTGGAATGCACTGCCAGTGACTGTGGTGGAGGTGGATACAATAGAGTCTTTTAAGAGACTCTTAGATAGCTACATGGAGCTTAGAAAAATAGAGGGCTGTGTGGTAAGGTAATTCTAGGCAGTTTCTAGGGTAGGTTACGTGGTTGGCACAACATTGTGGGCTGAAGGGCCTGTAATGTGCTGTAGATTTCTATGTCCTATGTTCTACATTCATAACAGAATCAATGAAAGACTGCACCAGCTTGGGCATTCAACCAGTGTGCAAAAGACAACAAACTGTGCAAATACAAAAAGAAAGTAATAATAGTAAGTAAGTAAACAATAAATACCGAGAACCTGAGATGAAGAGTCCATGAAAGTGAGTGCAAAGGTTATTGGTACAGTTCAGTAAAGGAAAGCTGAATGAAGTTACCCCTCTGGTTCAAGAGCCTGATGGTTGAGGGTTAATTACAGGATTTTTAAAAGTGTGGAGCAACAAAGGGATCTTGGGGTTTAGTCTGCAGATCCGTCAAAGTTGAAGGTTAAGGGAGAATGTGATGTTGGCTTTCATTAGTTGGGGAATTGAGTTCAAGGGTTGCAAGGTAATGTTGCAACCTTATAAAACTCTGGTCAGACCACACTTGGAGCATTATGTTCAGTTCTGCTGCCTAGTTTGGAGAGCATGTCTTATAAAGATAGGTTGAACGTGTTATGCTTCTATCTTCTTAAGGCATATAGTATACCTCAATAACAGGCCTAGCCTTCAAGAGCAGGTGGGTTATGGCTCAACTTAATAAACACTGGTTAGCTCATAGTTGGAGTACTGTGTATGTTTCTGGTTGTCACATTAGAGGAGGGAAGTGAATGCATTCGAGTGGGTGCAGAGGAGATTTTTCCTGGGACGGTGTGTTTCAGTTTGGAGGAGAGACTGAGTTGGCTGGGTTTGTGTTTCTCGGAGCGGACAAATGTGAAGGGATACTTGATAGGGTTATATAAAATTATGAGAGACATAGAGTAGATAATTAGAAACTATTTCCCACAGCAAATGAGTGGCGCCCCACACAGACTTCCAATCTGCGCCTTGTAAGGAAAATGCCCGACGCAGGTCTCTCATGGTCTGGGTCGACGTTCCCCTCTCCCCCTCCCTTCCATAGCAAGTTTATGTAAAACTAAAGGACATATGTTTAGGACTAAGGTCAAGTTTAGAGGAGAATCCAGGAAGTATTTTTTTTTTACCCAGAAAATGGTTGTAATCTAAAACACACCTCCTGAATTTCTGAAGTATCTACATGAGCATTTGAAATGCTAAGACAGAAAAGATTACAGATCAAGTGCTAGTAAATGAAATAAGAATAGATAATTGGCATGAATATAGTGGGCTGAAGGACCTATTTATAATTTCCCTTCCTTACCCTTCCCTGCTGAAATACGTAATTATTTTCTGTCCTTCTACCACTTCCTTAATAATGTTCTGGAATTTTCCCTACTACTAACGTTAAGCTAATTGGTCTGTAGTTCCCTATTTTCTCTATCCCCCAATCAACCCCTTCCCCATCCTTTGGGATAACATTTGCAAATTTTAAATCTATGGGAACCACTCTTGACAAACATTACATCTACTAATTCCATTGTCACTCCTTCAAACCTTCATATGGAAATCTTGCATTCCATCCCTTTAATTTTTCTGACATTATTTTATTCAATCCTGCTATTTTTTTCAGCTTTTCATTTAAGACCTTTAGCTCTTCATTATTTCTCAGAGGTTTTTTCACCCATGACAGACGCCCCCATTTTCCTGTTCCCAGTATGGTTTCTCCTGTCAACATTAAGCTTTTGCTAATCTATTCTTTTTTACATGCCTGAAAAAACTGTTACCTTCTGATACATTTCTTGCTGGATTACCAATTTGTATTGTATTTCTCTCACTTTCTTGATCCTCTTTTGCTGAACTCTGAAATTTTCAGGATTGCATGACTGTGCTATGACGAGACGTTGGACAAATTTGGATTGTTTTCTCTGGAGCAGCAGAGTCTGAGGGAGATTTGGTAGAGGTTTATAGAGTAGACAGACAATATCTTTTTCCCAAGGGTTAAAATGTCTAATACCAAAGAGCATGCATTTAAGGTGAGAGGAGATCATTTCAAAGGAGATGTGAGAGACAAGTTTTTTTTTTACACACAGAGAGTGATGGGTGCCTAGAAAGCGCTGCCTGGGGTCAGAAACATTAGAGACCTTTAAGAGACATTTAGGCACATGAATGTGAGGAAAATAGAAGGATGTGGACATTGTGTAAGCAGAATAGATTAGTTTAGTTGACCATTTGATTTCTCATTTAATTGGTATGGTACATTATGGGCCAAAGTACCTGTTCCTGTCTGTACTGTACTGTTCTGTTCTACATTCTATGTTTGTTCCCAATATTCAGGCATATTGACATATTGTGTCTTTTTATTTGATCCAATACTATCTTCAGTTTCTCATTAGACACCACCAGATCACTCTTCCTCTGGGTTGCATGCCTTAAAGAAATATGTATTTCTGCAGTTCTTCAAAAGTTTGTCATGACCCATTTAGTATTCTCTCTTAATGTAGTTTCCCAATCTTCTGCGGACGTCTCATGACCAACACGGTTCAGACTGAACAAATGCATTCTCAACCCTTATATAAAAATTCTAGCCTATTATGATCACTGTCTCCAATAATGGAGAAATCAAAAGTAAATTGGGTAACAGCTGTGCAACAGATCTCCATTCAATGTAACAGTTTCTAAGCTTTTAACCGTGTGGCACTTCAATTCTCCTTCCTTGTCCCTCATGAATCTGCCCCTTCCCCCACTCTTCTCTCCTATCAGATTCCTTCTTCTCCAGCCCTTTATCTTTTCTGCATCACCTTCTGGATTCTTACTTCATCCCGTCCCCCACCTGCCTCGCTTTACCTATCACCTTCTAACTTGTACTCCTTCCCCTTCCCTCACCTTCTTATTCTGGCCTCTTCCTCCTTCCTTTCCAGTTCTAATGAGGGATCTCAGCCCAGAAGATCGACTTCATTTATTTCCACGGATTCCGCCTGACATGCTGAGTTCCTCCAGCATTTTGTGTGGGTTTCCTATAGAATATCATATACCTTTAGACTGCAAACATCAAGAACATTCCAGTATCATTTCTAAATAGTAATTCTGTTCATTTAATTTATATATTCTCTTGCCACTCCTTTATTTTTTTCCACTTATTTCATGACAAGACCCTTTTATCTTCCATTCTCTTTCCTTTCGTCATTTACTTTAGTTTGCTTTCCATCCTATCTCAAACTTTTCCCTCTGTACTTCTCTCCGCTTCCCCTTCACGTTAAAATGTTATATCCCTGTACTTCCCGGTACTGATCAGAGGTCAAATCCCTGACACATTAATCATGATTCTCTCCCCACTGATGTGCTGGGGTTTCCAGCATTCTGAACTTTTATCAATAATTTATAACTTCACTGGCACCGTTCTCCCTCTGATGTATGAGTAGAAGAGCAGTGTTGGTACTGGATGAATTAAAAATAGATAAAGATATGGCACTTAAAAAGTTGGCTGTCTACCAAATGGAGAAATATCCCAGCCTAGATGAAATAGATCTTGCTGAAGGAAGAAGTGGTAGAAATCACAGAGGTTCCTCACTATAGATATGGTACCAGAGGACTGAAGGATTCCAAACGTTACATCATATTTATAAGGGGGGGGTGAGAAGAACAATCCCAACAATAACCAGCCAGTCAGCCTTACAGAAGGAAACTTCTACAGATAATTTGATACAAAATAATTTACATTTGGAAAAATATAGGCTGACAAATGGAAACCCATATGGATTTATTAAACATAAATCTTATTTTTCAGATGAAGTAACAGGAAGTTTGGGTGAAAGAGGGCATTGATGTTATGTGGACTTATAAAAGGCATTTGTATCACATAATAGAATTGTTTGTAAACAATTGCAAAATGGATCGGGGCAAAAAGCAAGAGCAATGATTGGTTATTTTTCCAGATTTGGTGGGGTTCTGAAATGCTTTTCCCCTTGGACTTACAATGAGGACCACTGATCTTTTCGACAGTGTAGCAGTAATAATGGATGTGTATTCCAGACATAATTTCCACTTCTGCTGTTTTTAGGAATTCAAACAATGAGTAAAATAGGATAAGACTTAGAGACTCAATAAATTGGTGAAATAGGTAAATTATGTTTTAGGCAAAATGGTTTAAAGTAATACATTTTAAGATGGAAGAAGTCAATAAGGAAATATGAACTACATGATACAATTTTAAGAGGAAACTCTGAGATTTGGAAATGTACGTGTGTATGGCATCTAATCTAGTGAAAGGAATTCGATACAATAAGAGAATGGTAAGGTTAGGGTCCAGAGCATATTCCAGAACCCTGTGGCAGGTAGGGGATTTAAATAAATCTGGCACTTGTTAAATTTGTGGCATCGGTATGGGTAACCACAAAATGCACGCACACACACACACACACACACACACACACACACACACACAACCCTGGTTACAAATGTCCTTCTGCAAAGGAAGTCTGTCTTGCTGATTTAGTCTGGCCTGTATGTGTCCACATGCCCATCAGTGTGGTTGACTCTTAACCACCTCCTCAGCTCCTCAAGTCAGTAATAATTAAAAGTGTAGACTTAGCACATTAGCTCATAAGAGACTTGGTCCAAGCTTGGGCCAAAGAACTGAATTCCACAGATAAGGTGACAGTGACTGCTTTTGATATCACGGCAGTATTTGACTGAATATGGTATCACAGAACGCTGGCAAAACTTCAAAGGGCATCAGAAGTGATTATACCTTGCACAAAGGAAGACACTGTGGTTGTCTTAACCCCAGGACATCACTGTAAAAGTTCCTCAGAGTAGTTTCTTAGGCCCAACTTATAATTATTCTTCAATCAAAATTCAGAAGTGGATACTATTTCCAAGAGTTGCACGACGTTCAATTCTATTTTTAATTCCACTGAAGAAAGTCCAACATTGGTACCACAGAAGTGCCAAGCAATAATAATCTCCAACAAGAAACAGTTTAACCATCTACCCTTGATGTTTAATAGTATTATCCTTGCTGTGTTCACCATTGATATTCCAGAAATCACCACTGAACAGATATCAAGGCAGAGCAGCCATATAAATAACGGGTCAGAGAAAGCTTGTCCGCCATCATCTACAAGGCTCAAGCCAGTAGTACTTGCCTTGATGAATGAAGTTCCAACTACACTCAAAGTTTTACACCAACTCAAACAAAGCCGGCCCACTTGATTGATAGCAGAAGCACAACTAGAAATATCAGTTCCTCCTTTCACAGCCAAACCTCTGGCTTTAGTATACAAAATACATTGCAAGACTCAACTGGATTACTCTGATAGTACTTCACAAAACTGTAACCTCCACCATTCACATGGAGCATGGCAACAGGGGTTTTGAACACAACCATCAGCGGGTTTCCCTCCCATCACACACTATTCTTGCTCAGGAATATATCATGGGTACTTCACTTTTGACAGATTTAAACCCTAATATAGTTTTGCTGATAACACTATCAGAAGAACTACACAAGTTCACAGTTCATCATCCCTTTCCAAAGGGCAATAAATGCTGCCCTTGCCAATGACAATAAAGAGTTGAAGAAAAGCCCATTAGAGAATCATATTATATTTATCACTCGAAGAATAGAATGGAAAAGCTAAATATTAATACACAGTGGTTGATTCAGAGCTTTGGAAGGATATCAAGGTTTTAGTGAAGGTACAGGAAAGATTTTACAAAAATGGTACCAGACTAAAGGGATTTTAATCTGCATCTTAAAAGCTAATTTTCTCCAATTATTCCTAGCTCTGATACAACATTAAAACCAACAGTTTCCATTACAACAAATGCTATCATATCTCTTCAGTATACCCAACAATTTTCAATTTTATTTCTGATTTCCTGCATTTGTCACTCTGGCATTCTAGAGGATGTAAAGAGGTTGAAAGTGATATGGGAAACCTGGGTGAGCGGCAGGAACATGGCAGATGGAATATATATTGTGGAAATTTATGACAACATCCATTTGGTGCAAATAATATCATATATTAAATGGTGAGCGACTAAACAATGTTGACATTCAAATGGAACTAGATGTGTTTGTACAGAAGCTATAGAAGGCCAGCATATAAGTGCAGTAAGCAATTAGGAGCAGAAATATGATGTTGGAGATGCAAGAGACTGCACATCCACAGATAGTGGAACCTAGAGTGAAAATAAAGTGCAGGATGGGCTCAGTGCGTGTGGGAGTGGGAGGAGAAATTGTCAAAGTTTCGGGGAAAACCCTGCAAATATTATGTTAGTCTTTATTATGAGATACTTTGATTTTAGGAGTGATGAAATCTTATTCCGATCCTGGTGAGACCGTACTTTGAGTATAGTGTACAATATTGTTCTCGTTATCGCAACGAAAAGGATGTACTTACCATTAGTACAGAGAAGATTCAATAGAATGGTTTGCCGAATGGCGGGTTTGCCGTTAGAGGAAATATTGAGTAGACTGGGACTGTATTCTTTACAGTTTCAAATAATGAGAAGTGACCTCATTAAAACCAATTCCCTGGATGCTGGAAGGATGTTTCCCTTAACTGAGGAGTCTGGGATTACACGGGCGAGCTGCTTAAGACTGAGAGAAGAAAATTCTTCACTCAAGAACTAGTGAACTTTTAGATTTCTCAGCCAAGAGGACTGAAGAAGATTAATTGCTGAATACAATTAAGACAAAGATCAATACATTTTTTGGATACTAAATCATTCGAGGGATACTGAGTTATTGCAACTACAAGGTTCACTGACTATGAGGAGTTGCAATGGGCTGCAAGGCTATACTTGTTCCTTCTTACATCCTTTCACTCCTACTTCTTATACCTTTATATGAACCATTCTGCAATAGCAGATTGTATGCCTCAGGAACCAAGATTTGCAGTGGCAATACTGTTTTATGAAGCAAGGCCTTATGCTTGGTTGCAGTTCAGCAAATGCTGTAGAGACCAAATACTTCACAGGCCAAAATAAGTACATAGAATAGTAAAGCACAGGAATAGGCCATTCAACCCACAACGTCAATGCTGACCATGATGCCAATCAAAATTAATCCCATTTACTTGCACATAGTCTATACCCCTTCCTTGTCTGTTTGTTCCTAAATGCCACTCAAACATTACTCTCATATCCGCCTGACTGCTTCCCCTTGCAGCACATTCCAGTAACATGCCACTCCCTGTGTTAAAAAAAAACTTACCTCATAAATCTCCTTTAAACTTTCTCACTCTTGGTTTGAAACTATGCCCTCGGGTATTTGGAGCTATATCATCCATTATTTCATCAATTGGAATGGGCTAATGGCTGTTAGAACAGTCATTTATAGTAATGCTCTCCCATCACAGAACAGTCTTCAGAACTAGAAATCCCTTGATCTTTTAAGCAAAGCTGCTCACCAGGACATATCATTAGGTCAGGGTCAGTGGGACATGGTGGAGCAGGAGAGAACAGAAAACGTGGAATTTCTCCCTGGGTGACAGCTGATCAGCAACTTCGGGTGAGTGTTGCATAGGGAACTGTGCATCAATACCAGAGGAACTCAATTTACAGACAGACATGGACAAACAATCCAGTTATTGTCTCCAGCAGTATTCACTTTGGGTAGATGAATTCCAAAAAATGTAATCATCCTCTGAAGCCTTTAACTGAGAATATTTGTCACCCTGTTTGTGAATCTGGTTTACAAACTCAACTGCGTTTTAACAGATGTCTCACCTTTGTCACATAACTGTTAATTTGCACTAACAGAAGAAATTATTCTTATGCCGTATATTTATTGGAATTATTGTAAAAAGTATTTTACACATAGGTCGTCTTTGAACAATGCATGCAAAATACTTACATGAATTCTTCAGAGATATTTCCTCAGAATGGATTATGATATTAACCACAGCAGACCTTGACTTTTTCCCAGTTATATTTTCATAGAATCAGTATCACGTTGGTTTGGTGCAAGAAAGCAGACAATGCTTTAACTTTCACACTGTGTCCTGTTTCACATTGCCATGGAAACATACCCCTGAGATGCAAGGATGATACTAAATCGAATGAGGTGACTGGATCACTGTAGTAATTGAACTCCTAGGACAATCATTTTTCTCAATCAACTCTTAGCAAATCATTGCCGCCTATTTTTTATTTAAGATATATAAATTTCAGAGTATGTGACCAGGTTCACATGATGTAATGCAAAGACTGCAAAGCACCTATTTTTGTTTGTAAGGAGAAAAATCCAGTAAATAAAATTAGGACTTGATTATCGATTATGCTAAATCACTCCATGTTTGGATAGTGTTCTTAATCTCTCAGTAAAATTGTAACTGTGGGCAGTCACAACCTGAGATACTATGCTAAAAAGGAATAGCTGAATTGTGTGTGAGCTTATGAGAAGAACTTAAATATAAGTAACTACAGTTAACAGTGGCTTACAGATTTCTGAGGAATTCTATGGGATTTTTCCAACTGAAATCAGAAAAAGAGTGTCTGGAAAGACTTCCCTGACAGGATTTAGGAATTATTATATTCTGTAATTTGAAAATTGACTAACAATTAAATGGAACTTACTACAGCGACAGCGGGAGATTGCAGAAGTTCATTGGGAGTCATCACTGCAAAATATGCAACGTTAACCAGGATGTAACAAATTGTGACCAAAGGAATTCCAATCATGATGGAAAGTGGTAAATCTCTGCCAAAAATAATCAGTTTTCATTAGAATTGGTGAGATCTTCAACGAATGAAAATTATTTTCTTATATAAATCAATGGCACCAAGCTTCAGTCAGGTTAATGTTTGCATTTGTTTGCAAATCACCAACTAATAGATTTTAGAAACAATATACTTCCTTTTTGTAGATAACCACTCTGTCATACAATGAAGGTTATTCCCCTCACTCCTAACCATAATCTAAGATAAATTTGACAATTTACATATTTCAGGTTTACAAGAGCAGGTAAAGAAATTCTCTGATGACTCAGCAATAGTTGGCTGTATGAAGGGAAGTCAGGAGGATGAATACAGGGCTCTGGTGGAGGACTCTGTCAAATGGTGCAAGCTGAATCATCTGCAGCTCAACATCAGTAAGACAAAGGAGATGGTGATGGACTTTAGGAAGACTAAGCCTGCACTGCTCCCTGTTACTATTGATGGTGAGAATGTGAACGTGTTTATGGTGAGGACCTACAAGTATCTGGGGGCACACCTGGATGACAGACTTGAGTGGAGTACCTACCAGAAGCTGAGTACAAGAAGGGCCAGAGTCATCTCTACTTCCTGATGAGACAGAGGACCTTTGGAATATGCAGGCTTTTCCTTCAAATGTTCTACCAGTCTGATGTTGCCAGTACGATCTTCTATGTGGTGGTGTGCAGGCGCATTGGCATCAACATGGGTGATACCAACAGGCTCAATAAACTGATTGGAAAGGCTGGCTCTGTTGTAGGAGACAAACTGGAGACACTGAAGGCTGTGGTAGAACTGTGGAAAATCCTGGCAATTCTGGACCATGTTTCCCACTCTCTGCCTGCCACTTAGGCTGAACAGAGGAGCACTTTTAGTAATAGACAAAGGCAACTGCGCTGCTCCAAAGAACGCTATATGAGGTCATTCTTGCCCTCGGCCATTAGGCTCTATGATGAGTCGACCTCTAGTCGGGGAAGTGATTACCCCCTCCTGTTGGACTGTTTGAGGTAACTTTTTAAAATTCTTTCTTACTTCTAATATTTGTATATCTGTGCACTTGTAATGCTACTGTTGGTACTGGACCCCAAGAATGGAAGTTTGTGGAGTGCCTCCAAGATGAATTCTTAGAGCAGCTTGTACTGGAGCCTACCGGGGGAAGGCAATTCTGGATCTAGTGTTGTGTAATGAACTGGATTTGATCAGGGAACTTGGGGTAAAGGAGCCATTAGGAGGTAGTGACCATAATATGATAAATTTTAATCTACAATTTGAGAGGGAGAAGGGAAAATCGGAAGTGTCAGTATTGCAGTTGAACAAAGGGGACTATGGAGCCATGAGGGAGGAGCTGGCCAAAGTTGACTGGAAAGATACCCTAGCAGGGATGATAGTGGAACAACAATGGCAGGTATTGCTGGGAATATTAACAGAAGGTGCAGGATCAGTTCATTCCAAAGAGGAAGAAAGATTCTAAGGGGAGTAAGGGGCAACCATAGCTGACAGGGGAAGTCAAGGACAGTATAAAAACAAAAGAGAAGAAGTATAACGTAGCAAAGATGAGCAGGAAGCCAGAGAATTGGGAAACTTTTAAAGAGCAACAGAAGACAACTAAAAAGGCAATATGGGGAGAAGAGATGAGGTACGAAGGTAAGCTAGCCTAGGATATAAAGGAGGATAGTAAAAGCTTCTTTAGGTATGTGAAGCGGAAAAAATTAGTTAAGACCAAAGTTGAGCCCTTGAAGACAGAAATGGGTGAATTTATTAAGGGGATCAAAGAAATGGCAGACAAGTTGAACAGGTACTTTGGATCTGTCTCCACTAGGGAAGACACAAACAATCTCCCAGATGTAATAGTGGCCAGAGGACCTAGGTTAATGGAGACACTGAAGGAAATTCACATTAGGCAGAAAATGGTGTTGGGTAGACTGATGGGACTGAAGGCTGATAAATCTCCAGGGCCTGATGGTCTGTATCCCAGGGTACTTAAGGAGGTGGCTCTAGAAATTGTGGATGCAAAGGTAATCATTTTCCAATGATCTAGAGATTCAGGATCAGTTGCTGTGGATTGGAGGGTAGCTAATGTTATCCCACTTTTTAAGAAAGGAGGGAGAGAGAAAACAGGGAATTATAGACCAGTTAGCCTGACATCAGTGGTGGGGAAGATGCTGGAGTCAACTATAAAAGATGAAATCGCAGCATATTTGGATATCAGTAACAGGATCGGTCCAAGTCAGCATGGATTTACAAAGGGGAAATCATGCTTGACTAATCTTCTGGAATTTTTTGAGGATGTAACTATGAAAATGGACACGGGAGAGCCAGTGGATGTAGTGTACCTGGACTTTCAGAAAGCCTTTGATAAGGTCCCACATTGGAGATTAGTGAGCAAAATTAGAGCACATGGTATTGAAGGTAGGGTACTGGCATGAATAGAAAATTAGTTGGAAGACAGGAAACAAAGAGTAGGGATTAACGGGTCCCTTTCAGAATGGCAGGCAGTGACTAGTGGGGTACCGCAAGGCTCGGTGCTGGGACCACAGCTGTTTACAATATACATTAATGATTTAGATGAAGGGATTAAAAGTAACATTAGCAAATTTGCAGATGACACAAAGCTGGGTGGCAGCGTGAAATGTGAGGAGGATGTTATGAGAATGCAGGGTGACTTGGACAGGTTGGGTGAGTGGGCAGATGCAGTTTAATGTGCATAAATGTGAGGTTATCCACTTTAGTGGCAAGAACAGGAAGGAGATTACTACCTGAATGGTGTCAAGTTAGGAAAAGGGGAAGTACAACGAGATCTAGGTGTCTTTGTTCATCAGTCACTGAAAGTAAGCATGCAAGTACAGCAGGCAGTGAAGAAAGCTAATGGCATGTTGGCCTTCATAACAAGGGGAATTGAGTATAGGAGCAAAGAGGTTCTTCTGCAGTTGTACAGGGCCCTGGTGAGACCACACCTGGAGTACTGTGTGCAGTTTTGGTCTCCAAATTTGAGGAAGGAAATTCTAGCTATTGAGGGAGTGCAGCATAGGTTCACAAGGTTAATTCCCGGGATGGCGGGACTATCATACGTTGAAAGATTGGAGTGACTGGGCTTGTCTACACTGGATTTTAGAAGGATGAGAGGGGATCTGATTGAAGCCTATAAGATTATGAAGGGATTGGACGCGCTAGAGGCAGGAAACATGTTCCCGATGTTGGGGGAGTCCAGAACCAGAGGCCACAGTTTAAGAATAAGGGGTAGGCCATTTAGAACAGAGTTGAGGAAAAACCTCTTCACCAGAGAGTTGTGGATCTGTGGAATGCTCTGCCTCAGAAGGCAGTGGAGGCCAATCCTCTGGATGCTTTCAAGAAAGAGTTAGCTAGAGCTCTTAAAGATAGTGGGGTCAAGGGGTATGGGGAGAAGGCAGGAACGGGGTACTGATTGTGGATGATCAGCCATGATCACAGTGAATGGTGCTGGCTCAAAGGGCCGAATGGCCTACTCCAGCTCCTGTTGTTTATTGTCTACTGTGACACTGTAATTTCCTTTGGGATCAATAAAGATGAATAGTATCTATCTATCTAAAGTGTTGCTATCTTGACAGCAAAATTGCCCCATTTTATTTTCCACATATCTCACAAATTTTACAACTGGCTTAAGCAATCTGTTGGGGACAGTGTTGTTGGCCTTTCTTTAAAGTTACCCATGTGTTTTGTGTTCAGAAGTATGGATCTTTACCACTAACCATGATATAAAATGATGTGTAACAGTAGATTTCTGCTTTTTCAAATATTTCTGAAGAATAACAATCCTTTTTTATGAGAAGATGCAAATAATCACTTTTGAAATAAAGCTGATGGTTACTGTTGGTGTATTGACAAATATTGATGGCACGTACTCAAATGCCACTTGTAAAACATAAAATAAGCATCCTTTGCTATTAACTTGATCAAAATTCCTGTTTTGAATGTTCACTTTCTGTCTAACCACCCAATGGAACAGGTAGAATAGCATTAGTTTGCCAGTGAATTTACATCTCCTGATCTTGCAGCACTCTTCAAAATTGCCAGACTAAATTAGAGTCTCATACCTTATCCTGATTTTGTGCCTTTGATTTTTTTCACATAAATCTCTTATGCCAATACCTGCCAAAAGAACATCTGCAGGCATTCTGACCTCTGCAAGGGACTGGCAGCTATTGGTGAACCTCGAAGGGCAGCTGAAGTTCCCCAACCATATCGCAGCCACCACCCTGCAACCAGACATTGTCCTAGTGTCTGAGTCTACTAAGCAAGTGGTGCTGCTGGAGCTGACAGTCCCATGGGAAGATAGCTTGGAAGAGGCCTTTGAAAGGAAGCTCTCCAAGTACGCAGGATTGGTCAGCAACTGTCAGCAGGCTGGATGGAGAGCGAGGTGTCTCCTAGTGGAGGTTGGTTGTAGGGGATTCGTAGCCTGTTCTTTAGTTAGGACCTTCAGCATTTTGGGCATCAAGGGAGAGAGGAAGAGGAGAGCCATCGGCAGTACCACCGATGCGGCAGAAAGGGCCTCAAGATGGCCGTGGCTCAAAAGAGGGGAGCCATGGAGTCATAAGTAGCTAGCCATCTGGACACAAGCTGGGGTCTGATCAGCCCCGGCTGGGTCACCTGGAGGAGGTTGTATGATGCTGAAAGACCCGAAACACCCGATGATTCCAGGAACATCACTGAAGATGTGTCCAGAAGCATCAATAAATGTATGTACACAGCATGCTAGCTACCAATATTACAATTAAAGCTGTAAGGTTTTATTTTACCTGTATGGATTCTTGAGTTCTTCAGTGATAAAATTGAGTTGATTCCTAGATGTAAGCATAATATAAATAATTTAATTTTAATCCAAATTAGTTGTCGATTTCATTTTTGTAAAATATTTTGAAGTGCTTCTATTAATTAAAAACTGATGCATCTTGTATTGACAGCAGTGTTTATTGATTTAAATTTGTGTTTTAGTTTGTTATGTTAAGAGTTTAGACTTTGTTTTTTAAGCTGGAATATGCCTGTATTAGAGGCAGATCTGAGAAGGTTCAGTAAGTTAGTTCCAAAGATAATGGGGTATATTATAGGAAATGCTTGAATGCATTGGACCTATGGTCATTGTAGTTTAGAAAAATAAAAGGTATTGGTCTCGAGACATGCACGATTCTGATGTGCATAAAACAAGGTATTTATGGAGAGGCTTTCCACTTCAATGAGGAATCTAGAAATAGAAGGAATTCATAGTGAAAAAGGGAGTGCCAATTTAAAATGATAAGGAAAGAGGAATTTATTTCCTGAATGGATCAACATTTTTTGAAATTTTCTATCACAGTGATCGGTGGGAACTGCATATCTGAATTTATTCAAGACTGGCAAATCGGGCAGTGAAAGCTAATAGTGAATGGGAAAGAAATTGATTTGAGACTAGGATCAGTTCAGTCACGATCACAAAGCAAGCTTGAAGGTCTAATATGTGTTATGCTCACCACTATTTCTAATGTTATCTACCTAATTATATATTGAATAATATAATGAAATAGAAAAGTATTAAAATGGAAGCCTCCTACCATCCATCATAAGCCCAGAGTCCATTATAAAATGCCAAACCAATAGAACCGAAAGAGGTCTGAGCTCCATCAAAGGAATTTTTAAAGTTGTGTGTATTTCCTGCAAAGATGAATAGTGCATTGCATTACTAAATTTATGCAGTAATGGATTTTTCAAACTTTGTAATGTACAGAATCACTATTAAATATGCATTGAACTATAATTTCATAAAATTACCATAGATTACCATAAAACACAAACCCACCATTAGGGATGGGCAATGGGCTCAACTTTGCTTGGACCACCTTCATTCTAATGACACAAGCATGTGTTATTTGTTTATTTTAAGTGGAAAATAAAAACGTTGTACCTCCACTTGAAACAGAACAAAGACTTTTATATCTAAGCCAACACTTACCCTCACAGATTACAACCAATAAAGGCTTGAGATTATTTACCTCACAGTTATGGCACAATAACTGGTCTTAATTTAATTTAATAATTGAAATATTTAATCATTTTAAATTTATTTTTATTCAATTGAATAGTGTATACACATCAACTATTAGCTACTTTAACCACAGACTAAATTAATGTATTTTACTAGATCTTCTTAACTAGCAATAGAAGCTGTGAAAATTAATAAAAAATGCAAAAAGCCAAACTTTGCAGCAGCTTTACATGCAAAGATAACAAAATGCATGATAAAATAGGCCATAGTCAGCATGGTTTCTCAAGGAAAATTCTTGCCTGACAAACCTGTTGGAGTTCTTTGCAAAAATAACAGGCAGGATAGACAAATGAGAATCAGTTGATGTTGTGTATGTGGATTTTCAGAAGGCCTTTGACAAGGTACCATAAATGAGGCTGCTTAACAAGTTAACCGCCCATGGAATTACGGGCAGGATGCTAGAATGGATAAAACAGCGGCTGATTGGCAGGAAGCAAAGAGAGGAAATAAAGGGAGTCTTTTCTGGTTGTCTGCTGGTGACTACTGGTGTTCCACAGGGGTCTGTGTTGGGGCCACTTCCTTTTGCATTATAAGTCGATTACTTGGATGATGGCATTGATGGCTTTGTTGCAAAGTTTGCAGACTATATGAACATAAGTGGAGAGACAGGTAGTTTGAGGAATTAGAGAGGCTTCAGAAGGACTTAGACAAATGTGGAGTATGGGCAAAGATGGAATACAGTGTTGGAAAGTGTATGGTCATGCATTTCAGTAGAAGAAATGAAAAGGTAGATTATTTTCTAATTGAAGAGAAAATTCAAAAATGTGACGTGCAAAGGGGCTTGGGAGTCCTTGTGCTGGATTCTCTAAAGATTAACTTGCAGGTTGAGTCTGTGGTGAGAAAGGCAAATGTGATGTTAGCATTCATTTCAAGAGGACTAGAATATAAAAGCAAGGATATAATGTTGAGGCTTCACTTGGAGTATTGTGAGCAGTTTTGGTCCTCTTAGAAAGAATGTGCTGAAACTGGATAGGGTTCAAATAAGGGTCACAAAGATAATTCTAGGATTGAATGTCTTGTCATATAAAGAACATTGAATAGCTCTGGGCCTGTATCAACTAGAATTCAGAAGACTGAGGGGTGACCTAATTGAAACCTATTGGTGAAATGCCTTAATAGGGTGGATGTGGAGAGGATGCTTCCTACAGTGAGAGAGTCTAGGGCTGGAAGACACAGCCTCAGAATAGAGGTACGTAGGTGTGTCCTTTTAGAATGGAGATGAGGAGGAATTTCTTTAGCCAGAGAGTGATGAATCTGTGGAAGTCGTTGCCACAGGCGCTGTGGAGGCCAAATCTTTACATATACTTAAGGCAGAGGTTAATAGATTCTCCATTAGTCAGGCCATAAAAGGATACGGGGAGAAGGCAGGAGACTGGGGCTGAGAGGGCAAATGGATCAGCCATGATGAAATGGTGGAGCAGACTCAATGGGTCAAATGGCCGAATTCTGCTCCTATACCTTATGGTCTTAAAACAATTTTGGATCAATTTTTCTAATAATATGACATAAAACTACACAGCCTCAGTGTTTTTTAACTTTACACATTTTAGATAAGGAACTGCTAAAATCAAATTTATGTAATTTCTCCAAGGATCTCCAACCTTAATTCTTTTATTTTAGAATGTCAGAGACACTACATGATCCCTATGGAAAGTGACAAATGTAGCCCTATTTTTAAAGATAGGAAAACTTAGGTAGGTATCGGGACATCAGTAGTATGGAAAAACGAGATAACAGTGCACTGTAAAAGCATAACATATTTGGGCAAAGTCAACAAGCTTCAATGATCATTTGATTTTAAGGAGTATTTAGCAGAATAGATAAGACAAAGAACTGAATGAGTATACTTTGTTTTTTTTTGAAGGAACCACAAAGGACATAGTTATACAAAGTTGGGACTAATGGCATAGGTGGTTAATTAGGTGAGATTTTGATAATGGATACAAAGTAAAAATATATAGTTCATTTTCAGTTCGGAAGGATGTAGAAGGGGAGTATCACTTAGATCATTTCAAGAGTCTTAGCAGTTTAGAACTTGTAACAAGAAGTTGGTCTTGGAGACCAAGGTTGAATTGCATCCAGTTTTACTAATTATACAGAGCCAGCTGGGAAAGAAAGCTCTGAAAGTCTATAAATGATACAGGCTGGTCAAGAAATTGGACAAGATGATGGAAGAGGAAATGAAACATTGAGAGGTATGAAATTGTTCTCTTTGATAGGAAGAAATTTCTCCTTCAGGTAATTTTTCCCCTCTCCCTTCCCTCTTCCTCTATTACTCATTCCTCTTCTCCTCGTCTGCCTCCCTCCTCCTCCCCCTTCCCTTTTTCCCAAGTGTTCTTTCCTTTCCTATCAGATTCCTTCTTCATCAGTCCTTTGCCTTTTCCAATTATCACCTTCCAGTTTCTGACTTCACCCCCCTCTCCACCACCCGTCTGGCTTCACCCCTCACCTTCTTACTCTTCCTCCTTCCTTTCCAGTCCTGATGAAGGGTCTCAGCCTGAAACAGTGACTGTTGATTCATTTCTGACCGGCTGAGTTCCTCCACTATTTTGTGTGCGTTACATGAATACATGTTTGTGTATGCAATTGTGGATCATTGGGCAAAGAGAAACAGTTTTCCCAACCAAATGGATTAAAATAAATTACATTTGCATTGGGTTCAATGAATGAACAGACAACATTTTTACTTCAAATGACATTAATTAGATAAATAATAGCTTGTTTTAACACCTATTTGCGTATTGAATTATTTTACTCAGAAAATAAAATCTAATTACTTTGTTATCATTGAGACTGTAACCAAAATTTTGCAAGAAGTTTAAAAAATTTCTATATCTCAGACAATTGATTTATGAAAGGAATAATGAGTAACTCCTGGGTTATGGGTAGATTTCCTTTGGAATTTCAGAAAAGCAGTTATTTAACCAATCATGAACTGACATTTCCCCATAACATCAACTCTGGATAAATCAGGTCAGCACTAATTAGCGGATGCCACTGTATATGATTTAAGATAAAAGGATAACTAAAACCTATCTGTTCTGCAGAAGAAAATGATTTTCTAGTTTATTATTATCGGTGGGAGGAGAGAGAGCAGCGCACCGCACATGCGCAGCCCTCCGATGAAAATGATATCGTATCCGTTAAATAGGGGCCGTGGACAATTCTGATTTGTTGGAGAGGGACGTGAAAGCACAGAAGAACATCTGGAAAAATTTCTGAAATGCTCGTTCGCTGCTGTCGTTACTGCGCGGTCGGGAATCTTTTGGAGGGAAAGCCTCAAAATCCCCAGCTTTGCCTGCTGTTGGCGACCAAGAAGGAGGTCGAATCGTTGGGACAGAGATGGCACTCAGTACTCGGTGTCGGGGAGCTGATCAGAGCTTGGAGTTTTCGGGTGACTCAGAGTCGGACCGTGGTTAGGTATGGCAGGGAGAGATTTTCTTCCTTCTCCCGTCTGCGTGAGATGTGGGACATTTGAGAGACTTTGAACTTTTACTGTGCTCATGGACTTCTTCATCAAGTTATGGTATTGTTGCATTGTTGTAACTATATGTTATAATTATGTGGTTTTGTTAGTTTTTTTCAGTCTTGGTCTGTCCTGTGTTTTGTGATATCACACCAGAGGAAATATTGTATAATTTCTTAATGCATGCATTACTAAATGACAGTAAAAGAGGACTGCGTGTCTTCATAATCTAAATTATTTATTACTGCAGTTCTCCAACTTCCCACCTTGTGCAATTAGAACAATTCCAGCCATTATGATGACAGCAACAATCAGCAGCTTAGCAGCAGTTAAAAAGTTCTGAAGGTAGTAAGCGAGCTTGACACTCAGGGAGTTCACCAATGTGATTAAAACTGAAAAAGTAAAAATAAAAATATGTTACAATATCATGAAAGGGGTCAAATTCCTACTTATCAAACCTAAATTATCAATGACAATATGATATTTTTAACTGCAAAATACATGAGGCCAGAAATTCTTTCTCCCATTAAAGTGTTAAAATAGCATCACATGGAGAATCTGCACTGACCCTGGCTCACTGAGAGAGCTGCAGCATTGTTAAAAATGTGGCCGCTGATCTCTCTTTAAGAGTTCACTACTCATCATTTTCTCATCTTGCCTCAATCCGAACAAATAGCTTCCAAGGTTCCGATCGAGGGACGAGAGCAGGGACAGAGGCTCAGAAAGGGTTCCTGAAGGAAGGGGTACAGAAGCACAAAAAAGTGACTTATACTAAGAATGGTTAAAACAGGAATGTGAGCAAATAGAAAGAATCCCTATTACTGATCCAAAAAGGTTACATCAACAAATCAAGAATGTAACCGGGTGACCGTTGGATCTGTAATGTGCTGTACTATTCTATGTTCTATGTATTACGCACGCGCGGGATAGTGGGGAGACCATTTTGCTTTCTGCTGAAGATGTGGTAAGGCGTTGGAATTGGGTTCCTCCTGAGGCTGGGCATGGTGAGGAAAGATTTTCTCGAGTAAGTGACTCAACGCTGGATTGCGTGGCTTGGGCAAAGTTCCTCACGAGCCAAGTGGAATTGCCACTACCATATTTGTACCGTATTAGTTCTGGATTTTATTTATACTGCATACGCAATTCTGTCCATACACCAGGGGGCGGATTGAAAGTTAAACTGAGATTGTAACAGCAAGATCGGGTTGTAAATTCGTTTGTTTTGTTTCGCGACCCTCTTCTGGCACTTAAACATCGAAAACCGATAAAGGAATTAAAACCCGAAAAAGTCTTTGTTGTCCTGAGTGTGTACTTTTCCCCAGGCTACAAGAATATCATAGGTAAAAAGCTCCTCTGTTCTTCAGGTGTATGTTTGAAAGCAAAGGACGGTACCATTATCATGGAAAAAGATGAGATAATGAACAGATGGACTGAGTATATTCAGGAATTGTTTGAAGACGATCGAGGCGAAAAACTAGAAATTAAGAAAAACACTGAAGGTCCAAGTATTTTAAAATCTGAAGTTCCTAATGCAATAAATAAGATGAAGAAAGGAAAGGCAGCAGGTCCTGATGAATTAGTAATAGAACAAATTATTGCCCTTGAAGATATGGAATTGAAAAACTTACTGATTTAATCAATGACATTTATGAATAATAATTCTGAATAATTCTGAATAATACCAGAAGAGATGGAAAAAATCAGTATTTATCACTCTTCCTAAGAAACCTGGAGCAATAGAATGTGAATTACATAGGACCATAAGTTCAATGAGTCATATCACCAAGATACTTCTAAGAATTCTGATGACAAGAGCTAAAAGTAAGATACAAGCTGAAATAGGTAAAGAACAATGTGGTTTTGTGAAACACAAAGGTACAAGAAACGCAATATTGATGTTTAGGATACTATCAGAACGAGCTATTCAAGTGCAAAAAAATTTGTTTGTTTTATCGACTACATGAAAGCTTTTGATAAAGTGAAGCACAATAGGTTATTTGAAATATCACAGAAAACTCTAGATCTAGATTCAAAAGACCCCTGCCTAATCAGAAATCTGTACTGGGAACAAACTGCTGCTGTAAGAATAGATGGAGAAGTGAGTCAGTTTACGAAAATCAAGAGAGGCGTTAGACAAGGGTGTGCTTTCTCCCCTGATCTATTTAATGTGTACAGTGAAACAATATTACAAAAAATAAGAGACATCTTGGGAATCAAAGTTGGCGGTGAAAACATCAATAATTTCAGATATGCAGATAACACTGTGTTAATTGCAAGTACGGAGGGAGAACTACAAAACTTAATTGATATAGTTGTTGAAGAAAGTGCAAAAATGGGTCTATCTATCAATTGCAAAAAGACAGAATGTATGGTGATATCCAAAAAGAAGGAGAATCCTATCTGCAGGCTGAGAATAAACAGGGAAGACATAAAACAAGTACAAAACTTTTGCTACTTAGGAAGCTGGGTGAGATCAGATGGCAGGTGCGACATGGACGTCAAAAGAAGAATAGGGATAACAAAAGACACTTTTACGAAAATGAAGAGCATACTGACCAGTACTAAACTAAGCATGACAACCCACTTCAGAGTACTGAAATGTTAACGTTTATCCAGTTATGTTATAAGGCTCAGAATGTTGGACAATATCTAGTAACATGAGGAAACGAATTGTAGCAGCAGAGATGTGGTTTTTGAGAAGGATGCAAAGAATATCATGGATGAAATGAATATCTAAAGAGGATGTCATGAACAGAGCAAGCACAAAAAGAGAAACAAAAAGAGATCATGAAAAGGCAACGTAACTTCATTGGACATGTGATTAGGAAAGAGGAGTTACAACGCACAGTAATTATGGGAAAGATTGAAGGGAAGAGAGCAAAAGGAAGACAAAGACAAATGATGATGGAGGCAGCAGCCGGAGAACTGGAAATGAATACCAATGAATTGATCCACTTGACCTGAAACAGGAGTGTGTGGGCAATGGCAGTCAAAGCTCAAACTGGGCACAGCACCAGATGATGATGATGATACTAGGATGCTATGAGGTCCATCAGCATCACCAGGATAAAGAAAGTTCTTAAACCTTATCCCCTGAGATGAATCATCAATGGGAAGAGGTTGCAAGATAGAGTTAGTCCCAATAACGTTCATTCATCAGCTTAACACTTGTTGAATCACCCATATAAATGATATGAATAAACCAGCACTGATACATTCATAGACCCCAGAACTCCAGCACACACACTTCATGACAAATGCTATTTCACCACAATAACAATTTAGGCAATCGTAACTACACACATTTATCTTCTTTCTCTTTTATAAAAAGCATGTAGATGATAAACTGAAGATGAAAATCCAATAGTGGTTAGTTAACAGTGATCTTTGTTATGTATTTTGACTTACTTTACATTATGAATTTTTGGAATATTGTGAAGACTAATTTGCACGTCTTTATTGTTTTTGTGACGTGCTTGATGGGACATTGAGATTTCAACTCACCATGAAATCTCAACACGGGAAGAGAATCAACATTTAGTTTCATCTTGTGTGTTGTACATTACCGTAGAGGGCAGAACAGAGAACCAGAGATGGATTTGGTTGTGTAGTCAAGGGTTTTGTTGACTTCAATATCTGTGACTTGGTATCCCAGATATCAACTTATTTGATAAAGATATGGATAATTGACGATAGAGAGTAATATAATCATTGATAGTTTTTATCTGTTTCAAAAGAACCAATGACTCAATGTCACGGATATTATCCCCAAATCTTAACAGACCTGCAAAATAGTTGCAAATTGGGGAATGAAGGAGTTATCATGTGAAGCTTGTGTGACTTCCATTTTAGGTCAATAAATATTGCCAGATACTGGTGCATTGCCATGTTATCTCAGAAATGGAAGTTCAAAAGCAATCTAACGTCAAGATCTAGTGTCACTGGCCAAGCAAATGCTCTCTGCCTAAGGGCAAAGTAAGTTGAGTTGTGTGCAAAAGAGAAGAGATGGACGAAGAAGCATGCCATGACAGTACATAAGTGCAGTCCATCATTCCCTGGATGTTGACAGGCTTACAATCTGTTGGCCTCTATCTGCGGAGAGATGTCCTTTCTGGATCAGAGTGCATAGGCACATCCCTAGTAGTGTGCTGTGCTGCTTTCTGGAAAATATGCTTTGGATCAAATAATACTTGTGGAATGTTTTAATGTTTAAAAAAATTCGGGCTGAGAATGCCTTTCACATCTACAAGCAGAACAATGCAGGGTACAAATATTTTTGCAATTCCGTTGGTAGAAGATGATAGATATATGACCCTACTGGACACTCATCGCCCTGAGAGCTGGAGGAAGGGGCACAGCTCACTCCACCGGTCTTGACCAGCTTTTGAGAACCTTCTTTTACTTCCTGATCGTGGTGCAGATGTAGCTAAGGCTTGACTGAAGCACCCGAGGCAAAATAGGAGCTAAACTTTCGCACAATGTTTATCAAGACCTGACAGCTCTTTTATCTGCAGTTGCCTTCCTAATGAAGCAAGCAGTAGATAATAACTCCATCAAATAACTAAGATTCTCCTCATGATATCAATATTAATCCTAATTACTTATGATGATCTGATCTGCTTTCTAATCGGAAATATGGGTTTGAATCTTAATAAAAAGGAAATATGTGAGTTTGGCACAGTGGCATTATTACACATGTTCTATGTATGATTTCAAAGCACAATTAATGCTGCACACTATAAACATATTCTTTACACACGTCAATTTCTTTAAAATAGGCAACTACCACTGATAGGATTTCTACACAATTATTCATGATGCTTCTGTTCGAAGTACAAATATTACATTACACTTAATTTCATTTGGGGAAAATATAATGCGCTTAAAGCTAATGTTCTATGCAAATTACTAAACTCTGCAAATTATTGGAAAGTCATAATTTCAGATGCTTTTTTAACTATGATATTCAATTTAAGTTCAAGCCTAATTTAAATGAGAAGTTAGTTCAGCTGTTCTGCGTTTGGAACATTTTCTTCATGAAAAACTATCACTTTCAGAAGACT